>NW_022045833.1:3911235-4563108 GCF_003285905.1 Drosophila hydei | reverse complement strand
CGAGCTTGCGTCACACAAAACAAAGGCCAAAAAGCAAACAAGTCACGTGTGAGTGTGTGCAACACGTGTTGTTGTCGCTCAAAACTTTATGCATTTTTTATGAGCATGCACAACAAATATAAATACAAAGACAACACACACTCTTACACGCAACTATAATGTGTGTTGTTTGTTGCCTGCCTGCGCGCCTTTTAGCCATTTCTTTTGGAGTGCTTGATGGGCGCAACCTGTGGCAGCGCCGGTTTGGCCCGTTGCACAAGTTTGCGTCTGCGGTGTGGAACGCCTCTTTAAGTACCGCGAGTGATTTAGTGCAATAATGCCGTTAGACTAGCAAGGCTAAAGCTGTTGACTGCCTGCTGATAAGCTGCAGTCGTTGCAAGCATCAGCAGCATTAGCCTCACATCTTCAGACACACACATACATACGGCATAGTCAACAAACTTGGTCTAAAATGCATAATTAATCGAACTGTGCACGGTTTCGAGTGCTTTGCAGCATGCCACATGTGGCACATAGACCAAGCCACAGCACAGCAGTGCAATCTACTCATTTCTCGCATTGAGTCGTTTCGCTTTTTGAGTTTTTGTTTGTATTTTGCGCTTGAGCTCATTTCTTTTCTGCCTCCGACTGTCATTAACAGCCTTTGCATAATTTTATGCTATGCAAATGCAGCTAGATGTCTGCGACTGCAACCTAAGACTTGCAACTGCCATAGCACAGCAGCAACTATGGCTCCTGCAACTGCTCTGGCCTTGCCCCTGCTCCTGTCGTTGCCGCACTCTGGTTGCTGCTACTTCTGCCTGCTGTCAGCGTCGTTGAACACGTTTCAGCGCTTGCCTCTGTTGCATGTGGCGGCACTTTAATTTATGCAAAATGTTGTTGTTCTACTGTTATGCAATACCTTTGCATCTCCCCTCCACTTACCCCTCCATTGCCCACCACCAAAAACCTTGCCTTCTTTTGGCTTTCAACTATTCGTTCATCAAAGCTTTTGGCTTTCAAGTTCAAATTTAGCCTTCATTTGGGCCAAGTTTATTGATTTTGTATTTCTTTTTTGTTAAAAAATAAAACAAAATAAACTGGCTTTTAAGAGCTATAGAAAATTTATGCGTTTTAAATTGTTGTAAATATTTTGGCTTACGCCCAAAAGCGGAAATACTGGGGCCAACAAAGGCTGCGAATTAGCTGGCCAATTAGCTGCTTTTTTTTTATAGTTTCTTTTGGCTCTTATTAAGCTACAGGTACAGCTACAGGTACAGATAGAGGCATGCTCCCATTCCCAAACACACTGAGAACAATTGGTAGGCAGCTTAGGTTGGATTGCTGTAATTGCTGCAGATTGAATGCCGATGATATGCAACTCGGGCGGGCAACTGAGCTGGAGGAGTAAAATAAAACTCCCACAGTTCTTAGAAGACATAAATTAGATATTTCTTTCTTCCACTTTTAATTTAAGCGATGATGATGATGATGATGATGATGATGATGCTTAAGATGCTATAGCTGATGATAAATGTAATTGCGTTGAGCTTCACATCAAATTAAGCCACAGCGAAGTACACATCAAAAAGATTACGTCTTAAGATGACCAAATAAAAAAAATATATATGAAAGAACGCCATAAGTTGATTAAATTAAGAGAAACGAAAAAATAGAAGTTATATAGAAACATTGTTTCTGAATGCCGCAAAGCCAGACAAAGGCGAAAATAATTGAAAAAAAACGGAGCGAGTAAATAAGAAATCTAAGTCGAAGAATATGAAGAGAATGAAATCAAGAAGCAGCCCGAACATAGAAATTATTGTTTGACAAAAAAAGGCAGAAAATAATTGAAGAAATAAAACTTGAAACGAAATCAACGAAGCGTTTAACACGTAGCTGATGGATGTGTCTGCAACGGGGTCTACAGAACAGGTGAGTGAGAGAGCGAGAGAGACCTGTTGCTAACGTGGGAAACTAGTTGCAGCGACAATTACCAAAATAAGACGAGGCGCAAACAGAACACAAATTTATACTCAAATCCAACCCTGTTGCGGTTGCTGCACTTGACGTTGCAAGCAGCTGACCATGAAGCGGCAGCGGGTGCAGTCAACGATGACTGAAATGGGGCATGCAACAGAGTGAAACAACAACTGCACTTTGACTAAGGTCAAACGTACCGGAAGTGTGGCATATAATTAATTGTGGCATGTGAATCATGACGCATCACTCGTATCCCACGACAACAGGCAATCGACAATATTTTTCTCACACACCGCAATTGGAAATTTGAAAATGGCAATTGGAAATGTGCGTGTGCATTGAGCCGCAAAAGGATTAACTTTTGCATGTGGCACACACGCACACACACAATTGCACACTTTGATATGCCGCCTGTGGCAACTTCTCTGTTAACTGTAATGTGCAACAAGCTGCACTGCGAGCGAGCTAGCTAGCAAGCAGGTAAGCGAGCAGGGCAGACAGACAGACTGACAAACAAACATCAGGCAAGCGGACAGCCACATTTCAATTAACCAAAAGCTAGCCAAGGAATCTAAGAGGCAGAACCGGAGAGCGGTAGAGTCAGGCTGAGGGACTTCGTCTAATCGCCGCCTGTCACAACACAGCTGTCTCGTTGACCAGGCCGGCGCTTGTGTATCTGTCAATGTAACTGCTCAAAATGTATCTGCATTTTGTATCCGAAGCTGTATCTGTATCTGAAAACCTTGTCTACGCATCTGGGTCTATGCCTATGCTAAAATGCGCAATTAAGTCATCATATGCATTGCGAGCGTCCAACCATTAGAAGCCAAGTGCATTAGCCAAACGCACACTTGGTCGGGCAACCAGGAAGCCAACCAGTCAGAACTTAACTTTTACTACAAATACCCTGTAAATTAGAGCCAAGCTAGATATCGGGCATAATAGCGCTAAACGATTGCATCTAACAGGCATGTTTACATAAGTATAATTATTTATAACTATGAACTGGAGAGCTATTTAAGAAAGGAAAACTTTATGCTTTGGTCTATAGAAACTCGGCAATTGTACACGCTAAGCCAAGTAAATTTTGTAGGCAGGCTATAACAGAACAAATAAAGAAGTTTCAGTAATGTATTTATCAATTTGTAGTAACTCGGCTCTAGGCAAAGCAACATTTATAGCTTGAAAATGTCAAAGCCAACTGAAACTTATTCTAGAGTTTATAAACCTTCTTGCAGGGCATCTTTTCAGTCGATCAATAACCGCAACTAGCTGACTAAGTAGAATCATGTACTGAGGAACTGTGCAACTGTTTGGCTAATGAAGCTTGAAGCGCAACTCGAGCAGTTCTTGAATTGGGATTAGTGAACAGGATCTTGTTAGCGAATGAAAGCGCCGTTAGATGTGGCAACTTCCTCGCCCAGTTGCCCAGTTGCTCAGTTAATGTTGTTCGACTCCCCTTCGTCGTACGCTGGCCAGCAATTTATCAAAATGAAATTGTTAAGGCACTGGCGCGGCTCATTAACGCGCCACTTGCCACAGCAGCGCTTACCGCGTGGGCGACCCCGGGGCAGGTACAAAATGCAAGCTAAAGACGCTGTTGACCTGGCTTTTGGGCATGCCACTCACGCCCCAAATGCAGCTACACATGTTTTTCTAACTTAATTGTGAGGCGCACAAGCACATGCAGCACGCGGGCATGAATAACAAATGCCAGCTCCAGTTGCATTAAGTGGGAGTGGGAAAGGGGCAGGGGCGGGGACGACCCTCTTTGAGAAGACACTTGAGTGCAGCTGCCTGTTAATAATTTGCGCGAATCTTGGCCAACTCAAACAGCTCAACTCACTGCAGCTCAGCCAAGTGGCAGAAATATTTCAAGAAAATCACGATTTTCAACTCGAGTTCTTTTATTTGGCTACCAAGCGAAGTGAAGCGATTGGACGTTGTGGTTTCGCCTTGGACACTTTCACAAAAAAAAAAAAAAAAAAAAAACAGAAGAAATATAAGAAACAAACAAATGCTGAAATTTAGTTTATCGGAGACATTTGTGCTCAATTTTGTCGAGTGAGAGCAAAGAATTAGCATGAATTTCTAATCGAGCTAGTTTTATTTATAGCTTTAAGATTTCATATCGATTCATGCATTTATGGATGAAGTTCCCTTTAAAAGCAATGACAAATCAATTTGTAGCTCCCGGGCACAAAAACATTACCTCTGCAATTACATTTTCGGTTAATTGTGATAATTGCTACGCTTTGCCTTGCTGTTGGCTACTTTTCGGCCCAAACTGAAAACGGAGTAACATCAAAGCAAAAGGGGAAAGAAAAAACAAAATACAAAACACTCGGATTAAGCCAACAAATTGAGTGGGCAATGGGCGCCACTTTTAGTGTGGGCGCAAAACACTCTAAAAATACTCTACAACAAGTGGGCATTTGAATTACGATATGAAGTGGGTCACACAGGTAAATGTAAACACGAATTTATGTCTTAAAACTATTCTTATTTATTTTTAAAATATTGATACAATGTAATTTTCAATAGTCAAAAGCAAGGGAACGTTGCAAGAAAAGTATAAGAGAACTAAGAAATTTTTGTAATAAATAGAATTTTATTATAGTATTAATATATTTATATTTTTATGATTTAATATTTAAAAAGCCATCAACCGCAAAATTTCAAACTACAATCGCCACATCATCAGTCTTCAAATATTATTCAAGTCATCCCATCGAACTCCAGATCCATTATAAATTATATTCATCGAATTCCGCACATGGCGAAATGAGCTCACTTCCTCACTTACAGCCAGCCAAAATTATATATTTATATAAAATATATAAAAATTCAAGAATATGTTACCAATCCCATGGAAAGTAAAATTAATTTAAGAATTCTCCAAAGTTAAATTTCATTTAACAGCAACTCCTCAGATAAGATTTTGTTTAATATTCCATTTAAAACTACAGCGCTCATTGAAATAATATCAAGATATACAATAACTTTATTAGTCATAAATTAAGTTACAGTAAATATTGACAATTGTGTTGTATTTATGATTTTATTTACTCTCAACCAACGTCAAGTAACAAAGTAGTAGAAGCAACTCCAACCGCACCTCCTCCGTTAGCGTATTCCGTATTCTGCTAGCCCCCATGAAACGTTACACTTGATTGTGATTTATACCAAGTGCTGCTGACAATTTGGCTTTTGTATCTTAAAATGATGGCCATTAAATTAATTAATTTTCGCTAAATGCTTAAGCGCAATTTTCAATTAAACATAAATTACCAAGCGATGGCAGAGTAAATGTTGAGCATAGGGAGGTTGGGAGACGGCCGTGGAACTGGTTTCGGCAGGCGTATATAAAAATAGCCGACAAGACTTAAGCCCAGCGTTTATCTCACAGATACATTTACAGAGCTACGCAGATACTAAACAAGCCACGACCTCTGACTGGCTGTTGGCCACAAAATTGCGAGAGTGTGAGCCAAGTGCCAGCATAGCAGGCTATATATGCTATAGAGAGATCTTATATAATGACCATAATCACAGAACAGGAAACAAACGCCCTTCAATTTGCCTGGTTAGCAAAGAGGCTCTTTTGGTTTTGTTTTCGGTTTTACGCTAATTTTATTTGCGGTTCTCAGATTTAACTCTATCAACACATTTTCTCATATTTTGCTTTGGCCAATTATTGTTGCTTTGCTGGTTGAGCGAATTTTTGATTTTAAATTGAATTTCCCTCAAGCAAGACAACCGCCAAAATAAAAAAAAAAAAACAATAAATAAAAAATCAATCAGACTCAGCTGCCTCTCTGGCTGCTTTCTAGTTTTTATTTGTTTGTTTTGCTTCTAGCTGAATTAGCTAATAAATTCCGCGACGCCTTGAGGCATTACATCAACCTCAACACCTAGTCAGTCAGATAGACTGACTGGTAGAACCAACAGCAATGACAAAGACAATGATACGTTTTAGTCATTATGCTTGGAACTGGACTTAGCTTCACCGGCGTCTTGATTGGAGCACGTTTCGTTCTATGTTCGAGTCCATAAAAAAGGCAGAACACGATAGAACATAACGAAACAATTTGCCATTATGAAATATGCGTAATTAAATGTTTTTTTTTTTATTTGCTGCCAATCACGGCTGATAAATGGCAGACAGTTAGCCTGACCACGCCCAAGACTTTTTGGACAGCTCAAGAAATTGCTCAAAACGCCTCCCGTTTTGGAAAGTGGCTCAAAAAAATTGCAAGAAGCCCAAAAGAGAAAGAAAAAACAATTAATTACAAAATGAAAACTATTTACGTTACGCTTCTTCTATTTGATATGTTTTGCAAAACCCGAGGAGCCAGCCATAGCCACTACCTCAGCCACGCCCAGCCTCTCCACACAGCTCCCTCCTTCTGGCCTTTGCCATTTCAATTAAAATACCATATATCATGCCAGAGCGAGAGCGAGAACGCGCCAGCTTTGCGCACATCGAATGCAATTAAAATCAAATGCTCGGCTCCATTTTCGAAATCAAAGCAAATCTTAAGACGATAAGCCTTTGCCTCCGAGACCACCCGGGCAATTGCTCTCTAAGGCTAGACACTTTCGTCATCGCCATTGCCAGTAATGTACACTGTCTTTCTCCCTCTTCCAGTTTATTTATAAATTACCTTTTTTTAATATTATACACATTTCGCAAGGCAAATGTAAAAGCAAAGCATGCATCTATGTTCTGTAGCAGAACTGAGATGCCGTTGAACCAGCACAACTTCAATTTAAACCAATCTCAACTTTAATATTAAAACTGAATTCCATCAACAAGGACATTAAAATCAGACCATACCATAAAAATACCAAGAACTTTTCAAGTCTTACTCGATCGAAATCAACTTTCAAATCTGGAAAAAAAATGCTTCATAAATACTCTCGCGGACTTATAAACGCCTCAGTCCGTCATCTCAAATACAAATCTTCATTAATTCTTCATCATTTGTAATACTTTCATAATACAGTCATAAAATTGTCTTCTACATTCTACCATGTATCAGACATAGGTTTCATGGTTCATCTTTAGAATTAAACCAATTTAATAAAGTATTATGCCCCAAAAAAAACATCACAAAACCTTCGACAGACTGTCCAGAACCATTCCCAAAATTTTTCGATTCAAAAATACGTTTCTGAATATTAAAAATGTTCTATATTTCTTATGATTTAAAAAAGAAAACACTGTTTATAAATTACTAAATTTGATTGTACAGGTTCTACACTTAAAAATAATAAAATACTAAAAAAAACTATTTAAATATGAGAAAAATTCAGTAATTTAATCTCTTCTCTTAACATTCTCAATCCTACAGACGTTCACAACTTCGGATTGACACCACAAGTTGCACCAGAGCAACGCTTGCAAATTGTTATAAAAATAATTCCAGCGTTCGTCAAACTCATCGGAAATACTTCTATAGAATCTCCATACTCTCAACACTGAATAGAAGTCGTATACAAATATGTGAATATCTGAAGAAATTCCTATTAAAATCTCGCATTTATCACCATACGTAATAAACTTAAAAAATAAAAAGCCACGAGCCATGCTCAACTTTAGTTCCTGGCCAATGCTGCCGTTGCGCTTAATTACGCCTTAAGTAGCCGCAGTCAATGTCTTTGGCATATATAGAGTGAAGGCCCAGTCAGAAATTGAAGACGACTTGAAACAGTGCCCACATTTGTGGCAGCTCAGGTTACCAGAGTTGAGGCTGTGATTTTATCGACTCTGGCAAATTTATGCAACATTCCATTGCACGTTGCGGCTACCGCTGCTGCTATCGAGGAAGTCCTAACAATCGACGCCTTTTTATGATGCTAGAGTCATTAAGGCGAAATCTAATTAACAGCCAGGTAAATTTATGAAATCGCCCTACACCTGCTTAAATTAACAAGCAGGCGAGGCGCATCAATTGCCGCGTGGCATGCAACATAAATTATACCAAACAAAAAGCGAAAAAAGAGAGCAAGGATCAAAATTGACAACTCGCAAGAAATGCAAAATGCAAAATGCATAAGAAACGACATCAGAAATCGTAGATGTTCCATGCTTTAACCGTATATAGCTCATTCTACACGGTTGCCTTTGGTAGCGTCGAAAAATACATCAAATTTGACATGCAAGTCCCGTTTGATATTGTTGTGGATACCAGGAAAGCATCTAGTTTATAAACACATTTGCCATGGATATAGCGCGCCTCTGTGCAAGACTTCGGCAACAAGACTTCACAAAATCATTTTAGAATACTTCAAGGTGATGCAGGATTTTAACGTAACGCCAGTAGCCCCAGTATTGATCGACTAGCCAATCAAATTAAACGCCTCTGTCTCCTCCCATCTGGTGCCCAAACATCAAAAATATGGCATATAATCGACAAAGCCAACGAAGCCAAGTCATATATCATTAAATAAATACGAAATGGTATTGGAGTTTTAGCCCAAACCAGTAAGGACTATCTTAAATATAGACCATTTCGAATTTCACTGCTACCACAGCTTAAGGAAGACCAGCCATATAGAGTTTGCTTCAAAGAAATTTACTCCAGCTCTTTAGTTCACGCTAATAAAAAGCTGAAATCTAAAAGGCCACAAGATCAGAAACGTTCATAAAATTGACATTAACTATGGAAAGTTAAAAAATATGGAAATTTAAATGTCAGTAAGGTACGATATACGATAGTAAAAATAAAAAACCTCACGTCCTGCTTAAGCACGGACTACTTCAGCAATAGCTTGCTCTAAGCCAGAGCTGATCTATTTGAAGTACTGCAAAAAAACTCTACGAACGCCGTTTTTATGAATTAAAGAACTTTAGTCACAAATTCCCTTCAACGAACGCCACACAAGTTTTTAATGTTCTTATTGCACAAATAGAAACTCTCATAAAAATATTAGACATCCAACAACCAGATATAAAAAAGAGTTGTGGAAAACCCCTACTGAGCTCCCACCTTTCCCAAACTTATTCGCACAAACAAATTAAACCAATTACACGTTAATCCCTGAGGACGTAGCGCCCTATAGGGATTTATAGCGATATCTACAAAACTATAAGTCATTGAACGACACAGCTAGGCTACACCCGGCTAGACTTACAGTGCTTGCAAATCTGCTCGCACATCTAATCTGACTACGAAAAACAACATTCAATAAAATCTCTTCACTTCGCGAACGAGTATAAAAAGGATACGACAACATTCAGACAACATGCAAATATTGTCAATCAGCAAGTTAAAAAAAAAAATACCCGTTATACCAGGTTAAAAAAGGAGAATAAAAGGAGAAAAAAGGAGAAAAAATAAAATTAAAAAAAATATAATTATAGTTAACAATGTTAATAAAAGGTTCATTGACTTAAGGATAGTCAACAACGCCGCACTTAAACCACTTGAGAATTGTAAGTGACGTTATATGAAATTTCTATTTGGCTTTGGGTGTAGCAGCCCTTTTGTATTAACCCTTTATAAAGTCTACTTTTAGGGCGGCTAATCACATACAAAAGAATTTAAACGTTAGATCAAATTAGTAGCTGCAGCCGCAACTGTTTTATGGATATAATTAAAAATATGAAATGTTATTAAAATTTTATTTGATGACTTAAGAAGCTGTTGATTGCACATCAAACTATGATCAGAAACAAAACCAAAATGCGAATATCTCAATTAGGCATCAATTAAATTTCGAAATGGCCATAATAAACAATCAAATTCTTTGGCTTAGTTTGACTCGCATCGCATAAACGCTGCGGATCACAAAACGTTCAAACACTCGCATGACTCGACTGTGAAAGCTTTTTATGAGCATTTTAGAGCGCCGTCCATATAAAGCTATTAAACAGCCATTAAACTGGCCCATAAAATGCTCCATATGAACTAAGTTCCTATCAATGGGTCTCGGGTCTCGGCTCTCCCTCTCTTTGGCTCATTAATTCCGTTTGCTATTCCCACAGGCTCGGTTAAGAGAGCCCAAAAACGGGGAGGCCCGACGAAGGCATGTAAAACGCGTCAAACGCATTTCGAATTAGTTTTGCTGTTGCCGCTCCAATTAAGAGCCAGCTACCCCCCATAACTCCTCTTCGAGATTATCTTAACAACCTGTTGGGGCTTGCCTTTTGAGGTATTCAACTAGTCTTAGAGAATTATGGGCAATGCGATAGGCCTCGCTTTCTAAGTGCTCTCGAATAAAGTTGAACTCACGTTTTGGCAGCTAGTTGCTGATGCTGATGCTGTTGCTGCTGCTGTTGCTGGCCATCAAACTTGGCCAATTGTTCTTCAATATCGCTTAATTGCATATCATCGGCAATGGCAATGGCTGTTGTTTCGCGCCTGCCACGCCCACCGGCCAACAATTGGTCCGGCTGCGCATTGTGCAGCCAAACAGCATTTCGATTCCGGCAAACATTTAAATTAAGTAGCTCGTTCAGTGGCAATTGATTGGGCCTGCTTCGATTTTGTACGCGCTGCAGCTGCTGTGGGCTTAGACAGCCTGTCAGCATGGCCACCTCCACGTCGTCATCGGTTTCGCCGTTGCAGGATATGCCCGATGAATGGAAATGTTCCTCCTGCTTGGCGGGCAAGCAATCGCTGGACAGATCGCTGCTTATCAAACTCGATTGCTGCGAGTGCAGAGCGCGTGCCAGACTAGGCGTAGCTTCTTCTAGGCAGCCCGGCGCAGGCAGCTCGAATGAGATGTCGTAGGGCGCCAGCTTGACCTTCGTTTTGGTCTTCACAGCAGACTTGACCAAGTGCCGCTGCTTGGAGCAGTTCGGCTTGAGTTTGCGTGGCGTCAGCTTGGTGACTGTTGATTGACGCGATTGATGTGTGCGACGCACGGTTAAGGCAGCGGCCGGAGTGGGAGCAGTAGCAGGAGCAGGAGCAGAAGCTTGAGCAGCTGCTGAAACATTTTCTTTGCGTTCTG
Organism: Drosophila hydei; assembly: GCF_003285905.1. Classification (NCBI taxonomy): domain Eukaryota; kingdom Metazoa; phylum Arthropoda; class Insecta; order Diptera; family Drosophilidae; genus Drosophila; species Drosophila hydei. The sequence continues at coordinate 4,552,185 of NW_022045833.1, read as the reverse complement.
TGGAACGTCGTCGACTGCGTCGTATGCTGGGCATATTGCGCGGAAACAATTTGCCAGCATCCGGTTGCGAAATTTTTGATACACTATCACAGCTCTGATTCCCACTGCCACTGCCACTCCCACTGCCGCTGCCACTGCCGCTGCTGCTGCTGCTGCTGGTATCCGTAATGGCCAAAACAGAGGCGCATTCGCTGTGTCGTATAATTTCGCGATGGTTTTTGTTGGCATCGTTTTGCGCATGGGGCAAACAGATTTTCCACCAGCGCTTCTTTGCCAGCAGCTTGGACATATTTGGAGCACAATTGAAGCTGCTGCCAATTAGCGCATCACAAATCAAATCAATTGACACCGTTGCACTGGTATGTCGACTGCACAGCAATTACTGTCCGCTGCAATTAACAGCCAATCCGTTTGTGCTAATTACGTGCGTAAAATCAATAAAAGAACGAGATATCGATCTAACTGAAAAGTAAATCGCGCGCAATTTTCACAGCAAGTGGCATGCGGACCGTGCGCCTTGAAGTCGCGTTCGCTACTAAAACAGTTGCGCGTGCGTAGAAAGTTGTTCAACAGCAGAAAGTTCAACACAGCAGAGCAGAAAGAGAGAAGGAGAGAGAGAGGGAGAGAGCGCGCGCACACAGGTTGATGCAGGTCAAACTCAACACACCCGGTTGAAATTCACCACACGATCCGGCAGTAGCGCTCGCTCACTCACAGACACACACACACACACTCGGTCTCTGAGCTGAGCTGCGCTGCGCTCTTATACGCTTAGCAAGTGCAGCTCTGCGCATAACAGGTGCCGGCTGAGCTGAGGGAGTGAGATGTGTTTGAGTTATAGAGCTGCATTTTGAGCGCTTTTTGCTTGTATTGTGCGGCCGCATTCTGTGCGCTTATTAAGCAGCTATTGGCGTGAGCGGCAGGCAGGCGCTACTGGTTGCCTGATTGTCTGCAGGCTACATTTGACACATTTCAGGCACTTAAGTGCGAGTGACCTATTTCAAGCAACCGAGCTGAGTTGAAGCTCAAGTGTGAGCACTAATGCTGCAGGGCTATGTTGTTGTTGTTGCTGTTGCCACATTAGCAACCTTACAGTGGGTAACATTATTATGTGTGGCACAGCCGGAAGGGTTGCAGCTTCAAAATCAAATTTCACTCTTGATTGACAGCTTCAAAATGCATAAGAGTGAAATTAGCTGCGGCTGCAAATGCTTTTCCGACTTTCTAAACTTTTCAGTCAACTCATGTTAAGATCTGAACATTTTCACCTGTAATCATGTCTATGAACTTACGTTTACAAGTCGCCAAGTGTCGTTTCCATTTCGGCTGGCCAGCACTGCAGAAATTGTTTGACTAACTGTAATGAGAACAAAATATGCCAATAAGCAAATAAATTAGTGAACAAAGTTTAAGTGTTTACGCAGGGGCGTAGCAGGGGCGTAGCAGGGGCGCGGCACGAGTTGCCTGAATTAAACACAAAAACGTGCAACTAATTGCCAGCAAAATAGCAAACAACAAAATAAACAAAACTCTACGCAAAAGTATTTTAATTACCAGCATTTGCAGTGTCAAAAAAACATGCCATGCCCGCTACCTCCCCCCCCCCCCCCCCCCACTCACCCCGCTAGCAAAAGTGCGTCAAAACTTTATTTGACAGTTACAACTGAACAATTCATGAAGTGAAATGCGCAAAACGAAACAATTTTGATTAAAACTTGCGACACGCAGCTGGCAGTTGGCGCTGTCAGCCAAATGTAGTTGACAGGGGGGAGGCAGTGTAGTATTACGTGCAGAATCTCTGACAATTGCCATTTGCGTTAAGTGCAGCGAGCAAGCGGGCAGGGCAACAGGTAAGAATCAACGTCATACAGAACAGACCAAAGCTAAAAAAAATAGAAAATATAAAACTCGCAGAGCCAACGACACAGCGAACGTTCCCCGACGCTGACGCCGACGCCAACGTCGACGTCACTGCAAAGGTCGTAAAAGTTGAGATTTTAACGTGCGCTCTACACGTGCACTCCTCGCATTAGTGTGTGTGAGTGGGCTAGAGAGTGAGAGTGAGAGTGAGTGGCAGTCAGGAGTCAGAGCTGGGCACTTGGGCGCAGCTGATGCCAAGGCAGAGCGACGCTGCCAGCGCGTATCGCAGCCAAGATGGCGTCATAAAGCACTAAAAAGTATTAAAACAATTTACACTTTGTAAAAACAACAGAAGCAGCAGGCGCCGCAGCAGCGACAGCGGATACAGCCGTTGTGTGGCTTGTTGCCTGCACGTGTGCGCCCAAGTGCGAGCGAGACAGCTACACTTACGTTTTGTGCTGTCGCTCGCACTTGATGTGTTATTAACATTCGGGACGTCTGTTTGCTCGCTGCTGCTTGCACAACATGGCGCCCGCTCTAACTGTCATAATCATAACGGTGCTATCAGCTCAGAATTGCGAAATGGCCGCTATGCCGTTGACAATCGCGTTACCATAATTCCGTTTCCTTCTTATTTTTTGGCGCTTATTTGCATAAACAGCGCGAAAGTCGCAAAGTGAAAAATTGCATGAAAATATATATAATATAATAGGAATCAGGGCGAATTGAAGTGGAAAAGGGAAAAGGCGGCAGCTGCAGCCTCGCCAAGCAGGCACTGTGGTTGAAATCCAAGTTTATTTAGTAAGAAATCTATATGCAAAGTTGACAAATTGAATTTGAAAAAGATTGTGAAAAGAAAATCATATAAATATATATTTTACAATATTTTTTTAAAGAAAATGGAGACATGGAAAATTCAATTTTAATAATTGGATAATGATAATCTTGCCTGCATTTTATGCAATTTTTACATCTCCAAATTGGTTTACATTATTAAGTTTGAAGAGTTCTCCTCTTGCCATTGTTGGCTGCATTTGACGCCATGGTGCGTCAGTCACAGTTATTCATTTTCAATGAGTCTACCGTTATATCCGCCACCATGCCACCAATGTGCCATATGCGTAGCCAAGCAAAGCCCTCAACCAATCCCCAGTCTCCTGCAGAACAGCGACTTCCTCTTAAGACAATAAGCAGTGAGCGTTAACTATGTAGATGGAGCTGATGCTGAGAGCTGAAGCTGAAGCTGGAATTGGAGTTGAAGTTGGAGTTGGAGTTGGAGCTGTGGCAATAACAACGGGGAGCCGTAACAATTGCAACCAGCTCAAAGAGCCAGCTTCTGTGTCGCTCAGTTTTTTTCTTCTTTCGAGTTTCCTGCGTGGGCGGCCCTAATGATGATGTCGCCTGCTGCTGCTGGCTGTGTATTGTTTGTTGTTGTTGCTGTTGTTGCTGGGGGAAATGTGGCGAAAGTCTCAAGTGCTGCCTGCCAAAGTCCCGTTATATTTATGAAAAATATTTTGTTGCATGAAGCGCGATGACAAAAACAAGGAGGCGCAATCATTGCGTTGATTTGCAAAATGGCGCTGATGACAGTCAGGGGACGTGGGCGTGTGCTTACTGATTTTTAATTAAAAAAGCAACAACAAGCAGAAGCGCAAAAAAAAGCGTAAAAAAATAATACACACAGAGAGAACTCCAAAGTGCGCGTCAGAAGGTTTCCTTTTGTTAATCGACTTGATTGTAAATATTTTCTTGTCGGCCCCCTGCTCTGTGCGGCTGTTGGTTTGCCTGTCATGTTGCTGCGCTTCTAACGGCACATTCAACACAGCCCCAGTGACAGTGCCACAGTGCCACAACCAGGCACAAATCTTGCCTTACGTCCCGCCGCCGTCCTTAGTCGCACCTTTACCCCACTGCGCAGCAGCCGCCCCTTTTTGCAACGCGTGTGTCGCAACATTTGCCTTTGTTATTTATGGCAGCATTGTTCTTCTCGTTGTTGTTGCTGTTGTTGCCTTTGCCTTCGTCCCTGCGCTGATGCGTTGCGCGTTTTTTCACGCGCCAAACTTCAGCTGGCTAGCAAAGGTGGGTGCGGCATCAGCAGTTTGTTTTTTGTCATTGCGTTTTTAATTTTGACTTTGACGCCGGCAACAACAATAATGTGAGCGACGCTACGTCTGTCAGCGACAGTTGAATACAATTTTTTTTTTATTTTTGGCAACAAGTTATGGCCACATAAAAAGCGGGTTATAAATAGAGAAGCGCACACACATAGCTAAATAGCAAAGTAGCATAAAGAAAACACATCTGATCTCTAGCCCACATTTGCATCTATCGAAAGGTAAAGTAACTGCAACGGTTGTAGGCCAACGTTTTGTAAGTCTTATTGCTGGCTTATGGTCTGTTTCTTTTATAGGAATACAAGTTTTAATTATAATTAAATAAGGAAATATGGTATATACATATCAATAAAAATAACATAACTAGATAGAAAACTTTATGACATTAATATTTAAATATAATTCCAGACATGTGGCCGACACGGCTGACATATACAAGAAATATCTGGAACATCTATGCTATGCTGCAGGTCTCTGCATAACGAAAGATCAAGCCAAACTCAACTAAAATAAAAAACTCGGATTGTCTAATAAAGCATTGATGCCAAAGTATTAAATAAATTTCTATAACATATACAAATAAATATATATTTATGTATTAGCTAATCTATTTTTGATGTGAAATATAATTTAGGGTTTCGTTTCACCAAATACAATTCAAGCGCAAATCTCTAATTGGAATTGTGTGCTTGGGCTTAGCAAAAAAAAAAAAACATTTTAAATTCTAATAATAAATAAAATTATGGACGTATGCAAAGTTATTATTATTGTTCCCATTATTGATTTTATAATTATTTTCTTATTATTTCTCAGCATTTTCGGATTTAAGTGGCCCAAATATATATATAATTAGAATTATCAAATCAAAATTGAATATTTTTAATGACTTTGTTCACACTGCTGATTAGTTTGCAGCGAGCAGTCAATTTGTGCAGTTTAGGCGTGAAAATAATGTTTTTATTTCGCTTTCTCATTATAGTTGCCTTTGCCATGCCCACTTTGAGTGGATACACAAGGCTCAAGTCAATGGAATGCCATGCAGTTGATCCAAAATTCTTACAAGTCACTAACTGCATCATTAAACCGATTCGACGCAATATCAAAGACGTCCATGTGGTTCTCAAGCTGCTGCAGGGGCCAGTGACAAATGCATCTGTAGGTCGTCTAGTGTTATGCAGTTGCTACATGGTATTCGATTATCTCTGAACACTTTACAGGTTCGTCTGGAACTGAAACAGCGCGGCTATAACAAGCCTGTTTTGTATGGATTCACTGTGGATGCGTGCCGATTTCTGGATGCCAACAATCGTAATACGCTGGCCAATGTTTTCTATAACTTTCTCAAGTTCAACGTTTACACAAACATGAATCATTCGTGTCCGTTCAGCGTGCGTATATGAGAATCAACTTCATATTGATGCTGTTTCGATTCCATATTGCAGGATAGCATCATCATCGACCACTTGCGCCACGACGAGAAATTCAGTTTGCCCTTGCCCTTGTCCATGGGCGACTACAAATTAATGACCTATTGGTATGCCTACAATGTCCTGCGCGTTACCATCCACGTAAACATAGAGACAGTAGCTTAAGCTAACCATATGGATAATGGATTACCATATATAAATGGATTCCAATATATAGTATATATAAATGGATATAATATCTATCCTAAATATGCTAATCCATTTATAATCATTTCCGATTTGATTGACGTAATTAAAGTTTTTTGAGCAACAAAAATCAATTATAGATCACGTTTACTTGATTAGTGCTTATAGATATATTATATATTATATATATATATATATATATATATATATATATTATTTTTATTATTTTTATATATTATTATTATATATATATATTATATATAGTGAAATTGTGAGAGTAAATTTTAAATTAAATAGTTGACTGATCAATATAATATATGCGTATTAATTTATTTCATTTTTTATAAATTTATAATAGATCTGTGAAGGGTCAGTCTAAAACTGTTGCAAACTTTCCAAGAGCTTTCAAACCTTAATCTGCAATTATAAATCAGAGCCATTCATATATAAAATTTACAAAATTTGTATACATCAATACATCAATACATATTTAAATAATACTAATCGCTTGACTAAATATGTCTGAAAAGCTTTCAAATTATTTTGTTTTCAGTCAATGGCTGATCAGTTCAATTTGTACTGCAATGAACTTCGCTTGTCAGACTCAACTCATTTGCCTCGCATTTTGTGTGTTTGCCACGCCCATATGGATGACAAAAATCAAATTATCCGGATTTCAATGCCAAAATATGGATCCCAAGTTTGGTATCATTCAGCAGTGCATCATTAAAGCGTACAGTCGCGAAATCAAGGAATTGAATTTGTATATAAAACTCCTGCGTGTGCCATTATCAAACGTAACGGTAAATGGGCCAATCATATGACTATATCTATGTCTACATACATATTATATAACCGATTGATTTCACTGCAGTTGCATACCGAAATGAAGCGTCGCTTTAGGTCCGCATTCGCCATGTACGACATTGATGGGTGCCGATTTCTGGAAAGCAAAAAGCGAAATCCATTTGCCGAGGCCATTTACAATTTCATGCACCTGGGCGTCTACTCAAACGTAAATCATACGTGTCCCTATGACGTAAGTCTGGCATAGCTCTAACTGAAAACATAACTATTTTTTACAATTTTTAATAACTCCAATTATATATATATCTGTATTTATACGTATAGCACGATATAATTGTGAATCGCTTGCGCATTGCTGATCATATTAACTTACCGGTGCCCATTAGCACTGGCGAGTACGTGATCACATCCTATTGGTATGTGTTGAACAAGCTGACACTTATTACGCATATTAATTTTATGATCTCTGAATAAGGAAACTGAACTTCAGAATAATAAATACAAGCGGACATCAAATGATATTGGCTTTTAAATATACAATATTTAGTATAAACTAATATATATTGATGGTCTATAAACTAACATTAATCATACACATTTACTGCCAATTTTTAAAATACTTTTTAACAAGCAGATCACAGACTAATGGCATTGATATAGTCTGTTATAAATATGTGTTTGAATATAAATATGTTTAAAATTTCAATCAACTTAAATGTTATTGAGGAACAAATTCTAAGCTGAATTTTCGCTGCTTTGGAAATATTACTTATCAGTTCCCTTTTACTATAATTAAGTCCGGAAGTATGCAAGCTGCAGTAAGAAACGACTTCAATATTATATAGCATATATATTCTACCTGAAAACTAATCTTTCTATTTTCTAGACTCGCCCAAGACTATCATAATCCTCATCTTATATATCCCACATGTGAAAGGACAAATTTTAATTTTTACAAATAAAATTCAAACGTTCATAAATCTGACAAGCCGTGATGCCAAACGCTGAGCCATGCATTATTTTGTGCATTTTTCAGCAACTTGTTGACAAGCAGTTAAATCATTTGTTGCTGCTGCCACAAGTGAAAGCATCAAGCAGCATTCACTAAAATGTCAAGCGCAGCGAAACCTTGCCACACACTCTCGTTGTGTACATAATTAAATGCTGTTGCATGTGACAGCGGCATGGATGGACCGTGTTGGACAAACCTTGTCAGACTCTTGCCTGGTTCAATAAACAGTTAAACACAGTCGAGCAACACCCTCAATTAAGCAACGTTGACAGCAAACAAATAAAATGGACACCCCAACTCCAAACATTGGCAAACATTCGACTCACAAAATTGCAACCAGCCACGCCCACGCTAACACCCAGCCGCCCTTTATAGCTGTGAGCTTTTATGAGCATGAGGAATTATGAATATTGCATGACATAAGAAACTTCTCCCAGCATCCACACAGAGCTCACATCAAATCAGTTCTAAAGACCCTCTAAGCAAGTGTGTCCTACGTCTAGGCTAATAAATGTCTCTGCCTGTTTGTTGTGCTCGTGTGTGTATGTGTCTGTGAGCTGGGTGTGTGTAAATAATTAAATTCTTAATTATCTCATGCCTCGCACACACTCGTAAACTCTGGTTAAGTCCTGCTGCCACCTGATTAGCCGCATTCAACTTCATTTACACTTTGCCCCCAACCGAAAAAGTTAAAAAAATTCATTTAATTAATTTTAATAATTCATACGTCACAAAAAAAAAACAAAAATTTCACACATGAAGACTTTTTGTCTTTAAAGCCAACGGAAAGTATGAAATGATGTGCCAGAGTACGTTAATGAACGAATTAGTATTCATTATTAGGTGTTCGCTTCGGGGCCTTGTCGCCAATGTTTTCCACTGCAATTTGCATAATGCTTTGCTTATCTATTTTTTACTGTGAGCGTGGGCGTTGGGTGGGCGTGGCCGTTGCAAGCAGTGTGAGTAAATTAATATAAATGACGGCAAACATTGTCATTTTAATGGCCCTAGTTGTAGTTGTCGTAAGTGTTAATGCTTAACTGGGAATTTGTGCTCTTATCCTAGTTCTGTATGAATTGCGTGTTACAACTCCTTGGGGATCAGACTATATAGATAACTATCTGACTAGAGCATGTAACATTAATGCTATGCTAGTTTTATTTCTGCCTTATAATTGCTATTGTGAAATATAACATTAATTTTATTATTTTTAAGCAAGCATTTCAGGGCAGAGAAGTGATAGCTTGAAGCCTTCATTAAAAGTGGAAATAAAATTTGGAAATATAATAGTCATGTTAATATTTTAACATGCATGTTAGTTTGTTTATTGGCTAAATTGCGTAGGAAATTTAATATCAATTTTGCTTTATATATTTCTATAAGGAATAAGCTTATACCTTTACTACAGCTCATTATGATTGAAGGAATAGATTATGCCAATTGAAAAAGTTTCTAAAATATATAATATAATATAGAATTATAGAGAATTTGTTTTTAATATTATTTGCTAAAATAAGAAGCATTAATGTAACCCTCTAAAATTGTATAAAAAATATAAGTCATGTTAATATTTTAACAAACATGTAAAGAAAGATAAGTAAACTTTCTCAATGACAGACTTCTCTAGAAATAGTAGAAAAAATTTAATTTAATATTTTTTGACATTAATGTTAGCCATATTTTATTTTTTAATGTAACAAAAATTAGTAATACAAATAAAGACCCTAAAAATCTTTCAAAATATAGAAAATAAATAAGAGAAAATATTAAATATTTTCATATCACTCCAATATAAGTTCACTCTGAAAACCTTTTATAACTCGAACTGTAAATATAAAATGCAATCCTAAAAATCCTTCAAAAACCTCTATACAAATAATATTCTATTTCAATAAACTTTATACAAAAAATTCAACCTAAATCAAACGCGAAATTCTTTTGAATTCCTCGCTGAATCATTACCGGAAGCAGAACTTAACAAAGTGCCAATTGACTGGTGTTGGCCTTTTGAAATCGGAGCTTAGACTGAAATTAGGCATTCATATCACATGACACCTGGCCAACTCATTACAGCAAACACAGCTGCCGCCCCTCTGAAGAGAGCCCCCTTTGCAATTAGCTGCCGTTCAGCCTTGAACATGCTTTTGTCCACTGTCAGTCGGTCGGTTGGTGAAAGGCAGTCCAATTGGTCGTTGAAGTTCATGAGGCTTACCTCGCTGACGGGTTGATGACTTCTAATCCAATTAGAAAATTAACTGGCAGCACGTAGTTGTCTCTACGAGTTGGCTGCGACTTGGCTCGTTAAGCAATTTACTCGAATGCGAAGTTTCTTTCACAATTTCAATTGACGACCGTCACTGGGTTTTCGGCTGAAGAGTGTAAATTCAATTTGTTAACATTTCAATTTTCACCTTCGTTATTCAATTATGCATAAATGCACACACACACAGAGAGACACACGCGCGCACACACACTTCAGAAATCAGCACGCGTAATGATATGCGAGGCAACAGTTCAAATCCGGGCACTTTTGCTTGAGCCCGGCGATGCGTTGAACTCGAAATAATTTGTTTTAGCTCGAATCCCAATTCAAAGTGCAACGAAGCGGAAATTTAGTCGCGTCCAGTTGCAAAGTGCAAATAAATTTGATTTTTATTTTTTATTTTCGCTGTTTATTTGTTTGTGTCCAAAACATGGAAAAAATGCACGCGATTTGAGGGAAAGCGATGCGAAGTGTCAAAAGTCTTGCGAATCCGCTTGCACGTTGTGTTGTGCCGCGTTACCAAACCGCAACTGATTTGCCATGGCCGAAAGCCAGAGACAAGGACACGCTGTCTGCCAGTGGCAACATGCCCGGAGACGTCAAGTCTGCCGAACCGAACCAATCTGTCTGTGTGCGAGTGTGTGTGTGTGCGCCTTAGCGTGGGTGTTTGAACCCATTGTTTTGGTTTGCCTTACAACCGGCTTCGAACCGCGTTGCATACGCACAGGCGCAATGCGAAATTTACTCTTCGCTTGCGTGAACTAAGAGCACGTTAAACTGTAAAACTCTCTTTCTTTTTTATTTTGCGTTCTGAGTGTTGCTAACTTTGTTATTCTATCAATTAAGTTTAAGTTAATAACTACAAAAATATCTTAAATTAAATTTCAAAATAATTAATAATTAAAATTTTTAGATGTATATGAAAAATCGCACGGATACAAAGATAGAGATAGAAATAGAGTTTATTCCCTCTGAAAAAGGAGCATGATAAGCTTCAAGTATAATTTTTATGTGTTGAAACGAAAAGTATTGCTTAAACAAAATTTTGTTTAACTGCAAAATGTATTCAACTGACAAGCTATATTTTTTTGAATATAAAAAATTCGAAAATTTAAAAAATAATTTTATATACTAAATATATATTTTATTTATTTATTTTTAAAACTTCTTTTCTTCCAAGATCTTTGACAAACATTTAAAAAATTTTTTGATCTCATCGAAATATTTTATTTTTTGCTTCTGTGCTCATCGAATATAGAATCTCTCAAAATATATAATACACATTTTTTATTTCAACAAATATGCAAAATTGCAACTTCTTTGACTGTTCATATATTGTTCAGAAATTAATCAAAGACCTATATTAAATAGCATGGTAATTAAAATTTCAATTTATATCGTTTGCAATTCAGCGGGAATGCGTCGGCCAATAAAGTGTAATGAATGTAAATGCATGAAAATTAAAATCAATCAGTTTTAGTGTTAGTTAAGCCCCGGCAATAATGCAGCCACTTAAGCTATCAGCCAGCACAGCAACAGCAACAGAGCAGCAACTAACACGAGCAGCAGCAGCAGCAGGAAAGGAAACGAATGGACGAGGCCAAGTTGAAGGACAACATTTATGCCACCCTTGAGATTTGAACTGTATGAGAGAAACGATGCGGACGACTTGCGGTACTGCTGATGATGCGGCCGAGGGTGGTGAAGTGGCCAAGTGTCCTGGTAGTGTGAGAAGAGGAGTGAGTTGCCTTGTGGCTAGCGCAGTTTCGCGTTGACTGGGCAGCCAAGGGCAGGAGCCTGAGAGTTGGGTCGTGTGCCTAGACAGCTTTGCTTAAAGTTATGCGCAATTCCTATAAATGTGCATGCGTTACGCAAGGTTGAACAATTGGTGGAGAGGTGGGAGAACGAGCAAAGGCCAATGAATGCCTGATGATGTTGCCAATGATGACAACAACAGCAACAACAACAACAACAACAGCAACGACAAATACATTCAAGGTGCGTTCCCAAAAGGCACTTCAAGCTGCATTTACCGCTCCTGATTCGACTTGGCAGCTCCTTATATTTATTTCATTACTTTTCTGTTGGAGCCCAGCCGAGGGTTGCCTTTTATAGAGGGGTTGCTTTTGAAATCTGAAATTGAAATTACTTAGCATTTTGGCAAAGTTTTATGACCAACACTTTTGCCACACTGTGCGCTGCACAGATGAATGTGCGAAATGGACAACATGAAAATGGCCAACTGTGCCGTTTGTCATAAAAGCCATGTTCTATTAAACAGTAATAACGATTCGCCAGATTTCAGTTATTCAACAACAACAACAACAAGGAGAAGAAGAAGAAGAACATGGGTCGCACAGTAGTCAACAGTTTGTTCGCATGTGTCAGTCGCAATTTTACGAGCGAAATACTTTCGGCCAAAAAAGTTTTTACGGCAACAAGCGGAAATGGCATTTTTACTGGCCATCTAAGCAGTCAACTCCAGCTCCAGCTGTGTGAGAGGGGCGGTTCAGCTCTCACAGCCTCAGTGATGGGCCAAATTGAAAACTATGCAAGCAAAAAGGGAAAAAAGGCAAAACTTTGCTGGGTGGCAGCATTTTCTGCTGCAATGGCACAAAAATTGATTTGTTGTCGATTTTAGTTGGTTGCCCCAGCCCCCCATTCGGCCCTCTTTTAGCTTCGTTTTCAATCTAATTTATGGCACTGCAAGTGCAAGTAAACATGTGCGACAAACGACCTTATGAGGCCAAAAAGTTTTTGAGGGTGTTCAAAATAAAAGCTGTTAAATAAAAATACTCTTCTTCTGCTTTATTGGCAGCTGATGAAACTGAAGCTGGAGTTGCAGCTGGACGTGGCTTGTTGCCAGGATGCGATGGCTGCGCGTTGTTGCTGCTGCTGTCAACAGCAGAAGCGTTGACCATTTGTCTTCAACGAGTGCTGACAACGAGTGTTGAGTGTTTGTGAGTGTTGTGAGACGCATCGAGATTGCAGATCGCAGTCATTGATCGATCGAGCGACGCGCAAACCAACTGCGACGGCGACAACGGCGTTGCCATATCTGACATATTCCATTTGCATAAGTATATTCAGCAGCGTTCCAGTTCCAGCAGCATTGCCATATTCCTTTCGAACAGCAGGCAGGGTGTACATTAAATAGTTAAGCCACATTTACGCACAAATGCTTTATATTCACAAACTGATCGCGCCTTTCTATGCACTTCTCACGCATGGCCTGCCCTTGCCTCACAGGAACTCATTAAAATTCCGAGTCTCTTGCCCGTAATACTCTAGCATTTGTGCTATGCGCGCTCTTCTATGCGCTACTCATTAGCCATTGAAATTACATATGGTTAACCCCAGAGCTTTGTAGATTGCTATGCGCAGACATTTAGAGTTTGCCCTTTTAACTCATTTTACCAATTTCTTTCTTTTTTTTTTGTTTTTCGTTTTGCCCCAAAGGCAGCATTAACCACGTCTCGCGTCCACCTACTTAATTATTTGAAGCATTCGCACAATTTTCACAAACATGTTCTTCTTATTCACTTAATTCACTTTTTGTCTGCTGTCAGTTGGAGTTGGACTCTTGGCCAGTTGAGAGAACAGGTTGTCAAGGTGGTATACCCAATGCACACACACATACACACACACATACTAGTCTGTGTGTATATGTATATACGCTTGTAGTCTAGATAGCAGCCGCACATTCCTTCGCTGGAAGCTTCACATTTATGCCAAAGTTAAGTGAACTTGAAGCCTTTAGCCAGTGTCTTGGCCACGGCTACTGGCTCTGCATTTGCCCTTATCTGCGAGGCAAGCCCCCGCCTGCCCGCGCCACCCCGCCTCCTACTGCATAAGTTGTGAGTTTTTTAATTGCAGTCTAAATGGACTTCAATGAATGTTGCTGCAGCGACTTGCAACCTGCGACTGGCGGCAGTTTATCTTTTGATTGTTGCTTGCTTCGGTTGCTACTGCCGCTTCTGTTGCTCTTCTGTTGCATTGGGCAGCACTCGATGAGCGAAACAAAGTCACAAACGGAAGACGTCGACAAGGATGACGCCTTTTGCAGTCAAAGATTTTAATTACTGCAGAAAATGTTTGTCTGCATTTACAAAGTGCACTCAAAACTCTAGCGCAGACTTTGAGTGCAGCTGCAGCCGCCCCTTCATCTACTTTGATTCTATTTTGTATTTAAAAGAAATTAAGAGTTTTGTTGCCTTTTTTGCGCTGAGCCACGTCATCGACGGGCATGGCTTAATGCAACGATTGATATGGCACATTAAAATCGCCGGCAACTGGCGATTCGTAAGGCCGCAAGATTGATGATGCCGCACGGCAGCCCGCTGCCAGTTGCCAGTTGGCAGGGCTTATCGGTTAGCTACAACCGCAGCAGGAGCTTGCAGCAGCAGCAGCAGCAGCAGCAGCAACAGCAGCTGCTTAAAGTGCACGTACTTTGTCTAACTGCCAATGGTCGGGCCATTGGCATTGGCAATGGCATTGCGTCTTGGCCACATGCCGCGCACGGCCACAATTCGTAAATTTATTAAACGTCAACACGGCACTGAGCCAAATAAACTTGTCTCACGACAACTGCCTGCGCCAAGACCACAAGACCAAGACCAACTCTATATCCGAGTCCAGCTTCGATTCCAGTCCGGGCACGCAGCAAACGGTTAAAATTAATAAAGCATCTTTGGCTTGCCTCGTTCGCTTTGCTTTCGCCAGTTCGGTCAGATTCTAAGAGTGGGGAGCAGAAAGTAACGAAACGAAGACGTTGCCAATCTATGGCTCGTCTTACCATTTGCTGTTGACCACTTTTTCCAGCCAGCGCGCGCGCAAACAACGTCAACTTGGCCAGAAAGTTGCTGCTGCTCCCCTCCCCGCTCCCTGACTCCTCGTCTTTCTGTCTCTGCCTGACTATGACTCTCTGGCAAGTCTTGCATTAGCCTCGCAATTGCAGCCATGTGGGTTTTCTAACAGTGATATTTATCTGCGACTGCAATTACCGTTGTATGGACTCGATTAGGGTTCGGTGGCATACTCATAACTTGGAAGCGAAGCAAGGGGGCTGCCGAGGCACTCACTGACATTCGCTTTTGAGTTGGGTATTTGTAATGCATACATATTATATATCCATACAATGCCGTCGTCTAGTCCAAGCGACTCTCATGCAAAACGAAGCAGGCAACGTCTTTGACTGAAATATGCAAGCGGCTGTTGGCCAGATATTCTTGCGACCTCCGTTGCCAAATCGTAATGGAGATTGTATCTTAATCAAAAAGTTAAGTCTTATGTCAATCCAATCACCTTTAATACAACTCTGATTATAAATTATTTTTAGTATATGTTAGATTCAAATAGATTGCACTCATAGTCAAGCGTTTTCATTTGGTTTATCCAGCACAAAGAAAATTTCGAAAATTCCTGCTGTCAAAATTTGTGTTACTTAGAAAATGTATTTATATACACGACTTGTATCATATCTTCTGCATGTAAATCTTGAGCGGTGATTAGAAAATTTAATAAAGCAACTGCAAACAACGGCTGCAACAACAGTTGCAACATAATAAGTGGCAGAAAGCAACAACAATAAGAAAAAGAAAAAGCAAAACAGATCTTAACTTTGTGGCTGGGGCTTTGTAATTGCCTACAGAGAAGCTCGATCGCTCAGGTTGCAGTGGGTCTTGTTTATGCAGCTCGTTGTGTTAGTTGTTGTAATTAAAGTACGAAAATGGACGGTTGCAACAAGATGCAGCACACACACTGAGTGAGGTACACGATTAAAAAGGAAAATTTCTGCAGAATTGCCAGCCAGACTTCAAGGGAGTCTCGCTGATGATCATGGTGATCAACAACAACAACAACAACAACAGCCACAACATCATCGCGTAATTAGACTAAGAAGCAATTTACAATTTCAACTTTAATCTTGTTAGTTTAATACGCTTGCCGCGCTTAGTCCAGACTCGGCTGAAAGTGTGAGTGCAGCTGGACTTGAACATGGCCAATGGCAGGTATGTTGAATGTTTATTGCATTGCGTGTCTGCGCAAGAGGATGTGGGTGTGGCGACGCCCAAACACGGCCAGCGGCCACGCCTCAAAACAAGCGCGTCCAGCAAACAGCTAAGGTCAGACTGCGGTTGCGATTGGCAGCCAAAAAAAAGTATCAAAGGAGCAGAAATACTTCAGCTGCGCCAAATCTAGATACTCTTTTATGATTATTTAATATATATATATATATATATCTATTAAAATTATTTAATGTATTTAAATTTGATCTTTAATCTTGCTACTTTAAGAGTTGAGCTCAAGCCTAAGGATTGAAGCAGCTAAAATGTCTTTTAGCTCAGTTTGCGACTGGAAATTGTAAACCTTTACGTGAAGACAAATAAATATAGAATTTAATATAATAATATATATAATATAAATAATATATAAAGATAGTTATATATATGTCTGAATGCTCTCAGGCCTATGTGAGTTTCATTTTCTCAACGAGTACCACAACAACTCAAATATTCAATTGCAAAATTTACCCAAATTGAATTTGAAATCTTTGCTAATAAAATTTCAGCTGCTTTCATTTGCTTCGACTTAAGCTCGATTCCTTAATTTCAGAATACCCCAAGCATAGGGCATCAGTGAAAAAAAATTGAGCTGTTGGTTTTGCGCTGCGCCTGGCTGACTGGCAGAATCGGCTCTTACGCTTGAGTTGACTCCTGTGACTTATGTGGCAAATTACAGCGCCTTGGCTTCCAAGAAATTGAAAAAACAGGCGCCAAATTATCTGCATTGTGTTTTATAGTCCAAGCAGCTGCAACAACAACAGCAACAAAAACAGCATCAACTCTTTTCGCCTTGATGCGCATTGTGGCACGTCATGGACGCCTAATTGAATTTCGTATAAGGCGCACGCTCGCTTGGTCCTTGCACTAATCCTTGCCAGCTCCAAGCGCTGCATGTGTAAGTGATAGCTTTGTTTGAGCTTAAATAATGACTGTGTGTGTGTGTGTGTGGATCAGAGTAGGAGACGTCGACATGGACGGGTAGCAATTAATTTCACACAGACACTTGAACTTTTTGGCTGCAGCAAATCCCAGTCTTTAGCTATGAGCAAAACTTTTGCCCCTGCCCGTCGTCAGGCTGCCTCTCAATGAGTTGCGGCATAGTTTTGTGTGTTTTGTGGCTGGCGCTGGCTTTGGACAAAACAATTTACAGGCTTCCCAAAACTTGCCTGTTTATTGTTTATGGCATCATTGTGCACCATTGTTGCTGCTGCTGCCAAAACTTAAATCCTTTTAGTGCTTTGTTTATGAACTTGCGTATAAATTCTCAACAGCCAAAGTTTTGTCTTCTTATTTTTATTTTTTATTTCTTGCCTCTTCAGTTAATCCTTGCGGCTTGCCACAGTCATGTGGCATGTGTTGCATAAATCAGTTGCAATTGCTTTATTACGATATGCTTAAAATATGCCATAAATTTTGCCAGCTCAAAATCAAAATCAACAAAATTAGTCACAGATTTCCACACACAGACATTTTGTTGCACATTCAGCTGCAACACGTCGACAAGTGGTTGACAGTGATAAGCCATGTTTGCTTATGCTAATTTGACAGTGTTGCTTAACGTATTAATTTGCAATTTTTAGTATTTAAGCCTTGTTTGGCTTGCTGGGCAAAAAATTAATTTTCATACAGTTGCAGCGGCTTGTTGCATTTAAAATTTTGTTGAGTCATGAAATTTAAGCAATATTTAACAAGTATTCAGGCATTAACTACAAAATACCCTTTAATAAATAAATAAATTATGTGAAGGGACTAAGACTATAGAACTATAGAGAACTGTTAATTTATACTGTGCAAAAAGAAGCGGATACATTGAAAATATATTGACTAGATAATACCCTGTATTTCTAGACTAGACTATGATAAAGTTCTTTAAAAATATCTTAAAAGCAAAAGTAAAAATTTTAATCCTAAGATCTCGATCTCATTTCGTTTTTATATTTCTATAAGCTATAGGAAAGCTTCGCTAGACACTCCACAACCACTAAACACTCTACACTTAAACAATTTTGCTTGCTTTTAATAATATTAAAATAAGCTAGGTACAAAAACTGCTCTCAAGTGCTTAGAAAATAAAGTGAAATCAGTAACATGATACAGAAGGCTTCTCCAGCCTCTCGCATCAGCAATCGCCCATCGAATTCCCAGCAAACTCTGAGCCAGCACTTGTAGCAGGTGCATCTGTGCTCGAGCCAAGTAACACACAATTAATTTCAGTGTACAACATGGTAGCTGAAACAGCAATTGCTGCCATGAGAGCCAAGTGCTATGGCCTTCTGCAGCTACAGTTCTACAACGATATTAGCATATTCCTGGAATGTATTTGGCTTTAAAGAGGACATCAATCCAGATCGCTTGTACGCTGTCAGCAAAGTGTTCGATTGTGCACCACCAGTTGATAATGCGTTGCAAGGATGTCAGCTATGCCACATCGCAGATGCAGCAAGAAGACTCTTACGTTGCAGCCACTAGGTAATTTGATGGCTCTACGCGTATAAAAGACGCCTGACAAGATCCGAGTTGTTGGCCATTGTCGCTCGTTACTTTCATTAGGCAGCCGCCAGTTGACAATGATGTATCCGCAGAGCATGTGAAAAATTGAAGATGCCCACAACAACAACAACAATAACAACAAGAGAACAACAACAAGCAGCAGCAGCAGCAAAAAATAAAAGACGGTCAGTTGGAACTGGCTCCACATGAGAGACAAAAGGCTCGCAAACTTAAATTGGGCTCCCCGTTTGCTGTGTATTTTTTCGCTCTGCTTCTTGCTCGGTTTCTGCTTTTTGTTGTTTGCTTAAATGTTGCATTGTGCTGGGCTCTGTTAGCCGTTGAGTGCATTTAGCGTTCATTTGATGAACAATTCTGTGGGCCCGGTCTTTGCCTTGCACTTGTTGGCCAAGGCGTGGGCAAACAAACGGTAGCTGCCAGCCGAGCCGAGACCCAAGCCCTGGTCCCAGCCAGTGCCAGCCGTCTCCATCTTCAAATGCATCTGTCTCTGCTGCTGTTGTTGCCACTCCCCTTGCCGGCCTAAATGACTTTGACATTCTTTTGCTTGCAAAGCGTTTCTTATGCTCAATATATATATATATATATACTCTAGCCGGCACGACAAAGGTGTACAACTTGCATATTCCATTTGATACCTTATGAAACGTTTCGATATGATAGATCACAGAATATTGCAAACTTATAGTTCAAACTGTTTCAGTTTAGTTTGCTGACATTTTTAATCTTATGATCTACAGTTACTTTCCAATGGTTAATAATAAGTTTATGAATATTATTGTTAAGAAATTTATTTATTGTCTAGTATAAGACAGATTGCAACTAAAAACAACAAAATAAAAAATAAAAATAAAAAAAAAAAAAATTTCAGCTTAAATTGTCAATCATTATTGAAAGGCTTCTTGTTATTTTAAGTTTGAGATTAAGCTCTTCTAAAATTACATATATATATATACATACTCTTTCTATGTATCAGCAATTACACTTTGATAAATATGGAAACTTTTTGCAATAAATGTATACAAAATTTGGCTTTAGAGAACTTTATGCAACTGCTCTAAGCTCATAATCCAACTCTGCATTTCATTGGAGCTAATAACTCTTGCATGCTTAGAGTATTTAGTATTCGCTCTGCTAAACTTACTTAATGCGCTCGTCTGTGCTGTTCTTTTTTTGTGCTGTCTGCTGTGGCATGTTATGTGACTGCGATTTGAATTCAATCAAAATGAGACACACACACAGACACACATATACACACACTCATACAAAGAAGCTTACACTCATATGAACAAAAAAGCAATGCCGCTAAATTGGCCGCTGGCTTTTTATGTTTCCTGTGACGATTCTTTGTTTATTAAACTAGCAATTTCTACTTTTATTTCACAATTTAAATGCCCCCGCTACATACACACGGGGCATGGGCCAGACTAGCTAGACATGTCAGAAATGAATACATGAACTCTGTTGACCGCCGCCGCAGCAGCGGCAGCAGCAGCAACAGCAAAGATCGAGATTTATGTGCGCATGCGCTTTCCGTGGTCCGCATTTCGCAGTACGGCGTGATCTGTTCAACTGCGTCGACTGCGCCGCCAATTGACGTTAATTTATGGCATTGGCATGCACCACTCGCCAGGCCTAACAAGCCCCCAAATGCAGCCAGCCCAAAGGAGCATAAACAGAAACAAAGCCACAAACGCAAAAACTTTATGAACTGCTTATGAGTATTTATTTTTATAGAAATAATCAGAAAGGCAGTCAAATTTATGGCCCACATGCTGCAGAGCCTCGGGCCAAAAGACAAAAAGGTGAGGCTGACTCAATGCACAAATCGGGCCTAAATAAATGCGCGCTGGCTAAAAGGACTCTTGGGCTTATCAGAGCTTGGCTAAATGCGCTGACATGTTCAATTTTCGGGCGTGTTCGATAAGAAATGCGTTGGCTGTCAAAGCAGAAATCGTTATGCAAACGAGGGTCGTTTGAGCATTAACAGTTAACTATATGATGTAGTTAAGTAAAACAAAAATATGTTCAGCTATGTGTGCTTTATATATATATATATATATATATATATATATATATATATATATATATATATATATATATATATATGGCTGGTGATTCGATTTATGACTCGAGTCAACTCACTGACTTACGTTTCGATTTGTCAGCCTCATTTCTGCACTCAGTCTCAGCTTCAGCCTTTTAATAGTAGACTAAGATTTTCCATTTATAATTTTCCATCCAACTACATTTTTAATCAACTTTAATCGAATCTTTAGCCATTTCATAGAGAGTCTGTATTGTTACACAATCGCTCAAGCAGCCCTCGCTGTCAATTTCGATAGCACCTGTCAAGCTAAAAATGTAAATTGTTATCCAACTGGCTACCAGCCACGGCACCACCCTGGACCACCCTGGCAGCCGCATTAATGGACAGACAAATGCTGATTTCTGTCGTAATTTAATGTTAAACTCAAACCTTAAATTCCGATTATCTGAAATTCCGAATTATCAGTCGCAACGACTTTTGCAGTCAGGTAATGCATTTTTTTCCTCTCAACCGACTCGTTAATTGAAAACGAAAGGAGTTTAAAGTGTTTGCGATATGCGCCAACGTTCGACACAGTCAACCAGCTGCGGTAGTCGTTTTTGTTTCAACTGTCCATTTGCCATGGATATGGCGACAATAAACGGCATCAATTGCCTGTTTTGCATACGTGCAAAGTGTGGGCGGCAAGGCAATGAGGGGTAGGCATAGTCAGTGGGGGCGTGGCTGCACACCAATTCGGGCAGCAGCAGTGTCACATAAACATAAATGCAGACATAAACATTTGATAACGCCGCAAAGCAACTAAATTTGCGCAACGCGTTTTGCGCGCGTTTTGCACGCGTTTTTTAGTTGGCGTACGCAAGCTGCAGATGCGTCTGGTTGCTGTTGTTGCCGTTGCCCCTTATCTGAGATGCAACAACTGTCGATTTTTTCAATCTGGACAGTAAAATTACATGCAAATCCAATTAAGTTGTTAACTCAACGCTGGATACCGCGACTTTTAGCTCTTTTTATTTTGTATTTTTTTCTTTCTTTCTTTGTTTTGTTATTTCATTTTGTTTGCAATTTATTTTAATTTTTTGTTTCACTTTGTATTGTCTTTGCGAGTGTGCGTGTGTGTATAAGTGTGTGTGTGTGTCGTTTAAGCTCTTTGGGGTCAGTGTGGTGCACTCTTTGTGTTTTTAATGAGCAAGTGCCGAAGAGTCCAGCTAGCTGGCCCCAAAAGTGTTGGCGTTTGGCTCTGTGGCCATTGGCCAGTTGTGATTAAATCGAAATCCCTGTCGTTGCATTCATGGTTTCACTGTGGCCAATTACTCGTTTATTTACAATGCATAGCCAAAAGCCAAACTCTGTTTGTTGCCGCTTTAATTTAGTTTTTTGCCTTTCGTTTTATTTATTTTTGATTTCAATTCGTTTTCGGCCTTTATCGCATATCTGCAAACCACTTATAATTGGCAATTTAAAGCTAGCCACAAGAGCGCATATTTAAATCAATTGACCGCAATGCAACTATAAGCTGCAAAGCTAGCCGATTAAATGCACACAGCGAGACTAGCTTAAACTGAAAGCTTAATCGACTTTATTTAATGGGACAAGGGAGAGGACATGATAGTTCAGAGAAAAGAATATATAGAGAGAGAAAGGGAAAATACACAATTAAAATAATGCAATTAATCTTATATGAGCTTTAATGTGCTTTAAGAGCTTTTGTTGTAGATTTATATAAACAAAAATCATTCTTATTTCATTATATAACTCAGTTATTTTCAAGCTTTTCCCTTAAGTGAGCTTTCTCTTTTTTGAGAGCTTTGACTTAACGAGTTGATGTGCTTTCAAATATTTTCTGGAGTTCTTACTTCTACTTGGCTTCTTAGATTTTATATTAATGATCTTTCAATATATTTTATAAGCTTTAATATAATTTTAATTAATTAATACTCATGTACTACTTGATAAAGATTTCTTTCTGTTTTATATACTTTGTCGTTTTCTATAGCTGCAAAATATTCTCAGAAATGAGCTTTCAAAGAACTTAACAAATTGATGTGCTTTTAAAGCGTTTATTATAGTTGTCACTTCTCTTTAGGTTCGTATGAAAGCCTTAATATTTGGTATTAATAACCTTTCATCGCATTTGATAAGCTTTAATGAACTTTGAATACATTAGTACTCTTACATTTCTTAACATATTCATGATGTGGATTAATGCTAAAGGCAAAAGCTAAACGATGCCAGTGTCATTGAGTCATTGAAACCACGTAAACTAATACAAGCTAGAGCCTTATTTATGCCCATGACTCTGTGGCAATTGCAGGATACGCCCTAGCCATTAACAATCTGCCTGCCTACAGACATATATTCATATATATACATATAAGTAGATGCATATGTGTGCTCACCCGTGGCTGTAGTTAGTAATCCAATGTTGCGGCTGCACTATAATTGAATTCACATAACTAATGATCCATAAGCAAGTCGTTGTCAGCAATTAGAAGGCGCACACACACACACATGCATACGCACACAGATTAAAGGGGCATGGAATGCATTGCAATTGCGTTAAATGCACAAATTTATGAGAATTTAAACAGTGATTTTCACGCTTTAATTACCTAGTTGCAGCGCAACCGTCCGACCACTATAACCGACTTATAATAGTACCCTCTCTATAGGCCGGTTGCCATAGAAGAAACGCGGCATTCACGCATGCGCCGAACCGGAGCGTTGACTGGATCTCTGCTTCTGCTGCTGCTGCTGCTGCTGGTTGGTTGTGACTCGGTCTTCCTGGCCGCGGGCGGAGTTGCGGCTTCGGCTACCTTTCCCAAAAACAACAACAACAACAAAAAACAACGCGCAAATGGAACGCGAAACTGCAACTGTGCAACTTCTGCTTCAACTGCTGCTGCTGCTGCTGCGTTTGCCGTTCACAAATTTCATTTGGCCTCGCGGCACTTTTGGCTTTAATTTATTGCAGTTTTGTCGGCTTCACAGAGTATTTTCTTTTTCTGTTTTTCTTTTTTTCCTGTTTCTTTTTTTTAAATATGCTGGTAAGTAGTTGCTGTTATAGATTACAGATCTCAGCTGGGGGCGGCGGAGATCATTCACATTTTATTTATATTTTACAGCACTGCACAGCCGCGCTTTAGTTCTGCACGCTTGGAGCTTTGTTTTCGCACTGGCAAACGTCGTCGGCGTTTGCGCAGTCGCTGTCGCTGCTGCACTTGCTGCTGCAGCTGACGTCGCAGCGCGCAGCAACAAGTTTTCGGGATCGGGAATGGGAATAGAGGATGAGAGCTACTTCTGCTGCTGCTGCAACTGATGCTGCTGCGACTGGTGCATTGGAAATGTACAAGTTCTTTTACTCGCCGCGCAGGTTTTTTTTTTTCATCAGGTTGAAATTGAACTTGGAATGCGCATAGAGTTGGCCAAAGGGAGCGTTGCCATATGACAAAATATTGGCAAACGAAGCTCATTTCTGATTACTTTTAAGCTTTTGTTATCGAGCTATTTGGCTTAGCAAACAGAGCTGCATAGACATAATAATATAATAAAATATGCCTGACTTCAGCGTATATTTGAACAGGCGATGAACCGGTCATGCGGCTGTCAGCTTAGCCTCTGACTTGGCTCGTACTTTATAGGCCTGACCACTTTGCGGCTATCTGATGTACGTTGCGCACCTTGACGCATCATATTTCATATGCAATTTCTACACTCCAGACATCTCCACTCACTCTGCCGAGAGACACTAATGGGGCCTCACTGGGCTGTTTGGCTGTTTGGCTGTTGCGCGCTAAGCCCTGAGCTCACAGGCAAATGCGCTCATTAAAATTACAAGCTTTTAAGCTATATAATTTAATTGATTTTCCAGCACCTTTACAGTGGGCAGGCGAGCCTGTGACTCGATTTTAGTTTAGCACGCAGCGGCAGTTATGCTATTAGATAAATGATAGTGTTAATCATCGCCAGCCCAGCAACAGGCAGCTTCCAGCTGCAACTTGAGTGAAGCCATAAAAATGTAGCTGCCATTTGGCTACACACAGATCATCGTAATCATTTTCTTGTATTTTATGATGTAAGTAATTAAGCCATAATCGTAAAATACCGTTGTTTTCTCATTTAAATTAACATACTAAACGCCGTAGGCTGTCTCTTAGCCAACAAACTGGAGCAACATCCACTGTTAACGGTCCTACCCAACTTGCCAACCAGTCGCCTGTGGCCATCCATCGTCTACGTCCTCGTCACAGATCTTGGCGACAACAACGACGACAACAACAAAGACTCGCTCCGCTTTCGATAATGATGTGCCCGTGTGTGCCTGCTGTCGCTGTTCAAACTGTGACTTTGAAAAATGCAACACCATCGACTGGTTTCGGCCAAATAAATTTACAGCCAGCAACGTTGGCCACAGTCAACAACTATTGCTACTTCATCAGGGCAGCCCACGCCCCGTTTTAGTTAAAAGTTCCATTTGCTTATAACAATAATTAGCATAAATGTTTGGCCATAACCATAACATTTAATAAACATCGGGGCACCCAACACATAACTTTGTCTTCTGCTGCTGTTTCCCAGGCTACGCCTTCTCCTTTGCTCCTCCCAGCACAAATGCTGGGCATCAATTTAAATTGCTTTCTAATTTTACAAGCTGCAGCCTGTTGCACAATGTTTGGCCATTTATGGCCCGCTGCTCATTAGGCTGAAATGCTCCCCTGTGCTGCCCGTCGACATCCCCCTGCCAGTGCCAACAGCAATTTTAATGGCCAATGTTCTGTGCGGTTCTATTGGCGACTTCTTTGGTGGCATAGCTGCCAATTTGCAGGTGCAACGGGCAGACCGCGCGCAAACGCGCTATTACAAATTGCAAGCGGCTTTCAATTTGGCCTTTGCACACTTCCGGCTAATGGCCAGACAATGTTTTGCTACTAACTTCTTTTTCTTTTTCGTAAGCCATTCCAATTAAGCACACAAATAGATTTTTAAAAGCTAATATTTGACTATGAAAAGGAAGCATACGAAATAGTTAACAGAAGTGCTTATAGCATTTCTGTTAAACTTAATTTTAGTGAAAAGCTGAAATAGGGTAAACCAATGTTGAGTTTCAGGGTTGAGTGTACTACAAAGAACTCGTAAACTACTAGCTACTAATCGATTTCCAACTGTAACGACATATAATCCTTCTCATTTACATAGAAGCATTTAACAGTCCTCTTTACAGTTCTATCTAGTTTCCATATACATGTCCTGTAGCTAACAGAAAATGTTCTCTTCTCTGCATAAAGACAGTGAACGCCAAGAATCTAATGTTAACTAACATATTTTTTCAGCATACCTATCAGCACACTTTACATAATTCAAACCACAAATCTAGTGTTTACCCAAGTCATATCAACATTAATTTAGCTTACTCTACTTAAAGCGTACTGCTATTTACAGATAATGTTAAAAAATGCTAAACGAAAATTCCACCATTCTCTTCTCTTCTCACAGCACTTCACATATCTACTGCTCCCTAACATATCCCATCATCACCAACCAACCATCAAACAACAGATCTATGTAAGCCAACATCTTTCATCAACACACTTAACAGCAAGCCTTACATTATGCAAGCCACATCAGCATTGACTTAACATGATCTCATTAAAGTGCACTGTTATTTTGCAGAAAATGTGAAGCATTTTGAGAGAATATTTTCAGATTCTTATCGTTTGCAACTCGAGCGATTTAAAGGTTCACAGCATTTCACTTAGCAAAAAAATTACAGCTCACCCAATTTTCTGCCTGTTTTAACAATTATTTTATTTTATATATTCTTTTTTTTTTTGGTTCCCAGCTCACCTGTAGCGGCAAAAAGGCTGCGCATTCGTCACGTTTTTGTTGTTGTTGCTGCTGCTGTTGCTGCCGCTGACGAGCTGGAAAAAGAACGCACCTTGGGCAGAGGGCAGAGGGCAGAGCGGATGCTTGGTTGGTTGGTTTGTCGGTAGGTGCTTGCAGGTATTTTCATTTCTTTTATCGCACATTAAATTTACAAAAATAGTTTTAACACCTTTTAAGCTTACAAGCATGTGTTGGTCTGCTTTTCAGGCCGTCGTTGGCAACCGCCGTTGATTTATCCTTACCCTGGCGTACATGATCTTTGCTGCTAGACATGCGCTGACCATGGCTAACAGCAACAACAAAGACAACGACGTCGACGACGACATGATTCGTACATAATCCAGCCATTATTTCTGCTCCACCTCTGCTCCGTGGTCGTTCTTTGACTCTGGTTCCTCAGTCTCATCCTCATCCTGCTGCAAGCTGTGGCTGTGGTTGCGGCTGTCGACTTATCGCAAAAATTGCGTCAAGATGTTTTAATGCGGCCCGTCTGCAGCGCGTTTTGCGGCTATAAAAATGAAAGCAACTTTTAGACAGAGCTGCAGTGCTGCAGAGCTTGCTGCGAAGAACATCCTTTTTAATTTAAAACATTATCGTAAATTCTCTGGCAATTATGCGCGTTGTTCAAACGCTGCCTCCTTTGGCCAAAATAAACGCTTCTTTTTCTTCAACATCTTCTTCTTTATTTCGCATTGTCCGCAGTCACAACACATGTCGCCCATTCCTGTTGCTGTTGCAGTTGCAGTTGCAGCTAATGCTAATGAATTGCATTTGCCTGCTGGCGTGTTGCCCGCAGATTAGCGCACTTCTTACTCTTCACATGGCCAAGGTGCAGCGCCTGTATCGTGCATAGCTCTTGCGCGTTTTGACTAACTAGACAGCACGTATCTTATCGCTGTGCTCTGTCGACACATCGTTTGGCCCAAAAGATATCACCATTTCAGCTTGTGCGTGCATTGTTGTTATAAGTCAAGCCGCTGTTCCCAATCCCCAGTCTAGGCTCCAACTCGCTGCCTTTGAGCATAAATCGACAGCTGCTTTCGTTATAATCGCACGCTCAGCATTTAGTTCCATAAAGCCGATTGTGCATACACATATGTGCACATACATATGTCTGTTCATGTTTTGAACTATTCTACACGGTCATAAATGGAATTCACTTTTCATAAAGTGGAAGGCTCCTGGAGCTCTTGGCTCTTGGAGTGTAGGGATGCGGTCTAGGAATGTCGTAAGGGTATATAGTAAAGGAATGTATGCATGTATGTAGTAGAGGAATGTATTAAAGAGATGTAAATGTAGTAGACGTATTTTGTATAAGGATATATTCTGATGTAATGATGAATACAGTTTAAATACCTTTAGAGCTTCAAAGTTCCTTGAAACGATTTTGCTTATTATACTCGTTTATCTATATATTAAATTATAAAAACATTGAAGCTCTAAAGTAATATATAAAAAATTATATATTAAATTAAATTTGATTAAGTACAATAATCAATTATATAAGCATTCATTTATTGATTCGCAGCTCTTATTTAAATTAAATTCATTGTCAATCAATATCTCCACTAAATAAATTTTTTTTCAAGGCTTTATTTCAGTTAATTTCTTATTTATATCAACTTACTTCCTTACTATAGCTGAAGAAGCAATAAAGCAATTAAGCCGCATTGGATTTCGGTTAAGCAAAAAGTTCACAACTTGCTACGTTGCCAACATCCTTTGGTTCCCTACAGATAACAAAGCGTCTAGTGCTCAGTATCCTTCCAATTTCAATATGTAAATGCTGCATTGTCTGCATATTTTACGAACTGCAAAGTAGACAAGTTTTGTTTTAAAACTGTCAACGCGAACCGTTTGGCACGCCTACAGAAAACCAAAAAAAAAAAAAAAAAAACAAAAAGGTTCACAAAGATACAAATAGAAAAGTAAAGGAGCAGGCACAAATCCTTGCGTTGTAAAAGAAAGAAAAAACCTAATAAAATAAATTGTTTCAATGCACGGCAAGTAATCCGCTTTCCTTGGGCTCATTCCTTGCGGTTTAAGATTTATGCACTGAAAAGTCGCTTTCCATTGCGTTTTCCTTCTGTTTCCTTGTCCCCTTCGTTTCCATGGTGGAAAGTGAAAGGGGTGGCCATAAATTAGCTACGCGGAATGTCCTGCTGACTGCCTCGCTCTCTCTTTCACACTCTCACTCTGTCTTTCAAGCTGTGGCACTTAAACACAGTTAATTCCGCATTGCTACAAACAAAAGTTGGGCAATTTTTTGTTAGCCTGGCTACCTTCGAGCATATTTTCAATTAAAGTGTTGAAAAATTTAAAGTCACGCAGAAAACAACAAAAAACACACGGCGAAACACATGACAAATTAGCTTGCTAATGAGCTGAGACATAAATCTTGACATGCTTTTGGCACACACTCCAGCAGCGAGCGAACAATGAGCAGGAGCTGGAGCTTTGCCCTCCTACTCAGATGTCTTGTACACGTGTCAAGACAAACATGAAAGGCAGGCGAAGGCATTAATGCTTCATTACAAGGACTTGCTCCTGCTGCCGCTGCTGCCACTGCTGCTGCTGCTGTTGCTGTGTAAGCCGAGCCATTATTAAAATGAACTGTTAATACAAAGACAGCGCAACGCTTGATTTAACTGCACAACAACCAGGGCTGGCAACCAAATTGAATTGAATTTTAAATTAAGAAATCAAGCCAAACGCTTTAGATTGTCCAAAAATAAAATAAATTACGGAATGCTGAAGTGAAAATAAATGCGGAATGTCCCATTAAAGAGGCAAATGTTTGCTCATAAATTAAGCCAAGTTGATAGTTTATAAGTTTATCTAAACTATATTGATTGTTGATTGAAATTTAGGTTTCAATATGAATTTTATTCGTACAATCATCAAAAACACATTTTTTATAAATTTCTCGAATATCTAGCTTTCAGCTTACTCTATTTTAGCTGCCAAACATCACCATTTCCAATCACTTTACTTCAATCTGCTCAACACGAAAAGCTTGTAAATACTTAAAAGGCATTTTCTCTGCTGCTCTGCACATAAATAGCTCAAGCAGCTGTTGTAAATAATAAAACGTAAAAAAATATATATTTATATATGTATATTTAAATGCTCATAAATTTGCGATGCGGATTTAGGCTATTAAACTGTAATAAAAGCAGCAGAGTCAGAAAATCAGTGCCTGCTTCTAGGCGCACATATATTACGACTTTGGCTCTTCCTACTCCTGCTCTCTTTTAGCTGCTATAATACTCCAAGTTAACTGTTAAAGCCCCATTGGTTAGCCCATTCCAGTGCGTATTATTAGCATAATAAAAATACAAGCACACACACGCATTCGATACACATACACACACACATACACACCATCGCACACCACCTCACACCCACTGAGCAATGATGAGGGCTAAGCTGGCAGCGATTTGGGCTCTGGAATATTGCCGGACACCAGAGAGCACTGCGTGGACAATATAATTTTATGGCCACACTTTTATTGTGGCAAAGTGTCTTGAGCTTTGAGCTTCTCGAAGGCCAACACCATTATCATCATCATCGTCATTGACATCATCATCGACATCATCATGCCCGTAGGGTAGGCGTTGAAAGCCAGCACCGCATAACATTTAAATATTATGACCATGCAGGCCCCCATAAATGATATAGCAAATAATCTGTTCATGCCTTTTCTTCTACTGCCATTTTTGCATTTGCTAAAAATTGCTATTAAAATATCATGCACATATGGCGTCGACTTTCAAGTGCAGCCGCAGTTTTATTAAATGCCGGCTTTAACCGCAAATTCGTACATATACCTGGATATATGCTCACGGTTCGCACCTGGTTGCAGGTGCCAGCAGGCAGCAGCTAGCAGCAGCTGCTGCCGGATGCCAAGTGCCGTGCATGTGTGAGAGAGTGTGGGGTAACGGCTAGAGTTGAGCTCGTGCCGGGCTACAATGCAGGGGCATGCCTAGCTCGTGTCACGCACTCAGCTCTAATGCAGCATTCTGTGTGCGCTTGTTTTAATTAAATATTCCATTTGCCTAAACCAAAACCGAAACGCGCAGTTTGGCCTGGCGCAGCGTCTAGTCAGTGTGGGTGTGTTTGGATAGTGCATAAATTCAGAGCTGGACAGCGGTCAAATTGCTAGCACTGTTACCTGTGTTACCTGTGCATGTCCTGACATCAGCTGTAGCCACCATGCTGCATGTTTGCATTAAGGATTATGTGCGACTGCTCATGGCCGCATTTGCGGACGCACAATCACAACTGAAGTTACCAACTGCCGCACGCCCAACCCACAGCCCCCGCCTGCTTCATTAACACGTGCTTCTGCGGTCAGACAACTTTAAGGCTTAAAGTGCACCTGACAATGCTTTTTATCGTATTTTTTTACTCTACACATTTGAATTTCAATTAGCCGTAAAATAACATTTGGTGCGTTTGTCGTGAATTCATTTAAAATGCATTGCGACCAAATAATGAACCACAAACATTTTACAACTGAATAAATAATTTCCACATTAATTGCACGCATTTATTGTAAGCCCTTAATTGCGCTTATATAACAATTTACAATATTTTTTAAAATACTTTTTTCTTCGTGGTATATTTTAAACAACCCAAAAGCCAGAAGTGACCAAAAAATCAACTAATTAAAGAGGACAGCCAACTAATTACATTCGGTTATTTATTTAATCTATTATTTAATGTATTTAAATATAAATGAACTCATCTAATATGATCATTTTGGCGTTAAAATGAAATTGAAGACAATTAATTGTGTTAAAAAAACATTTGAAGCACGAATTATTCTGAATTATTTCGAAAAAGTTTTAAAAAGTTTATGTTGTATTATGTATAATAAAATAAATAATATTATATATATAAATAATATAATATATTTTTTTGTAATATATAATAAATAATATTTATAAATATTTATTATTATTTTTATAATATTTTTAAGTTTTTATTATTTATTATTTTATTATTAATACATTAATACATTTTAAAATATATTCCATTTTACTTTATTATTTATTTTGTAATATTATTTATTATTTTAGTTATTCTCAGTCTTAGGTTTTATCGCCTTGTTATTTATTCATTTGCCCTTCTTTATTATTTTCTCTCATGTATTTTGGCATTAAAAAGGTTTCTTTGAAACATTTTTAGGGCACGTCTGATTAATAAATCATTTAACTCTCAAATTCTTTCTCTCCCTCTCGCACGCGTCACTAATTTGCGTCTGTCCAATGATGCCGAAGCCATAATTAATGAAATCAAAATCCTATTACATTACAAATCATTAAAATTCAATAGAGGCGAACATAAATTTCGTGACATTTAATTTGAAAAAGCGCGCGACATAATTCACTTTACGCACAATTTTTAATGAAAATGTCAAAAGAATAGCAAAGAATGAAAATGTTGGAAAAACGAAAAACTTTTCTTGCCTCAACAATGGCAACATGCAAAGCAGCAGCAGCAGCGACCGAAGAACCTGAGAAGCTGATGATGATAATGGCGACTGGTGGCAGCCAACGGAAGCGGAAGTAATGCCAAATAAGAAAATGGCAGTAGCACCAGCAACAAAGAGAAATGGAGAAGGCGCCAACATATAATAATAATAATAATAATAATGCCATCATCAATGCCAAACAAGCAACGGAAAACTCAATCTGAAGTATCGACAAACAGGCAAATTGAAGAAGGAGAATGAGAATGGAGTGAGTGGGCGTTAGTGGGGGAATGTGAGGGCAGCAACAAATGATGGAAGATGCTTTAAATTGACAAGCAAATGCAAATAAGCCGCAACCAACAAAAAAAGAAAGAATCAAGTTGCGGCAAGTCGAAGACTAAATACACTTAAAGTGCTACAAATTTATTGCCAATCAATTGTATCTATTGCAGTCAAAGAAAACGTGAAGCTGAGACTTTTAATTAAAGATCAGCATCAAAATATGTTGAGCAACAGATTTTGCTTATATGTTCTTTAATGTATGTTATAGAAGTCAGATTGCATGCATATGTAGAGAACGACAAGCATATGAGATGCTTACTCCTCTATAAATACCAGTTTACACATAGAGCTAAGCTATCTTTATTATATAAATAAATAGCTATATACATAATTATTTATTAATATATCAATTTTAATATAAAATTTATATTTTCGATTTTATTTGCCTGTTTTGTGAGACAATTGATATGCCCTTTGGCAGGGTATAAACAGAGGGAAATAAATTAGATAAAGGCAAAAGGCAACAAACGCACAGGACTACGCACAGGACAACGCCGCGAGGCGATGCGCAGCACGCGCTGGGATTATAGCATACAAGCAGGACAAAGCTATAGCAGCAGCAGCAACAATAGCAACAACAACAATAGCCAAGCACCAAAAAAGGACAACGCGCCCTCTGGCCAAAAAAAAAATGGAAATACATCTACTCGCATTTCCTTTTGTATTGAAGCAGAAGATTTTGCTGGTTCGTTA
The DNA here is from genome assembly GCF_003285905.1 of Drosophila hydei. Taxonomy (NCBI): domain Eukaryota; kingdom Metazoa; phylum Arthropoda; class Insecta; order Diptera; family Drosophilidae; genus Drosophila; species Drosophila hydei. The sequence continues at coordinate 4,519,499 of NW_022045833.1, read as the reverse complement.
AATATACAAAAACCGTTTTTGTTGGTGGCCAAGTCGAATGTCAATAAGTTAAGTGGGCATGGTCACGTTAAATGGCCCACCCGTCTGTGTGACTGGCATGCCAAAAGTAGCAGAAGGAACTGAACTTTGTGTGTGTGATAAATATGATTAAAACATATTTCGAGGCGCGTTGATAAATGTGCAAAGTTTTCTATTTTGGCCTGGCTTAAAGCACAGTTGGCAGCTGCCAGCTGCCAGCTGCTGGATGTATAAAGCAGATGCCGATATAAATCCAATTTAGTAGCTACCATAAAAGTGGCAGTGGCAAGGTCTATTCAACTATTTGCATGATAAAAATCTTTCATCAAGCCAAAGCCCAGAGCCAAGCCCAGCCAGAAACAATCTCAGTTACTGTCTTCGTCGCAGCTTCCCCTCGACTCCAGCCCTGATTTCTGCATAATTCGACGATTGCAGCGTGAAGCGGCGGCGGCTTTGGCCTTTGTGTGGTAAACACCTAAAGTAGTAAACTGGGATTTAAGCACACACACACACAGACACACACCTACACACAACAATTCACGCACACACACCCAAACAAACTCACCTACGTGTCTATAAAAATTTTACGTCGTTGGCAAGGACAAAAACTTTTGCCAGCTCTTTGCCAAAGGCAACAGCCAATGCTCAAGTTGTTAAGAGAACCAGGAAAGGGCGGAATGGGGAAGGATATCACCGTTATACAGGATATGCCTTTTATTGCTTGCCAACCATGGGAAATTGTCCTGCCTGCATACATACATAAATTCTCAGCTAGCGTCTGCAGCAGCAAAAACCCAATAGGGACATTACGTCCTACTACTATAAGAATCTATAGAATATGTAAAATACTTTCCAAAAAGATTAAAATTTTTGCAATTTTAATACGACAACACACAGGCCAACAAAGGAAGGTGAAGTAGAATACACACACAAACACAAACACACACACACACACATGCACACTCGCAGGAGTAGACAAAGTCTGAGAGCAAACAACAAAATTTAAAAGTTATGAGCAGGCGGGTAGGACGTTTGCAACTCTCTTTGGGTCTCTGTTTGCACTGTAATTGTTTTTCGAAAAAGTTTTATAAGCAGCTGTGTTTATTGCCAAAACTCTGGCCTTTACTGAAGATTTTCATTTTTTTTTTTGTCATATTTGAAAAATAGATAAACGATAAACGAGATACAGCTATAGAGACTCTTAAGTGAATATTTCAATTATGTTTAAAGTCGTTCAACCCAGGAAGCTGGTGAATCGGAAATAAAAAGGTTTGAGCAATTGTGATTTCAGTTAATTTCTATTGAATTTTTTGTTAGAATGTTTTAAGTCAGCCATATTTAAAAGCATAAAGTAACTAAAAAATTTTATAGTTCATTAATCTAATTCAGTTAAAAACGAAGCAGTCTTTATTGTACTTAAAAAGCCCGCTACAATTCCTAACTTAAGCAAATATCTTACAACTTTTTCAGCTTGCAATCTGCATTTAATACCTTTAATAATATACCTCTTTAATTGCTTATTTATTTCCCGCTTTCGATTTTCTGTATTTTTAGAACTGCAAATTCTTTGCTTAAATATCTCCAGATTACGTTTCCTTTCGCAATCACTTATTAGTTCCTCTTGAGAAGTTTCTCGTTTTCGATTTTCTTTGTAATTTTTAAACTCGCCTTTCCCCTAAATCATTCTTACCCTACTAAGCTCGTTGGTCACGCTTTTTCTACAGCTTGCAACTTGGCTGAACTAATAACTCAGTCAGGCGTTGTCCTGCGTTTCAAATCCGCTTAGGTTCATGAATTTTCAGCAGTAGCGTCCACTTCCGCTAGAGCATCCGCTTATTAAGCAGCCCGCGCGAGCACCTTGGCAACAGCCAGTGGGTTGCCTAGCTTATGACCAACCCAAAAAAAAAAACCAAATATATATATATATAAATTTATATATGTATATAAAGGTGGCCAAAAGAAGACGTTAGCTGGCAGCATACAAAGAAATGGAGCTGGCCTTACCCCGGCTCCTGGGCTTGGCATTTAAGATAAATGATCGCCTGCCAACAATGCGCACAAAGAAGAGTCACAAAAAGTTTGGTCACGTTCCTGCTATTTGGCGGCGCAGGCATATGCTACAATGGGGGTGGCTACCACTCTAAGGGGAAGCTGGGCGGGGCTAGAAAGTGGGGTGTGGCAACGTCTAGGTTGCATTTTACCTTGCCGCAATTTTAATATGAAGCACAAGTTTTAAAATTCAAGACACATGCAGAAGCTTAAACGTTTTAGAAATCTATTTTTCAAAATGCCAACTCCGGACAGTTGGTAAAGAGGCGGGAGCAGCGGGAGAGGCGGGCACATGTGTGCGTGCAAATTGCCAAACGTTGCGCGCATTTAATTGAAACGTCTGCATGGCCCAAGCACGGGAGGGAGGCAAGTGAAAGTATTTTTGCCAACTATGGGAACAAGCAAACATGTTTATTACTACGCTCAAAATAAGAACGATGCCAAATAAATGCTGATGGGCAGCAGCAATCCGTACAGGATATACAGCTCAATTTGCAGGACAGACATCGACTGCATCTGGTCGAGCGCCTTCTGTGCTGCCTTCAACTTGGTGCAGTGTTCGTAGAGGACCAGCGTGTGCCATATGATCGTGTGCTCGACCCACTGCACATGCTCCAACTGCTTGTAGAAATCGAAGAAGGTAAGTAGGTGCATCTGTTCGTGAATCTCGGTCAGCACTGTTTGTGGTAAATGCGTGTTCATTCTATTGATAACACTGACATCCAGCTCGGGCAACTGTAGCTCATTGAATAGCTCCTCACAAGCGACTAAAGAGTCCGGTTTTCTCATGCCCTGCAAACGTTCTAGCAGCTGACGCATCAACTGCTCCTGCTCGCTGGGCAAAACACCGCTTGAATCATCTAACAACTGCACCGCCTGGCCATAGCTACCACGACAAATTGAGGCGACAATCCCATTGGCCACTCTGCGCTGTTTGGGTGTTAGTGTGTGTGAAAAGGACATTGCCTGCAAAGGCTTAGTTATGCTCAATGGAATATGAAATCTTTTTTTTGTGGGTGCTATGCTTTTGTATTTGCATGCTTACCCCATGGATTGTGTAGGCGGAATTTTTAGGACTGTATTTCTTTCCAGTTTTTTGTATTACATATTTTTAGAATTTCAAATTTGGCAATTTTTTTCTTTAAGTCTGCTAAGTTTTACTGTGCTATGATTTAGTATAGCTTAACAATACCTGGCATTAAGCTCAGCATCTATGTTAAAAATTTCCTGTTCGACGAACTAATGATAAGAACATCTGCTGTTATGGGTACTGCTGTCAAGTTCCGCTATTGCAGTCAGACTGTTGCAATGTAATTTACTGCGCTTTGCTGTTAAGCCCGGATACCACTCTCATTATGTTTAAATGTCCCTGCTGAGCCGAAACTCAATGTTGAAAAATATCCCATATCGAATACAGAATATGCACTTCTTACATAGCTTAAGTCGCTGTTAATTTACTGCACTTTGCTGTTAAGCCCTGAAACCACTCTCATGTTAAACTATTCCAGCTGAACCGAAACTCATTGTCGAAAAATATCCCATACCGAATACAGAAAATGCACTTACATAGTTTAAGCTGCTGTTAATTTACGGCACTTTGCTGTTAAGCCCTGAAACCACTTTCATTATGTTAAACTATTCCAGCTGAGCCGAAACTCATTGTCGAAAAATATCCCATATCGACTACACAGTATGCTCTTCTTAAATACCTTAAGTCGCTGTTAAACCTTCTACTGTTAAGCCCGGCACTCATTATGTTAAAATTTCCCAACGGCTGCTTGCATTAAAGGTTTTTGTTCCCCACATTGTTATTATTACCATTCCTTGTATATATTTTTTTTCCATATCAACTACTTTGCTAAAGTTGAAAACGTGCCCCAAACTTGACATTGCCATGCAGCTTGATGAGGGCAGGCGCGACTGCCTCCCGGCTACAGGGCCCATAAATCGAGCCACATATGGACGACATTACAAGTGGCTGCCGTCTGTGCGCCCAATTCAAATGGAAATCAAAGTGGGCGTTCATGAGTTAAACACTCCAGCAACAGCGTGGGGCGGCCAGGTCCTATGCAGGTCCTGCCAGGAAGTTGAAATGTGACAAAGTCGCTGGCAATGCGCGCACTTGTGGTTTACGACCTAAGCTTCAGCTCTTTTTTGCCCAGACTCAAGTGTGGCCAGAGGGTGGGCTATAAAATGGCGCAACGTTTCCGCTTTTGACTGCCACATTGCTCAAAAATTTATTATTCTCATCTAGATGAGTTCATTATTTTGCAGCATGTTCCATATGGCATGTGGAATGCGAGATGTGGAATGTAAACTGTAGCAAGTAGAGTGAATGTCGAATGCGAGAACAATTTAATTTTATTGTTTTGCACATAAATTTTTCGGTTTGCCATACGCCAGAATTATGCATTGTTTTTGCACATTGGCAGAAAGAGAAAAGCGAAATACAGACAACTATTTTCCTGCACACCGACCAATAAATGCCCTTACAGGTATAATTCGCAAACTTTATGACAATAAATTATTTCTTACTTGTAATTTAATGAAGCCAATTTTCGTACAGTGTAAAAGCACAGCACACATAAAAAACAATGAATCAAGCATATTTCACTTAGTTTTACATATCTCAGCAAGCTGAGTGGGAAAACCAATTCATAAACTCACGCGACGCATTGTAAACACACCTTGTGCTATATATTTTAACTAATTCTGATTTTAAACTATTTTCGATACACGCGGCGCAGATTCGACCGATCAAAACGAACGACGCGCCCGTACTAAATAGCTTAATTTAGTACGCTCTCAGCTGCACACGCAACTCAGATAATGGGATAAAAAGTATTTGCAACCAATAGGATCCATTTGCTTGACTTCTCCCTGCTCTAGCATTCGCATTACGTGCTCCCTGGTGTTGGTGCTCCAAACATATAACGGGATCAAATGAGTGAGGAGTAAATGATAAAAGAAGAGATTCACAATTTGCATTAGCTGTGAGGGCGCTCTATCTCTGCTTTTCTCTTTGCATTTATCCCTTATGCGTTCGACATTTATCACGGCATCTAACGGGATCAAAAGTGTGAGGAGTAAATGTTGAACGAAGAGATTCACAACTTGCTTTAGCTGTGAGGGCTCTCTATATCTGCATTTCTCATTGCATTGATCAGTGGATTCGCTTATGAGTTCCACATTTTATGATACAGTTAAAATGCTCGCTGCAAGTGTATTCAAGGGAAATTCCTATAAAAATCTGAGACACACACATATGTGTGAGTGGGTGGGTGGCATAAACAGTTGCCTGCTGGCCCTATAATTGAGTCACGTTTGGCCGGGGCTTAAAGGCGTCTCTGTAAAATATTCAGATTTATGCCGCGTATTGGAAACATGTATATCTAAATATGTGTACGGGTATATCTATATAAACAAATTGTTGTGCGAGTGTGTGATGTGATTTATGTAAGCAATATTCCTGATTGCATATTAGCAAAGTCTGCGATTTGAACATTCAATATTTTATGGCGCTTGTACGCAGAGTAGACAGAAAGCGAATCTGTTGAAAATTTGAGTTATTATTTATCTTTATATCAAGCTAAGTCTGGGAGTCATTTGATATACTCGTTGCAAGACTTGAACCCTTAACTGCGTTTACTTGTTTTTCTGTCCAGTTTAACTGAAACCCGATTAGAAAATCCAGCCACGCCCACTTCAGTGCATATCACAGCAAACGTTAAGACCACAAATAAACCTATTTTGTACGTTGTTATTAAAGTAATATGGACAAACGCTCTGACTGCCATTTCTGGCTACGTGTTTATAATGCCAATCCAAGTTTCGACAACCCCCTCAGAGACGCACACACTCACACGACCATCAATAAACAGAAACTAATACACGGACAGGAATCAAAATGCGTGCTGGCACCCCAAAAAAATAATGTTCCAATGCAGAGCTCCAGAATAGGAAAAAAATTTAATTTATCTGTATCAGTTGCACGTGGAAGCAACTGAAAGTCAGAGCTGACAGCCGGCAGAAGCAGGATTAGGCAGGAGGAGAGCCGTGGCAGGAGGAGCTGCAGTGCCGAATGCCGACACAGCTGGAGGAACACATGTTTCAACAAATTCATCTGCCATGTCACAATGCGCAACGGTATGCAGAATTTTTGGGGGCGGGCCACCCCAATGTTATTGACATGGATATGGATATGGTTTAGAGGGGGGTGCTAGGGCGCTAGTTTCTGTTTTGGCCCGGCTGCACGTGACAAGACTCAACGAAAAGTGAAACTTTCTGTGCAAATATTTTCAAGGCAAACAGCTTGCACTTAAAGTCAGCCATGGCCTCCCATTTGCTCCACTTCGCCTCCCTTGCCAGACTGTCCCTTTAAGCTGTTTGTGTCATTAATCAAATGGTGCCCAATAGCGCGTCAGCGGCTGCCAACCCTTTCAACCCCCTTGACTGATAACTTTGCCTTTTGATACCCTGTGTTAAAGGGCTGCTGCTTAAAGGGGGGTTCAGTCAGCTGTGAATATGATATCGAGACTGAAGATTGGCTATAAGAGTTATTCAGTAACATTCAAAAGAACTGGTTCATTGAAGTAAATGAACTTGTGAGTTGAGAGAGAGAGCAAAGAAGAAAGAATGAGAATGACTCAGAGAAAAGAAGATTACGAGAGGGACAGGAGCAGAAAGAGAGAGTTGACACACTAGCAAATACCCTGCACTCTACTAAAACATCCGCTCGTCTGTCTTTTCCTACAGGGTATCTACCAGTCCAGCAACAATCTCTCTGCCTAGCTGTTGCCTCAGTTTCCGGTTGTTAGAAACCTATTTTTGAAATATGAACTTTTTGAGTTCTTCTTCCTTCTGCTGACGAATGCCGACAGTCATTAATAAATTAGGGGTTAAAACATCGGTGGGGGTGGCTTGAGCTTGGGTGGTTTGGCGGTGCTGAAAAGTTGTTTATTTAATTGAAAGTGAAACGAGGGCAGCAGATTTGTTTAACTCAATTAAATAGGAGTCGAAAACGTAGGCGGGCAACTGTCGAGCTTACGATCCGGCCAGTTGCTGTCAAGTCGAGTTAAGTTAAATTCAATATACAGTTATAGTTACCGTTTGTAAATATGAATAAAATTGTTAGCTATTGGTATAAAGGTAACACGTGTCAAGCGGCGGGCTTGATTAGTCCAGAGGAGAGCGAAATACTGACCTCCAGCTATGACTATGATTCTATTGATGTGGAGGAGCCAGATCTGGACACGCCCTACGAGCAGCTGGAGAAGATTAAAACCCGTCTAAAGGAACTGCGAGACCAGCTGATCTACACACCGCCCGATCCTTGCGAGCTGGACGGCGCCAGCCTCTCCCCCAAAGAGGACACTTGCTTCCTCACCGTGAGGCAACTGCAACTGCAGCAGCTGCGTCGCAGCAACTGCCTGCTGCGCTGCCAGCTGCAGAGTCGCATGCAGCACTTGCACAGGGCACGCAAGCAGCTGCTACTGGTCCAGGACATGCGCTGCCAGCTGAGCAGCCAGCTGGAGAAGATGATCGCCGAGATAAACGTGTTGGAGGAGTTCAAAGTCTCGGCCCAGCATCAGTTCGGGCTCTGCATCGAACGAAATGAGCAGATCAAGACGAGCAAAATCGATCGACAGGAATTCAGTGAGAGGATACACGATATGTATTTCCGCAGAGTGGGCTCCATGCGCGCGCTGGTGCCCCTCGATTGCCATATGGAACTACGCTACACCCTGAACATCGAGCTCATACTCGTCCGCATATTTCTGAATGATGTCTTCGCCAATTTGACTGAGGAGTTTAAGTTATACAGTCAGAGTATAAGGTGAGTGTTAATGTATATAATATATATAGCTTTATAGAAACATCCAATACATAGAAGCCTAGCAACATAGAGATACGTGAACGCATTCATACTGCTTTTCTCTGCATTCCTTAGTAACTACAATTTGCTACTACTCTTTACTCTTGCTATTTACTACTATTGAGTCATAGACCTATACTATATGCCTACTATCTCTACTCTTTACTACTATTAAACTCTGTTTTCTGCTATTTAATAATTTATACTACTTTTTAGTACTATATACGGCTTTTTGCTAAAATATACTACTTTTTAGTACTATATACTACTATTTACAATATACTACTTTTTAGTACCATAAACTATTTACAACTTTATACTACACTTTACTACTTTTTAATACATATATATAAATATATAATATATACTTCCATTTACGACTACATACTACCTTTTTCTACTTTTTAGTACCATATACTACTATTTACTACTATATACTACATTTTGCTACTTTTTAGTAATATAAACCATAGACTACTCTGCTGCCTTTTAATACTATATACTACTATTTACTACAGTATACTACTTTTTAGTACCATATACTATTTTTTGCTACCTTTGAGTACTATATACTACTTTTTACTACTGCATACTATATTATACTACTATATACTACTTTCTACTTCATTTCAGTACTATATACTGCAATTTACTACTATTTCTATTATTACTACAGCTTATCCTCAATTTGTTTCTATTTTCAGAAATTGTTGTTTTGGAAAAATTATCAAACGCAAGAAAGATATAAACAAATGTGCAAAGTTGAAGAATAAAACGCTCTGACCCGAGTTTCGTTCATTAATTGCTTCACATTTTTGTTTTTCCTTTTCATTTTCATTTTCATTTGCGTTTTATTGGCAGACTTTTTGGCGCTCGGTTCTAATTGCTTTTGAAATGTCGCTCAATTAAGATTATTGGCGCTTGGCGGCTTTTATGGCACTTGTGTGGGCTGCTCTACGTCTCCCTCGCCCACTCCTGCTCTCGCGTAATAATTATAAAATTTCAACAGAAATTGGCTCAGAAATTGCTTCAGATTAATGGCGTTAAAGTTACAATATCATAGCAGCAATCCCGCTCGCCCTGGCTCGCCTCTACCCTCACACATCCTGCCGCTCGCCACATTCTAATCCTGCCACACAAATGTACGCATTCCCACCAGGATAAGAAGCTGCAGCTAAATACGAAATGGCATCAGATAAAAACAAAGCAGATTTGTCTCCCACACACAACAGCGAAAAACCCTGAAAAATCAAAAAAAAAAACAAAAAAAAAAGAAACGAAAATGGAGCTCTTGACAGCCCGCAGCTAAGCCAAAGGCAAGCCAACACATTGACATTGGGCTCCACATCTTCCAGCTACTCCCACTCCTTGTCCACTTTGTCCATAGCCTTGTCGAACTGCGTAAAAACTCAATTGCCGCGCACTGCCAGACAGGCACCAAAAGGCACAAACTATGCGTTGAGATCGAGTCTGTTGCTCTCTCCCTCTCTCTCTCTCTCTCTATCCCTTTTTTGAGCTCTATATATAGTCGGGGCTAAGGCTACATTGGGTTAAATGCGCCTCAGTCCTGGTGAGAGATAGCGCCAAACGGCTAAAGCGAATTTATTGGAGTCATGTCCTGATAAGCATTCGCTTCAATTCCATGCCAAATTACAATGTTACATGCCCGAAAAGCGATTAACGGCGGTTCAGCGCACTGCGAATACTCTTTCAAATATAGTTGACTGTAGAGTGAAAGTTTATAGTTTGATTTTATAAAATAAATTTACAAAATATTGAACTAGTTGACATAAAGTAAAATTTTGATTATAATAAAATGTTGAAAGGTAAGTAGCTCGAGGTCAACGTTCGATATGATCTCAAGTCTCCATAGCTAAATATTGAATTTTCTTTTATTTATTTAGTTACGTTTTCCTTGTCAAGTCTAACTAGAGCATCTTCGTTGGCTGCTCCTATTTGTTGCAGGGTATACAAAACATAGATAGACACATCGAGATACAGGCAACGTAACAACACATCAGACTACATGGCTGATACACAGGAAACGCATTAGATACTTTTAGGTACACAGACTAGAGCTGGCTGGGCATGTGTTGACTGGGCTAGACCTGGACACTGGACCCTGGACCCTGGTCCCTGGTTAACTGTGGCGGCTGCTGCTGCTGTTGTTGGCTGTGCGATAAAAATCTGCGTAAAATGATGCGGCAATTTGATGAGCAACTAACTTCAGGCAATTAGTTTGGTCGAAACGCAGCTACAGTTGGAGTTAGAAGTTGGTAATTGGGAATTAGAAGTTTGTCGTGCGTGTTTAACTGTTGCGCTACTCAATAAAGGGGGGCAATTGTTATTGGAACGGGAATTGTTAGTAGTAAGCCTAATGGCATTTAGTGTTAATGTGTTTAGCAACTGTTTCAAGGTTCGCTTGATTTATGTGCAGACATAAGGAAGAAACTTTAAAGATAGGCTGCACACAGGTTTGCCTTATGCACGAATCGAAGACAAACTCCATCCACAAATGGCAAAAGAGCCCAAAGAAAAGTCTTTGACAGTAGCCACATTCAGTGGAGAATGGGAGTTTGTGTATGCCTTTCAGCTATTTTTATGCTGTTTAGCAGGCGAACTCAAAGATACATTACAAGTGCTCAAGTTCTCTGACATGCGTGTGTGTGAGTAGCCGCAAGAGTACAAATAATTTCCATTTGGCCAACATTTGCATTTATCTTCAGCTCCACATAGACAAACATGCCCACCGCCAGCTGCACAAGTATGTGTGCGAAGAAAGAGAGCGAGAGCGGGAGAACGCGGCAGAGAGCGGGAGATATGTCTACTTATAAATACTTTGACGACTGGCGCAAGTTGTAGATAAATATGGCATAGATTACATAACTAGTTCTTGCAGCCAAACAAAAGTTTGCCTACCCACCCTACCGCGCTGCCTCTCGTTCTAAATATACAGCTATTTTCCTTGGCGCTTTTCTGTGCCTGTGCACAGTTATTCATGATTCTGTTCTTGAACTTTGTCCAGCCACCTTTTTTAGGGCATTTGACGAGCACATCTCGCATGGCGCCGTGGCTTAGTTGGTTAAAGCGCCTGTCTAGTAAACAGGAGATCGTGAGTTCGAATCTCGCCGGGGCCTTCGAAACGAACTGTGTGTGCAACAGTTGAATTTTTTTCAAAAGAAAATATTTTTCAATTAGAAAATTCAACAGCATCTGCTTGCCGGTTGCCATTTGCCATTGACATTTATTGTTGTTTCCGTTTTCCGTCCGTACGTGTGTTGCCATAACTGTTGTTATTGTTGTTTGCCATTAACATGGCTACAATTGCCTCAATAATTGTTTCCATTATCGTTAAAATCAGCCATGGCACTTGCTGCTGCAAACAAAAAATAGCCATAAAAGTTTGCAGTGCTGAAAAAAAGCTTAAATGTAAAAAAGCTTTTCTTTATTTAGCTTTTTCTAACAGCGACACGGCTGATAAGCCGAACTATATGTTATATGTAAGGCATTTACTTTTTATAATCAAATAAATATAGTGCGAAAAGATAAGGTAATTGTTACAATATACCCTATAAAATGAGTGTTCTTGGGAAAATTTAAAAAAATGTAAATTTCAAATGACATAATCCATTTAAACTTGATTTTTGTTCTACATATAATTTTATATCCAACAATTTCTTAAAACAATGTTTGATTTATAACTTAATCCAATATATTTATTGTAAATAAATTAATTTTTTATATTAACTAATATCACCTTTAAGTTCAGAATAAACATAATTCAGTTTCTACTAGTCTAAATATAAATAACTGAAAACAAAACCACATAAAAAATTTGCTATCTATAAATAAATTTTCAGTTTTTATTCATTCTTTTTATAATAATTATACCAATATATATGCTACATTTTCGATTTATATTTAAAAAAAATTAAATTGTTTGAATAACGATGTTATTTTTAATATTTAAAATTCAATTTTAATTTAGTTTCATAACAAAATCAGAACTTCAAGATATGATATGCACACATCCATCATACATACATATACCTCTATATAGATCTATCTCTCTTTCTCTCTCTCTAACTCACATTTCCATCAATATATATTATCTTGTTGTTTTCCTATATCTCTCACGGAACGAACATGTGAACAAATATTAATTTAAACAATGGACTTTTGAAGTCGACTGCTATAAATAGAAACCGAATGCAGATAAGTGCTCTTAAGCTCTCTATATTTACCAATGAAACCAGAAGGGCGCCGTGGCTTAGTTGGTTAAAGCGCCTGTCTAGTAAACAGGAGATCGTGAGTTCGAATCTCGCCGGGGCCTTCAGTAGATGAAATGAATCTACTTCAATTTTTTTTAATTAATTTTTTTATTTTTCAATTTCATATTTTTCTAAAATTTTGACTACATGCTAAATCGGTCTAATGTCTCTAAAACAGTCCTCAACTTCATTTAATTCTCAATTGGTTTGTGCACTGGCTAAAGCTTTTTGAATTTTCGCTTTTAGAACTTTCACTGGCATTTAGTCCTGATAGACTAGATACAAGACAGCAATCATGAAGTAGGTGGGTCGCTCGTAAACCAGTTGCGTAAAATTATCCCGCTTCTCATCCATCAGATGGCACATACGCTGATAGATGCCCTGATTCTGTTTCTCCACAATCGACAGCAGGCACACAATGCGATGGCTGTGTAAGGTATTTGTATAGATTTCAGTTTTAATGGGTTCAACTGGGTTGCCGATTTGTGGTTTATAGTTTTTGCAATACTCACCGTCTGTGGTTTAGCTTCTTGACCCGATCCCGTATCTCAGCGGCGAGACTCTCGACCAGCTGCAGCGCACGCCACGAATCGAAGTTGCGACTGAATCGATCCCACAGCAAACGCTCCTCAATGCAATCCTCAATAATTTTATGGGCACGTTCCATATTGAAATTGGTGTGAAAGAATTTCCAATCATTTTTGGGCTTCTCCTTACGCTCGCCGCCCTCGCCACCTCCACCGCCAGCCCCACCGCCTTCGCTTTGGTCGGCGCTCTGCAGCGCTCGCCGTCGACTCAACATGGACTCGGAGAGCAGCGCATTCATTCGATTGGTGGTCCGCACCGAGGCGGTGATGCTGCAGGGGAAAATGGAAAGCTAAAGGCGTTAATTAAAGCACAGCCACAGCGAGCACATACCGCGTCTTCATTGCGCTCCAGGTGGACATGGCCGTAGTGCCAGACATAACTATATATATATATATATATATTATATTATTAACAAAAGATACTGGCTAAGGTTAAACAAATTCCATGCACTGCTATCTGCACACTGACAGCCACAATGACGATGACGATGTCTCGGCACTGACATGCCGACACGCCGAGCACATCAGGCTGTCGTCCCCCCTGCTGGCAGCGCCATATCCATATAGTCGGATCGGAATTTTGTTGGTTTTGGAGGCGAACTCTTCCGGCTTGCGTGCCGCTTATCATAAAGTCAAAGGCAGCGCTCCAATTGCAATTGGCGATGTGGGTGTCATCACCATGCAGAGGAGGCAACACACATTCAAAGTGTTGCCCCATACAACCCGCTCTCTCGCTGTCTCCCTCTCTCCACCTGGTCTCTGAGCCCAGTGTTGGGGTCGGGCAAATTACTTGAGCTCTGAGCTATGAACACGCGAAGCCTTTCGAGTTGATGACTTTTGATCGGTTTTGGTCTGGAACCACCTTTAGCGAGGTGGCGCATCCGGCTGTTCGAAATCGCGGCTATTGTGCGGTTTACGGGCAAAGTTCAAGTACTTTGATTGCATTTACGACACTTGGCGAAACAGCGATGCCCCACGAATCCAACATAAAATTCGTATAAATATCGCTGCCATAGCGTATTCAAAGTTCGTGCTGCTGTTAACTGATAGTTATTACTCTATATGCCATTCACACACACATTATATATTTATATATATATAATTTATATATTTACAATTTATGTACTTATTAAATTGATAAGACCCACAGCAATATTTGCAATTCGAACGAATGCGCTCTGATTGTATTGGGGTAGTGCATGGGTAATGCATGCCGGTTTATTTACAGTGCTGGGCAGCCGAATAGAACAGGTGCACCATGATTTGATTGATCTAATAAAGTATCAAATTCAGAAAAGTTCTAATGAATCTATCACTCATTATTAATAGTACTAAAATAGTATTATTTATTATCTGCTTAATTAATCGACATTTCCTTTGATTGTTTGGATAATATATAAATATATGAATAAATAAATAAATAAATAAATAAATAAATAAATAAATAAATAAATAAAGGCTTTTCCTTTATGTCTTCTATTACCTGTCAGTTGAGTTGAGAGAGAGAGATAGAGAGCATTAGAGAAATAGTTATAAGCACTACTTTTTCTCTAATGCTCTCTCTCTCTCTCTCTCTCTCTCTCTCTTTCACGTGTATTGTGGTCTTTCTAAAGTATTATCCTTATTATTCGCTGTCAGACTCTCTCTCTTCCCTTTTCGCTCTCAATCTCTTTACATATCTCTCTCTGTCACACCAACTCTCTGTCGAGTGGTTTCTTTCGCCCTCTTTGTGCCGCTCTTTCTCATATCTGTCAATCTGCCCCACTGGCTTTACCTTTTTCTCCACACCTGTTTCTCCTTCTCTGCATATCTCTCTCCTACTCTCGCTCTCTCTCTCCTCTCACACTCGCTCTATTATGTTCCCTCTCATTCTTTCTCTTCTTCAAGTTCATCATGACTCTCTTCCAGCATTTCCTCAACAACTATCCCATCCGAATTATAGTTAGCTTTTTCAATTTGAACGCTTAAAGATTTCAGAGCAGATACGAAAATTGAAGGAAGTTGCCGCATCACCAGCAGCAATAAATCTTTTATTACTTAAGCAATAAAATGTAAATGTGTCTGTGTGTGTGTGTGTGGGATAACTAAATATAATAGAGCAGTCGAACCACATTCACATGTGCGGCAATAGTTGTTAAGGGCGAAGTTTCACTGTAATGTCTGCCACGGGGCAGTTACCTGGGTTTACTAATTGCCGAGCACAAAGTTTACGACACGTGAATATGTGCCAAAATTAAGGAGCGACGGTGGCAACAAATTAACCAATTTCGTTGCTGCCACCCGCACACAAGGCCAAACACGAAGCGCAAATGTTGACGACTTTTATTTGCATATAAACTTACGCTTGCATGCGACTCATGAGGCGCCTCCAATTATGCTACGCTTTGCACTGCCTGACGAACTGACTAACTGGCTAATAGATGGGCCGGCTGACTGGCTGACTGACTGTTAGCCGAATTATATTTTTGGCAAAACTGCACGTGAGCTCGTCTCAAAAGTGACTGGCTTCTAACTACGCTAAACATAAAAGCGCAAAGCCAAACCCCAAAAATGAAAACAAAAATAAGTAAGAGTGTCCCAAATGGACTTGCACGACTAGCAGACACCCCTCACAAAAGGCTGAGCTGCGCTTGCAAGCTGAATTTATGGGCTACTTTGGAATTGTGAAGACTCCAACTTGTGAGCTATGCTTAAGTAACTGAAACTTGATATCGATTTAAACGCAAAAAGTTATCGATCATTTGTGTGTAGGACTTAGCTTCCTGAATTGATAGACCTCTGCAAGTCTCTTGATCTAATAAGTGCCAATATGAACGACGTTAGAGATGCGATAGAATCCAATCAAATCGAATACAATCAATCAATCAATCTCACTCACGACTAAATATTCTATATAATATCAGCTATGCCTTCATCTATCTGCTACATACGCCCAACAACACCATAATATACCCTTTGAAGATGGACAGTTAGGGTATGCAAAAAAACTAAAGTCAAGGCAGCGCGCACTCACTTGCTCTAACGGTAAGCCAAGGTGTTTGCTACCCTTGCTTAGAAAGGGTTAGGGAATGCCAGCAGCAGCAGAGAGTGGAGCTGGGGGAGTAGTTACAGCTAACCCCACCTGCCCCTACAGATGGTATCTTCAATCGTTTCTAGCTTGGATTTCAGTGGCATGTCTAAGGACAACTCAGACTATTTTATAGAGCGGTTCATATGTGTGTCTGAGTGTATTTGTGTGTGCGTTGTCTAAATTCTATTTATTTTGAGTAATTTAGTTTATATTTGTTGTATGCATGTGCTACACACACACACACAGTTAGCTGTGTGGCAATTAAAAACTTAGGTTACAAACTGTCGACACAGCTGCATGCAGAACCGTTTACTTTGACAGGTGTGTATGTGTGTGTGTGTGTGTGTATGTGATCGCGTGCCTGAATTCGCGTTGAACATATCCACTTAAGAATTGCATTTAAAAATCCACAAAAATCAAGGCTCTGCATGTGTGCACCGTTTAGCTGTGTTAGCCAAAAGTTTTGAATTTGACACATGCTTAGAGCACAAAATATGATATATGGGTTACAATATAATAGATAGAAGTGGGTTGCCAGGGTAAAGAAAATTTAGTAGATAAAAATAGGTTAAAGCTAATTTGAGTAGCCAAATAAATGAAAGTTTTTAAATTTACTTTACAAATATTACTATAAATTTCTATATGATTAAACTCTCTGAACATGCTGAAAGGTTCTTGCAGCTATAAATGAAATCTTTTCTATGAAGCTCCTAAAGACTATGACAGTTTAAATGGCTTCATCATATACATTTTATAAAATAGTCGAACTAGCTCAACAAATTTGCAGCTCAAAATCATAAAAATTTTAAAAATTTTGATATATTTTATAAACTTTCAACAAGCTATTAACAGCCAAAAAAATCGAGTCTCTGTATTATAATCTCAGCGGCGAGTCTCTGTATGGTATATAGAATTTTGTTCTTAAATAAATTATAACTGCAAACTTATAACATTCATAAAATACGATATTTATGAGCTCCCAAATAATAAAACCTAATAAATCAAAATTAAAAATAAAAATAAAATAAATAAAATATTATAATATTATCATTTGACTTTTATGTTTCTTAAAACCCACACGAATTTACCTTTGTTCTAGCACTTTATATTTTTAAATTTATATGTTATTAATTAACGTAGTGTTTAATGAGCAGCCTCAGTTGATGCATCTTGCCTCACATATTATATTTATATACAAGTTTCATTCAAATTTACAATTTATTTATATGTTAATTTCAATTACTTTATTAATTTGCTAACTATCTCCTCTATATCGCCAATCAGCTGTGATTTCCATCTAAAGAACAATGTCTAACAAAGTCAAGTTGAAGTGTTTTGTTATTGATATTTATATAATATAATTTAGATATATATATATATATATATATATATATATATAGAATCGGTTTTTCTAGCTGATAGACTTTGTTTCAAAACGTGTATTCTGATCCAATATAAGATCATTTATCTTTATCTGGTCAAGACTTAGTGCATATAAACAAATAAGCCAGCCAAAAAATAATAACAAATAAATAATTATTTAGCTTAATTAAAATACTTTATTAGTTTCTACTCAAACTCCTGGAACATTTTTGAAGTATAAAATTATGCAAATGGAACATATTTAGGAACTCGCCTAATATCTGGAACGACGTTGCTCGTTGTTGAAGTGAATGCCCAAAATCGTGGCACACACAAAGGCAGCGGCCTGAAAAAATGGAAAGATAGTTAAGGTTGAGTCAATAGAGTGAATATATACATATATTCATAGAGATAAGTGCACATACCTCAACGGCTATCAAAATCCAGCCAAATACCCTAACCAATTTAATGGCCTGCTCGTAGAAATCGATCAATTTGTTTAAGCAGCCATCGGGGTAAACTGTGTGGGTAGACGTAGTAGTGGTGCTATTTGTTACATAACAGCTGGTCGGCAGTGTTAGATTCGATTTGGTATAGTCAATGGGACCAGATATGCCGCAACATTTGAACTGTTAAAGAGAAATATACGATTAGAAATATGTCTAAGAATATCAGAAACTCAAGAAAATTTGCTCAGATATTTATATGAATAATGTTAGAAAAATTCTAATGTATTTATAGATAAATATTTAAAAATATTTTATCAATAGCACAATAAAAAAAAAGTCTAAGAAAAATTCTAGGAATCATATTATAACTATTAATATATATTATTGGAAAAAAATCTCGCATTCTAGCTTCTAAAATAATAAAAAAATGTGTTTATAAATGAAGAAAAATATAAAAAAAAAACTCTAAAAAAATGCATAAAAAACCAAAAGAAAATTCTAACTAAAAATATATATTTACTAAAAATAAGTATACCAAAAATAGCAATATATCTACACATTTTCTACCTATTCTAGTAATTATACAAATTCTAATTTATCTAAAAAAGTAAGTTCTAAAATCGTTTAAATTATCTAAAACTTACCGTCGTCTGATAGATGGCCATGGCATCCGTGCCATTCTGCTGCTTGCTCCAGGCAGTATTCAATAGTTCATGCGCGATCTGCGATTCATCAATATTCCTCACATAGGCAAAGCACAGCACGGCGGACAACACCAAGATGATCAGCATAATAATTGAATACTACAAAGCCAAATATAGAGCTTAAAGTCAAAATATGTAAAGATATATTTATATGCATTTAGTTACCATCCAGGTGAGGCATGTGTTTTGCTTGATGGCGCCACAGCAGCCAAAGAATGAGATCAGAAAGACAATCGAACCGATCACAATGAAGAATATAACAATGGGGCGTGTCTCCTCTGCAACATCTTTAAGGGCAATCGAGTTAACCACAACAACGGTAATGCCCAAAATCTGAAAAAAAACTCAATTAAGTTCAAGTTGAGGAAATCGGTTATGAAATAACACTTTGTTCCATTTAGATAGTAGTATGTGTCAGACAGGTAAACAGCTTTGGAAATTATTTAATTTTTTCCACTGTGCCGCACCCAGGTGTCTATCTATATGTGCATAAATACAATGTACACTCACAGCCCATACATCATATGTGTATATGCCACTGATAACAAAAAATTGGCTGAACTTTGATGCTGACTAACTGCGTTTCAGTTCGAATTAATTACAATTAGCTTTTTTGTTTTCCATTGTTTTTTTCTTCATTTTCATTTGTTACTCACCGCGCAGAGAGCATTGAATATGAAAACAAGATATTTGATCAATGCCGTTGCACAACCCATTTTGCTATTGTTCTATGTTATAGTGTTATAAACGACTGTATCGAAAATCGATGCACCTCTGTCGCTGACGGCTTTTTTAGACTGAATTACTAAAAAACTGCCGAGTGCCGCTTCACCGTCAGTTAGTTGCGATAATAATTGTATGGGTAGTTATTGTGTGAGAGCGTTTAAAATGAACAAAAATATAATAATAAGAGGCTACACTGCGAGAAATGCCACATTGCCAACGTGAGGCAAAGCCCTAGAGACTTTGCTTATCAGATATTTGCCAAAGCCCCCATTTCTGTTTAACTCAATATAACGAATGACTTATTTTCAAGACTCTGAGTTATACACAACATTCATATAGTTGACACGCCCATGAACATGGTTGAGATGATGTCATTGCAAATATACATGCACCAAAGTAGGCAGATAACATATTAGCTGAGGCTTAAAAATTAAAGTGAAATGCAAGGGGAATATGCTTAGAATGGCGTAAAAAATATAGAAAATAAATCAACAAATTTTTTCAACTGAAAAATTAGTGGAATACGAATTTTTGTTTTTTTTTTTTTTAATTAAATTTAAATCAAATCACTTGTGGATCAATGCACAGATGAAATGAAAAAATTATGAAAATAAAAACAAATTGAAATAAAGAGGAATTCGATGAGCAAGCATGTTAAACATAAGTGGAACACAGATATGCTACCCAAGCTAAATAGAGTGGAGTTAGGGTAATACACAGTCTGGTTTACCCGCTGAACATTGTCTAAGCCAATTTGCTGATAACACCGCTTGCTAATTCAACCCACTCATAGACAAAAAATATTTCATTCTGACAATGTTAACTAACTCAACTCGCAAACTCAAATTCCTATAACTGTTTAAGTGTAATTGTATAATTTAGTTCTGCTTGGCAGCTGGCACCTTTGGAGTGCATATCAAACATGCGATCTAATTATGAGCTGAGTGCAATAGCCGATCTGTTACTCACATATATACAACCATATCAATTTGAGCGATAATTTATTGACGCTTGCCAAAGCTGTTTCAGACTGTTTTTTATCGCCTTATCAGCTAGAGCTGTGGAGCTTCAACATGTTATTTGTGTTATCTCAATATGCCTTTAAGCTAGAAAAGTGGACACTGCGGACTAACATTTGTGTGCTTCATTTGATTTTGGTATTATTTTCATTTTCCTCGTGCTCAGTTGAATTCAATTGGTTAGAATATTCGCATCCAGAAAAAGCATGAGTTGCGGTACTAAGACCCTCAAAATCGCTTCGTTCGTACTGGATTTTCTTTGCTGTGTGAGTGATTAACGAATACATCAAGAGTTATCAGTTAGCCTGAGAGTGAAGGTTGTGCATTTCTATCAGGTTTTTGGAGCACTATCCATAGCTGCTTGCTCGTATGCCCTAGCCGTGTTCCCGCAAAGTCTGGCCATACGCATACCCTGCATTTTGGGCATAGTGTTGGGTATACTGCTCTTCGGCAGCACCATCTATGGCTGCATTGCGGCACTGCGTGAGGACATTCGCCTTAACTGGATTGTGAGTAGCGGATCTATTTCAGTATTTGAGTATATAAATTGATTTATTTTCCCTTTAAGTATGTCGCCATTTTGTTAGCATTGATATGCGCACAAATTACCGTTATATTCGCGCAACCAATCAACTTTCAATTGTTGGCCAATGAGACGATCCACATTGCCTGGCAGCAGCAACTGTACAGCAATGACAGCATGTCCTACTATGAAATCAAGGTAGAACGAACTATAATTGAATTACATAAGTTTCATTATTATTTGTTATCCAGTATCACTGTTGCGGCAAGTCGGGACCTCTGGATTATGCTTCGAGCAGGTTGCGCGTACCCGCTAGCTGTTATTTAAATCAGAATTCGAGCATTGCAACGGATTTATATACCACGGGTTGTGACCAACGGTTGGCTGCTGCGTTTGTCATGGGCACCCGATATGAGCGCACCACTGATTGGTCTGTTGTGGGTCTCGAAGTAAGTTGTATCCATCTATATACTCTACTGGCTTCATTAACTAATTCAAATTGCAGTTACTAACTGTCATAGTTGCCGGACTGTTTGCCATTACGTTACAAAATGCGGAGCGTAGACGTCTGTATCGTTAACTTCAACTCATGGCTGACAATATGAACAGTATTCAAAGTTGTACAAAAGTTATACTTTTTGTTTTGTCTTGTAAATAATTTTATCAAAACCTTTACAAGCTTTATCTGCTTGAAAACTAAAGAAACTGAAGAGAGCGCCACCTGTTGTGTTTTTAGGTTACTAGTAATATGAATTTGTTATTTGTGCATAAGATGGGCACTGCTGTTAATGACATGATAATGTAATGAAATCTAATATTAATATATATGAATCAGTATTTGTACTTTAGGTAATATAAGAAAATTTAATAATTAAATTAACTCTTGAATGTTGAAATATCAGCAGCGCGGGAGAGCCTTGCCAACTGTGTTTTAATCTATTACCCGACCGCCACAATATATCGGACGCGTTATCGATATGTTGTTTACAAATATCAACACCATAAAAATATTGGCAATGCGCTTAACTTGTTTTCCGCTTTAAAAGTGAAGTTTCCAGCATTCAGCCAACATGTATTCATAACGCGTTGTTAATTAATACACACTCACGCACACCGCGCAGAGTGTAGAAGTTGTATACAGTGCATTGGTCGCGGCCAAGTTCGACGCTCGCAGCGAACAACTCCACAGCACAATAAAATATAACGAAGAGATCAATTTGTATAGCCCCCAAAGAGAGGTTCAGAAATTGTTGCCGGTCATTAGCACGGCGTAGCTGAAGGCAACAACAACGTGTGCACGGACAGCTCTGTCCCGAGTAGAAAAAGAAAATAAATAACGTTTAGCTATACACGTCAAAATGGGTCTGCGTTTCCAGCAGCTAAAGAAGCTTTGGCTACTTTACCTATTTTTGTTGTTTTTTGCATTCTTCATGTTTGCAATTAGCATAAATTTATATGTGTCAAGTATACAAAACACTGACGCAGAGCCCCGGTGAGTGAGCCCACGAAATTGAATATAATCCATTGTTTTATTGTTTAACTATGAAAATAGTGAAATTTAACAAATTTTGCCACGAAGTTGCAGCCTGTCTATGGATGGCAAGCTATAAAACTTCATTTTCCTGAAGTGCCGTTGCATAATTTCCTTCAAGGCAAATAGTGTTGGCTGACTGACTAACTGAGTGACTGATTGTCTGATTGTCTGACTGACTAACTGGCTGACTACCTAACTGGCTAACTAACTGACTGACTTACTATCTCGGAGGCTTCTTAGCTGCTTGGCTGCTTAGCTGCTTAGCTGATGTTGCAAGTGGCTGTTGTTACACTCGAGTGGGTTGACTCGACTTCGTCTTCATCTCCATTTCCAGCCTTGCTTTCGATTTTTTTTTTTCGTGGCTACTTTGCATTTCTACTTGTATTGTTAAATGCTCAACATTATTGCCATTGTCATCTTTTGTTTGTTTTTTATATATTTATTTATTTATTTATCTCTATCGGATCCACTCATCGTGCGAAGTCATCCAAAACCGCCGCCAAAACGACGCTCGCTCTGGCCGTACAAAAATATTGTGGCTCACTATATTGGCAAGGGAGACATCTTCAGCAACATGACTGCAGGTTATTAAACCACATCAATGACACAATTCACAATCACACATGCAACAACATCAACAGTCAACATCGACAAAAAAACATAGAAAAAACAACTTTAATGTTCAATGACTATACATTTGCAGATGATTACAACATTAACCAGTTCGAGCCTAAACAGGGCGAGGGCGCCGATGGACGACCCGTAATAATTCCATTGCGAGATCGTTTTCGTATGCAGCGCTTCTTTAAGCTGAATAGCTTTAATATATTGGCCAGCGATCGCATACCACTAAATAGAACGCTCAAGGACTACAGAACGAATGAGTAAGTAGAGAGTGGAAACTTTTCAGTTAAATAAATGTTCAGATAAATAAATGTAAATGTATGTCTGTTTCCCTCCCTTTCGAGATGTCGGGACAAGCGTTATACTCAGAGCATGCCTACCACTTCGGTCATCATTGTTTTTCACAACGAGGCCTGGTCTGTGTTGCTGCGCACGATCACGAGCGTCATAAATCGATCGCCGCGACAACTGCTTAAGGAAATCATTTTAGTAGACGATGCCAGCGATCGCTGTAAGTAGCCAGTGACTCATAAAAGCTGTTACTTACCTACGCTTTATTTTTACAGCCTTTTTAAAGCGTCAGCTGGAGGCATACATCAAAGTGTTAACGGTACCCACGCGTTTGTATCGCATGAAGGAGCGCAGCGGCTTGGTGCCTGCTCGTTTAATGGGTGCCCAGCATGCGCGTGGAGATGTGCTCACTTTTTTGGATGCACATTGCGAATGCTCGCGAGGCTGGCTGGAGCCACTGCTGGCACGCATCCAGGAATCCCGCAAGGTTGTCATTTGCCCAGTTATTGATATCATATCTGATGATAACTTTAGTTATACGAAAACCTTTGAGAACCACTGGGGCGCCTTTAATTGGCAACTGAGCTTCCGCTGGTTCTCCTCCGATCGCAAGCAAAGACAAACTAACGTTAAAGACAACAAAGACAGCACGGCTCCAATAGCCACGCCGGGCATGGCTGGTGGATTGTTTGCCATCGATCGCAAATACTTTTACGAAATGGGCGCCTACGATAGCGATATGCGCATCTGGGGCGGCGAGAATGTGGAGATGTCCTTTCGCATTTGGCAATGTGGCGGACGCATCGAGATCAGCCCTTGCTCCCATGTGGGTCACATATTCCGCAGCAGCACACCGTACACATTCCCTGGCGGCATGAGTGAGGTCCTCACCGCGAATCTGGCACGGGCTGCGACTGTCTGGATGGACGACTGGCAATACTTTGTAATGCTTTATACGGCTGGACTCTCGCTAAGCGCACGGGATAAGGTGAATGTGACGGAGCGCTTGGCATTGCGCGAAAAATTGCACTGCAAACCATTTTCCTGGTACCTCGAGAATATATGGCCAGAGCATTTCTTTCCTGCTCCGGATCGATTCTTCGGCAAAATAATATGGCTGGATGGTGAGACGGAATGCGCACAAGCGTACAGTAAGCACATGAAGAACTTGCCGGGACGTGCGCTGTCGCGCGAATGGAAACGAGCGTTTGACGAGATCGACACGAAGGCCGAGGAATTTATGTCGCTAATTGACTTAGAGCGCGACAAGTGCCTGCGGCCACTAAACGAAGATGCGCCGCGCACCTCGCTGCAACCGGTGACAGTGGGCGATTGTTCATCGCATGCACAAACAATGGACATGTTCGTCATTACGCCTAAGGGTCAGATAATGACAAATGATAATGTTTGCCTCACATATCGCCCGCCCAAAAATGGGGCATTTAAACTGTTGAAAAATCGGAATGCAACGAGCTCCAATGTGATGCTGACGCAGTGCATTACCGATCCAAGCCAGCAATGGACCTATGACATGGACGTGAGTAATCAGATAGACAGATTCTTAATTAATTACAAGCTAATCTGTGTTTACTCTCCCTTACAGACACAACAAATATCGCACCGTGACACAAAGCTGTGTCTTACACTCAAATCGGCGACAAATACGCGCAGCCAGAAGGTGGAAAAGGTGGTGCTTAGTATGGAATGTAACTTCAAGGATATAACACAAAAGTGGGGACTTATACCGCTGCCATGGCGCATGTGAAGCAACATTTATGATTAAACGAAACTAATCCCCTGCCAGCGATCTAACACAATGTGATATTTATTGAAATTGTTTAATGACCCCACGCACTCATAAACACGAACACAATCACTTGTTCGTATATTGTACACCGGGACACGCCCTCTTGAATTGTTTTAAGTGTTTGCCTGGGAGCTTTTCTCCAACTTTATTGGTACTCTATGCAATTCTATGTCATATTTATTAAGTGAAAATTTATAGGAAATTTTAAGGCAACACAAGAAAAACAAAAAAAGTAACAAGTACTTTACATTTTATATTACACTTTAATAAAAACGAATAATACCGTAGAAAGTGTCACTGTGCTATCTTCACCTTTCGTATTTGTCTTAATATATATAATATAGTCCATATAGATTATGAGCTCTTGCATCTGCTTTAAAATGAAAGCAACTGTTGCAGATTGGCTCATTCGCAAGATGATCTGCTGCTACAACACAATTAAGTACACTGGACTCTTGTCCAATTTGCTGTACATGGTGAGGTTGCACTTGGCATTTACAGGCTATTAATTATTAATTAATTGCTCTCTTACAGCTGCTGGCCATAGGCGTAATGTCAGCAGGTGGATTGGGCCTGCAAATGGCGCAGCCAAATACGCCGGAGCATACGTACTTTGTGGAAAGCCTGGTGCTTGGTGCTACCATCTGCACCATTGTCATATTTGGCTGCTATGGCCTGGTCAGTGATTTGCTTAGTGTGAATATAATTGTGAGTGCAAAAAATTTATATATACTTGGATAGCACATGCTCATCTGGTTTGCCTTTCAGTTCACCTGCTTCATTTTGATCGTGCTCGGCTTGGAGTATTTACAGCTGTACAACTACCAGCCGCACAGTCGTTATAGAAGCACTACGCAACAGCTGGAGCTGACAGTGGCCTGGCATGACTTGGAGAAGCAGCCGCAATCGATGCAACAGTATGAACAGCAGCACCACTGCTGCGGTTACAACAATGCCAGCGACTACAAGGCTATGCATTTGTCCATACCCAAAAGCTGTTATCAGCTTGGCAGCGATGAACAGCTTTTTACACGCGGCTGCCTAACGACATTGAAGCATAGCCACAGTCGCATAGAGCAGAGCGATAAGCTCTTCATATGGTGCATCATTGGCCTTGAGGTAAAGCCCAGTCGCAGCTGCCAGTTCACTGACCTTCAATAACAATAACAAATTATTTGTATACCCACAGATATTTATACTGGTGCAGACGATTGTGTTGAGCGGGCTGCTTTATAAGCTGAGACGGCGCGAGCGACTCGCACGACAGCAGGTGCCGCCAGGTGTGCGCCGCGAGCCGCGCGCCAATCATGTGGGCTCGCGTGCCCAGCTGCTGGACAATGTTTGAGTTTAGAGATCATATCAAATAAGTCGTTTATTGTATTATATAAAAAATCGTAAATGCTAGTAGGCATAGCGACGAGGTTTGTTGGTCAGCTGACAGCACAGCGTAATGCCCAAAATAATGCCTACAATCTGTAGAAGAGAATTACATATATAAATAAGAGAGGATAAGTTACAGTCGATATTATTTAACTCACTTCATAGCCAATGAGCCCACAGTGCACCCACTTCTCAAAGCGATAGATTAACAAATGGGCACGTTTTACAGCTGACATGCAGCCCTCTGTATAGGGATAGAGAGCATGCACACCATCCATGGTATGGAAACAGCTTTGTGGCGCACGCATGGTGGTCGTATAATCTGAGAAACCCTTGTTGCCGCAGCACTCATACTAAATAGATTTATATTACCATTATATTCCTTCTTCCCATTCACATGATACATACCCTTTGCTCCAGCTGATGCATAGCACCGGAATGCGACAGCTCCTTGAGCCAAATGCCCATAACAAACTCCTCTGTGGCATTTACATGTCTGGCCTCATTGTAATGCACCAGTCGATAAATGTGAGCGCCAATCAAGCACACCAACAAAACCAAGTGCTGAGTATAAGAAATATGTTAATTGAGCTCATTTATAATTAATCTATTAAACTCACCACAACCAGCACCTTGATAGAGCCGAGAAAGGCGCCCGAGCAGCCGATGACAGCAGCCAGGATTAGGCTACCAGCCATGGCCAGTTGCCTGATCTTCTCAAAATCAATGTGAGTCGCAGAGCCCTCGTCCAGCTTATAGAGCAATTCATAGACACCGGCTAAGGCAGCCAGGCTGCCAATTAGCTGAGAACATAAAAGAAAAATTAATGAACAAAATAAAAATCATGTGAATTAATAACGCGTCACAAAACAAAAAGAAAAGAAGAAAATAAAATTAAAAACAGAAATCAAGCCAAAAAAATTAATGAGAAAATACAATGAAAATGTTTTCTGTCTTTTTGTCAGGCCAAAATAAAAACAAATATTAACGCATGGAATTACTGGCGGCTTTATTTTTAAATGCCCAGCGAGACACACACACACATACACAGACATCATCTCACACACAGATATAAGTGCGAAAAATGTAGCAATAATTAAAAATAAGTAAAGTGACAACTTGTCTGGGCGCAATGGAAGCAGGAGATTTGTTTGCTGCCAAATTGGCTATATATAAAGGCCATATAAAAACATGTATATGAATATATACATATGCATATGTTATATATATATATATGTATATGCATTTCAAAGTGAAGTGATTGTTGATTAAATGAACTTAATTATGTATAGCTTATATGTATAGCTGTGCAGCTTCATCAGCTTTAACTGCACATCACTTATACGCACTGTGTGGCTTAACGAGCATATTACTCATAAGCAACGTGAGTCAAGCGGCAAACTACTTGTTAATGGAAAAACTTGAGAAAAATTTGTATAAATGCTAATGAGCCTACACATGTCAGCATAGTTTTTATTAATGTTCAC
Organism: Drosophila hydei; assembly: GCF_003285905.1. NCBI lineage: Eukaryota > Metazoa > Arthropoda > Insecta > Diptera > Drosophilidae > Drosophila > Drosophila hydei. The sequence goes on along the minus strand of NW_022045833.1, from coordinate 4,491,723 downwards.
ATGTTTTTATTTGTACACAATGAAAATGACTAAAAATTTATTAATTGAAAAAGAAAAACTCACCAAAGTAAATGTATTGAATACCACGGCCGTCCATTGCAGACACACCTGCAGTGTGGGCATTTTTGGTAGCAGCAACTAATTCGTCTTAAATTTAAGCTAAAATATTCTCTCTTTATATTTTTTTTTATATGTTTTTAAATAATTGTTTTATGGCATACGTCGCGTAGTGTGTAGAGTCTCCAATCCGTACGAAGACGCGCGCGCTTCTGTTAATGCTTTTTCGGCTGCCAAGAGAACTCAACTCGTTCAGTCTGAAGAAGAACTGCGAAATGTTTACAAAAGCGTTGAGTGGTTGCCGTACGGTCGGTTTTTCTTTTTTGCTTTTTTCTTTTCGGTCGTTACTCAAGAGACACATCCCCAGCAGCTGTCCCGCCCAAGTCCCGCGCAGAGACGTTCGCCAGTTTCGCATGTATATTTATATGCGTCTTTATAGGCAGCCCATATATCTATTTACTTAGACGCATCTACTCAGCTATGCTGTCTATAGCTATAAGTAGTTTTGGAATATGTACAACAACAATTGGGGAAAGCTAAGTAAAGAAAACACAAAATACAAATTTATAGACCATTTAATTGTATCGTATCGTATCGTATCAATTGAGTTTCGTTTCATTTCGTTTCGCACGATATTTGTATATTGTAAAATGCCAACACTTAAGGATGCTACGTTTAAGTTTCCAGCTGCATTATGAGCTAATGGCCAATTGGGAAACCTTTTCAAAAACGCTCGCGTCGCTGTTTATTGCGCACGGTGACGCCCAAGTGGGTGGCTGCGGCCAAAGCGCAAAGCTGGAAAAGATGGAAGACAGAAGGTAAAATGATTTAAGATACAAGCTAGAACCGTTGACTTCCCGTGCCGAATATTGAATACACTAACGAATGTATAAGGCTAAGAAAATAGCCGAGAGACAATGAATGTATTGTAGTTCAAATTCAATGATAGAAAAGACGGAGATTAAATATCCTTGAAGAGAGACTGAAGATATTTTTTGAATATATATATAGTATGAATATATTATAGAATATGACATGATAAACTTGACGTCTGCTCTAGCAGACCTTCTCTCTATAAGACTATTCCAATGTTATAAAAAATACAAATTAATAAAATCTATTCTTAGCCCTTCTAAGCTAGCCATAAATTATTTGAGTGAATTGATGTTAAGGTCAACTTGCCTCTAGTACGAAGAGCAGCCACTTGCTGATCAGCCCGTAGATGAGATTATCAGTAGCATGTGACTGCACAGCCTCCAAGCAGCCGTTGCCGAACAGCTTACTCTGCACTCTTTCCTTATGCTCATAACAGCTGAGGGGAAAGCCAACGCCTTGGAGTATGTAATCCTGCGGACCGCTCTGGCCGCAACATGTGTACTGTGAAAGGATTGAACAAATAAGTGATCCTTCAAACCTGAATTCAGCTCACCTTTTGCTCGATAAAGGCGATTCGCTCCACATTGCGACGTTGATCTGCCCAAAGAGCCAGAAAATCTGCACGCGATCGTTCCACATAGTCCGTGACATGAGCTGCGACGATTATATAGACTTGCAAGCCAATCAATATCAGCATGCAGCTGACAAACTACAAGAGCACAGAATTAAGGGATATTCGAAAACAATTGCAAGCCACTCACACTCCAAATGAGGGACAGGGAGAGACGTGCGCCTGCGAAACAGCCGAGAAACGAGCTGAGCACCACAAACGAACCCACAAAGATCTGCACCACAATTGCAATATGCTGGAAAGTGCCCGCCGAAACGTTGTTCAACTCATAAACAGATAAGGCAATGAATGCGATGCCAACCAGCTAGAAGTTAACTAGGTCGTTAAAACTGAGGCAGAGTAAGTAAATATTACGTATACGCACCGTTAAAATCACATTTAAAACAATGAGCAGGACTTTCAGAATAGCGATGCGACTGGCCATGTTCACAGAACAAAATCAATCGATAGTACGTTCAATTTGCTTCGCCTCTGTTTCTAATATAAATAATAAACACGCTCCAGATCCAGCCCTTTAGCCATACAGGTTGAATTGCGACTAAGCGACGCGCATTTATTTTTTGAAATTGTGGCGCCCCCTCCAAAAAGGGCCACCAGCCCAGACATTAAGGCGAAACGACAGTCTGACATTCAGTTAGCTTTTCGCTGTTCGTGGCTTCTCCCAAGAAATCAACGTTCAAGTGCTGCCCCGTGCTGTGTTATGCTTGCTATACCCTGTAAATGTAAACAGAGCAATATGTTATTTTTTTGTAATTTGTTCAAGCTAACTTTAATTTTAATAATATATTATAATTTTAATTAAATTTTCTATTAAGCTATTATATTTGGATTTCTAATATTCTACACATTTTAATTAATACGTAATTTTAGATATATATTTTTGTATTTTAATTAAATTTGTCGAACACAGAGTATCTCTTAGTCGTATACAATTAAATTCTAGTCTTAATACTTGTTGTGCTATTAATGTGTTTATGTGTGTGTCTCTTGGCGGTCATAACATTTGTGGGTGGTATGATGTCACGACAATGTCGACAAAAGCTTTTGGCCAATGACTGAAAAGGAGCTTTTGTCCTATATATATATATATATAATATGTTTATATAGTATATAGTACATAAGCATTCATTGATAAATTGCGCAGCACAAAAGCTACTTGATTCGTTGATAAGGCAAAGGACACCAATAATATGAAAGTAAACATAGTGGGCTTTCATTTATATAAGGTGAAATTATATTTCTAAACTTTCTCGAATAAGAAAAGTTTTAAGCGAAACATTAAAAATGCTGTTAAATTTTATAACTCTTTTGCTGTTCAGTGCCCGCACACATGCCAGTGGTGAGTTTAGAGTGTTGCACACTCCGTCATCAATGAAGTGGATTGGCGAAGATCAACTGGATAGCTCTTACTTAAGCGACGTGCTGCTCGCTGCTCAAGGACACGCTGTCAGTGGCGACTGCGATTGGAGCGGTTTGGCCATCAAGAATCCATTTACTCTGGCTCCCACTGCTATGATAGTCGTTCATATCGAAGGTATTTTTAAGTTAGCGGCATGGGAAACCTTGAAAGTATATGAACTAATCTATTCGGAAACTCTGGATTCCATTGACAATTTAATTGCCGAACTTGATCCAAAGACCGTATATGATATAAACTTTATTAATCATACTCTAGGTGTAGAGAAATATAAAAATTACTTTGGCAATGCCATTGTGCCCATTGCCACGCCCATACAATACTTCAAGCCTGTCGAGTATGCGAGCCATCGGCAATTCCTTGAGGAAGTGGGCTATATGCATGCCATCAGTGAGAACTTGAGCAGGCTGTTGAAGCCCTCACATGTGGTTGTCATACGCATCTCATTGCAGAACATTGTCAAGATCAACAGTTACAGTCTGCTATACGAGGCCAAAAAGCTGATCAAACAAGCCAATTTACGTCTTCTTCGTGCAGCCAGGACCATAACCAATGCTGTGCTCTTTGTGCTGACCACAGATAAAAAGCAGATGGTAAACATTTCGGGACGTAGTTTGAAGGAGGCCAATAATACAAATCCCTTTGGTAAACAGACAGCTCGTGATTTTCCGATCATATTTAATATTATTTTATGGACAACCCTGTTATTGGCCTTAGCTCTGGCCGTAGTTTGCTATGTGATTGCCACAATCGATCCTGGCGAAGATTCAGTTCTCTATCGTACGAGCCGCACAGTGTTACAACGTAGCCACAGGAAAAGAAAGTAAAACTTTAAGTGTTGTGTTTTCTATTTAATATTATTACTAATTATAATACTACGTTATTTTCATACATTTCCATATTTAGAATTTAATACTTAATCACATCAATTTCAGCTCTGTTTATTGAACACTTCTCTGCCTATATTTCTGAGTGAAAGAAATGCGAACTATCCATAGTTTCTTTTTAGTTGACAGAAAGTTCAGTCGCTTTGGCATTCCCTGAGTCACATGCCTTGTTTATCAATTAGCCAGCCCTCGTTTTTGGCCGAGGCGCATGCCAAAAACTAGAAACAAAAAACATAAATACGACACATATTTACATGCTCATATACAAACGGACTTACATATTTGCTTTTAGCAAGGTATGAGGCGGGCGAATGGGCAACAAGTTGTCTGCCTCTGCCGGCGCATATTTTCTTTTGGCTTGCCTTACGTATTTCTTGCTTCATTTTGACCATGAAATCATGACGTCGCTCTATTTATAATCATACCAAAATTGTGGGCAATTTGTGAATATGAATTGTTCTGGACTGGAGAACGCGCTCGCACCACGTGTCGTATACGCAATTTATTTGTCTGTTGCGATAAAAAGCATAAAATAATAAATATGTAGAAAAATGTGTATGAAATTTGATGCCAATTTGAACAGTGATTTTGTCCAGATTTATTCCATCTTTTATTTTTATATTCATTTATTTATTCTTCTTTATTTAGTTTATTTAATTTAACCAACCCTCCCATACAAACACTTCCTTTGTAGAACACATACATATATAGTTTTATTTGCATTTTTAAATAATTAAATTAAATTATAAATAAAACAATTAATTTAATTACTTAGCTTAGGTTGTAGCAGTTGAAGTAAAAGTTTAAGCTTATGAATTTTATGCATATTTTATTATTATTACTATATTTTTGGTAAATATTTATGCCCGAATATCCAAAGCACAAGTTAAATACTTAATTACCCCGTAGCCCAGTGGGCGTGGCTAAAGTTTAGCCCAGTTTTTGTACTTGTCATTCGGTTATAGTTGGCCATTAAAATTGCAAGCGCCGCTGTTTGTTGCGGAAACTGATGGCCAGGAAGACGGCCATAACAAAGCACAGCAACTGCAGTTGGTAAATAGAGAAATTATTCACACAGTCATTAGGAAATTCAATTTGAAATTGATACTAGAAATGGGCAAATCAATAGTTACCTCAAAGGCTACCAGCACCCAGGAGACAATTATGAAGCGCCGCTTGTCGCTCTCATAGCGGTCCTGCAGCTTTCCGATGCAGCCCTCGAGATACATATGCTTCGGCAGTTGATCGAGATTCTCATAGCAACTGGGCGGTATCAATTGGTGTAGATGAATATAGTCTTGGGCGCTGCTCTTGCCGCAACACTCGTACTTCTGCTGCAGTCCGTCCATGTTGTTGGCCTGCCAAGCCAGCTCCACTGTGGTCTGGGCGCTGTGCACCTCCGCCTGATGCAGAAACATAAAGGTGCTCACGATTTGCGGTATGGCCAGCAGCAGTAAGAACACAGCGCTCTACAAACGGACAAAGTAATTACAGCGTCTCTCTAATTAGCCGGGTCAATAACCTACCGTTGCGGTCAAGCAAACCGATTCGCGTATTGCCGCAAATATGCCCACAAAGGCGAACAGCAAAATTATCGCACATGCCACGTAGGCGGCGATGACGAATTCCTCGCTCTCCGTATCTGCATTGAACGCTATCCAGCCAATTGCACCCACTGCCAGGAACTGTAAGACAAACGGAAATTAAACTGGAAATTCTCACGAGTCATTTAGATGATAATATATATATATATATATATATATATATATATATATATATATAGATATATATGCAGTATATATTATGATGACAAGGCCCAAGTACATATGGAATGCATCGAAATCGAAACGTTGTAGCACTTTAATTGAGGTTTTTTAACTGATATATATATATTTCGCATATAGAGAAAGAGATGCCATATATGTGTAGCATAGAACCGCAAAGCGCGACACTTGAGTGATTTATATACCCTAACAGAGAGAGGAGATTAAAATACTGTTGCAACGTGCTTTAAAGTAAATGCACTTAGCCATAGGTATATTCTAGATACTGCAGTTTTACTAGATACATTCCATGAGCTCATCTAGCTAAGATATATTGCTGAAGGGTACACAACGTTTTTTTATATTTTTCAATATACTTGACTAATTTATATACTCTAGCATACGCAGTAACGAAAAGATAGTAAAATGTGTATGCATATACATGTGCTAGATTGTACATTATAAATATTGTTATTGGCTAATATGATAAGTTGATCTGCGCCATAATTGAAATTACTAAAGAGTGTCTAAAATTCAACCGTTTCTGCTTTGTTTTGGTTCTGCTATTAATTGGCTGCTTGACTAGTTTATATACCGTAGCAGCTAATTGATATACATAATATACACAAGATCACGTAGGTATTTCAAAGTGTCTAATCGTGCACTCATTTTAAATTTCAGAAGGGTATATAATCATCGACAGTTTCGACTCTCTTTTACTTTGCTAAAAATACAATCAATTGGTTGGTTAACATTTGGGGCTGTTGTTGTTGTTTGTGCGAAACACACCCCGTAATCCAATTGGGGGTTGAGGCCTGAGCTAGCCTGGATTCGGATAACGTTGTATATAGGTCAAACTACAAATAAGTAGTGGGTCATGACATCATCCAGTACCAGCCAGAAAGGAATTGTGCTGCAATTGTGGGCACTGGCGTTTACACACACTTCCCGTTCGACTTCAAAACAAAACAAAAGCTGCAAGTGTAAACAGTGCTAGCCATGGTAACAACAAGGGGTTGTCTGGGCAGGAGGAAGGAGACGCTATATGCGTGTGTTAGCCAAAGACCTGTCGACGACGTGGCTAAAGTGTGTGAAACTGACAAATGACAAAATATGAATTAAAAATACAACACGGTCAGCTATAAGTGGCTCAGCGACAGAATGGGGGCCATGTGCACGGGAATTTTCGAGCATGCTAGCATATTGCAGGACTGCTATCTGGCTAAATAATACATGTACTTATTATAAAACATTTTTGACCAAAACTGATTTCATTTCGCTTTCGCTTGGCTTGCATATGACATCATGCCTGCAAGTGGCTTATTTCCTTTACTGATTCAAATTCGAATGCATCAGTGAACTAATAAATGTCATTGAAATATATATAAATTACAGTCTGTACAGATGCGTAAGTGTGTCTGTCTATATATATATATATATATATATATATATATATATGTGCATTTACATAATTTGCTCAGCTATATATGTATATTAAAAATAAATTAAAATCTTACCGCCAAAATGACATTCAGTACGATTGAGGCAATCTTAACGCTGGTTGTGGTGCAGCCCATTTTTAAAGATTTAAATTTGACAGGCTGAAAATTAAAAATAAAATATCGTTAAATATCTCAACACTCTTATTTTTGTATATAGGTTTTAGAGCATAAAAAGTATATTTTTAATACATAAAAACAAATTTTAATTATGTTTTTTTTTTTTTGCTTCATTATTCACTCTGAAAATGAAAATATTCTCTTTGTGTTTATTCCAATTGCTGATTGCACTTAATTAGCTCGCACTCATTAGCATATGAAATTGTTCTCATTGTTTCACATATCACAGCAGACAAACTTTCTTAACCTCTTGACTTCCGAATCAGCAAAGCGCGCTTGTTTATTTTCCAAATAACAAAAGAAATTCCCCTCTTTATTTTGCTTAGTGTATTTTTGTTTGAAATCCGTCCGAAGAGTCTGTCGCGTTCAGCGTTTGCTTGCAAACTGAATCCGAATAAAAATGTTCGTTATTTTCCACATTCAAAATACCTCACACACACCCACACCCACACACATGCACACGCTCACACACACATGCGCAGCAGCAGCAGGCCTGTAAGAAATTTTAAGAGAGAGCGTCAATGCGCTCGCGCAGATATGCGCTGATTGCTGTGACGTCACGCTCAAGCACTCAATCAGTCAATCTATCAAGCGTAGCAATATACATATGGGAGCTGCCCCTTTTTTCAATTCATGCAGCATTCTTTTGGGCATTCGAGTTAAGTAGGGCTTCTGCATCTTAACAGTTGTGCCCCTTAGTTAAGCGCAGGGAATAGAGTCGAGTAGAGTTGCCAGCGGGAGTAGAACCAATGCTTGCAATGGATTTATAGTAATTATAATATTATTATTATAATATATATTTATATACTTGTATACTATATATACTTTGCGATTTTTAGGGTAGCTCTATAAATTATTCTATTGAATAGGCTTTCAATGAATCAGATTCTTACAAAGCATGGCAAGCGATAGACTCTTGTTTGTTACCTCTGGCCGAATGTGTAGTAATTTAAAAGCAATAATAAGAAATTTGAAATATAAATTTCTTATATGTGATTCTTTACAATTCAATATATGTGCGTTTGTATATAAAAGTATGTAAGTCAATTTAAACGCAAAGCAGATTTGAAGCCCTTGCTCATTTACTCTGGACACATCAAAACGATATCATAATTCAATAAGCCACAAAACGATATTCCCTTACTTTCTCTCTCTCTCTAATTTGTAGTATTTATTGACATTTTTGGGGATAAAGTCAAGCCAGCTGTTTTCCCACTACTTGGCATGAAAACTTCATCAAGCGTATCGTCGTTGGAGCTTCATGATTTTCTTTTATTTATCTTTTTATATTTTTATTTTTTGTTTTTTACCCGAACGTTTCGATTGGTTTGCCTAATTGATTAGTGGCGCTTGGACTGTGGAACAAATTCCGCTGCTGAAAAATGTTGAAAATAAAATAAAGAGAATTTGCTTATTCGAGTTTAGTTTATGTTTTATTCATTGGATTGCTTGGCAAGTGAACACATGGCGCAAAGCTGTTTAAGAAGGTACATTGGTGACACTTATAACTGAGGTACTATGAGTACGATTCGATTGACTATTATGACTAATTAGATACTATTAGTAGTTGTAGCGGCGCCTGCGATTCGAATAGTGTATGGCAAGTATGACAGCCAATCCAAGAATTACCAGCTAAAAGAAGACAAATTTTTAAACTCAACAAACTCAGTGCAAAGAGGGGAACTTGAGACACTTACATCGAAGCCCAGCAGGCCCCATTCACAGTATCGTGATGTGCTGGCCTCATCGGCGAAGGCCAGCTCCACTTTGGTCAGACAGCCATCTGGATAGACGTTCAATGGATTGAAGCAATTGTTGCCCTTGCAACAACTCGACGGCACTGTATTATTTCTATGTCCGATGGCAATATAATCAGCAGCTCCATAGCGGCCACAGCAAGAGTACTATGAGAAATGAGTTTAGCAAACCAATAGGCAAACACTTAAAGAACATCCAATACTAACTGTCTTCTGTATCAGATCCATGCTGCCCGGCCTAGTCAACTCCAGTTGCCAATGATCCTCAACCGTTTTAATGGCATAATTCTTAAATACATCGCGAGTATTGAAGAAGATGAAGACGCCTATCAGCACTAGCAGCACCAGCAGCAGCGAGACATACTATGAAATGATTGGAAATAGAGAAAATATTTAAACATAAATATGAATAGACATGCATATATCTATTGGGCACTCACGGTCCAGAGCATGCGCGACGATTCCCTAATGGCTCCGAAGCAGCCAAACATTGATATCAGCAAGATAATACCACCAAGCACAATTATGCCGATGGCATATTGCTGTGGCATAGCACCCCAGCCAAGGCCGCCAAATACTATGACCAATATGCCAAGTATCTAAAATGGTAAATATATTAGAAAGGAAAATATAGTAGGAGCATATTTATGAAAGATAAAAGCTAAGTGAATCATGAATTACTCATAGGCGTATACCTAAACGCCCACAATTGAAATAGTGAAGCTATTCCAATTATTGTGACGAGATTTTCTTAAGCTTAGATTCCTTACATCATCATGTGTATGATATAGTATATGCTATTGGGGCTGATGTCATGAGACATGAGAGCATATTTCGTATAACGACAAATTGCTCGATTTGGAGACCAAAAAATAATATGAAACGTTGGTCGCTTTCATCGCCAGGTGTTGACATTGGTGTCTTGTGGTCCGTTTTCTAATCCGGTTTCTATTTTATTTTTTTTACTTCAGTTTTTAATTATTATACTAAATCTGAAGGCATGACGTCGTTGTCGTTGTCGTTGTCGCCACTCGCTTGTTAACAAAGAAGCTTTCCGAAGCGGCTCAAGGAATGCAAAAAAGCCATAGACAATAGACACAACTCACTCTTACAAACACACACACATACTGACACACGCACACATACTTTTACACTAGCCAAGCGCTAGAAACCATGCATGTATTTGTCTTTTGTAGACTAACAATAATAATAGTCTGTGAACTAAGCACGCATACACAAGATGATATCATCTGGTCTTAGGTAAAGCTACAAAAGGTTTTTTGCTTTGGCGTATTTGTGAAACATATTTGCCAATATGGTATACCAAATACATAGCTAATGCATTTGCCCATTTTCAAGTTTTCAATACGCCAGATGTTTCGTTTCGAAAACTTTTCAAAAATGTACACAACTTACCGCCCATAATGCGTTGAAGAGAAATAATGAATATTTAATGGTGCCCGTAGCGCAGCCCATGATTGCAAATTATTAAAAAATTTGTTACGAAAAAAACAATTAATGAGAATAAATCTAAGCTGATTAGCGACACGTGCAACAGTTTGCCTACTGAAACTGGGCAATATTTAGATTTTTATTCCCAAAGCAAAGTCGAGAACTGCGAGCGTAGACGGTCACGAACGAACTAAAACTCAAAAACTGAAACTGAAACTGAAACTGAGGCCGAGGCTGGTGCTGGCGCTGATGTTGAACACAGAGCACAGCTGAGCACCACTGAGCACCACAGTGCAAACAAAAACACAGTAAACAAACACGAAAAGCAAAAGCAAAAAAAGCCAAAATCAAAAGTCAATTTATATGTGTGTGTGTGTGTGTGCTTGTGTACCAAAGCCTCAACGATGTCGGAAGCCAAACAAACAAACAAACAAGTAAACAAACACACAGCCGGGCGGTCTGACCCAGCCGAAGAGCCAAGCTCCAAAGTGGTGCACTCCGCAATTGGGTCTATGGAAAATAGCGGCCAGATGTCAAGAGAGACTATGTGAAAGAGAGCCAGAGAGAAAATTAGAGAGAGAAAGAGAGAGAGGCACGATCGGAGACTCTTAGAAACTAATGCGATTATCGAACACATTGCGTCATGAGTGGAACAAGAGCATATTTGAGATGAATGAGCTGAATGACGCCATAGCTGTGGGCCCTGAGCCGAGTATCAGGAATAAATGATTAATAACAATTAGAGAAACTACCGGGCTATAAAAGCATTCACAATTTATTTGTAAGTGTCTAAAAATAATATTGACAAATCGGAAAAGTTCATTTCGAAAAGATTGTAAATATTCTAAATTTCTTAATAATGATATGTGTATCTCTGGCGTTCCTTGCGAAAGCGCAGTACTAAATAAAACGTACAGAAGCACAGCAAAGCCTGCGAAAGATAAAAATGATTAATTATGATAATACATCCATAGAGATAACGAGACAAATTTACCGTAACAGCAAACGAGCCCCATTTGCTATTATCAGCGTAGCTGAAGAATCGAAGGAATTCATCAGCAGCTGCATTTACGCAGCCCGTCATGAAGTAGGGTATATTGGTTTTGCCATCGGGATAACAACTGTCTGGTAGAGTGGTGCGACCTATGCTCACATAATCTTCCGGTCCGTTGCGGCCACAGCATTCGTACTTTAGATTCAAATTGTTCAAATAGTTATTCTTTTTTGATTCATTTATTCAGTTGCTGTTCAACCCACCGTCCGCTGTATTTTATCCATAGCACCACGATCGACCATCTCTTGTTTCCATTTCACATCGACATCTTCGACCGCATAGCGTTTGATATACTCCTCATCGAAGCTATTGCCAAACAAGCCAAACAATTGCACAATCAGCAATGCCAACAAGATGAAACCATACTGTGGCATGGAAACATTTTACATAGAATCAATGCTATTCGTGTTTTGTTTATCAAGTTCACTCACCGTTGTGGTCAGGCAAACACTCTCCTGACAGATGCCACAACAACCGATAATAGACGATGCAAACAGCACCCCGCCAATCACATACAAATAGATAATATATGCAGTCGGTGCCTGGCTGAGGCTCAGCGTGGCTAGTCCAATTATCAACAGGCCAAAGAGCTGTGCATTCAAAAGACAAGCTCATTTTATATATATATATATATATATATTTATATATATATATATATATATATATATATTTATATATATATATATTTATATAATATACTTAAGGCTTCATATTTGAGATTAAAGATGTTCAATTTAAAGTAACTAAAAGTTTCAAATTTTTTGGTTCATAATTGAAAAGAACGTTTTCTAATGTGCAGAAGCAAAGAAAGTTTTGACATTGATATAAAGACCTATGTATTCTGTAGACAAGCTAATTAAATATGCATGTTTATATTCAGTTTAACATTAAAGAGCTTCAGTCGAAAGTAAATAAGTAATTGGATATTTTTTGTAGTTTATCTTAAAATAGAAAATTGAGTTAATTTAAAAAAAGAAGTAGTAACTAAATTTTAAATTTATGTACATGTTAAATTTATTTCTTCTTCTTTTCTTATAGGTTATATATTATATACATTGCCAATTTCAATTTCAGAATTTTCTTATATTATATAAAAAGATAATAAAACAAAGACGCTGGAATATGAATATATTACTATATCAGACTGAAGATATAGAAATATATATGTAAACATCTTCGTTATACATTTCATTACAATCGATTTAATATTCTCGGCAAGTATTTAAAAATATGTCTAGGGCTATAAAATGCTTACATAGTGTATAAATGATAAATGCATATATATATATATATATATATATATATATATATATATAAAGATATATTATATGCATATATATTTGTGTGTGATCATTTATATATATATATATATATATATATATATATATATATATATATATATATATATAAGCGATCACACACAAATATACTTCCATCTATTCTGTACATTGTTTGGCCAAAAACCGGCTATAATTTGACAATTCTAATACACAGTCATACACACATTGCAGTATTTGAGATGTATATACAACATGTATATATATGTCTATATATAACTTTAACAAGTTGTCTCTCGTTTGGCAAAATTTAAATATTCACGAAATTATTTAGCTACTCTTTAACTTCTGAACTCTGCAAAACTCACCGCGTAGACCGTATTGAGTATGTTTAAGAAACACTTAAAACAGCCGGAAGTACAGCCCATATTGGCTATTCGGATTCGTAGCGTTTATTAAAGCTAATATATATTATATACACAACCGATCGTATCGACGTCGGCTATCTGACTGATGCCCAGAGAAATAAAAGCAAAATTATATTTTCGTCTTTGGGTATTGAAACAGTGTTGCCGAGTTACTGGAATTTGGGATTTGTATACAATCAATCCAAAAAATGATTAATGTTCGCAATACGGCAACATAAATATTTATTAAATATATATATATATTCCAGATCAGGCGAATGAGCCGAGCTGATCTAGCTCTGTTTGTCTGTCTGTGCACCTCCAATGCCAGCTCTATAATCGTATAACCAATATACCTCTTTCACTCAGCGAACGAGTGCAAACAGTAACTCTCAGAAAGGCTCTTGAGTCGAACTTAATTTTGACTGAGCCTCCGTCGCCTATATAAAGCGAGCCTGCTGCAGCGCTAGCTCAGTCGTCTCCCTGACCCCCTACTGGTCAGACGTGTGTTGTGCAGTGCTCCTCTTCTGTGTGGTGGTAAATAGTGAATAATTTTAAGTATATCAATAAGAATTGTATTCTTATACTATAAGAATTGTTATTAAGATAATGATAGTAATGTTTGTAATGATCATTATGTTAATGATCATTGCGTTAATGATTATCATGTAAATATTAATTAAGATGACTATCATGTAAATATTCATTAGTATAATAATCATTATAATTTTTATTTTTAAATAATCTATAAGTTAATGATCATTATGATATGATCTTATGATAATTAAGAGAATTCAAATGATATTTTGTTAGAGTACTTCCAGAACACTTGCTCTGCTCATCTCTTATTAATACCCAATGTTAAATAACATATTGCTTTGCTAATTATGTCGTTTATTAAATTGAATAATTTTGGCATGGCCATGGCTCGTATTACAACTAACTAAACTTCACTAAAAAGAGGCCGAGTCATATATTTAATCCTCATTGATGGGTGCCTCGTCGTCCTTGATTTTCAAGAGCTTGCGAGCCTTGCCCATGAGATAGGCAAAGAGTAGACTTAAGAACTGTAGCAAATAAAAGTTAAGTTAATATATTTTAATTATACATTTGACTCATTAAATCACCTCCAGTGCTAAGATGACAATGGCTGCATAATAATTAATCTCAGCTTGGAATTGGAGACTGTGGGCGGCCTTGATGACGCAGCCGTCCTCATACATATGTGAGGCAACCGTGCAATCGAAGCCATAGCAGCAGCTGGCCGGCAAGGCACCGCCATCCTCTTTGCCCAGATAGTCCTGCGGTCCGTCAAGGCCACAGCAGCGGAACAGGCTGTGTATGGGCTGCATTGTATCATTCTGCGTGGACTTCTCTTCGAAGAGTCGCTTAATACGCTCATCAAAGTTCACCAACAATTGACTCTTCATGCTCGAGAAGATGAAGAAATACGTGGTCAGCACAACGATAGTCAAAATACTAAACATAATATACTAAAAAATATATTTCATATAAGATAATGTCAATTAAAGAAGCTAATTGAGGCACTTACATAATTAGAAAACTTATACGACTCTTTGAGAGCCACATAAATGCCCAGAAAGGAAACTGCAAAGATTAAAACGCCGCAAAGAGCAGCTGAATAACCGCCATAGACCGACGCAGCGGAACCCCAGGTGACAACGCCACAAGAGAAGAACAAGATATTAAAGCCCTGTAAATAACAAGATTAAAAAGACATTTGTAGACCTAATTAAAAACAGTTACACTTGATTTAACAGATGACAGATGGCCGAACATTTAAGAATGCAGCAAGAAGAGCAAAAGAAGAAAGTTTTTGACATAAACACAAAATGCTTAAGATGTCATCATAGGCATCTCTATATATAAGAATGACCATGTAAAGAAAGCTAAGTAAGAAATAATAGTTAAACTTAGAAAGAAGAAGAACAAAAACAAAAACGAATGAAGGAAGAAATTGAATAGCTGAAGAACGGGGCATTTAAGCGCTTGCGAATGGTATACAGGGAAAAAAACAAATGAGCAAAGATAAAATAAAATTACGACTCAATGTCAGCCGACACAAGTCAAGTCTAAGGCTCACCAGCATTAAGCTTACAGCACAGTAAAATGTTTACGTATAGTGAACAAAGCAGAATTGTAAGAGCTCATACTTTTTACTCTAAATATATATGTATATGAGTGCGTATGTATATTGTTAGTTATTAGTAGAGGCATTTTCAATTTATAAATATTGCCATTTGGCTGTCATAAATAGATTTACAGCGATATAAGTATGGGTGTGAATGGCCGGCTGTGGCCCACAATTATGCGAATATTTCGCAGCATTACGTATACCACATGTATGTCAAAAAAATAGAAACAAAAACCAAAAAATGAGTGCAAACGTAAACATTCAAATAATAATTAAAAGGCATTTGATTGCCGAGTGCCGACAGCTGTTTCAGGCTTTTTGATACATTCACGAAAATATCGATTTGTTTCTTCTTGCATATGCGGAAATTTGGTTGGCTTGACTTGGCTTGGCTACGCATTGTCTGTGCGGTCGATATAATCGGGTCAGGAAACGGCCTTCAGTTAGTTGGTCAACGACTTACCGCTATCAGAATGCATGTCGTGAATAGCGCATATTTCCAGGGTGTGATGGCAAATGACTTCTCCATGGCTACCAGCAAAGGGGAACTATCAAGCAAAAGAAAGACAGAAGTTAACTTTTTAATTAAACACGGGGGAAACGATTTGCCGCACACACACGTTTTTCGCACAACGCACTTACGACTGATTTTTCACTAGCTGCAATTGAATAGAAGCCGCCGCACGCTCAGCTATTTATGCTGTGTCTGTGTGACAATGACAGTGAACCCAATTGTCTATGCGACGCTGGGGGGCATTATTGACGCGCCTCCAATTGAAGCCAAGTACGGAACGCGCTGCCTCGCTTACAGACCGAACGTTGCCAATCGACTGACGTCTGACATGGTTTCGAGCTTCAGCATTTTTGTCGCGACGTTCAGCGCAGGCGCTTAAACAATACAGGGTGTGCCAGAGTTTGCCAAAGAATTAAACAATTACTAAGATATTTAAATTGTGCTGTAATTACGTATTTAACAGGATTTTGGATATTTTCATTTTTTTTACCCAACATATTATTTTCTCTCAATTTTATATGCTAATTACCTAATTACCTACATTAACCACATAATATATATTTTTTATATTTAACTGTTTATATCTAGAATTTGTTAACTATTGATGGAGTACTGAAAAGATATGCCAACCGACTAAGCCTGAATGCAGCAAATTCTAAGCCAATCTTAATCGAGCATAAAAACAAAAAAAAAACAATTTAAATTAAAAGTAATATATGATTGAATTTAAAAAATATATATAAAACTCTAATGATATCTAAAATTAACCAAAACAGTCAGTTTTAATAAAGTAAGTGTCAATTAGTATACATATTAGTATATGTGTATTTTATGTGCTTACATCGATTTATATATAATATTGATGATCAAATTTGAAACTGGAAATTCTTAAAAAAATTTTTCAATACTGCGTAGTTTCTTATATTTTTTAAAAATATTTTGTTTTGTGTAATTTTTTTGATGTTTTACTTTTTATTAATTTTTTTTGTTCTTATTTGTAAATATTATTTTTTATTATTTCTTTTTTTTTTGTTTTGTTGCATAAATAAAGATGCTTACATTATTTTTTATTTACAGAGCGATTACTAGTCAAGCAGATGGCCATGATCTTATAGCTAAATGATGTTCATTTACTTCAATCGATACTTCAAAAGCAATCAAAGTCTTATACTGCTAAATATAGGCCAATTTAATATCAACTTTGTGCAGATAATTATTACAAATATATATATTTAAGAGAAGCAAAAAGTAGGCCAATTGTTGTGCCTGTTTGGATAAGATATTCTGGAGTATAAAATATTGCTACATTAGACAACCAAGTCACTTGGAGAACTATTTCAGTGTAGACGATAGATTAGAAATGAGTTTTATGTAAGTATTCATCATAGTTGTAAAACTCAAATGATTTTAACCACATGCCAACTGCAGTTTAGTGACTAAAAGGAATGGCTAAAATCCATTTCTGTACGCAATTAAATCGGAAACTAATCAGTTTGGTGTGAAGTAGTAAATCGACTTTAATATTGAAACAAATAAATATTAGTTGCTTTTAATATTAATTAAAAATAATACTTAAGGCTTAGTGTTAAATTACGTTTACATCCAAACAGAGTTGTTACGACGTCCTTGATTCTTCAAGCCAGTCAAAAGCAGCCAGCCAAAGAAGGCGCCAACAGCCTGAAAGAGGTTCAATTTTTAATACAATATAGTCCTAGATATCATATAAGTTTCTTGAATACTACCTCGCCCAGTATTAGCAGCCAGCAAACAATTTTAAACACCAATAGCCTTTCGTCCAGATACTCTACAAACTGTGACTTGCAGCCCACTTTATACACACTGGAGACATTGACGCACTTGAGCTCCGGGCAGCAGCTTCTGGGCACCGCATGATTGATGACCGCATAGTCTCCGTAGTTATTGACCCCGCAACAGTGCAGCCAGGTCTCGTAATAAGCCAAAGCTCCAGTTTCATTGCGTTCGGCATCCCAGAGCTTCTCAAAGCCTTCGTTAATGCTGCCCGACAGACCGTCCTTCGTGCCGTGCGAGACCATGCTGAGGAACAGCAGCTGTGTGAGTATCAACAGCACAATAGCCAACACATACTGTACAGTAAACGAAATAGGTCAGTTAAACAAATCAAGTTCAAAGTGGAGTTGCACTTACAAGGAGCAAGCCTCTGGGTGATTCGCGTGCCGCAACCACACAGCCAGCGACTGCAATGATGACTATAACAATGCCCAGGCTAATGATCAAGCCGCCAGCTACATTTTCGCCAATGCTCACCGAAGTTACATATATTCTTTAAAGATAAGGCAAGACATATGATAAAATAAAAGTAATATATAAAAATATTAATATACATGTATATGTCAGAGATCGAGTTATTGTGGCCACCTTCGAGCTCTTAAATTCTGTGCCGACTTTCCAGTATAGTTACCTCTTCTTCTATAAATCAATATGTGCTCTATAGCATAATTTTTAAGCTATGATTGTGAGACATGAGATAATAATCCTTAGAATTATCTGTGCTTTATGTTGAAAGTCAATATTCCATAGTTACTTTCCTGACTGATTATTAAATAATGACTTTCATAATAAAGGCCAGCTACTCTTGATGATTCTCATCAGAAGTTCTTTACTAATTAACTGAAATTTGATATTATATACTATACATATACTATAAGATGTTCATGCGGTGACTGAGTCCCAAACACTGTCAGAAAATTCACAAAAATCTTTAGTATACAACTTAATTACTTTACATTCAATTGGCTTGAATCACGAGTTTAATTTAAATCAATTAATTGTTGGGAAACTGTTGCAAAATTTGATGAAGCCTTTTTATTATCTCACCCATATTTACTTACAGAAAGAAAATGCCAAAGCCAATCAGCACCAGACCGAGCACCTGCAAAAATGAAAAACAGGTGAGCATCAGATAACATTTTGCTTTTATTTTCATTTTCATCTCAGCAGTTTGTACATACCGTATACACAAAGTTCAGTAGCAGCAGCAGATGCTTCACTGTAGTCTCCGACAGGCCCATCTTATTGTTGTTGTTGTTGTTGTGGTTGTAATGTTGTATTGTTGCAGCTAGCAAAAGTGAGCGTTAAGGAAGAAGCTGACGAGACGACAGCAGCTGTCGCACTAACCAACCGACTAAACGGCTAACCGACTGGCAGACTGACTAGCTCGAACGAGCTATTCAAAACAGCGCGTCAATAAAACTAAAATATCAGTCAGAATGCATTAAGTAGGTATTACGTATAAGGCAATAGCCAGTTTTGGTAAAGGTGCGCGCGCGTAGTATGATTACGAATACGCCGAGAATATATATAATTATATATATATATATATATACATATATCTATATATCTATATATATATCTATCTATATATCTATATATATATATATATAAAAAGCTATGTATGTATTTATACGACGGTTGCAAGCCAAATCTCTGACCGTTGCCTTTCAGTGCCGTGCAACAACTGAAACATTTTACATTTTGTTTTCTTTATTTTTGTTGTTTTTAAAAGTGCGAGTATATGGCGGATAGAACAGCTTTTCACTCAGCCATTGATCTATGTATAATGAGAAAATCGAGCGTCGCCCACACGGCTGCTCTTATTGGGAAAGGCGAAGGCGCTTCTCCGAGACTGTGTGTATCTGTATCTTTGTATCAGTATATGTATCTGTGTGTGTTTTCTATTCTTCTATTTTATCTGTTCGCTTGCTCGTTGAATCCTACTCATTTTCAGATTCATTGCTGTGTTTATATTATTTATCTGGCAGTCAACAAGAAATTAGTCAATAGCAACAGGTTTTATTATGGTTTTGTATATATATATATTTATTTTTATTTTTATGACGTGGGAGTTTTGGGTTTTACAACGCATTTCGATGGCATTGATATTTTTATCAATGAAAATAGTAAAACAACTTTTTTCTTTTTCTAACTGTACTAAATTACAAATCACAATGGCACAATGGCTAAGCATAATTATAATACGTCTACAGTGGGACAATAATAATCAACGGAACAGCTTAATTATAGAAACGCACGCGATCTCGATGATTTCGTATGCTATCCACCAAATAGCAGGTGGCCACAGAGCCCATAAACTGCAGGTGAAAAAATATAGATAAAAAAATTAATTATTTGTTAGAGAGGTAACGAAAAAGGGGGAATTAAGCTATTTATGTATTTATATATTACATAATGCTATACTAGAAAATATAAGCAAGTTGATATATTTTTTATGGATAAGTACTCAGAATAGTATTCAGATTATGAATTCTTTAAATATCTTAAGCTGACTACATCGACTACAACGCACCTCAGTCAGTATGGTAAACCAGCTGATTGTATGAAAATTGGCTGTTTTTCTGCTAACATATTGCTTGAACTTCTGCTCACAGCCGTCCTTGAAAAGATTCAAAGGATTCGTGCAGTCACGCTCAAGGCAACAGCTGGCAGGCAGATAACGCTCCAATATAATATAATCCTCGGGGCTGTTGCGACCACAGCAGTGTAACTATTGAACAAATACACCATTTAGCATTTATATTCACAACTCATCTGTTAACAACTACTCACCCACTCCTCGTAAATGTTGAGCGTGCTGTTGAGTCTGTGCTGTGGATCCCACAGCTCATCGAAGCCCTGTTTCAAGCTGTTCGGCAAGGCATCGCGGCTGGCCGCAAAGCTAATACTGAACATGACGAACTGTATAACCAACAGCACTATTAATAGCACTGCGTACTATAATAAAAGAATAAATTATTTAAATACAGGGTATTTGATATTAACCATTTTGCACTTACACTTATAAGCATCTTCTTGCAGTCCTTGATCAGGGCCACAGTGCCAAATACGCTGGCTATTATAATGACTATGCCTAAAAGAATGCACAATATGGAAGCCAGTTTCTCGCCATGATCAACGAAATTTTGCTGCTCGGCAATGCTGTCCAACAACCAGGTGCCATACCAGATCAGCAGGCAGCCGTTCAACTATTCGAAAGGGAATTTTATTTGGATTAACTTTGGAATGTTTCTAGTCAATGTCAACAGATTACAAAATGATAGAGTTTATTTTTGGACGATCAGCTCATTTCGAATTTTTTTTATAATACAATTAAGGTATGTGAATTTGTTACTATTTTAATTTTTAGGTTTTTCTAAAATTTACTAAACTAAATTTATTTTCGATATTTTTATTGAAATTTGAACAAAAATACTTTTAATATTATTTATAAATTCACTAAAGAGATGAATACCTGCAGATCCTATGATTTGTGTGACATTTATAACTTTGCTTATAAAGCCGTTAAAACAATTAAATTCAAAGTTCTTATATCTGCTCTTACTGCCTGCTTTTAAAGCATAGACCTTAGCTTATCATATTTGCGTACTGTAAATATGCTACTGCTACTGTAAATAGTTCACATCATCATTATTTACATTGATAAGAAGCGCTATATTTGATCTACAGAGAGCATTTGAATACCAAAAATGTGGTGAAAGAATTGGAGTCTAAATTCTGTGTTTTATATACTGTTTACTTAGTTCCAAGTTTAGATTCAGTTCAATATAATTCATATTATAACAGAAGCCAATCCATTTTGTAAACACTTTATTAATTCTGTTGAACATAGCAAACAAAATGTTAGCATTTCATGGTATTTTCGCTGTAACAGCGTTGTTTCTTTCTTTGTTTTGGGCAAGTTCTTATTGTAAACACTTTTCTAGCACTGTAAAACACATTACAAACAGAATTCGCACACGTCAGATGTTAAAAATGTATTTGTTTGGTCTTTTGGTATTTGGTATTTGGAACAGGGCTGATTGTTTCACTTACAGCATAAATCAAATTGATGACACAGAGTATGTAACGCAGCAGACGTGTAGTGCAGTACATTATTTTTGCTATGAGTAGTGGCTACTAATAAAACATGACAAACGCGACGATTCGCTCACATATAATTAGCCGTGCCTAACAAAGTTTCACGCACTCAAAACCGCACGGAAAAACTAAAAAAACACCGAAAGCACTTTGTTTGTGCTGCGCACCTTGAGCATCGGCAATGGTCGCACGACAAATACTCGGAGCAAGCGATTCATAATCTGAATTTTGTTTGGCCGCATCTGGCGACGTCGCTGTCAGTTGAACGATTAACCCACAGTTCTACGCGGCAGTCGGCAGACGGCAATGCAATAGCCAAAAGAAAATAATCATATACAAAACCCCACAGAGAATTGTCGTAGATATATATATTTATATATGCATACGTGTATATATATATATATTTCTTTAAACATAAAGTCAATATCAAAAGAAAACTCAGCTGAACACAAATGATGAAAATTAGCGTTCAGGCGCCCACGCGCCGACAGATGAATACAGAGATACAGATAGAACGTATATAGGCATGCATGCCAGACAACTGACTAACGGAAACTGCGGGCTGCCAACACGGGGGCCCACTGTTTGGCCAGAAACAATGATGTCAACAAACCAAATTTGAGCTAAGAACTAAATATATATATTTTAGCATTGAAATTGCCCTTCAATGCAGCGGGTGGCCAGCAGGTATGTACCCATAAATAATAAGCTAAGCTGATCCTAATGCAGTTTTAGTAAGACTCAATCTATTTAATAGTTAGGCATGACTAGAACAAACCTATTAGCTATGAGGGATCTTCGTCGTCTACTCTCAGCAGATTTTATCTGGATTGCATGTTATTCAAATCATATTTCAGCTGTTATATAGAGTAATTCATTGCAAATATCTCGAAAACTTACAGCTAATCTGATATAATCTAAAAGCTTCATTCAAATGACAATGGACAATGCAAGTAAGCATGAGTGGGTATTTACTCTTCGGCTATTCTATATACTCAAGAGATATTTTGAATTACAAGTTATTTAAAATCATATAAGACTCAAAAAACATCTTAAAACCTTAAAAAAATCAGAATGAGCACAAGTAATATATCCAGTTGTCCAAATCCAGAATAATTTCATAAGATTAGGAAAAATTGCTATCTGGAAATTACGCACCTATTTTTCAGGATGTTATTTAAACACGTTGTTCTATTTGATTTAGTAGGAATTTATTTTAATTAATACAAAATCTACATATATTTTACTTTATTGCTCGAAATGTTAGAAATCGAATGACAATTTACTTATCGTAGGCACTGTGTAGCGTTCGTAGTGAAAAATCAAATGAAAAAATAAAATAAAAATAAAACACAATCAAACATTTGTGACAATCTTATAGAAATAAATACATGCATATAAATATTGTACGATGATACGATATATATATATATATATATATATATATATATATATATATATATATAAAGCAATCGAAATCGGCTTGAACACTGCTTTTGGCACCTGTTGTTGAGCTCTGAAATAGAATCGTGTGTGTTTCAAAATTTATTTTTCCTTTTGTATGCGAATGAACATGAGGTAGACTAGCAAACGCTGCAATATTTAGACTGGAAATTCGATTGCTTAGTGCAGTACAGTGTAGTGTAGTGTCTAGGCTGCGCAGCTCAGTGTAAGTTTTGCACAGCATTGAGAAATCTTTGGCCTTGAGTATGTGCGTATGTACTGAGTTGAATATATGGGAAACCTATTTGGCATAATATTTGGAGCGTCTCCAGCGATTCACGATGCTGTGGGAGAGCACATAGGCGAGCAGTGCGCAAATGATCTGTGAATAAAAACAATATAAAAACAATGCATTAATCTTTTATGGAGTAGTTTCATTTAAGATTTACACACCTCAACGCCAACTAGAACCAGTGCAAATATATTGAAAGCTGTCCAGCGCTCTGCAATGTAGTCCAAAAACTTTTGACGACAGCCGTCTAGGTTCATTTTGTTCGTTTCGCTATTGTAGCAGCTGTTGGGGGGTAGCAAATAGTCCTTGTAGCTAACATTACCGCAACAATCGAGCTGAAGCATAAAAAAAACAAAAATATTACTTAATAAATGATTTACAAAACGTTTTTTAGTCTAGCTTACCCAACGTTCTATGCTGGCAATTTGACTGGCATTGCCGGGCTTAACGGGCACCGGCTGATCGTTCCACAGCTGATCGAATGTCTTGTCCACATTGATCAGCAGCGATGTTTGGAATATCCAAAAGAAGCCCACTGTCAGCACTTGAAGCACAATTAAAACAACAAGAATGGCAACAAACTGGAAGAATATAAAAACATGAGTACAGCGAAAACATATACCAAGAGCTAAACACTTACCGATTTGGACATGCGACTGCTCTCACGTACTGCGCCCAGGGTGCCAAAGAGCGAGACCAGCACTATGACAATGCCAAAGGTGAGAATGATGAAAGCAGCTGTATCAAAGTGCTCGAATCTGAAGAAAACATGTACGGCCAGTGCAATGACAATCAGACCAAAGAGCTGCAAATCGTAAATTAGAAAATGAATCAGTTAAATATAACCCAGAGATGTGACTATGACAGTCCTTCAATAATAAATAATAAAGCCTTAATGAGCTATAAAATATTCATTGAACACAATGTATACTTAATGTGCCTTGAGAAAAAGACTTATTACTCATACGCAGCGTATGCATGATCTTATAAATAGAAATATGTTAAGTAAAACGAAGACTACCAATATTTTGTAAGACTATTAAGCCATTATACTATTCAAAATTCGTTAGACATTGTGCATACTTAATATGTCACTTATTACTAATACGCTTTTGCAATATAATACAATTGTATTAAGGCTTAAAGCTATTACAAATTTGTATTAAAGCTTGAAGCTGTAACAAATTTGGTATACGTCTCATATACTTAATATGCAAACTACGTCTCTCATTACTCATACGCAGCATATTCACGCTCACATACATACGTAAATATCTGTTTAGCCCATAAATTTATTATAGCTGCTCAGTTTTAGCACATGCAACAAGTTAACCTTTATATAGTATATAATATATATATATATATATATAGAATATCATCCGATTTAAAAAATTCTACGCTCGCATCACGCATACGTAGCGTTTGCACTCGCACTGCATTTAGCTTTACCCTTTCACTATTTAATTGGTTGTTTTTTTCTCTGCTTACTTTTGCCTGCACAATTAGCACAAATTTGTTGCACTTGCCGTCTGAATTTCAAGAATGACTCAGGCGTTCGAGAAAATTTTACGCTGAAGCGCGATTGTAAACAGTTTTTCGAATTTGCCACTTGACACAGTTGGCGAACGTTCGTATCGTATTTGAACTATCGGCTATCAGCACATACACTCAAAATACTTTAATAAATGCGCAATAATTAGTTATACATTGTTTTATGTTTCCATCCTACATGGATTTGTTGATTCTTCAAAGTCGGCTACTGCTTGTTGGCTATACAATTGTGAATAATAATTACAATTATAAGAAACCAGTTAACATACTAGGCAAACAACATAGTTGTTGACACTTTGAATAGAGATATAGAGGTGGAAACGTGACACGAAGAGGTGTAGATGCTTGGATATTGTATCGTTATAGAATAGAGAGAGAAGATGACAAAAGATCTCCGATATGTGTAACGCTCTTCTATGCAATTCTCATAAATTAAATTGAGCTAAAGATAATTGAACATGATAGCTGTAATAGTCGTATATCGTATATCGTATATCTATTCTATTCGTATGAATTGTAGTAGTGAAGTAGAAGGAATTGTTTTTAAGTCAAGTCACATTAGCGCTTCTTATTGCGTGTCACGATACGGCTCCAACTCAAGTTGTCTATCAGCCAAACTTCCGCTGACCATTTAGGCTTGACATCTATTTTTGGTTGCATGTAAAGTAGCCCCCAAATAGCTTTCAGATTTCCGAAAGCCAACCAATTGTGAGCACAGCGTGGTAATTATGACTGATTTGTGCGATTTATCATGTTGACTTAATGTTTGTCTAGCTTTTTGTTTATGCTTTTCTGTCTGGGGCTTGTCTTGACGCAAACGCATTTGGCATTTGCTGTAATTTGTTGCCTTAACTGGTTGCGATGTCTTCATAAATTCAAAGTTTATCTTTGCACAGCTGCGCCTTTTAAGGCTCAATAGCGTAATTGAATAAAGGTCGATGCTTAATAAATAGTCAGACAATATTAGCTCTTTATCTGCCTTGCCCCCTTCTATTGAATTACAATTATGCAAATTACTGACAGACAAATTTAATTGCTGTCACTTAGGCAGGCGCATGTACTTGTAGAGGCATAGCTGAATATGGCCAAGAAAAATGTGGAAGGCACAAAATATTAATAGAATTGTAAAAGCAATTAGTATGCCAACAAATGAATAGTTTTTTATTCATCAAGTCATAAAGTCATGAATTAAACTCTGATAAAGTGTTTACAGCACACGATATCAAGTCAACAGCAAGCACTTTATTTACTTCTAAGAGACTTTAGAGCATCTGGCATTATGTCTAGATACCACGCCATTTAATTGTTATTTATTACACATGGCGCCCAAGCTGTCGACGATGCTGACATAACTTTGGAGTGCCCAAAAAGGGGCGTTAAACCAAGCATAGCCCATGGAATCCGAATGACAATGGCATTGAATCCAAGTGTGAATCAGATCTAATCTTTGGCATACATCAATTTCGCCCTTAATTATTTACTTAAGTATGCTCTCAATACGAGTAAATATTAGGTAACCCGAAATGTCACATGTGTTATCTCAACTCATTTGCACTCTAGTGAAGATAACAGCTAAAAAGTGTCGCACAGCAACAACAGAAATATAAAGTCTAAAAAATAACACTTTTTAAATTGGTAGCATGTCGCTAGTTAAACTTTTACTAGATAAGGTAAGTAAAGATAACTATGTGTTTCGATATATAATGTATATCAGACATATTTCATTACTATTTGTATTAGATAAGTTGGCTACGATTTGTTTTGTTAGATGAGTTTGAAAAAAAAAAAATAAGTTGACAATATTGAATTACATAAAATTTAATAAATACGCATTATTTGCAATATATATGCTAGGTAAGCTAAGAAAATGTTATATTTAATATGAATAATATAACTTAACTTATCTAATAAATAATTTTTCTCCTTAACATAGTTGTGCTCATCCTCAAAATATTAATTTATATGACATATATTTTTTGTTTTTATTAAGCAAGTTAAATAGTTTTTATTAAACCATTATCTTTCTAACACTCCAAGCATTTATTTCTTATGTTAGTTAGTATGATTTTATTTGTCTATTAAAATAAACTTTTAACTTTTAGTTTTTACTTAACAGTCAGTGGGCAAATAAAACAACTAACTGATATTAGCTTTAGTGGACTCTGAGCACGATTTTTTCCACTTTAATTCGTGGCACATGTCATTTGCATATTATTTGCTCTAATTTGTCCCACAGACAAACAATTAAATGCAATTATCGTTTACACATATAGACAGACAAGTGCGTAAGCAAGGCCAACCGAGAGGCAAATTATATTTGCATATAGCTGATAAGGCATAGCAACTGATTAGACTTTAGCGGGCTAAGCCTACGAAAACAGCTGATAATTGTACGCTCACACAACAGTTGAAGCGGCCGAAATAGTTGCCTCTGCGAACAGCATGTGGTCTAGGCAAGCCGAGAACAACTAGACAAATGTCATTTAGCGAGAAATGTTCGTTGAGATTTATGTGGGTTTAACAAAACAACCAGACTTGACAACATAAATGCGCGCTTGAATGTTGCTGGGAAAAATACCAACAAAAAAAGGTTGTGCCCTACCTCAAATGCAGGGCGAGTAGTAATAGGCACAGCTGGTATTTAATTAAAAACACGCGGCCGCGCCACATAAAGTAATTTTAAAGCAAAAAACAACAACAACTACTACGAAAACATAAACAACAACAACTACAAAAGAAGAGCAGATCGTCAGTAAATCAAAGTTTACTCACTTGGAACCAATGCGGAAAAGTGGCGCATACGCCACGTTGTGTGCTATTTCTTTTGGCATTTCCTTTGCTGGCACATTTATTCGATATATTTTTCTTGCTCATTTTTCGTTCAGCTTAGTGCTGAAAAATATTTATATATTTTCCAAACAAAATTTTGCAATGTCTGAAAAATGACATCAACCAATTTTCAGTTGGCGTGAAAGACAGAAAAATAAGCCACAGTCAAAAGACAAATATACTAAATATTTTATACAGCTAGGAGGCAGTGACGCGATGCTACACACACACACACATATTTTGACCGCCTTTTGCTCAGGGCCAAGTTTTATGGCGTGGGTGTACCAAGTTTTTATATTTCAATATTTCTTTTTCAATTTTATTTTGAACACTGCGCGCATAACCAAAAACAAGTATTATTGTTTTGTTTTTATTTTTTATTTTTCATGCTTTAAAAACAAATTTAGTTCTTAGCAGAAATAAACAATAAATTAAGTAAGTTTTGGTATGCAGCAATTTTGACAAGCGGTTAAACCTAAGAGCAAAACACAATTATGGCAAAGATCATATAAAAATATCACACAAATATCAGCTATGCGGTATTTCTTTAAAAAGTCTGGGCAAGTTTTTGTTTAGAATTTTGTACAAGCTGCAGACAGTTGAGACTGAATCATAAGCTAAATCGAATGCATGTGGGCGAAATTCCTTCTATAGAAATCGAGACAAACGAAGGATAAGGTTAAACAAACGGTAATTCCATAACAGAATAACTAAAAACTCATCATTTAATGGTTGACTTTAATATTGTGTTAGAATAATATATTATTTTATATGAATTTAATTTAATATATAATTTTTTAGTTGATTACAATTTTTAATAACATTTCTTATATTTTTATATATTTAAATATTTATATTAAAAGGATTATGTTGACTTAAGATTTCTATTATTATTTTTTTCATATTATTTCACTTCTATCACGACGTCAAGACACAATTCACATTCCATTCTACGTGTCTGTTTCGTGAACATAAAAATTAAATTGAATTTTCATTAAGCTGCGCCCAGTCCAAATAGATTAACATAAGAATACAACGCAGCATATTATTATTTAAATACCAAATGGAATGGAAGAAAAAAAAACAGAACAACAAACAGAAACCTTCAAATGTAATTGAAATGCTGTTAAACATTTAGCTATCCAATCAAGCTGTAATTCTAGCTAAATGTTATTATGCACTGGTATCAAATGGTGTTTATACATACATATATGTATGCCGTTATCAGTCACATTAATTACTCAACAATACATATTTATGCGATGAAGTCAAGGCTTGTTGTATGTACTTTAGCACAAATAAACAAAGTTCTCAATACTCAGTGCACGCGTTTATATAAACAGCAAAGTGTGAATGAAATTGTCTTGCTAAACAAACAATTATATACACACTATACTACCGATTTGACCGCAAAGCCATTATTAGTTGCAATTAAGCAAAGCACAAACTTAGTGAAAGACCTTCAGCTGGGGGTTAGTAAACCCAGTAGGTCTTAATGAAACGTGTCTTATTCGTGTAATTATATCTTTTAATGCTATTATGATTATAATGCCTTAATAGCATTTACACCATTCTGAAGAGCTTTAGGCCTCATTTGCATAGGCCTCAGCGTTTCCGTCAACAAGCCTCAGCTCAGGTTTCGCCGTTCATAAAAAGAATAAAAACTTTAATCATATTATATGCGCACACTTACAACATAGATTATATCCCAGATTAGGGCAAAGATTTTTAACACCTTTGTGGAGCAGGCCATTTTGCAGTGACTGTATGATAGAATTTGCACAGTTTATAAATATTTCTATGTATATATCTATGCTACAATAGATATATTTTTGTTGCTATATCTGCCGCACGAAAAAACACTTTTCATTAAAGTTTTCACTGCTGCATTTGGCTTAAAAAGCACTTGGCAACGAATGCGAACACTTGTTTGAAATTCAAAATATTTTTCCTTTTTTTCTATTTTTTTATTCAACTTTTAACGGTTGCTCGGGTAACCAAACCCGACATGTTCGCGCACGAATCTTAACTGATTTGTTGATAGCAAAAACGTTTTTAGCAACAAAGCAAATACAAATGTTTTGAAAACGGAACGGCACATCGGAACGTGCTGGAAGCGAAACAGCAACCGAGCGGACCGCGTGCTGTTTGTTAGGCATGGGCGTCGTTATTAAGAGGGGCGCTCGCTGCTTCAGTATACCATTGTATGTGTATAAACACATACCTCAAGCTGATAAATAAAGCAACCAAAGCGACAACAACTTTTGTCGCTGCGCTATTTTTATAATAGTTGCTTTACATACTTTTCAGCGCGCTCGCTTGGTGGAATAATATGGAAGTGGGACGAGGAGAGCTAGAGGCGGGCGAATCTAGTATATATGCTAATGTTGTAAACTTTGCACGGGATGATTCATAGCTGCTACATTAGATCAGCAAATTAGAAAACATCTCGAAATAAGTCTAAGGAACAAGAATATTTAGAAAGCCCAACATAATTGCTGCCTAGCGTTTGATTCAAGTCTATTTCCAATTTTAATGAATATATTTCTCTCTTAAAAAGATATTTAAAAAGGTTTCTAATTTGAGGAAAAGTTTGAACAATTTACACTGATATTGGAACCAATCTGCTTAATATAAAATATTAGTTCAAATATTTTTTTAATTCCAATTTATATATTTTTTAAGATATAAATATATTTGCTGCCTTGTCTGTCGACCTGATTTTCTAAGCTCGTAGATTTTAAAATAATGTTTATTTTAAAATATACAAAAATTAAAATATTTTCATAAATAAAATACGCTAAATTTCATATTTCATTAATTTTTGGTTGAATCGAAAATATTGTTAGGCAAGTGCAAAAATTGTTGGAGTAACCAACAGTAAATTGTGTATGTAGATTTTACTTGATATTGTTTATTTTATTCGGTTGATTATAGTCAATAATTTATTAGCTCCTTCACAAACCAGCTAGCCGAAATGCCATTTTATAGAATAAAAAGTCACATGATATGTTATTTAAAGATTTCATTTTATTTCTCTTTTTGTTTTTGTTAAAAAGTAATATTCAAATAAATTAATTCACATGTCTTATATTAGGAGTACATAAAAAATGTTTTTGTTTGTGTAAGTAAAGCTATAAAAGCTTAAAAAGCAACTAACTTGATAACAATAACTAATATATATAAATATATCTTTGTGTAGATATATTCGTGTATGTATGTACATCAAAAGCCATTTTAACTGTTGTAGCACTTTCTTAGAAAATTCGTAAGTTTAAATGGTTGGGCACATGGTAACAATTTGTTTTTGTTCTTTGTTTGTTTTTGTAAAGTATTGTGAGGTAAATTCACTTTACATAAAAATAGTGAAATAATTTAAACGCCATATTATATTATATTTGAAGCAATAATAATTTCAACAAATGCAAATTTCACTTTGGACGGTCAAACTCCTCAGTAGTACGAACGTCGATGATCATTGCGAATACTGTTGCACAGTCCACAGGATACAAAACTAAGGATCAGCTGTAAAAGTAAAAAACTTTTTGTTATAGATCCTATTAACAGGATATATTAAGGAGGTTGACTTACCTCAACGGCGACCAGTATCCAGCCCATTATGTTGAATATGCTCAACAGGTGCCGCCAATAATTTTCGAACTCAACGCGACAGCCCGTATGAATTAAGTTTTCCGATTTACTTTTATCATGATCCCGGAAACACGTAGCTGGCGGTAAACGTTCATTCACAATATAATCTTGAGGACTACCGCGACCGCAGCAATGGAACTGTAAAAATTGGACAAATTATTATTATTATAGTTTTGTGCTTGATACGATTAAAAGCTCATAAATATTTGCCAAATATATTCAAATATATTATTAATGTGAATTTATGGTTTTGCTGTATCATTCTTTGGTGCTTAATATCTTTGACCAGTGTTTTTTACACATGGTTAGCCTAGCCATAGTAAATAGTGTTGGGCAATCCAAAGTTATATCTCTAATAGAACCTACCCAGTTCTCATACAAGGACATAGCGCCAGGACTATTGAGCTCCTCCTCCCATGTCGTTTCCAATGAATTGGCCAAGTTCGATGCAGCTGTATTTTCGCCCTTTGTAAGCACAAACAACACAGCCAGCTGAACAATAATAACCACACACAATATGGTAATGAACTAGACAACAAAATAATAGTTAATTAATCATTTAATTGTTTGGGTTGATGTCATGCCTGGTGTAGGTTAACTACTTACAGTCACTGTACAGCAGACATTCTCCCTCCAGGCGGACAGATAGCCCCAGAAAAATATAATTATGGCCGCAGCGCCAATGCCAATATATGCGTAGGCTGTCCAGCAGCCAATCTCGTTTGTATCGTAGGATACCAGGATATAGATGCCAAAAGATATGAGCACCAGTGCCAGCAGCTAGAAAAAAAAGAATAAATATAGAACACAACATAAATAAAATCTAAATTGTAAATAAACCGCTAAAGAGGCAACTCCAAAACATTGCGCTACTTTTATGCTTTTGACCTTACACAAATAGAAATGTCCTGGAAGTGTCTATACTGTGTTTGTATGTGTGAGCTACCATGCTAATGGACGCTCTAGCTAAAAACTACATAGGCGTCCGATAGACTAGTCTAACTGGCGACAGTAGCAAAGGCATAGCCAGAAACACACAATCCACAACAAAAACAATACGCGACTAACAGATGCCCTCTACTCAATCAAAAAAAAAAAATATATATATATATATATATATGTACAGACAAGACCATGGCTATAAATCACATTTAGAAGCCGAAATAAGTGTAGAATAAACAAGCTCCAACTTGTATATAATTCACATGTCAGATAAACACAACTTGGCCTACACTGATTACAGGGTATGTTGACATGCAAAATAGGTTTCAGATTTGTTGTCACATGAGCAATAAATTCTGACAGGAATAAGCATATTAACAAAGTCCTTTAATTAAAACAGACACGCAGTAAATACTAAATTGAATAGAAATTTATTTGCCACAGGCAAAATTTAATTTAAATATTTTAAACAAGTTTTTTTTTTTTTTTTTAATTTAAAGAACAGTTTTTGAACAGCTATACGTCAGAGTTTATTTAAGAATTCAGCTCACAATCGATTATAAATGAAAAATTAATAAACTGCCAGTTGATGTAAGCCATATTTGATGAAGATATACATACCGCCTGCATGTCCACATATATGTATATCTGTATATTGTACTTGCCATGTGTTCATTCTCAAATATTATTGAATATGTGTAGTAAGTAAACTAACAAACGAAAACGTGTGAGCTAAATAATTTAATATTGATTTACAACGGGTTCAATGACAAGCTTAAATGGTGTAAATATTTACACCTATGCATATTCGGGGTATTTAAGATCTATTAGTGTGCCGCAAATACTATTTGCTTAGATTTTAGAAATGTGCTAAGTACCCATATAGTATTGAATAAGTATGAAATATTTCACAGCTTCAAAGATTTTCTTTAAAGAGCAAATACCAAAAATTAGATTTGAAGCTGGATTCAAGTTTAGATTTCTTAGGAAATTTTTAAGAACCTATATGAAGTAAACTTTACAGGCATAACAGTTAACGGATGAGCCTGGATGCCTTTTAAGTTTTCCGAAAAAATCCCTAAAAATGTGCTTAATAAACTCACTGTACTTCTGTTTCTTATGACAAAACAATTCTTTGTGTGCTTTCCATACGAAATATGTACAGATATACATTTAGTATAGCTGTTTTATAGTCCCCCAAAAAGTGAGCTTTGAACTTCGAACTTTATTTGGCTGTTTCATAGACTCACAACATTATAAATTTGTCAAGCAAAACTTTTTTTAGTCAGCTTTTTGTAGTTCAATGAGTGAACAAGTAGATTTAATAACACAATGGCACGAAAATCTGAGTCGAACTTGATTACTCGATTAGTTATTTCAAATTGAATTTCAAATTACATTAAATTAGGAAGTACATTTTTGATCTTTTTTTCATGCAAATAGTTTTGGCGATAAGGCTTTTCAATTGGTGATAACAAATGTCATTGTGTTCTAATTTTCTTTTCATGCATGCACACATATATATATATATATTAATACAAAGGTGTATTGTTCGGGAAAATTGATACAAGTGGTTGGCCTGTACTTTCATTGACGCCAATAACTGGAGAACCGCGCCAATTGGGAAAGTAAACAAACGAATTGGCAGAGTCTTTGCGGCAATTGATGGCAATTATCTAAAGACATTTTTTCTCAACTCACCGTACAAAGTATGTGCAGGGCATAGGCAAACACCTTATAACCCGATGTGGAGGCCATACTGCTGCTATATCCACAAATGCTTCAAATTCCTGTATGGAGCAATATAAATCCACTTGCGCAGCGCTAACAAAAAAAACTTGTTTTCTTTTTGTATTCGCTCTTTTTTGACTAGCTCTCACTCGATCTCGTTCTCACTTTATCTCTCTCTGGCTCTCGCTGCTGTACTGATGATGCGTATATTTTTATGAGATCATGAATCAAACTTTAGAGTGTTAGCTATAACAAATATGAATTTCAAATAGGTTCGCAACAATCAATGACACATGACGTCGTGACTATTTTTAATGAAATCAGAAACTCAAACGGGCTTTATGTGCTATACGGTTTTTTAGACATGTTGCATAGGTGCGTCTATGTACAAGCGAATTTCTATGTATATATGCGGAGCTATCAAGAGTCGGGCGCCAACTTCAACACATTCGGCCTAGCACAAATTCGATTCGCGTGCGTCGAATAACTGAGCGTTACCAAAGCGAACTGTCTGCCGGCTCACCGATTATTATTTTCTTTCGTCAAGCTAATTTTGTACACTCTCAAACATGACGTCACAAATGATTCCGAGAGAGAGCAAAAGAGCTGGGTCACACTTCTAAGCTAACAGCGCCAAGCTTTGACAAACCTCACATGACTTTTGCCACTCAAAGCTCAACAATTGAAAAAAGCTTCAGGTCAAACAATGATGCGCGTAAATATATGCACAGTCAGCATATATTTGTAATAACTCCAGTTTTATTTGAATTTATTATTGATTCACGTATATAGTTGCATACCACAAAAACACAGCTCAGGCCAAGAACTATTAAGAGAAATAATATTTTGAATACATCTAAAAAATATCTGAGGTATGAAAGCTATACTTACCTTTAATAAAAACACAAGTATTGACGCTATATGCATCAAATATAAAGTTTTCTCCCATTACAAAAAAGATTTCAAAACTTAAGGATAAACAAATCATAAACATAGCCATTAATATCCAAGTGAATAACACAGCTTTTATCTGAAAACCAAAAAAAATTAATATCTTAATGGAAATATTTTATATAGCTATTGCACCTTCACTTTATAACAAACGAAAAGCAATCCACAAAGCGAATTGAAGAATTCGGTTAAGGCCTGAATCACGAGCATCGATTCCGAAGATTCTGCGAAATAATTTTTATACTATCAATCGAATACGGCAAGCAGCATTTATGCTTACCTGAGTCCTCTTTGAATATATTAACATTTTTAATTATCAATTCCTTAACACAAACATATGACAGATATACGTTATAGCACATAAAACCCAAAAAGAGCAAAAGTATTATTTCGCGACACATTCTGGCTGAAGGCGAATGCTTTCTGATCAAAAAGTTGGTCTTAATTGGAAATTTATATATATGACCAAAATTATAATAATAGACTGAGGCTAATTGAGAGTAATCCAACAATAATTGCAAAATGTTTATTAATAAACAGCTCAGCATGATATGAATTATTAAAAATTATATATGATATATTAAAGAGCTTTTAAAATATATTAAAATGTATATTATATATATATATATATATATATATATATATATATATATATATATATATATATATATATATATAATATATATATATATATATATATATATATATATACATATATATATCCAAAATTTAACTTTTTCTTTAGAAAAAACATTTAAATAAAATTATATTGATATTTAAAATGGTTTGTATATGCTTTTCAGCTTCTTAAAACTAAAAACTTTTTAAGACATAAAATTTTGGAAAACTTATTATATTTCATTATCCTCGAAGTCTTCGGAGAAAACATCGTTAAAGATGGCCAAGGAGATGCAC
Source organism: Drosophila hydei (assembly GCF_003285905.1). Lineage (NCBI taxonomy): Eukaryota > Metazoa > Arthropoda > Insecta > Diptera > Drosophilidae > Drosophila > Drosophila hydei. The sequence continues at coordinate 4,455,639 of NW_022045833.1, read as the reverse complement.
AGCATCATGACTATAAAAAAAGTTATTAATTATATATTTACATATATATAATATATATAATATATATATATATATATATATGTATATATCAGTAACTATTCTAGTACGGATTCCCAATTACTCATACCCATTTCGACAAATCCGATCACCACTGAGATCAAGATTAAGAATGGCCAGAATAAAAATAATATTTGTACAAAGCACAAAATTAGCAAAAATGAAGAAAACAAAAAAAAATATGCAACGCCATTTTTCTGTATGAGAATAAAAATATATAATTTTCATAAGCAACTGTCGACAAATTATTTATAATAAAAACGCACTTTGAATTGAAAACTACTCAATGATATCCCGATTATGCAATGCACAAGCGCCGTAACCTCAACAAAGACCAGCATAGCATTGACACTCACTTGGTTATCTTTTGCTGCATAAAAGATTTATAAGCTTTATGAAGATATTTTAATTGTATATAGAAATAAATTTTTTTTAATTACGTATTAATGCTGGTTCGTAATACTGTTGTATTACGTAGACATACATAAACCGATAGGTAAATAAATATAGCGACATTACAGCTGAAGCCAGAACTGAATAAAATTGTTCGAACATAATCTACTGTCGAATCAACTACGGACTGTGCACTGCCGAGCTATGAAGAATGGAATGGATAATAACTTGCTAAACTGATGAATAGGTAGACACCTTTTTAATATATGTATAACATATTAGCTGTAATAGCTTTTTATAGTTATAATTATTATAATGATGAACTGAGTTCAAGGACACAGAACTTTTATGGAATGAAAAAATATTTATAGATATAATAATATTCATATTTGTATTTCAAATTTAATCGGCTTTCAATTCTGTGGTTGAAATATAATAAAGTATATGATAAGAGACAACTATCCCTAAGCAGAGGTTTCCGCAGGATCCGATTGGATATTAGCTGCAGGAGTATGCAGCACACGATACAGATGAAATGCAACGGAGCCAAATGTAAAGACCAGACAAGCTGCAAGGGTATGATACAAAATTTGAAATTTATTATTTATAAATATAACAATTTTAAAGAAATTAATTCTTACCAAAGCCCACGATATTTATATCGCTATCACTAATCGAATAAAAGGGACTATAGCATAAATAGATAAAGTAAGCGCAACAAGTAAGAGCTGCATGCAACAACAGCCACCACTGCAGATAGTTAATGCTCTGAATAAGAAATTGTAGCTGATAATATATTAATATATATATATATATACGTATATCGCTACTTACGCTCCGATCGGTTAGCATAATAAATGGACTGGCAAACACTGTTGGCAGATATAGCGTGTATATAGCATACGTACTATAACAGTCCTCCGGAAATGGACCTTAACCATAATCTATTGTTAAATGGCAATTATTCAAATTTATATAGTTATTACCTTCTAGGCTATCGTTGCAGTCATCGTAACAGCGCAGCACAAAAGTTACAGCAATAATTAATATTATTAAATTATAGAATAACGAAAATGTTAGAGCTGCCACGCCTACAAATTTCCAGCCGGCGCACATATTTATCAGTTAACGTCTAAAAAGCAACTGCAGTGAAATAAAAGAAGACTAAAGCTATCCAAACAGTTCCAACATACGAGCAGAGAGCATATTATATTAATTACTGGGCATCGGCCTAATGAATAATATTATTGAGTCAATATTTTTTCCACGGCTTAGTCCATCTGAGCACAGTCCAATTCCTCCAGTTCGTTCGCATTCAGAAACTCTTTCTCGTAGTCATAAACCGTTTTGAAGAACTTTAGATATATTACTAAAAATAACAATTTAAAAAAAATATAATGAACCGCCTCGGTTCATGTAATTACATTAATAAATCAGACAACTCACTTAATATTGATATTGTAACTACTTTATATAATGTCAGGCGTTCGTCAGATATCAGCAAAATATATATAAAGCCGTATACGTAGGTCAAAGAGAAAAATAACCATATACTGATGATGCTAGGAACCTTACATTAAATATTTAATATTATTAAAAATATATATATTGTATATATATATATCGATTTACTTTAAGTTTTTTACGAGCCAAAAGATGGCCTGCACCGCCATTCATTAAGAGAAGACAGTTCATGACAACTATGAGTTGTATTAATACTTCTTTATCTAGAAATTCGACTGTTTGAGATCAATTTTATAATTCTATTTCACTCAAAACTCACCCAATGGCAATCCGAGTAATCCAGTTAAACAACATATTGTTATGTGCATAAATACGCACAACAAAAAATTTGTGCCAGCAACAAGAGCGAGGGCAGACAGTAGTAAAATCCCTCGTACGTCAACCATTCCAGATATATCACTAACTATACATGGACTATCTACTAGCAGCAACTGTTACGCCTTATAAAAACAGGCATTATTTGATTAATTATAATCATTATTTTAATAAATGTTATATGTTACTATACATATCGCTGGTTATTAGTTTCACGTTGATATATCCATGATGATGTATCGAAAGCTAGTTTAAAAGAAATGTTAACTCGGTTTCTGGCATATTAAAATAAACCATAGCAACAAAACATAGTTCAGGGGATAAGTCGGCTAATATCATAATCCATATCAAAAGAATTCACAATAATAAATAATAAAAACATCTACATAAGGAATACAATGTATTTTTATATTTAAAAATAAAATTCCAGCTATGAAACATTGTATTGCATTGAAACATGTCTAAATATACTTTCGTAAGTACATGTATTATATGCACAACCCCAAAAAATGTATATCTGAATTGAATACACAATATACTTATCGCACAGTCAAATACGTATATTTATATGTATAGATGTGAATTGCTGGTTAAACAAAAACGTTAAGAAACCGAAGGTCAAGCCTGTGGCTGCCATGTCAACGCCTGGGGACACAACATAACCCATTGCCACTGCTACTGCTACTGCAACGCGGGAATTATTTTGCATGGGGAGTTATGGTTATAGGTACTCACAAGGCTTCCATATAATTAAAAATAGAAACACGCATAACATGTGGTTCGTTTCACTTTTTTATTATTATTGTATATGTATATAAATACGTCTTAAATGCTTTATTCATTCACGTTGTTTGAAATTCGAGTTTTGACTGCACTTTTTTATCAACTTTATATTTTATGGGTCAAATGTAAAAAACGTTGAGAGATTCCAATTTACAAATAAAATGATGAACAACTTTTAATGTATACATATATTTTACATATATTCTTTTGGACACTTGTTTAGACAACTGGTACAATTATAGCATAAGGCTTTAACACTACATAGTATTTGTATGTTAATATCATATATAAATTTATAAAAATCAAAACAAAAATACAAAGTTTTAACATTAAGATTCGCTCTTCGTTGATTGTTGTAACATAAATTGTTGTTGCTGTCCATCAGCATTTTATTTATTTTTATTTGTAGCTTTGTACGACTTTGGATTCGTTTTATTTTTTTGTTAATTCAACAGAGCAATTGATTACGAAAGCAATAGTTGGACAATATTTAAGCGCTTACACTAGTTTATACTCGATTTTAGGTTTAACTTCTTTTTTTTTAGCAAAAGTTTAGCAAGTTTTTTTTTTGTTCAAACAAATAAATTAAGTATTTTTGTAACCAAATGGTTTACATCGAATATATTTCCAATATTACTCATTTGTTTTGTGTTCTTTTACTGCGTGTGCGTTCTACGGCAATACATATTATTGTGTTAATGAGAATGTATGTGTGTGTATATGGTTGTGTTGGTGTTTAAATGTTTGATTTAGTAGCCATTGCGGCGCTTGTAGTTGCGCACATTGTTTGCCAAGCAACAGGCAAAGATGAAGCCAACCAGCTATAATAAAAATAAGAAATGAGTTATTTACGATCGGAATACAGTAATAGAAAGAAAAAACTCACCTCAACCACAATGAGACCCAGACCGACATATTTAGCCTTCTCGGAGCTGCCGGACATAAAATCAACAAATTTGGAACGGCAACCGCCATAGATGTTCAGTGGGTTAGCGCAAGAGCCATCACAGCAGCTAGAAGGGAGTCCATCGTTTAAGAAGCTTAAAGAAACATAATCCGAAGCGCCACTGCTGCCGCAGCAATGCAGCTATAAAGGATAAACAACAGTTAAATATTAAAACATTCAATCTAATAATTATATGAAATATATACCGATTTCTGAATGGCATCGAATACACCGGCCTCACGTGCTTCAGGCGAAGCCCAGACCTTGTCAATCACTTCACCCATGGCGACATCAAACTTTTCTTTGTTGGTGAACAGCAGCACAATAATTGCCAGCTGCAGGATGAGCAGGACCAACAGACAGACGGCATAACTCATCATCATACACACAGATTCGCGAATGGCACCGCAACAGCCCAGGAACGAGATGAAGACCACAACCGAACAGAGAGTGATCATTAAAATGGGCAACGCTGCCTGGGGTGGGAACCCGGTCTGTCCATTGACCTCAATGGTGCCAACGCTCTGCAGTATGAGCACTCCAAACACAATACCCATAATGCCAATAAGCTGAAAGAATTTAAGGAACACGATATATTGAAAGATACTAATTTGTAATTCGATTTTTGGTCTATATTTGTTACATATTAATGTTAAAGCTTGTTTTATATTATTGTTAAACACAATTGGCGGTTCAGATTATGAATATGGTTTTTACATTGATTTGAGGGTTCCTATATATGCCTTATATGAGTTGACTCCATTAAGTGCTTGTAAATGGCACATTACACAGAAAATATAACAAGTCGTAAATATTTTTACAGGCAAATATACGCTACATTAAATTTTCAATTCAATTTTACATTTTAAATATCGTTAAATAACTGCGAACGTTGGGTCTCCCTCAAAATATATGTATATTAAAAAGGGTCTTTTTCATTAAGAATAAATAATATAAAATATTTTTGTTTATTTATAATACTTGTCATTGCTCTATACAAAAAAAAAAAAAAAAAATATATATATATATATATATATATATATATATATATATATATATATATATATATTTATATATATATATAAATATATATATATATATATATAAATAAATATATATACATATCTATATATATATATATATTTATATAGATAATATATATATATTTTTTTTTTTGTATAGACGTTTTAAAGCAATGACAAGTATTATAAATAAACAAAACAAAATATATATATATGAGGTTTCTCACTTCGCAAAAATTTGTCACCGGGGAATCAACTTTTAAACAACTCTCAAATATATAAAAACATACATTATGAGTTAAGTTGATTTAACCTTATATAAGGTGCCATAAATGGAACAATGAGTCTGCATTGTGCAGACAGCAATTGCGTAAGGCCAGAGCTGCAGTTGCAGTTGATAGCTTAGCTGTGGAAGTATACTGCGCCAATTATGTTCAATTAAAAGAGAGCGAAAAAATGAGTGTGCGAGCGAGAGAACAACAATTAGCATGCCAAAGATAAATTATATAAATTCTTAATTACAACTGGGGCCACCGCCCGCCGCAGCTGACCTTAGGGATAACAAGGGCCAAAAGTACGTGGCTAATGGCTATTAAAATTAGCAGGCGCAACGCTGCTGACGTAATGCAAGCAACTAGTTGAATTAAAACAGATCTCATTAAATACTAAAGCAGTACATATGACTGTATATATATATATAGTCATGCTTATACAGTATATAAGTTGTAAATATTTGGGCAGGCGGCATCGCGTAAGCTATAACGTTTTGTTTGCTAACAAAATCGCACTCAGCATACGCACAGTGGTACAAGGCTAAATGCTGCTGATTAGATAAGCCTCATCTTAACTTTAATACGTAATACATCTATATATATATTTGTACGAGATAGCTGTAAAAAGCGACTAAAGTTCAAGATTTAAATCAATTTATGCAAGTTGCTTTTGCCTTCCATTGTTGTTGAATCGAAGCAGATATCAAGTGCATCAACAATTGTTTGCCAATTAATTGAATTTACCAGATTTTATTATGCACACGATTCCTACAGCTCTGTCTCGCATACCCTGTACTTCGGCAAGTAAAGATATATTGTATATTGATATATATATAGAACTGATAACACCACTCATCTGATCGGTTTCCCAACTTGTCGAATATGCAAAATAAATAAATAAAATACAAATCTGGTTTTCGACACATGCACACACAGGCACACCAAAAATATGAGTTTTTTTTTTTTAATTTTGTATAACAAATACAAAAGAAACAAATATGTTATACAGACATGAAACTTTATAGCGTGCAGCCAATTGCCTTAAGTGCGCCTGAAGCACTTTTACTTGTTATATTCGCCGCTCTGTGGGCGTATTGTTTTTTTGTAGTTAATTTATGAATTGAATGGATGCTCAGAGCTGGTCTTGTCCAAATTTGTAGCGTAATTGACCTAAATAGTAGCAACAAAAGCAACATTCTACTATTCAAGCTGCTGAATGTTCCACTTTCTCAATAGAACAAGACAAAAACAAAAGTGTAAAAACTTCATGATTAATTAGCCCAACTGACTAACATTGATATATATATATATATATATACATATATACATATATATATAAATATCTATTTATAAATGCAAGTATATATTTATATATGAATATAAATAGAAAATCATTTGAAAGTTAATTTCTTTAAGTCTTATGACGTCATGTCAGAAAACCTCTTATGTAAATTGATGTGTACGGTCCCCATTGTGAACCCTTGGCAAAACAAAAGCAATGCACGACTGGGGATTACTCCATAATGACGAGATTACTCTATAATAAAAGCCATCTAAAAAACTTTTGAAAATGTATGCTTTGCCACTCGCATAAAGACCATACTTTGGTTATCATATCTTCTCGCCTTAATAAAGAGTTTAGTCTATAGAAGCAAATGTTGAGCTCATTTTATGCCAACACTTCCTGGGAACAACCCTCAAAGGCATATACTCATACTTGTTTTGGCTGCTCATCAATTGCAATAAATAAATACGCTAGAGAGAAAGAAATTCGAAGCTCTCAATGTTAGAGCCACACCCTAACTGTGATGGCCCGACCAAGCGGCGCCAAATTTGGTCTGTTTGAATGTCTCGTCTGTCCGTTGTCAGTTGGTCTCCGTTTCTAACTATTCAGTTATCATGGCCGAAAACAACAAGTGAGAAGCGAGATAAGGTCGTACACAAGTTGCTGCTGCGGCTTGTGCAACAGGATGTGTGCGTGCAACAAAACACAAAAATAAAAAACATGTGACATTTTGATTAAAAGCGTATCGCAATTTCTAAAATAATTACACACTCTACTTGTATATTTATAGTACTAAAACACGATATACCCCAATGATACTAAGGCTTCTAAATTTGCTAACGTTAAAAGTAATGTGAGAAAAACTGTGACGATAAATAAAATTTTAACTTTGCAAAATAACATTATTTTATGAAGCAATTTATTTGTATCGAAAGACATGGGACCTTTGAATACATTTGACACAGTAAACAGCACTGTGTTTTTTTTTCTTGCTTATAAAGCCCGGATAAATGAATTAAATCTATATATGCATATATATATATAATTATTTAATCAGTTATATATATGCTTATATACATACATATATCTGAGTATTCCTATACATAGTACATATAAAAACTCAGTCAGGGTTGTCATTAACTTGTTGCAGCTCGCATTCTAACTCGCATTCGATACTCAAAAGTCAGACGTGTTGAAAATACAAATAAAAAAAAGTATGCTCTTCGTGCACCTGAATCTGGGTAAAATACACACGACCCTATACACAGTGACTATGTATATGTGTGCCTGTACCTGTGTCTGTATCTCTGTCTGTAGTTTCCCTTTTGTATTTAACCAGCGAATTGCACAATGTTTTGTTGCTTTCTCGAGCGTTGCGATGTTTTTTGATTGTTTTTTTTTACTCTAACAAAGACTACTGTGGCTTTGTCAAGCAGTTTGTCGCGCTTACATATAGACCAGAAACATTGAACAAAAAAGGTTGTCATAAAAAAACAATAATATATGAGGAATGCACAAAACGTACAGCCAGCTCAGAAAAATGACTGCAGCTAATGCATATTTTGAGCTAGACGAAACGATTTGCTACAACTTTTATTCGCTTACTTACTTCTTCGAAAGGAAAATATATACAATTTGAGTTTTCCAAAAAAAAACAAGTATATTAAAGTTTCGGTTTGGTTAAAGCTTATCTACTTCTTTTTTTCTTTTTTTTCTTTCGTGTGGCCAAGCGACGCTCAAAGGCGGCTTTTTGCTGTCTGTTAATTTGCTTGCCTTATAACTGTCAAGTGTGTTATGTACACATACACACACACATACACGTGATTCAGATGGGTATCTGTGTATATATACATCTGTATATATACAGGTAAACAACCCGAGGTGAGTTTGCACGTGTAAATGTGAACTATGTAAATAACGCGTGCTTGTTCTTTCCACCAGTTGCTGAGCAATGCAACAAGTTTGTGCTTTTGCTTTAATTTTCTGTGTTTTTATTTCTTATTATTAACTTGTATTTGTCGACGAGAAGTTCATGTGTTTTTTATGGTTTATTTGTTGAATCACATTTTGCAAGCTAAAATTGCCAACGTAGAAATATATGTGTTAACGTTTATGTGAAAAAGAACTCTGGCTGTCTGTTTGCTTGACTTGACTCAGTACAAAAGCTTGAAAAGTAATTTTCCTAGCACATTAATAGTAGTTTTACTGCTCTTTGGGTTTTAAACTATTTCAGACTCCCTGAAAATTATTACAACCGACAATTGCCACTATAGCTATATTTTTAATATATATTCAACGTGCATATGCAACATATCAATTAACAATTTCGTTTGAGGGTGTGTTTTCTTTTCAACTATTTGCATGCACAAATATTTGCGCTAATTAGTATTTCAAATGCGTAGCCATACGATGTACTGTATATAAGGTTTCTCGTTGAGTCATACGTCTACTGATCGAACTAGCACGTCTGTTTCCCTGTTATTACTGTCAATTATGGGGTGTATGATTGAGAGTGTGTAGTTCATCTTATCACAGAATGCTGCATTTGTCTGGAAACTGATTCATTTCGCAACACAATATAATGACATCATTCGTCGCTTCTGAATTCTGGTAAATTCAATTAAAGCCTGAGCCGCAAACAAATATACAAATTGGGATTTAAGCAAACTTCAGCTGTATATAGTACAGCTGTGTATAGTAGCTAACGAAAATAAGCAAAATACAAAAAAATGTTCCTCATAAGCACACAGAAATTGATTAAGCCGCTCAACAATGTCTACAGTTTGCAGCATCAGCTACACTCTAGATACCAAATACCAGATATATATATTGCCACAGCTACAGCTACGGATACAGATACGCACATATATTTATTAAAGCATGCGTTTGCGTCTGACTGTCTTGGGAAGCTGAATACATATACATATTGTATACATATATATATGTATGTTTGTATTATATGAAAACGATGATGTCATAGCCGCAAAACCAGCCATGCCAAAAACGAGGCTGGCTAAGTAAAAACAGTCAAGAGTTTACGAATAGCAGATACTTCATAATCATAATAAACATATGTAATATTCTTGCATTTCAGCATTTATTCAAAATTAATATAAACCTCACATAAGAAAATCTGAGCTCTACAAAAACTCCTATTACTAACTGCATGCCTAATACTTGTATAGCCTCTTTATAGTTTCATTTCTACAGACCAACAATACAATGCTACGCGTCTACCATAAAGACCCCAACTTAAAACACGTTTTTAGTTTTAATATATACAGGGTATTCCAAAAATACAAACAAGCTTTGGGAGCACGTAATCTGCTTGGGATTTACATTCCAAAACACTTGCGATTCTTCGAATAAACGGCTATTAGACAGTTTGGAGTGAGTATTTGTGAAATCAATATTTCTGCATAATTGTATATTAAATTGATATACGAAATTTACTTACCGACACAATGGTATTGAATATGTAGAGTATATATTTAACCGTGGACGTTCCACAATCCATTTTGCTTAATTGTTGGCTTCCTGCAATGCATTAAAGTTAACTAATTTAGCAACAATTATATAAATATAAATAATTTATTGAGCAATAGCTAAATAAATATTAAATTCGCTTTGATTTGAGCATTTTTGGCGTCGAGCAAGTTCAAACTATGTAAATTGATGCTATTAGGCGTTATGTAAGTCCAATATGCATGCGATCAACATGATTTGTACAGTTAATTAACTTTATTTTATCCAGTGGAAAGTTGAGCTACAAAGATAAACTTGTTTTGTATGTATTTATTGTTATTTTGATTGCCAAAGATAAGCTCTGCTTTGTTGTTTTAAATTACAAAGATATAATTTTCCTTAATTAAGTATTTCCTCATACTTTGTTTGTGATGGAAAAAAATATTGCATCTGTTCTCTATTTCCATGCATATCTTACATTTATTCTTTATCTTCACGAGCCAATGAACTCGGCTATGGATAGATAAATAAATATATAAATATAATTTCCTTATAAAAAGGAAATCATTTTTTTTTATATATATTTATATTTTTTGCATTTAATACTTTAACAAAAAATATTTCCTTTATTATTTATTATTTTATTTTTGTACTATTTTGTAATAATATTTGTTTAGTTTTTATTATTTTATTTATTTTAATAAATTGTTTCATCTGCCATATATCAAGGGGCTAATTACAATAAATTTTTTCAATTTCAAATCAAATGCGGTTTCAGACGTTCTTCTACTTTATTTTGTGTTTCGTTATTGCTCTTTTCCTCCATTATACTTAGGCGCTAAAAAACCGGTTTGACCTTGGCGAAATATTCACAAGTAATAAAAAGTGCACATATATTTTTTAAATATGATTTTTATAAAAAGGCATTTGAACTCGCATGTGAAGGCTTAATTTTTTCATATTTTTAATATGCGTCACGGTTAGCAGCTATTAAAGACAATGCTAACTAATTAAATACTGAACTTCACGCACTTGTTTACGTCGTAAATTGTATGTTAATCGCGAGTTTTCTTTATTATTTTGATGCTGCCATAGTAACGACAACAACTACAACTAGCTACAAAATCTCATTCAACTGCCTGTCGATACGAAAAAATAAAAGACTAAGTTCACTGCACTTCTTCAACAAGAACAAGAACAGCAGATTGTGATTTTATTTTTATAAATGTTTTGTCTTATGATTCTATTCTTTTGCGATGAAGTGCGTCTTTGATTTAAAATTTTTTTTTTCAGTGTGCTTTCGCACTTTTCGTTTTCAACCACTTTCACATGAATGCGTTTTCGAGCAGCTGTCAATGCAGCATCTCACGTAGCACAAAGCAAAAGAAACAAGAACTTGTCTTATACATGTATGCATGTTTGTATAGAGATACAGCGTAATCATTTACTCACACACTACTACTTAATGCTTAATAATATTACCTTTTCCGATTCAAATTATCTATTTATTATTTATAGCAACACGCGCACGGCACGTCTGACTCGTAGAAGAACTGTTTTTGAATTGACTCGAGTAACACGAAAGGCATAACGAAAAACTGGTTATCAGTGTGACCAAACTGCGGAAATCATAAAAAACTGTGTAGTCTATGAGAAGTTTAGTATATTTTATTGAGTGGGAAATATTTTGTTTCGCTTAGAAATAAGAAACTTTCGGTTAAATTTTAAATTATGTGACTTAATAAGCATTTATATAATAACATTTATTTAATTGCAAGGTTTTTGTTTCTTTATGATTATTTTGCTTACATAGAAGCATGCAAATATAATAACATAGTAAATTACAATTATTTTTAATAGATAATTTTCGTTATTGGCGCCGGCTGAAATATAGCGGTTTAAAAATTTTGTCGTCTTTCGTTGTTGCGTGTTTGATTTGCCAAGCAACATGCAAATATGAAGGCGACCAACTAAAAATTTATGAATGCGTCATTTAGTAAAAAACAGAAATATTACTACATATATAATTACAATTATTTTACCTCAACTGCAGTTACACCCAGTCCAGCATATTTAATAATGTTGGCATTTGTGTCCCATAGCGAATCAACTGCCGACTTGCAGCCTGGCTTAAACATAACTGAAGTTAAACTGCAAGATCCATTTGTGGGGGAGTCACAGCAAGAGGCGGGGTATACAGAGCCATAATCGGAGAACTTAAACAGCCCACAGCATTTCAGCTAAAATATTGAAACAATAATGCTAATTCCATTTTTAGTAAAATTTTTGGAAATACTCACAGATTTCTGGAGAGTATCCATTAAGAGGCCATCAGATTTTCTCTGATCCCAAATGGTTTGCACCATCTGATCAAGAGATTGCCGTATTTGTACATGATTGATCCACACATATATAATCAAGGAGATTTGGCACAAAAACAAGCCCAACATAATGATGGAGTACTACAAGTATAAAAGATCAATATAAAACCTTATATATATTTTGAATAGTTTCAACAAAATTTACCGTTGTAAGTGCGAAAGCATTTTCGCGTATGGCACCGCAGCATCCAATAAACGAGACCAAAAAGATAAGACAGCCCAACACCAGTATGATAATAGCCACACTATTTGCAGTAAATGTTTGGTCCACGCTCGAAAAGTCTTTAATTTCCGAGACCATAAGCGAACCAAAAATGATAAGCAAAATACCGCATATCTAAAAATAAGAGAAAACTAATTACATTCCGCGGGACTCAAAAGGACATTGCATTCGCATAGGCGATTGCATTGGATCACTCATAACAAAAATCTTATTTCGAAACAGCTCATTAGCAATAATGACGGTTCTCATCGGCATGTGAAGAAAATTAAAAAAAAAATCACGACAATTCCCACTCTGAATTCACGATATGTGCCCTTTTATATAAGATAAGATAAAGCCGATAAATCTATGTGTATATAACACACGTAACACAAAATATTTAGTTTAGATCATGCTTTTTTTTTTTTAATAAGAGATAAGATATTCCTTTGTTTTCGTTTTGTGTTACGTTCAGATGAGCTTTCTTTGGAAATACTTACTACGAACAATATATTAAATATGAATAGCACATATTTAACCAAAACTCCACCGCAATCCATTTTTAGAAGAATCTGTACTGTGTGCCTTGGCTAATTCTATCGACCTTTACAACTCCAATTCTGAGCGCGAACTGATTCATTTTTAGCTTGCAATAACTGATAATAAAAAGTTATAATAAGCTTTCTGTTAAGCTTTCATCGAATAAGCTTTATCAAGCGTTGCATACTTTTAGGCTTAGCGAAATAATTAATGCTGAGCACCTCACTACAATGAATTTGATATATATTCATAATTAAATTAATAAATAAATGAATAAGTTTTTAAAATTAAATAATAATAATTATTGAAACAACTACGTAAAAGATAAGAAGTAGTTTTTATATATCAAAATTAATCTTACAAAATTGGCATAAAACATTTTAAATTTAAAAACTATCTATAATTTAATATATAAATAATACAAACTCTATATTTTTCTTGTTTGTTTGTTTTTTATTTTGCTATCTGTTTTAGTTTTTCATTCCTCTTTTTTACCAGTAATTTCAATGGAATATTTTGCTTGAATACATTTAATCGTTGACTTATCTGACCGAATTCTTGTTTCGCATACAATTGGCCAACAGACTGGCAACGATGAAGACAATCAGCTCAAATATGCAAATACCTAGGCCTGACCACAAGATCAGATCGTTATTATCATCCCAGAAATCGGTGAATTTCTGGTTGCAACCCTCGCGGAACTCGTAAATGCTAGCTGGGCAGGCCTGCTGGCGATTCGAAAAGCCGCAGCAAGTGCCGGGCACAGGTTGATTCATTTGAAGGTAGTTATTGTAGCTGGTATTGCCGCAGCAGTCGAATGTGAGCTCCAATGCGCCCATTGGATAGTCATTTGCAGGTGTGTTCTCATTCCAAACATTAGTAACCAATTTGCTCATATCGTTAAGGAAATCTTTGCCATTCACAGCAATCCAGCAGGTCATCACCAATTGCAGCACAAATAGTATAAACATCATGGCGGCATACTGAAATATAATTAGCCGGTTATTAGAAATAAACATATATATTTTAATAACTGGTGAAGCTTACCGTTGTAGTTAGGCAAAGGCTCTGACGCCAAACACCACAGCAGCCAAAGAAAGACACGATGAAGATAAACCCACCCAGAACCAACACACAGATAGGGATACTGTTCGAATTAGACAGCTGGTCAACCGCAGTCAGTGAGGTCAAATTCGATATCATTATGGAGCCCAGCACAATTAGCAATATGCCAACAATCTATACAAAAATAAAAGAAATATTCGATCTTATAAGAAGTTATATTACTACGATGCTTCCTTATATAAATTAAATTAAGGCATAACAATACTACCTTTCTATGCAGTTCTCATGAAACGAATAGCCGTTGCTGGAATGTGAATATTTATTAATGATCTGCTATAGCAGCCTCATTACTATTCTCACTTACTAATATATTCCTAAAGATCTGCGCCATTACTTTTTTTAAATAGTTGATAAATAATAATATTGTTACATGATGATAAATGCTCTTTGCATCGTTATCAGTTTCACAAATCTGACATAATCTATCACTGATAGCAAACACATGTCGACCTATCGGAATTTATCGTAATGAGAATTTCATGACACTGAATGTTCTTTCATGTCTGAGTCACTGGCAGTGATAAAGCTGGTCCCAATACATATATATATATATATATATATATAAGTAGTTAGAGATATAATAATTGCAAAAAATAATTCCATGAGCTCTAGCGCATGAGCAACAATTGTCAATGTCTATATATATATATACAATAAATACATATAGTCTATTTTTGATTTATAAACTGCGTAATATGCTACTTAGATAAATGTGAATTGCACGTTATTTAAGATTAAGATTCCAAATATATCAATTTTTTGTTTCTAGATTTTATAGATTTCAATCTTATTATTCTAGCTTATATTATAATTATATTATTTTGTGGGGAATTCAAAATATTCTTAAAATTTATGTCACTTTTAAAGTTTGTTATTAAGCAACAAATTAAATTTATTTTTGTTACTAAGCAAAATGTAAATATTTATATTCTTGATAATTATGATGATCTATAGCAATATATCAATATCCATGTCCGCATGTCCGTCTGAGTGTCTCTCTGTCCGTACGTATTTCAAGTTTATCATATTTGCTCGATAACTCATCCCATTCCCTTATTATTCGATTTCGTTTCTTAAGCTTAGCTAGAAAATTAAGAGATGTACTGTGAAGATCCCCCTTTGGGAAATACCCATATTATTTTCGTATCTTAAAATTGTTTAATCGATGAGCAATTCAACAGTTTATTTCCCATGGTAAAGTCCATAAGCACAGTGCAGTTTGTATGCTTTATATGTATTGCTCGTTATATAGATAAGGAAGAGTAGAATGATTGAAATATCACCTCTCACCGCGGTTCAGAATGTCTACCGACTAAAGCTTTGTTTCTAATTTTCATCTATACTATATTTAATATATGTGTATGTAATTTAATTCTGTTTTATAAAACTTAAAATTGATATATTAAATTTACATTTTATTGAAAGAGTTTCAAAAATTCTTCCAAATTTCGTATAAATAATAATGCATGAAATTATTTTAGTTTGTATATACAATAAAATTTCTATTTCGGACATTTCCAATCTTTTTACATATACTTTTTAGATTTACCAAAGTTCTTTTTAGAATTATTGATATATAAAAAAGTATTGTTGAAATTCTTAAAATATTTAATTAAAGTCACTTAAGCACATTTCACAATAGTGTCCTGAAAGTGTCTCTGTTTTGTGACGAATAACTCACCAAAAACACAATATTTATTAGGTAGATTAGAATATTAAGTAAGCCCTTTATGCAGCCCATGTTGAAGCAGTTTTTGAATAACTTTTAATAGAATTAATTTTTTTAGTTTTCAAATATTTTTCGCGCTTTGTGTACGCGTCGATTGCTGTCGTTCGATTGAACTGCCCAGCGGCTGTGCTGGCCATTATAAACAAAAATCGAGACTTTGTCTTATCTTGATAGATTTCCCCGGTTTTTGTATATCTAATCAGCGAATAGACAACGATAACAAGTATACGCAACGTTACTAGAGGTCTGCCAAAAATGGAAAAACAATGTTAAAAGAAATACATACTTTGAGTACAATTTGTATTTAGCATTGATTCATTGATAAGTCATGAATCAGCTACGAGTACTTATGATCTAATACGCACTCAGGAACCAGCAATATATATATATATATTGATGAGTTCTGCAAACTCTGTTTAAAATTAGGCGCGAGGTATACCTCAAAAATTATTTACGGAAAACTGATAAGATATTAAACCCGATCAGATAAAGCAACTAGAAAAGCTCTATTCGTATGGGCAGGACTAACAGATACCCTGAACCCCGTTCGATCTGTGTTCATAGCTTGCTTCCATGCATAGATACAGACATTCATGGAACTTTTTCTATTCAGTTAAATTTGTTGCAGCTTATTGTCTATTGCATCTAACTCTAATCCTTAAGTAGTGAGTAAGCCAGCTTACATCTTAAAGCTAAATTTATTTATTCTAAATTATATCCATTCATAAATATTTCCAGCTCATCAGATTGAGGTACAGAGAGATACATATATATATGGAGCTGCGTACCCCAATGACTTCTGTAGGAACCAATAAATCCCTATGTAGCACTCAGTTCCTAACAAACCAGACAGCTCCATGCAGAATTTCAATTTTGTTGGCTGAAGAAGATTATGTACCTTGTATCTCTGTATAGCAATACACCTAAATAAAACTAAATGCAAGTTTTGAGACTCCGTCCTCTTTAGGAATATATATACTTTAATGGAGTGTGTCAAGCCTTCTACTGCCTGTCCCATAGAGGTTAGCCAAAGCAGCATACCCTAGATTTCTATTTTCAATGGGTTCAGGGTATAAAAACGACAGCTGACAAGAAGTTCACATCGTAAAGTATCTACTAATCTAGTTTGTTTATTTATGGCTGTGATGGACATTCGTTGATGAATGATGATGTAATGATGTACTATACATAGTATATAGACTATCTGAGGCTAGGGCTTAGCGCTTTTTCATGGCGCTGGCCAAGCAGCAGGAGATCACAAAGATGGTGAGCTCAAATAGCGATATGCACAAGCTGCTCCAGCTTATGATGTCTGCGTTGGTGGTCCAGAAATCGCTGAACTTATCATAGCAGCCAGGACGCGATTCGTAAATGGCCGCTGAGCAGGTCTGGTCACGATCCACATACCCACAGCAGGAGGCGGGGACCTTTTCGATATAATCCTTATAGCTTGTTCGGCCGCAGCATTTGAACTAGAGCAGAGCAACAAGGATCAAGCAAATGAAACGACAAAAGTGGCCATTTGAGTACTTACAGACAGCTGCAGAGCATTCATGGGATAGCCGTTGGCATCGTCGTTCTCCGCCCAGGCCTTGTTCACCAACTCGCTTATCTTTTCAGCAAAAGTGTCGTTCTCCACAAAGATGTAAATGGACAAGCTCAATTGCAAGGCGAACAAGATGAACATGCAGACAGCATACTACAGGAAGGCAGATAGAGAAGTTAAATGGGCTTTATCTTGCCGCACAGCGAGCAGAGGCAAACACTTACAATTGTGGTGCAGCAGGCATTTTCGCGTATGGTGCCACAGCAGCCAAAGAAGGCAACCACGAATATGATGCAGCCAAGGATTATGATGCAAATGGGTATGGTCCGTGCATTGAACGTCTCGCTGAACGAGCCGAAGGTTCCCATGCTGTCCAGCATGATCGAACCGACCACGATGAGCAATACGCCACCAACCTGTAAGATTGAAAATAAAATAAAAAAAATATAAATAAATATTATACCAAGGTTGAAGCAGATAGAGAAGTTGTTGAGTCAAAAGGAAATTTTATTCAACATTTTTCATTTCGTCTATCAACTGTAGCTCAACTTCAACTTCTCTGCAATATTCTCTACCTCTCCTTCCACTTACCACAAATACGACATTAAGGAAGTACAGTAAGTACTTGACCATCTGCGATAGGCAATTCATGTTTATAGATTTGATTTTTGATTTCGGTTAATTTCGAAAAAGACCCGTTCGTTGCGACAGTTCGCTTCGTAACTGACTTCTGCGGCTAAGATCAGGGCCTTAATAATGGAATTTTGGTGCTCAACTAGCCTAGAATCGTTAGCGGAGCTTATCTAGGCAGCTATCTGGCCATTCACATAACAACATTTTGCACCCTAGAGCTAAGAGATAACATATTGGAGGAATAGGTGCGAGTCTATGTACTGGGCGGGCTTATCAATGGACCCTTATCTGATTGCACCCATGAGTCGGAATGTGCCGGTTGCCGAACGTACTCTCAACTGTTTATTGGACGCTTATATTTATGCCAGCACACGGGCTAACAGAGAGCCAAAAGCTCGTCTGGTCTGACTCATAAGTTGTGCTTTATCAGCGCAAAGAATCACTGGGGGTCTCATTGATAGGCATCGTGAAGCTGGTTATGATTCATCTTTAACCACTCGTACTACCTATCCGAATATACATTTAGCTATGAGTCAAAAGGAGCTTATCAGCTGCGATTTCTTTGCTTGAAATCATGAAGCACTTTCCACTCGGGGCTCCCCCATAACCTCAGACATGCTTTATTAATTACCTAAAATGTATGATAATTTAATCAAATTTTGATCGATTTGACCAGGAAACGGCTTCAAAACACGCACCATTAGCCTATTCGATTACTATATTGTAAGCTAGTTAATGTCACTAAGTATGCAGTGATTATTTGATTAGAAATGAATAGTTCTTGTCGCTCTATAATTAAAAAATAATATTATCTAGACATGCCTCAGAGATTGCTACAAATTGTTTACGATACACTATATATATCTATATACTATATCTAACTACTATCACTCATATTAAATTATTTTTTATTAGCAGTTCTCAAGAAATTTTTGGTAGCACGCCTCAAGTGCATCTGGGACTTAGTTTTGAACACATATTTGAAAATGGACATTCGGTGTATAAATGTATTCAGTAGGCAGAAGTAGGCGTGGCAAGCTTCATTAAGGTATACACATTCTGGATCAGGGCGGCAAGCCATGTCTGCCCGTACGTCTGTATAGTCGTGTATTCCATACTCTTTACTTTATAACTCATGCCATTTCCTCATTATCGATAAAAATCGATCATTTGGCTTTGTTTTTTAAGCCCAGCTTGAATACCATATATGTTGCAGACTTCAGATTTCTTAATTTCTTCAGATTTTGTATATTTTGGATATTGGATTTTGGATACCTCCCCCCTTCCACCCAAATCCACAAATATGCTTTGGCAAATACAAGCATCTGTATGCCATAACTATGCCCTGACAATTTCATTAGGTAAGTCCATCTAGAAGAAAAGTTATTCAGCAATTAATTTGCCATAGGGTAACCCATCTGCAGCCGCTGCGTCAACTGCGCAGTAAGCAGAGCGAGTGCCTATGTGTGTGTGCGTATGTGTGTGTGTCTGTGTTGTTTACAATGTTTGTATAAAAGAATCATGGAATGATTGGAATAACACCACTTCGCAGCGTTCAAGGTAACTCCTAGAGCACTCTTACATATTAAGTTATATATTTTCTTATTTTGTTTTATTTTAAATTATTTTATTTTAATTATTATTATTAATTGCGCTTCAAATTGAAAATATTCCATACGTAAATATTTTCCTTTAAAAAATTTGCGCTAGATTTCATTGATTACATCACAAATATTTATTTATTATTTATTCTCATTACTCGCTTTCCCTCAGTTTTATATAAATATTATAAACTATAGAAAATAATACAAAAAGTTGATTTATAGGGGGAGCAATGGAAGGCGATGAAGTAATTGTTCCAGCATTTGGTTCGGCTGCGACTGCTCGACTAGAAGATACCCAGCAACTGTCCCCACAAACAGCTTATCACGAATTTATTAAATGGCTTTAGCCTATTCCATTCACACTACCCCAAATTATACCTCTAAACTCAGGTCATGCTGCCCGGAATACTCATTAAATTGTTCTAATCAATTATTTATATTTTTGTTTGAAGTCTATAAATGTTTTCAAACTGTATTTGTTTTTCAGTTCTTATTGTCATATCGCTCGACCGTTGGCCTATCAAACTATTTTCTAGGTTTATTGCTATAAGAGAATCGAAAAAAAAACCCAAATGCTTCATATGAAAGATAAGACTCGTCAAGCGTGCAATAGTCCGACTGATAAAGTTTTCTATTGAAACTTAATTAAGATTAGTCAATCTCAAGATTGATGCGAAAATATAACGAAATTAGAATTGACTTCGTTTTGTTTCTATTTCCAGTGAAAATTCAATCGCCTCAATTAATTAATATTTTTATTGCATTTTGTATAAATTAAAAAATATGTTGCATATGCATTCAATTTGTACAGCAAAAGTTAGCACAACTAATGAATATGAACAGAGTGCGGATGTTATTGTAAATAAATCTTAAAACAATTTTTTTTTTGATTAACAAAAAAGTGCGCAATCAGAAGAAAGGGGAGTTGAATGGCCAACTGAATCGTCAATTTATCAGTTACTAATATATATATATATAATTGTTTTGTATAAAATTGGGCAACATAATTCGTACTTTCGGTTTGCATTAAAATTAGTAAGGCCTCAAGTCGGGGACTCAGAAAGACTGGAGTCAATTAATAGTCGGCGCGACGTCGATAGTTCCGGATGCTGTTCGCCAAGCAGCAGGCAAAAACGAAGCCAACAAACTGAGAACAGAATATGAAATAGAAAAAGGAGATTGTCAATTAACTAACTAAGAATTGGAATTTGTTGACCCACCTCAATGGCGGCAATGACCAGGCCGGTGTATTTGATAATGTCGCTGTTTCTGTCCCAGAACTGGACAAAGGCCTGCTTGCAGCCGCGTCGATAGACCGTTTCCTGGCGACAATTGTTGGTGTCCTTGCAGCACGAGGGCGGGAAATAGCCCTGGAAGGCATAGTCTGCAAAGCTGCTGCGGCCACAGCACTCCATCTACAAAAGGGAGAGAGAGAGGGAGAGAGAATGTGAGAGATATGCAATGCTTGTTATACAGTTAAGCACTTACACTAATCTGTATGGCATCCATGTAGTCGGCACGGCGTGTTCGACGCTCCCAGGCCTTCTCCACAACATCGCCCATGATCACGAGATATTTGTCCTTTTGCAGCCACATATAGACCACCAGCGTCAGCTGGCCAATCATCAGCACGAACAGCAGAATTGAGTACTAAAAAATGCAAATATATATCATTCTCACTCTCACTCTCGCTCTATCTTTCTTTACTCACCGTCATGGACATGCAGTAGGATTCGCGTATGGCGCCACAGCAGCCAAACCAAGAGATCAACAATATAACGGTGCCCAGCACAATCATTGTTATTGGCACCTGTTGGGTGCGCAATGCTTCGGTAAAATCATCGATATTATGAATGTTGCTGAAGAGCAACGCACCAAAAACAATCAACAAGATGCCGCATATCTGGTAAAAAGAGAGTAAAATAATATTTATTATTAACACGTTTTTTTTAATATGTTAACGTAATCAGAACATAAAGCAGTGCATATGCTTGTAGCAACACAGTAACGCTATCTATTTGTCAAATTATTACAAGCAGTGTAATCTCTTATTGCCAACCAAACATAAGGTGGCGCCACATTTGATAATTTCATGATCTAAAATTCATTAGGTTTTCTTTGTGTTCGGTAGGTGACAACAGCTCTGGTTGTTGTACATATTAAATGAGATCTGACTGAGAAATAGTTCTTCTTGATTATGCTAGGTGTCTTCATTATGGGTTGTTGTACGGAATAAATGTATAACAAAGGATTTGCATTGCAAGCAGGTGGCGCTGCGATTTACATTCCACATTCAGTTGACGACATTTAAGGTAGCTGTCTATGTTAACAAGGATCTATGTTTCAAGCAGTGATTGCCAGATGGC
This sequence comes from Drosophila hydei, assembly GCF_003285905.1. Taxonomy (NCBI): domain Eukaryota; kingdom Metazoa; phylum Arthropoda; class Insecta; order Diptera; family Drosophilidae; genus Drosophila; species Drosophila hydei. The sequence continues at coordinate 4,433,451 of NW_022045833.1, read as the reverse complement.
GGCACTTGGTATGTTAACAGACTGAAGAGATCACAAGATACTGAACTTCCTTTCTTCCCATTAATACTAGGGAATTTGTTCTTAATATGTTGGTTTGTGTCTGCACTAAGTAGTGATAAAACAAACTATTGTTTATCAAATTGTTTTAATAATTTCGAACTTATTTTAAGCACTATGTTTATGAAAGCGGCTATTGGTACTTTTGCCTTATCAACAGCTCTTATCTAGCCGATAAAGGCAGTCTAATTAAGCAATTTAGATTAGATGATATCCATAACAAATAAATATGCTGTGGGCAACTGTTTGCATTGATTTCGCTTGTGGCAAACGTCAGCCAATGAATTTGCAATTCAAAGTTATGAGCGGGACTAATTTCGTGGGAGTTACAGTTTAGAGAGGAATTTGGGATATCCAAAAGATTTGAGAGGAATATGTAAGCACCTTTAAAGCACTTCCTTGGCAATCAATTGAAAGTCAAGTTTTAGAGTGTGTTAATTGCGGTTGATTAGTCAAATTTTGTAACCCACTTCCGTGGCAATTAATGAGAGCGCTTGAACTCACAATTTGACCTATTTTAAAGACGACTCAAGTAATAATTTATGCAGTCAACGAGTCACCCATTTAAGATCAGACAGCGATGAGCGCTTTTATGAATGGCATAGCTTTGTCTACAGAGTAATACCACTGAGCAACATATATTTGTATATATGTATATATGGCACATACTACATAGTATAAGCCATAAGTCAAGCCAAATGAGTTCAAGTGTGCTGTCAACGCCGACGCCCAATTTCCTTTACAAAAGTACCCCAAAGGGTGCGTGTGTAAATGCAATGTTTTCTCTCACAGACTGACTTACTGCCTGACTGACAAAGTGACTGTATGTCAAGTTCGTATATTTATAATTAAGACAGACAATTTTAGGCGTGGACACCCTCGCACTTGCGCAATTTTCCATTTCAAATTACACAACTTTTGGCTGTTTGTGTGCGTGACTAAACTGCAAACTATTTGAAATATTATTCTAAATTACATTTAGCTATAAAGCTTCATAAGTCATTCAGCACATGTACATACTTATGCGTGTGTGTGTATTGCGCCTTATAACTGGTATTTAGTGTAGTTGGAAGTTAGAAGTTGCCTTTGAACAATTACAAAACAAATGAAACCTGTTGCTGTTGTTCGACTGGTTAACCTCGTTGCAGCTGGTCAAATGTTACTTAAATGGGAAGCTAAAGAATCAAAATATATAGGAAAAAAAAACAATTGAGCTGCTATGCGAGGGTAGTTTGTGAAAGATGTGTCTTAACTTTCAGCTCCACCATTTGGCAGCTTTGCGATCTGCTTTAAATCTAGCTACCTTTTGCATTAGGTAATTTTTCAAACCACCCTCGTATATGGCGTAAGCGACGTCATCTACACAACTCTTGAAGTTAGCCCAATTTTGTTTAAATAACAAGTTTTGCATTCCTGATGATCTCAAAAGCTTGTGACTTTTTTGTTAACCGGTTTGTAGGCCTCACGAATATTCCCAAAAGAAAAACAATGCACAGTGAAGACTGGCTACAAGCAACTTTCAATGAAGTGAAGAGTTGAGTTTTGCCCATGAACAATGAATTCTAATTATAACTATATGTTGGTCAGCCGAGTGTTCACTGTACTGTTTGTAAGCATAAGAAAACCTGTTTGGGAGCTACGACTTATGATATCATGCTAACAAATTAAGTTTTGGCTCATCAGTGGAAAACGTAATTAAACGTGAATTACAAATAATAACGAAATACATGAGAAAATTTAACAAACAATAGAGAAAAAATTAAAAAAGAAACCAAAATAAATTTATTAGTATTTTAGAAAATGTGTTTTTCTTTTTTTTCACTCACCGAACAGAGCAAATTGAATATAAATAATATATATTTAACCATGGAGATTCCGCAGCTCATTTTGTTTGAGTTTTGAGATTCGATTGGATTCGTGGGGACGGTTGAAGAACTGCAACTGTTTTTGTTTTGTTAATATTTTGATATTCATATTTCGCTTTGATACATAGGGTATATTTTGCGCTCACAGATATATACGAATTGTGGACGAAAATAAAAAAATATCAAGTATACGTTATAAATATATTATTGTATCATTTTTATTGAAGAAGCCAAATGCACGCACATACATACGATCTATATGAATACACATACATACATACATACAGGCACACAGATATATTCATACATATATCATGCAAGCGTCAACAATAATAGTGTTTGTTTATAACAAAAAAAATTCTTTTCGCTTTCGTTCGTTATCATTTATAGTTCAGCCGCACAAGCTAGCTAATTTTTTCTCTTCTATATTGGGATTTTCTTTGAATTTGTTGGGCAGCTTAAAAATTAAATTAACAAAGATTTTCAAACGTTCAACGTTTCGTTTAAAAACTGTGAGTTAACGGCAAGGCATTCAATTATTCAGCGCACCAGCTCGGGCAACAGCTTTTGCTTGGGCAGTACCGAGGCCTTCAATTGGTTGAAACGTTGCCAGATGAACGGATAGCGCGCCGCCCACGACAGCCACGCCTCCTTGCTTGCTGTGCTGCTCTCCACCTGCCGCAGATGTTTATAGTATTTATTATTACGCTTAACAGCCGCTGCAACATCCTGAGCAAACCGGGCAAAGCGCAACTTAAGTAAAGTTTCGGAAACATCGATCAATTTATTTCCTTTGGGCGGATGAACCAGGCACAGCTGGCAGACAACATAATCCTGTCCTTGGCTCTTGTTGAGTGGTATAAAGGTGGCCTCACGTCCAATTAGGCACTGCTGCAGCCAGGAGTAGCCATTGGCATTGACCCGCACGCCAGGCAGTTTCACAGGCAGCAGTTTCTCACGGGATGTGAAGATTGGTATCAGCGGACGATGCTTGATCATCAGCAATGTATCCTGATCACGTTGCTGGAGACCGCGTATTTGTCCAGTATGCATAATCCTCTCGTTGATAATCCGTTCCGGTATGTGTGATGGCTGTTTGAATTGGCGCACCAGATAAGCGGGCTTCCTCTTTATGTACGCCACCAGAAGCATCAGCGACGAGGTGCCATAGATGGCCAATTCGGTGCCCACTGTATCGCGCTCCAAATAATTACATAAGCCGTAATATTTCTCCAAAAGCTTATCCATTGTGGTATATTCTTTATTTCCTATTAAGTACACTAATGCCTAAAAAAGTGTGCGAAGGGAAAGGGTATGTATAAACTATTGAGAAATCTCTTTTATGCAATTGCTTTTTATGACATCATTTTTATTTTACTTAATAAACTGGCAGCGCAAACGCCTTCCAAATCCGTTCGATTTCTTATATATGCACTGCTTATGTTTATATGTAGTTTGTACATATGTATCTATATTTTAGCAGTGGCTAATTTTATTTTTCAGATTTTTGTTGTCATTCGTATGTCTTCTTTATTTTATGCTTTGCTTTGCTTTACTTTGCAACTCGAACTAAACTTTTGACATTTATGGATGCCGACAATGCTTGAGAGCAAGCGAGCTAGCATGTGTGAACTAAACGATCCCTAAACTGTTTTCCAACACTTCTAAGTTGACGTCTTGCAACACTTTGCGATCAAACCCACACATACGCAAAGACAAACGGTATTCAAACTGCTCTCACACACACAGCCACACACACACCTTGAGCGAACAATTTTCCGTTTTATTTTCGATTTGCGTTTTGTTTTACGCGCGCTATGTTATGAACTGTTGCCGTTGTCGTTTCAGACTGAGATCGCCGACCACAACAACCGCCTGTTGCTCCACGGTAGTCGGTTGGGGTCGCTCACATACAGACACATGAACATCCAAACATACAAACATCAACGCGTCGAGCGGGCGCACGTTGGCGTTTTTGGCAGTCGGCTTTCAATTGATTACCGTACCATTTTTATTGGCGCGCGATGCATTCATACATAAATACATATGAACATATGTATATACAATATTATTTGTATTTGTTTTGTTCACGATTTCCCCAACCCCGACCCATTTTGATGCCGTTGCCATAGCGGGCGTTATTCTTTATAATTGCATCAACTAGTTTTTATCTGTCTCTTTTTAATAAATATGAAATATTTAGAAGGCCCTATGTTTGTTTATTTATGTAAATGAGTTTTGGCTTTGAACGTGATTTTTTGTATTTTGTTTTTCATACACTGAATCCAATCAAAATGGGAATTTAGGGTATAAAGGTTTTGTGGAAAGGTATGTAACCGTCAGAACTAGGCGTGGCAGATCCTATAAAGCTTATTCTAGATCAGGACGTCGAGTTGAATCGATTTAGCGGTGGTCTCGTAACACAAAACCTAGAAATTCGAATTTTAAAATGTTTACTCGTTTATTCCATATCTTTTTTTTCGATAACTCATTTCATTTTATTTTTTAAGCTTATCTAGAGTACCGTAAATGTTGGAGACTTCAGATTTTTTGTATGGGGGTCTGTAATGAATACAGAGATGTTGTGTATTTGGGATTTTGGAAACATGTGCTTTGGCTGATACACCTATATACATTATCTTGAAATTTGATTAAGAACGCCCATTTAGGAAAAAAGTAGTTCAACAATTAACAATCAGCATGAACATAAGCTTAAGTGGGTGTGCGTTTGTATGTGTATATGCAGGTGCTGTTATGTACGTTTTGTATGTCTAAATGTATGTATTTATGCATTTATGCAGAATGATTACAATATCAGCACCATAGAGCATTCTCGGTGTGGCTTTGTGGTTGCGCGCCAAAACGTGCCCTGACTTGAGGTTTGCATTGACTTACGTTTTATATCAAATATTTTGCTTTGAAGTTTCAATTACAATTTAGAGCTGAAATTACAGCTAAGCTTCCTCTTTTAATTACAATTTCAAGCAAGTATTTAATTCTAAGCTTTACTTTTCCCTGACACCAAAACAACAACAATGGCTGCTACAACAACAACAATCAAACTGGTTTACGAGCCGTTGTAACTTGCGTAATCCAGTCTAATAAACGTGGCTTGAAAACGCCAGTTGTCATAACAAAAAAAGGCGTGTATATATAAATATATGTATAAAAAGATATATATATACATACGTATACTGGTTGCGACTTTGCCTCATTTTCATCTGCGTCGTCGTCACAGTCACCAAATCTAATTAACGAGAGCACACTGTACAATTAACCTCGGCCATATGTAAATGTATTTCCATGCTGCGGTCGCACATACACACAGATATAAATTGTAAAACAACAAAATCCATTTACATGATTCATTCATTTATTTTACTATTTCTCGTCTACAATAGAATTCACTTTTAAGTTTACAGAAGAGCGAAGGCTTCATGTTAGTTCCCAGCACTTAAGTCCAGATTGCCCAGTGCTCTCTTAATAGGCAAATTGCTTAGCCCCTTCCCAAGAAGCTTTTCAGGCATAAATAATAAATTATTTCCGCTAACATTCGACAGCTGGACAAACAAGTTGAGAGAGTAAACAAGACACGGCCATGCATGATTATGTACAGTAATCTCTTTATAGAGACGTTCATTGAGCAAATGTATACAATTTCTATATGAATTTTTACAGTAAATTGGCTTCTTAATCAATTCAATGTTATTGAAATGTATTTTGTTTGTAATTATAGATTTGTTGTAGAGCATACATACTGTAGTATGCTTATTCATATATTCGCAAATATAGAAAGTACAGTGATCACTTGATTTGAATGTTTCTTAAATATCTCTTCACTTTTCACACCTCAAAACCTGTTCGCATAACTGGTTTCTTAAATAAAAACCAGACGACATAGCTCACGTATATGTAGGCCTTTCATATGCATGTTTTACAGTACGCAGTAAATGAAAGTAAAGCGATTAACGAATTTAACAAGATTAATTGGAAAATAGGGACGCCATAGTTGTGTGCTTTATTCTGTGCGGCTGCAAAGCAGCTTAGTCGAAAACATTTTAAATCATTTCCAGTTAAAATCGTAAAATTATGAGTGAGCTTAGCAGATTTACATAAATACGGAATCAATATAAGCGTCCCGTGTACTGTATCTGTTGACCATGTGGTGACTGTCCGGCACTTGCGCCCGATCCCGGCTGACCGGGCAGCATGGACAGCTGCTGCCTAGCCAATTGTTGATCATAAGCACTGGCACCTCGACCAGGCGCGTAGCCCTGCGTAATGCTGCCTGTGGTCTTGGCATTCTGAAAAAATGTGAACAAAAATTAAGTATGGCTTAGATTTTGTAATATTCAACAGATCTCACCTGTGCTGCACTGCTACTAATTTGCAATACATTCGGATGCAATGATAGCTCACCGAGCAGTGGCTTATAGATAACGCCCTCGGACAATAAATGCGGTGGGGGCGGCACATGACCTTGTGACGGACCATCGTGCTTCACTTCAATGTGATAGCGATCCGGAATCTTCTCCATGGTCACCTGCGGCTTATTGGACGTTTGCACGGATAGACTACTAGCTCCTGCTTGTACCTGCACCAGGTCTGACTGCGAAATGGGCGGTTGATCCAAATTGATGTGAAGCACATGCATCGGCTGGGCTTTAGGTGATGGTGACTGTGAGCCTGGAGCTTTGCTGACCGTTGCACTGGGTCCGGGTTGGAGCTCAACATGATATGCAGACCGCAGTGGCACGCCATAGTTGTATATGGACTGAAGACGAGCGTCTGCCTGATGCTGTGTGGTTGTTGGGGCCGTCGAGGTCTGATAGAATAAAGTACCAGTACTCGGATACTGTCCCGTGGACTCTGCAAGATAAATACAGAAAAAGAAAGTGAAAAATTGAGCTAAAATATTCTAAAAGCTCAACTTAGAGGGTTTTAGATGAACTACTTAAAGAGTAACGATTAATGTTCTTACTGTTCCATGACATTTTAGCATAGTCCGCGGCACGACGGTAGTCATCGTGTTCTGCGAAACGAATTATAAACAAATAACGAAATGAAAACGTAAATAAGTGTGTCTGTGTGGGTTAGATATTGCTACTCAAAAGCATGACAATAGCTGATCTACATATATAAATTAGTAAAGTAGTGACAAGGCCTTTGTTTAGAAGGGTCTTCCTTACTCTGTGGCTGTTGTGTTGAATAGTTAGCGGGATTCTTGTAGTACGCCTGATGCTGTTGGCTGGATGGCGAGGGACTGCGGCCTCGTTTCACAGTCGTTGACTGGCTACCAGGGGGAGGCGGTTGCTAAAAAAAAATTGAAATGATTATGTAATGTTTGTAAATGTATAAAAAGGTGACTGACCTTCTGCAGCAGCGGCAGCTGATGATGCAAGCGACCAGGTGGTAGAAATACCTGAGCTGTGGCAGCATTGACTGCTGCTGCCTGCTGCATTGCCTGCACTTGCTGCAGTGCAAATAACTCATTCTCTTTCGCCTGCTTTTTCCGCGTTTCGTCATCGTTTAGAACTTTCTTCAGTTGTACGACGAGCTGATGCTTTTTCTGATGCAAATCGGCAAGTTGCTCGTCCAGTCGATTAATTTGTCCACGTGTATCTTCTAGCGATAAATTATTCTCGCGCTCGCGTGCCTCATGCTCCCGTCGCAGGCGCAGCTCCTCACACTGCCTTTCGTACTCTGCATTATTATATAAAATGTATTTATTTTACATTCGAAATATTACATTTGACTTACCCTCTTGTCTACGCTGTCTATCGGCTAGTATGAAGCCTTTAAGTGACCCTCGCAGTTTTTCTGCTCGCTCGGCAGCTGCCGCTTGTGCGGCCGCATTGTTATTGTTAACCGCAGACGCTGGCGGCATCTTTGTGCTATGCTTACTTATTTTGCCAATTTTATAAGCTTTTATGTGACAGTCACGCAATGCGTAAATTGTGTTAAACCAAGCCTTAATATTGGCTGAAACGCCTCAGCAGTTGGTTAAACCGAAACTGATTTATTTGATGTCCAAATAGCACGGTGTTGTCACGTCTACGCGTTTACTTCTTTTAAGTTAAGTTTATAGACATTTAGCAGAAAGGATAGATAAATTATGAGCCTTAACTTGCTTAATAATATATCGTAAGTCATACGCCTTATTATTCTTCAACTCTGTTGAACTTAGTAAAAAATAAACAATTTGTTGTGTGCAGAGCACGCGGGCTGGCAACTCTGCTGGTGGCACGATATAGTTATCTCTCTTACTCTAAGGTTGACAACAGCTGGTTGCATACTGGTCATACTGGCGACTATCGATAACGAACCAATTTATCGATACCCTCAACGCTGGCAACCTAGCTCAGTTGCAGTCGAGTTTTCTTTGCGCCTTGTTGTCATTCCGTAAAAAATTTTTGCAAAACAACAAAAAGTGCTTAATAATATATAAATAAGTGATATAAAAAAGTGCAAACCTAGTTATTGCTGGAGTAACTTGTGCGGGCAGATATACAAAAATACAAATGCTGTGAAATGTGTTCAGTTCTTTGATGAACCCAATTTCATTTTGTGTCTACCAATAAGAGAGTTTTACAGTGTCGAAATAAACAAAAGGAAAAAAGTCTAAGAAAAAGGCGGCTAAACTAAGAAGAAGCAGCGGCATTAAGCAACTACGCAGAAACAACAACACCAACATGGCCAGTGAGTAATGAAAACAATTAGAAATAGAAATAAAATTATGCTTGAGTTTTATGCGCACAGCAGCAACTAAAATCATTTCAGCTGTACGTTAAATGCACTTAGCATAAACAAATGCAGCTCATGCGTGTCAATATGAGTCTGTATATATATAAGTATATTTATGTGTGTGCATATGTGTGTGTGGCATTCTCTACATTTTATGTGCTTCTTTAAATATTTTACGAACTGCTGCTGAATGCAGAACAGATACGAGGTGTATAGACCAGGTGCCTCAAGTGTCTGTCTGTCTGTCTGCCGGCTAGAAATGCTGCTGCTGTGTTAAGTGGATAAATGGAAGGGGTAAGCAGAGTTTCTGCTGCCTTTTCTCCGAGGAGTCATGTGTGAAAAATCAATATTTACGCGTTTTACCGCTTGTTGTTTAATTTTGCAGTGGAATGTGCACGCTTAAATGCCTAAGCCAAATCTGGTCACACTCACTGATCGCCTTAAAATTTGCATTTTGGTCTTATATGAAAGATAACTAGAATTTAATTGATGTTTTTCGATCGAGACTAAAATAAAGATCGAATAAATTTAAATATGCTTATATATGGCCTAGATTTTCAAGAACAAGAATCCAATGCCTTAATAAATTGGATTTGAAAGCGAACTTTATATTAGACACAAAGTAGCGTTTGTGAGAGTTTGTGATCGTCTGTGCGTGCTCAACTCTTCTATGCAATCCAATCAGAATATCATTCCATTTAACTAGCAACCACCTTTCAGCAGTTACAACAACTCACCCATCCTATCGAGGGACACCCATTAATAAATGAATATGCCCCTGTGCGACGGGCACATGAGGTGCCAGCTTTACCGGCATTACCAACAACATGCAACCCCCCTGGGGCATAACAACAACAGACACACACTCACACTCACTCACAGGCTCACACAAGTTATACGTGCCAACGCAAATTTGAGTACAACCCCCCAGTTGACTAACTGCTGCTGTTACTGCATCTGGGGCTCCCCCTTAAACTCACTTTAGATTTTAATTGGACCTTTGTGTCTCGCAGTAACCGGCAACCCAGCGTAGCGCCTGTGCTCACTGATAAGGCATATCGGTTGTTGAAAAAAACACCCTGTGCTCAAGTTTTGCATCTGCCTTTTCCCATGTTCCTATTCCTTTTTTCTTTATTGTTATTGTTATTATTTTTGGGCTTTTCATTCGTCTCACGCAGCTTAGGGCCAGATTAGCTATGGAGATTTTTTTCCTAGTTTTGGGGCTGCTTTTGTAACTGTTTCGACTTGTGATTTTTCTTTCTCTACTTCCTCTGCTTTCTTTACTGCTAATAAGATTTTGGTCTGCGCTTAATGGCCCTGACAACTTGATAGAATAGAAGAGGGTGTGGTACGCTTGCAATGTTCACTATTTTAATTAAGTTCCCTCCCCTCCTTCAAATTGGCATAGAAATTAATTTCAATTAACTTGAGTTTTGAGTTACTGACGAAGAACAAACCGAGCCGAAGGCCAACGCTAAAAGTTTGAAGCACACTTTTGGGATTGCAAACGCTGTCAGCTGTCATTTAGTTTGGCAATTCGCAATCAGCCAGCTTTTGTTATATTTAGGCCAAATTTTCGTAAAGAGCTCAAATTCCAAATGTTAAGGGTCAACTTAAACAGCTTTAAGCTATACTGATTATTGTGTATATTTGATTTGTTTAATTCACAGCAAATTCGTTTCGTTTATCGATTTACTTATTTAGTTATAATGTGTATATTATAAATATTAGTATGTTAAGTTTTGGGTTTTCTTTTGACAAATCTAAAGGTTGCTTTTGTGATTGATTTTAGTTTCTTCTCTAAACTAATTATGCTAAATGCAATTTATTCTAATACTTAGAATACTTTTTATTTTTAAGTCTTAATATTAATATTTCTTTATACAAATATATAAAATATAAGTAATCGATGTTATTCGTCTCGAATGTGTATATACACTGTCAGCCTTCGCAATTGCTTCCTTTTGTCTATTAAACATATTTGCACAAAACCAATATACTCATTTTACCCATGTTCGATAGGTACTGGGTTAAAAGATGGAATTTTGAGCAGAAAATATTTATGAAATACATTATAAAATCCACAATAACGGTCGGAGAATGTGTGGATTATAGTTACAAGAAGCTTGTCTTGTCGTGTTTAAACAAAACATTTTATAATTGTCTCGTGCTATGTGTCAAAAAAATAAAAACGAACCAAAAATTGGAATGGATAACTTACACACAGAACCTTGTGAATCGAAGTTGTGCTTTAATTCATTGCAGCCATATACAAAATTGATTGTTTTTAACTTAGCTAAACTGCAATAAATACAAGAGCATAGCAGATATGTATATCAAACCAAAATTTTTGATTACACAAGCTACCGGAAAACGTAGAGAATATGCAGCTGAAGCCGAGGATGAACCGAATGAAGTAGACCTGCACTGGCTGAATGGAGCTGTAGCTGAGATAATCCTGGGCAATTATTCTAAGGCCATGGAGGTGATCAATCAAGGCATGATATACAGTAAGGATAGTCATGAAGACATTACAGCTTTGCTGGAACTAAAGAATATTGTGGCACGTCTGCGACTCAAATGCGAAACGCCAGAACAGCTAATTGGTCCCACTCACAAATCTGCTGCGCTTCCCAATAGATTCAGTGTGTATATGCTCGATCTGGTGCAAAAGGTTTTGCGCTGTCGAAATCATTACGAGGTGCTGCGCATTTCCCATCACGCTACCTACTCGGAGGTGAAGCGTGCCTACAAACGTCTCGCATTGCGCCTGCATCCTGACAAGAATCATGCTCCAGGCGCGGGGATAGCATTTCGACGCATTAACGAGGCAGCGGACACATTGACCGACAGTCAGCGACGCATTGAGTATAATTTGCTGACAGTTGTGGGTGATTGTGGCATGAACAAGAGCTCTTATAATGTAAACCAGGTCCACGACCAAGGACAGGCGCAGTCACGCAAATATCAGCCTGCAAATCAGCGTGTGCCTCAACGTCAAAGCCTATATCAGACCGAACAGCTTGTCATTGGACTAGTCGCAGCTTTGGTTTTTATTATAATTACTCTACACTACTTGGCCTCAGCGCCCAATTACAGCTTTTCTCCCACCAGGTAAGTCTATAGAAAGTATTCCCGTACCGATCATAGCTAATATATGTTCTGATCCTTTGCAGCAGCCACAGCGTTCGCATGACCAGTCGGCTTAGCCGTGTGCCCTTCTTTATAAGTCCCAAATTGGCCGAAAGCCAAACGCCAAAGCAGTTGCAACTCTTAGAGCAAGAGGTCGATGACGTCTACGTTACTGGGCTGAAACACAATTGCAAACAGGAACGCAAGCTACGTGAGTTGCCGAACCATTTATCTATTTATATTAGATTTCATTCAATGCATTATTGTTTTTGCAGGCACCAAGCTGCTGCAGCGAGCTCGACACATCAACAATCGCAATTTACATGAGCATGCATTGAAGATGCCTACACCTGCCTGCCACGCTCTCGTTCAGGTGGATCAGAAAAAATACAAGCTATTAGATCACAACAATGAAATTTCAAATGAATTCTTGAATTGAAGCAAAATTCGAAAAAGTAATACCACAAAAAGCATAGACATACAATCGGGAAATTGCAAAAACAAATTTTATGTATTTATTATTTTCATGTGGTATATATATCTATGGTAATATGCATATATAAATATATGTATATATATATATAAATATATATATATATATATAAATAATTATATATATATATATGTATATGTATATGTATATATATATATATATATCTATCTATAGTTTTTAAGATTGTATTGTATTAATAAAATATAAATTTTTAATATATTACGTAATATATATATATAAATTAGATAATTAATATAATATATATTTTGAATGTGTTTTAGCTTCATGTATATATCTTTGTTGTCTATATAGCTAGAAGCAAAATTCTTTTCAGTAATATTCGCCTATGTTAGGACAATATAACATTTTGGAGCTATTAAGCATAGGAGCCAAATTGTCAATATAATTTAGAAAAGTTAAGTATAGAAAACTCTTGTAGTATATTAAGTTTGATTACTATAATCTGTTTATCGTTTATCCTTTTAATTTCCTCGTATTTTTTATGTGTCGCTATTTGTCTCTTCGTTGCGTTGCCGTCCTTTGCGATTTCAATTATTCGAACTAGCTTATCAGGTTTGGAGCTAGATATTGTCGTTTCTATAAGTGTTAAATGACGAGTTGTTTGTTTATCATCTGCGATTCTGATGATTATATCTTTAAGTAAGCCTTAGGCTCTTTAAAGTGCTGTTGTCCTCTGCGATTCTCATTAACACAAGTATTTTATTTATATTACAAGTATTTTACGCACTGATATTTCTCACGTATGAGTATACACCTGTCTGTCATCTCATTATACCAACAATGTGTAACCTACTGAATAATTCATATAAAAGTTTGTTGTAAGGTCACAGCTGTGTGTTGATGGCATTAAATATTGAGCACAAACTGTTGTTGCCCTTAAGAACTGATGAGTTAGCTGAAAGAGAAATGAAATACAAGACAAATGAGAATCGATTATAATTTAATGATGCGGTTGCTATGATCGCCCATTTTATTGTCCTGTGTTACGTCTAACCCAGTTTTTTGTTCAGATTGGCACGAAAATGCAAAGTAAATAGGCACAGAAAAAAAAAGAAATGAAAATAAGAGATAGCTCCAAAGCAATTGCCCCACAATTGTTCCAGCCAAGGCAGAGAAGCTAACGAACTTGGAGGCGTGCTCTGAATAACTGAACAGTGAATAGTCGTGAATAGTGAATGCCAACGGGTACCAGTCACAGCTAAATCAAGGCACGCAAAAGGAACCAGACAGCAACAACAACTTTCAGTCACATGAAAGCAGTCAAGCGAAGTCAGAGTCGGGGGCAGGGCTTCCAGCCAGGCGGAAGTGCTGCCTGCTGCACCTGCTTGCATCACGTCTGTCACACGAAACGGTGGCAACTGTCCAAATGCAATTGCAATTGCAATTGCAATGCAACAATTTCTCTCAATGCTCCGCATTCAGTTTATTGGGCTGCATATAAAGGGTAACACATTTTTCTATGTGTGTGGCAAATGACGCCCTCCTTCCACTCCGCCCCAAAAACAACAGTCGCCACAATTTCTATACCACATGCTTGTGCAGCACTTGATATGCACTTTTTTTGTTTGGCAACCGAAATGGATCACCAGTCGGGTGTATTAAGTTCTCAAAATTCATTTAGCTGGTAGCAGGCGGGAACAATACAAACATTTATGAAATAGCTATATGTCTACGCTCCTAACACAACTGAAAAGCACGATAGGAAAGTTTAAGTATTCTGAAAACTCGAAAACTTAATAGACTTAGTAATTAAAAGCTTTGGCATCTTGTTTCATTTTTGCTGTTGTTTAGATAATTTAAATCTTCACATATTTGATGATTGATTGATGTCTTAGAAATTAGAATCAACCAATGTACATTGTATTGCATACCTGAGCCTTAATTTCTAATGTATATATTGGGTATCTACTTTTAACCAATTCTAAGTTAATTAAACGTTTTTAAATTTTCATCTATCAATTATATATCACATATATTCGGTTGCTTGTCTTTCATACCTGTTTGTTGCATTCACATTTAACATTTATTATTCAGCTATCAGTGCATGGTTTACAACTTTATCAGTAAGTGCAGGATATCTGCCTGGTATGCCTACCCACCACATCTATCCTGCATTCACATTGACTGTTTTATCCCACTGTTTATTCATTATTTATGCTCCACAAAGCTCGCTGAATGCCCTTTCTATGCGCTTTTGCGAAACGGAGGTTGTTGTCGCCCACTTTTATGTAGTTTGTTGTTGTTGCCGTTGGAACTTTTTCAACTTGACTACGGTTCGGTTCGCAGCATGACCCTTGCCCTTCGCTTAGCTTAGCTAGGATGGAAAAAAAGCTTATCAGAATAGCATTAGGCGGTGTTTTCAGCCATGTGTTTATTTGTTTTTTCTTCATTTTTTACTGTGTGCATTGCCCTAGCTTGGACCAAGGGATAATCACTTGTTGAGAGCAGCATGTGCTTTACTGCTCTCTCAGTGGGGACACTGCTGTTAATTCCTTGAAGGGGACTTACGTTCAGTCACGTCAATGTGTATGCTGAGGTTTATGAGGCGGAAAAAGCGGAGAAATGGAATTGAAAGCTACAGAGCAAACATTGGAGATGTGTACCAAAGGCATTTAAGGCAAGCGATGCATAAGAGCTTAATTTTCTGAATAAATTTCATCTTAAATTTACTTGAAATAAAGTAATTCGTGCTAAAAGACTCGAAATTAAGCATAAATTATTTTATTTTTAGATATGCCATAAACGAACTAGTAAAATTGGTAAATTACCAAATTAAGTGCATATTAAATAATAATATAAGTAATACAACTCATTATTACTGCGCTGCAAATCAAAATAATTTTTAGTTGCTACTCTTCTCTGTGATTCTCATAAAGTGCAAAAAGGCTTTGGGGTTTGCTTGCATAAAATTATTGTATTTTATTGTCCTCTGCGATTCTCGTGAGTTCAATTAAGGGCTACAGGTTTTTATTTGCCTTACTCTCATACATATATTTTTGCTATACTTTTTAAAATAATATGTTTACATAACAATATATTTAATGCTATAAGCAGAGCATTTCATATTCGTTATGCGTTTTATTCTTTGTTTTCTCCCTTTTTTGGCATTGTTTTTGTTGCCAGCTGTGCTCCTGGAGAATTTATGCAAATTGACTGTTTGTCTGTTGCCTAGAGCAATTCTCAAGCTCTCAATCCTTCTCTCTCTACTTCTCTGTCGCTCCCTCTCTCTCTCTCTGGAAAGAAAATGAGCATTTAATGGGCAACACGCTTTAAGCATTTCCGGCGGGCTGACAATTCGCAAATAAATGAATGGTATTACATTAGTTACTTTTCTGTCTCTTTTTTGTGGATAGGCTCTGCGGCCAATAACCGGAATTCTTAGCAATAAATTTGATAGGGCAAACAATAGAAAGGATATGCCGTAATTTGCCTTAATTGTGTCGCCCACACACACAGATACACACGCACAAATAAAAATAGATAAAAGACAGCTCGTAATATTTACTGCATATCTAGTTTAATTTAATGGAATGATTTCCTCTTTTCTGCCACTTTTAGCCGAAATAGACGAGCTCATTGAGCAGCTGAAGTCGACAAGCGTTAGCCTGGACAATACAACGACGACGCTGCTCTGCGAAATCTCATCCACAAAGGATCCCAAATTATTTGACAAACATGAGCTGGCCGAATGCTTCCTTCGTCTGACACAATGTGAGGATACGAATGTGCGCAAGGAGGCTGCGAAATGCATTGCCGAGATAACCAAATCGGAGGTGCAACGCAAAAAGTTCACCAAACGCGATATCATCGCCGCCTTCCTCGAGTGCCTGCGTCATGTCCCAGCAGCCGATGGCAGCATGGAACTGCCTATCCAAATATGCCGAGCACTGGGCAACATTTGCTATTTAAATGATGAGGCACGGGACCTTATACTGGAGCTGCAGGGCGATACGGTTCTGTTGCGTTTGTTGGACATCGCGGACATTAAAGACGCAGTCAATGCGCCACAGTTCATCAAAGTGAGGGGAGGCTTGCTGTCCAATTACTTGCTAGGCGGCGAGGGTCTCGCCAAGCGTGCCATGGAACTGGGCATTATGCAGCAGCTACAACGCATTGTCGACACAGGCGCCAGCAATGTGGAACAGCACGAGGATTTGCTGCTTAACACACTGCCTTTGCTCAGCATACTCACCGAAAATGTGGCCGATCTCAACTTTGACTCCCATTTGAATATCAAATTGTCTCGCATCTTAGCTGCTTCCACTAATCCTGATCTGGCCGAGATGTGCTTGGAGCTGTTGCATTATCAAGCGGAAAGCGATGAGGTTAAGCTGTTGCTCGCCAAGGATGGCCTGTGCGAGACAATCTATAATTTGCTTGAGAAATATAAGACGCTGGCCAGCACAAGTGAGGCACGCGCACTAATGAAGCTGGCATGCGAACTTATTGTGCTCATTCTAACGGGCGGTAAGTGGCAGTTACTCAATTAAGAAAAATTGCTTTACTTTATTGGTAATCCTTCGTAGATGAATCCATGCATTACTTGTACACGACGCCACTGCTTAAGAATATGGTCGATTGGCTGGACTCAACGGATATAGATTTGCTAACCACCGGTGTCTTGGCTCTTGGCAACT
Source organism: Drosophila hydei (assembly GCF_003285905.1). Taxonomy (NCBI): domain Eukaryota; kingdom Metazoa; phylum Arthropoda; class Insecta; order Diptera; family Drosophilidae; genus Drosophila; species Drosophila hydei. The sequence goes on along the minus strand of NW_022045833.1, from coordinate 4,416,502 downwards.
TTGCTCGCACTGATAGCCATTGCATTTACTTTGTAGAACAGCAAACGATGAACAAACTGCTCCAGGTACTTGCCAAAAATAATGGTGTCAAGGACGATGTGCGTCTGCAGCATGCGTTGCTTAGTGCTTTACGCAATCTGGTCATACCAAAGCCAAATAAAAATGCGGTCATTCAAGCGGGTCTGGTGCAGACCATATTGCCCATGCTGGAAATCCATCAGCCACCGGTGGTATTCAAGCTGCTCGGCACGTTGCGCATGACTGTAGATGGTCAGGGTAAGTCTTACCATGTTGATCAAGCTACAAACAACTCTCTATAACTCTGTTTTCATATTTCGCAGAAAAACTGGCATTGGAGCTGTTGAAAAACAAGACGCTGATTGAACAACTGGTGCATTGGAGCAAATCGTCGGATTATGCGGGCGTCACTGGTGAATCACTGCGTCTGATGGCCTGGTTGATTAAGCATGCGTATCTTACCAAAATTGCCTATGCGCTGCCACGTAAAGGCGATGCGCCCGCAGAACAGATTGCGGATAAGATACCCTTGGCGCAGGACTATGATCGCAGTAGTCTGAGTGAATTTCTTAGCAATGAGGGCACCGTGGAGGCTATGGTCAGCATGTTAACAGCACAGCATCTAGTCATGCAGAACGAGGCGCTGATTGCGCTCTGTATACTTTCTGTTGTATACTTGTCGCAGTCAGCCAAGGGAGCGGAACAGGCACAACGTTTACAGGACGAGCTTATCAAATGTAATGTGGGCGCCAAGCTAGCCGAGCTGATAACTAAGTCATCGGACAGCATGACCAAGGAGATTGTGGAGAATCTGGAGAACTGTATTAATCTGCTTAAGACAGCAGAGAAACTGGTCGCACATCTCGAGCAGCACAACATAAACGAGCTGCTCAAATCCATACCCATCCTAACGGAATACTGCACCTTGTAAGGATTAAAGAGCAGGCACACATTTGCATTTAAACGAGTAATTAACCCTCGCTGTCCAAGCACCGCCAGTTGCCTATAACAGCAAAACACTTACACACTCAAAAACAGATATTGAATTACAGCCAATTGATTTGTAGTTTCCACCTTAGAGCAACGATTCAGATCTTAGACTTGATTTTATAGTTAGTTTCACATAAAACTGAAACACAAAGCAGAAACAACCGAAAATAGTGAACAGAACAGAAGATGAAATGGGAAGTGTATTTTTTAGACGCAAGCGTATTTTTACTGCATTTACCATATTAAACATAAATTAATTAAATATATATACTATATATACACACATACATATATTTATATATACGTATGTATTAATTTAAGCATATAAAAGTTTTCTGTTACATGATTTTTAAGAGCACAATAACAACAAATCGTGGTGATATCGCTAAATATATTAAATAAATGTATTTTACGTATTGTACTTATAATTTGTAATTGAACATTTTACAAAAATAACAAGAAAAATGAAAAAGGAAACATTTGTTGGCACACACCAAAAAAAAAGGAAACAAATATTTTCAAGCACAATTTTGCATGCAATTTGTATTAAACATTTTAATTGTTGCACAACTAAAAAATATTATGATTATAAATTATTGTAAGACACCGAAGTTCTCTCACACAAACACAGTTAAATTAAAAATTTTTTTAAACAATTTTTTATATAATAATTCAGCAAAAAAATGTAACTTAATAACAATCAGTGAAGATAGCTTAAACTCGAATGATATATGCAAATTTTACAGAGTAGTGCTAGATTATATATATGTATATATATATATATATATATATATATATATATATATATTTCAAATTTTACCAATTATTGTACTCAATTTTGTGGTCACCAAACAACAACAAGCAGAACATTTCTTAAACCTAACACTTAAGTCAAATTTAAGCACAATTTAAGAAAAATATTTATATAAAACGTTGAAACACACAAATATTTATATATTCAAAAACACAATAATGTACATTTAAATAGTTCAAATACAATTTGAAATGCATGAGAAAATAAATGAGAGAGAAAACCAAAGAAAAATTCCAGTAACTATTGCGAACAGCACTTAAATAATTATTTAAAAACAATCTCAATTTTACGCGGACTACACGCCCTGAGTCTATATATCTATATAGCCACTTTTCATACCCTCAAAAATCTGGGCAAGCTGTGGCAAAAATTAATTTTTAAATCTAAATATGTATGTTTTTATGAGCTACATTAAAATATGAAATCCAAATTTAAATTATTTCCCGATTTACTTCGATTTCCAAACTCCATATTATCGGAGAAAAACGTAAGCATCCAAACCTCCCCCGTTACGTAAGCTTAACTAAGAATTTATTTGGTTATTTTTTCGCTTGTGTTAAACGGTCACACTGATCGTTAATAAAAGTCAGACGCTAACGCTACGGAAAGTTTTTGTCATTTGTTTTATTTTAACATGTTGAGAAAGAGTTTCTGTTCAAGTGCATTACAAGTTCCGATTGAACGCCAGTAAAATCGCATATTTTGTGCTAAATTATAGCATTAACAAACAATTGTAATGCGAAAGACCCGCTCGCAAACTCAGGCGGAAAATGCCGCTTCTACCACATCGCAGCAATCAGTGCCAACTGCAGTAAACACATTTGATGCGGCTAAATTCAAGGTAATTTTATCATACTATGTTTCATTTAGTGAACTTAATAATTTAAGAAACAGTGTATTTTCGTAATAAAAAACAATTGATAAGTAAAAACAATGTGACCGCAGGCAAGCCTCATTTTCAGCGCCCCCTAGTGCAACATACGCAAACGCTTGCTGCTAGAAAAAAAACGATTACTTTACAACACTATCATCCGCCATATTTCCTCCGACAAAACAAATTTGTGCGATTAAAAAGATAAATGCGGGGAATTAAAAATAACAAATTTGTTGTATATCAGTATATGTTTACATTAGTTACTAACCTATATATTAGTAATATAAAAGCGGTAATCGTGATTGACTGAATGATGGCTAAGCCTACAAACGTTATTTTCGCCCGTGCCGTTCAAGGTAATGTACAATTTGTGACATGCGATTTTTTGTGTCCACTGTGCGGTCGGTGTATCTCTTTTTTGCAAATGAATAAGCATCAGACAACCGGTGTTTAGGTATGATTTGATGATTTAATTGACATAAGCATACATTTTCAACATTTATATACAAATCCACATGGGATGTGTTTAATGTACAATTCGGTATAGGCTCTTACACACACAACACATACATAATTGCCATTAGCTGCATGACTGGGTATGTGTGTGTGTGTGTGCGGCGTTGTCGTCGGCGGCGTCGTCGTGCCTTTTCGACAGTTACTGTTATTTTTATCAGCCTTTCTACTCCCACTCTCTCTTTATTTTTTAGGAATGTGAGCAAATGGTGCAGATGCTACGCGTCGTAGAGCTGCAAAAGATCTTATCGTTTCTAAACATTTCCTTCGCTGGACGAAAAACCGATCTGCAAGGTCGCATCCTATCGTTCCTGCGCACTAACTTGGAGCTGCTCGCACCCAAGGTACAAGAAGTCTACGCTCAATCCGTGCAAGAACAAACACCCACGCTGCAGTACATAGATCCAACCAGAATGTACTCGCACATGCAGCTGCCTACTGTGCAGCCAAATAATGCGAGTCTCGTTGGAGGTGCACCCACACAGGTGCCGCAGGTGGGCACCGGCAATCCCACCCAGATGCAGGTCGGCGCTGGCGGTGCACCCGCCAATATGCTACCATTCCTGCACACGCACGGTATGAACAGCCAGATGCCCATACATCCTGATGTGCGTCTGAAAAAGCTTGCATTCTACGATGTCCTCGGTACACTGATCAAGCCATCAACCTTGGTGCCGCGCAATACACAGCGTGTGCAAGAGGTGCCTTTCTATTTTACACTGACGCCCCAGCAGGCCACAGAGATCGCTACAAATCGTGATGTACGCAATAGTTCAAAGGTGGAGCACGCTATACAGGTCCAGCTGCGATTCTGCCTCGTGGAAACCTCATGTGACCAGGAGGATTGTTTTCCACCAAACGTCAATGTCAAAGTGAACAACAAATTATGTCAGCTGCCTGTAAGTTCAAAAGCACATTGATGTGTTCCTTATTTTTATATACATCATAGATTGGCAGACTGACGGACTGATTGATGAACAGGACATACTGCAAAAACAGTAAAAACTGCTCTGATACGATCAATGGTTGTATGTCTTGTAGGGCATATTACCTATCCGATGGGCTTAATGATTAGTTTCAAAGAGCCAATAATCTGGGGTAAAAACTAAATTTGCTTGACGGATTCACTAACGGATTGATTGACCGACTGACTGATAATCAGAACACACAGCTTTTTAATAATGACTGTATTACACAAGAATAGTACGTTTTTGCCCCATTAGCTCGTTTTAAAATACAATAGAACGGAAACTCATTTTTAATATAATATGTTTTGGTTGGTCAAAAGCGTCCTCATGTCTTCTACACAATCACTTTAACTTTCTCTTAATTTCTCTAATGCGTTATAGAATGTCATTCCTACAAATCGCCCAAACGTGGAACCAAAACGTCCACCGCGGCCAGTGAATGTGACCTCAAATGTAAAATTGTCGCCGACAGTAACAAACACAATAATGGTACAATGGTGCCCGGACTACACGCGTAGCTACTGCCTGGCTGTCTATTTGGTAAAGAAACTGACGTCCGCACAGCTCTTGCATCGCATGAAGACTAAGGGCGTCAAGCCAGCGGATTACACACGTGCTCTAAGTAGGTGAAAAATAAAAATAGTTACCAATAATTTATTAATTATGATTTATTTATATTTTAGTTAAGGAGAAGCTTACAGAGGATGCGGACTGCGAGATAGCTACGACCATGTTAAAGGTATCGCTTAATTGCCCGCTGGGTAAAATGAAAATGTCGCTGCCGTGTCGCGCATCAACCTGTTCGCACTTGCAATGCTTCGACGCCAGCCTCTACCTGCAAATGAACGAGCGCAAGCCCACCTGGAATTGTCCAGTCTGCGATAGACCAGCCATCTATGACAATTTAGTAATTGATGGGTACGACCATACCATACAGAGAATTAATAATAATATACTAAAGGAACTTTCTATTCATATAGCTATTTTCAAGAGGTATTAGGTTCTTCGCTTCTAAAAAGTGACGATACCGAGATTCAGTTGCATCAAGATGGCTCGTGGAGCACACCGGGCTTACGTAGCGAGACTCAAATACTAGATACGCCATCAAAGTCAGTTTCTAAAGTCGAGGTCATATCGGATGATGTTGGTTAGTAAACAACTACATGCACTGCTAGCCATTGTATGTGCATATATATTACACATATATTTAAGAAATATAGATATTGCAGGTTTTAAGATTATAATTTAATATTGTTCCATTTGCGCAGAGCTGATTGACGACACTAAGCCGATGAAGTCTGATCTGTCTCCAATGCCCGAAGAGCAGCCGACGTCCACGTCAAACAGTGAAACCGTAAGTTAAACTAACTAACTGATAATATCCTACAACTTGTAACACTTATGTCTTGCATTGTAGGTGGATTTAACCTTAAGTGATTCGGATGATGATATGCCGCTCGCTAAGCGGCGACCGCCAGCTAAACAAGCGGCTGCCACGTCCACATCGAACGGAACGGGCGCCGTTCAACGTGCCTACGCTTCGTCGCAGCAACAGCAGCAGCCACAAAAAACTGGTACGTTGGATCCATTTTTGTAATAAGAAGCAAAGCAACAAGCAACTATCCATTTGTTGAATAACTATTTGTATAGCTGAAAAAAAAAAACAGATTTAGATAAATACCAATATCTATAAAAGCTAGGATAATATATAAACATAAGGCAATATTCATTTGCATACAAAAACAGACACATACTCACACACACACAGTCCTTAAAAGCCCCCGCTCTTTAACTCAAAATTTCCCATTGCTTTTTCACTTGCTTTCGAGTTTCCCTTTGTTAACGCACGATAATAACTTAAGTTAACTTTTTGTGTGGCTCTAAGCTTGAATTGCAGTTGGGTTTAGACAAGAGGAGGATTGTTTATTGTGTTGTCTATGAAACTTAGTAATTTAACTATACTTCTCTTGCGATCAGAATCTGCCAGGAGTATTCTGTTCTTACAGGCTACAGCATCTGTATTCCAGTTCAATTTTCATGTAATAGGCTTATATTAATTTCATATAACGGCGTTTTTGTAAATATATATTTTCTTAGATATTTATAGAAAGGCAAGTGGTGCGCCGATTTATGTGCGTGTTAATCTACTCCTAGGTCGTAAATTACGGTATGTTGGGTTAGCACAGTTATACAACATAGGATTTAAATTTATCTATGTGCATATATATTACTTGCAGCAAAGGTGTTAACAAGTAAAGGCCGTGCGGTCCTGACAAGGATTCACAACTACAATACCTAAACTAGAGTCTACACTCTACACAAAAATTCAATGTTTGCAAATATTTATTTAATCATTTTTCTACTGTAAATTGTACAAGAGCTTTCGTCGTGTTATTTTCAAAAATAATTGTTTCTTTTCATTTAATTTATGCAATGTGCATTGAAGTTGTATTTATTTATTTATTGTCAGCAATACACAATGTACTTCCTTCTGAAAATATAATTAAATAAGATTGGTTTTAGCTTATTCTTGATAAGTTTTACAGAAATGTGTTTTAGTTTCCGCCCCGAATCTATAGATATATATATATTTATATAGTTTTATAGTGCAATTCTCTCTCCTTCTCTCTGTCTGTTTCTGAACTGTCTCTTTTCTCTTACACACTTACCTCCTTTATATATATATGCTTATATATATGTATGTTCTATTCTCTCTTTCTTCTTTCTCTTCTCTGCATTATAATTCGACCATCGACTCCACGAAAGATTCCCCCGAGCAGCAAGCAATGCCATCGCCTGAAACGCTACAGCAGCAACAACAACAGCAACTGCTAGTTGGGGACCAACCGGCAGCTGCAATGCATGCGAGTCTATTGGAGTCTCTTGCCGCAGCAGTTGCGGATCAAAAGCATTTTCAACTCTTGGATCTGGCTGCAGTAGCAGCCGCTGCTGCTGCCTCAGCCTCCGCGCAGAATCCAAACGGAGCTCCGTAGGGACTCACTCACACACATGAATTGTAAACAATTTCACACACACTCTCACACACACACATACACGCCGACACAAATTTTGTGATTTTCCTTTGTTTTGATTTCGTTGGCTTTGCTTTAATTTGTTGCTCTCTTTCTTTTCCTTTGCTCGCATATCACCATACCCGGACGCACACACAGTTATATATATATATATATATATATATATATATATATATATATATGTATGTATGTATATATATATATATATATAGATATCTCATTATTCAGAGGCTATTTAACTAAACATTTTTCATGTACATTTTTTTTCATGCAATAAATGAAAAAAAATCATTTTCCTACATTTCTTAGCTTGCCGAATACTATTACCGAGTATTTTGAAATTTTGTTAGACTTTTATATTACAAAAAAATTGTTTCGATTATTTCTAGTAGTAATTTGAATGCTATAACTCACCTATATGAATAGGTTTAGCATGTCCTTTTTTGTCCTACTTCGTTTGCTTTTTCATTATTATCATATAGAATGCTTCTAAAGGCTGCTTCAAAATCAAATTTCAAATTCTATTCTTTATAAATAATTGCAACAAAAACTTTTTGTGTGTTGCAGGGCGCGGTTAAGAGTAGCTGTTGCAGTTGCAGTTTCAGTTGGTCTGTAGTTTGCCACACCCTTTTTCATCCAAGCTCTTTCCCATCTTCTAAAAAGGTGCAGCTGCTGCACATTTGTTTCTGTTTGTTCCTACATTATTCGCATACTTTATTTTATTTTTTACTTTAATTCTATTATTTAAATATTGAACTACGACGCTCTTCGTATTCAATTTGTTTCTGGCCTCTACACTTAAAATGAATTTAGTTAATTCTTTTAGTATATTTAAATTTTTATTTTGCCTTTAATATATCTGTGTTGTGCTTGGCTCGATTATTACACCCATCCAACACACACACGCACACACACATAGACACACACACATTTAGACACAGCTAATTATACTGCAACATATAATTAATTATATAATTTATTGGGTTGTTCGTAATATCTATTTTAGTTAAACACACACAGAAACAAAAGATCGAAACAAATAGACCTATGCATTAAACAATAGCGTAATACTAAACATAAATCAAATGTTAATATTTAAGTCATTTTACGATTATATATAATTCCTAATTCATATATAGAATTGCATAACGAAGTGGCAAGAGAATCGCATCGATTTTAAGTTCTATTTCGTTCATAATTTAAACTAAGTTAAGTTATGTTTTTAGTTTATATTTTTTCAATTGCATTCGTTTGCAAATTGAAACACACTATTTCATTTTATATTTTAATTTACGTATGTGTATGTATATTAGATATCATCGCTTTTTGATTTTTGAAAATGATTTAAGAAAAAGAAGTGATGCCAACAACAACTGGCAAATTAAATAGAATATAAATTTCACTCAATAATAAATAAAGCTAAATCTATCGCATAATTAAATCGCTTCATCTTTGTAATTATTTATTTAGGCACGCTGGATTACTATTTTAAGCCCGTTGAAAGCTGATTTATAGGACCATATATACCTAAGCATATATATATAAATATATATATACATGTACAAATTGATATATATATGTTTGTATATATGTCTGTGAATGACCAAATGAAAGTTAATCGAAATTTGACACCTTTTTTATAGCCTATAGAAACAAATGAAGTGAAAGACAAGCGCACTAAAGAATTTTGTTGAAAACAAAGAAAAAATCTTCGAATTGCATGTTGGGGGGAGGGAGAGGGAATATAAGTACATAATGTATAAGCCAATATAATCTGCAAATTAAAGCTAAATAATATTTTCAAACAACCATGTGTTTTATTTACTTCTAGTACTGATTATTTTAATTATTTAATATCGTCTCTATTTTTGTTCTTAAATATTAATTTCGCACTTTCACAATATGAGTGTCTTCTTTCTTGTTTTACATATTTTTTAATTGCTTTATATACGAAAACTGTTTTCTATTTTGCAGATGAGGATGAAGCCAAGCTGGAAAAGAAAGATACTTCAGTTATTGAACTTTTAGACTCGCCCTGAGATCGTATTAGCTAAAAACAAAAAAGGCGACAAAGCTCCAAAGAATTTTTCACGATCCACTTCAATGATACACCCACCCACAAACACACACATTCATAAATATTTTTGGGCCCAAAAACTTGACTTTCGCTAAGTAATTTAGTATTTGAATAATAAAAAGTAATAAATTTAGATACATACCCAAATGTATTGCAGTTCTGATGTTCAAATGAACAAACCGTTATTTTCCGTTACAAAAAAGTCGATTTAACAGCTGGCCTTCGGGCGCTGCCACTCATTTGGACTTTTTTATGCAACCGGTTGGCAGCGCAGCTGGGACTTATCCGATTTACAACACTAAAGAGAACATATGTTGTTTAGCATATCTGTTTGCTGTGTGCACATTGTTAGCTTTTGTTTTTTAACTAATTTGTGTACTTTAATTTGAATATGTCTGCAAAGCCTGTATTATATTACGCACTCTTCAGCCCTCCAGCCAGGGCATGCATTCTTACCGCTAAATTAATAGATTTAGATGTGGAGTTAAAGTTAGTGCAAGAACAACCAATTTCCGGTAGTTTTCATTTCACATTTCTATTTCCCACAGAGCCGTTGACTTTTCACAGAAGGAGCATTTGAGTGATGAGTTTCTAAAAGTACGTATTAAATATAAATATTTATGCGTAGCATGTTAGCTCACGCAGAATGACTTGGGACAATTAAAATGACCAATTGTTACTAGCAAAATGATAAATTGTGCAGCATACTCTTAGGCATATTTACTTAATGTAGCTGTAAAATGTTTTTTGCCAAACAATTATTTTTATAATCTAATATTTAATATACATATTCCTCTTAAATATGATTAAATAGTACGTCACAATCATTAAAAGATATATATTTACATAGTAGTCTGTCATTGATCCAAGACATATTTCGATGTATTTATAATAGTTAAAGCTCAATGGAAACGTGTTGTGAGCTGTTATCAATGTTAACATGCTGTTATTTTACACTTCAGAAATCTGTTAATTAGTAAAAGTCAGCTAACGTATACCATATTGCAGCCATTCCGATCTGCTTCGACTTTGATATAATTATTTTTAGATATTTCTAAAAATAACTATTAATGATTTGTTACAGCTCAATCCGCAGCATCAGATACCCGTTTTCGTGGACACTGATGGCGAGGTGTATGTGGACAGGTATGTACGCGTATTTTAAAACTCAAATAATTAATATTATTATTTTTAGCCATGCGATCATCTGTTTTATGGTTGCCAAATATGGCAAAAACGATCAGCTTTATGCCAAGGATCTAAAGCGCCGTGCGCACATAGATCATCGTCTGCACTACGAAAACGGCGTGCTCTTTCAGGTGATCAAGGATATTGTGGCACGTAACATATATGGCGGCGAGGCGGAGTACAATAAACGCAGTCTGGAGCTTTGCCAGAATGCATATGGCACATTGGAGCACTTCCTGGAGCAGGGCAGCTTTGTGGTGGGCAACGAACTAAGCGTAGCAGATATATCAATTCACACCACGCTGATTACGCTAGATCTACTGCTGCCTGTGGATCGGCAGCGTTATCCAAAAATCGGCGATTGGCTGCAGCGCATGCAACAGCTGCTGCCCAATTACGAGGATTTGAACCTAAAGGGAGCCCAGGCGCTGCAGCAACGCATAGAAGGCTGCATGGCCGATCACAAATCGAAATCTTGAATTAAATTCAATTGACAATAAATAAAACCATTCGTTTTTGTTTAAATATTTATATACATGTATATTTTAAATAGAATTTTTAATTGATTTGTTAAGCTAATTGGATTAAATTCTCGCTATGTGCTAATGCTTTGTGTGTCTTTTTGATTTGGAAGTCAAATGTATTTGTAATATTTTTTATTCTCTTTTGAAACAGTTGCTCATTAATTTGATGCTTCTGCATTTCGTTTTTTTTTGGTTTTTTAATAAGCCGTTAATAGTTAACACAAGTTTTTTGTTGTTCTCGCTCTATATATCTAGCATAATATTATTTAAGGTTTCGTTTGTCTGGTATATCATATATCGCCTAGGCCTAGCTATACGTATTTATATATGTATATATTTGTATATAATACAATACGAATCATAAATCTAATCACACTTATTTTGGTATCTTTTCCAGTTAACGTTGCCTTCACTCTAATCAAAGGTCGTCCAGTTGTTCATGCCCTTGCCGCCACCTGCACCTGCTGTTAAAGCTGGTTTTGTAGTGGCACCTGTAGCAGTTGTTTCTGTTGATGTATTTAGAGAGAACTGATCCAATCCGTATTTACGCAGTAGCTCAAAGTCATCATCCGGCGGCTTGGCCCTGTTGTTGCTACTGCGTTGATTTTGTGGTGGTAGCGGATTCACCACTCGGTTCGTAACAGCCGCCACTGTGGCCATGTGCTTAGGCGCAAAGTAGGGATACAATGGATTATTAACGCTATTGCCGCCCCCAACATTGTTGATTACACTGCTGTTAACACCAGCGGGCAAGGTGCTGGACTTGGATTTGTGATTGCTGCCAAAAGTTTTGCCAAGCGTCGGCAATGGACGCGCATTCTGATTTAGTGGATCAAAATCCTCCAAATCGAAGCTGGTATTGTTGCTATCGTCCAGCGATATCAGATCATTCATGCTGTCCTGCGGGTTTGGTTGAGCGTTGTTGCTGCTGTTACTGCTGCGGGGTGACTGTGAGTACGAGGAATACAATATATATGGATACAGATTAGTAAGGATAAACTTCTAAAAGTTGGGCAAGCTACACGGATTAGTGAACTACAATGCAAGCGGATTAGTCGCAAAGCTACAGAAGGGTCTGCCCATTGGACTTGGAATTGATTAAGAGTATTTGGGGTCAGCTGGATGTGTTAGTATGAGTAGTGAGGGGGTGTAATACCACAACCGGGACGATTCTTAGTTTTAAATAGACGCGCAGCTCTGTGCTGTACCTCTCTCTTGGCCCGCGGCGTTGGTATGGGCGCTGAATCGGAGCTCTGGGGCGATGATATATTTAGCTGCGAGAATCGTGAAGCTGCCGTCACGAATGAGGCGCAGGACGAACTAGACGATGCCGATGCCGATGAAGCTGACGAGTTGTTCGAGCTGCGCATCGAATTGTTTTGTTCATCCTGCCAGCAATTGCGCTCCAGACGATTGATGCCAGCGCTGACAGCAGCCGCTGTGGCTGCCACCACTACATTGGCACTACATTGACGTCGCGGTGGTATAGGAGGCGATTGCATATCTGGTGGGTTATCAAAGCTTGAGTCTGTGCTGGCCAGCGGACGGACCTTAGTGGGCGTTGAGGTGTGCCTGGGGGGCTTCAAGTTGTTGATTGGATATGGATTGCCTCTAGTGCTGTTGCTTCCATTGCTGGTGTTCGTATTTGGCGCATACGGATGATTGTAGTAGGCGGCAGGCTGTGATGCTGGCAGCGTAGGCGGCGGTGGGCGTGCCGGCGGTGCGCCACTACGTAAGCGCGTGCTGTGTTGTTGCTCAGCGTTGGGCTTTAGCTGCGTGTCGAAGTTGACGTTTGGCGATGGCATTGCATGTTTGTGAAGTTTTGGTGTTTGGTGCAAGTTTCGAGAAGATGAGGCAGACAGGCGACAACAAATAGACGGACAGACAGACGAGACGAGACAACACAACACAACACAAGAAACACATGAAAAAGGCAATGAAAAGAATGAACATAAATAACATTGCTGATATAACAACAACAGCAACGAGAATAATGAGAGATAGAACAATAAGCGTTAAGCAACTCTTCGACGCTAGAGCAGCTGCAGCCGTCTCTCGTATTCACGCACTAGACTACTTACGCTTCGATCGACGGCGGGCGTTTTGAACAGCGGATGATTCTGCAGCTCCTGCGACAGATTCATCTCCGATGAACAGATCGAGCTTGCCGAGCTAACAGCAGGAGACGCACCCACAATATGATCGAAATGAGCATTATTCGGCGCACCCAACGCATAGCCATTCGCAGGTATATGGCTGCTTGAACTGGACATAACCAGCGGCACAGGAGCGCGTCGTTGCTGTGGCAACTGCAGCATTGCTTGCTGTTGTTGCTCGCGTGCTGCGCTGCCATTCAAATTGATCTCACGCTCCAGGCGTTTGCTGCACACCGGTGAACTTGGCGCCGAACGATGCGTGACTTTACGCCCGTAACCTCCTAGGCTATTGCTACTGCCGTCAGGTCGATCAGAGTGCTGAGGGGAGCTCAGCCCGAAATGGAATTGATGATTAGGATTATGATTGTGGCCGTTGCCGTTATCCCGCCACTTCTTGTATGCGGTCTTAACACCACGCGAGCTCTCCTTCACCTTTAAGTAGAGAGAATTTGATTAATATAACACTTTTGCTCCAATCTTAAGCTTACGAATGAGTTTAATAAAGCTACCACTCACCGATTTAACAGCAGACTTAACAGCTGGATTAGTCTGCAAAAGTGATTCGCATTTGGTGATATTACAGAATTTATATATATATATATATGTAAAAAGAGGATCAATCAAACCCCAGAACGAGCATTAAGCACAGAAGCACAAACGTGAGTTCCAAGCCGCGTATATGAAAGACAACGCACAAATATTAAATGACACATATATTAAAGTATATATATATATATATTAAAATATATATGTATATGAATAGCAGTTAAAATTACAATCAAACTACTATTAAAAACTAATTGTTAAGATGGCAATGATGATAAAAGTATAGTTTAATGCAATGAGGCTTGAAAAGTTGTTATTTTTGATAATGATTTCAATTTATGGTTAAACAAAGATATCCAGTTTTGTTGTTTTTTTTTTATAAATTAGTAAAATGGCTTTTGATGGTTTTGTTGGGAATTTGTGCGTACCCTATGATATAAGTAAAAATATTGGCTTGTTATTATGGCAAAAGCTTTCAAATCGAGTGATCGTTGTCACTAAACTATGTTTTTTTATACAAAAGTATTGATAACAGAATAAAGTAGCTGCTGTGCAGCTTAACAAATTTACCTCTGCTAAGCAGCTGTAAAATAGTAGTGCACTGTTACAGACATATGCGCTGTCTGCTAAGCTACTGTAAAAAGTGTTACATCTGCTGGGCCGCTCTTGCATTATAATTACATGACATTTTAATGATTTGGCCATTTTACAAAAAAAAAAGAAGGAAATTTAACAAAACACAAAATGATATCAAAACTTTAAGAAAACAAAAATACAAAAAAATTTTGTTACACAATTAAAAAATATTTTAGTTTTGCCAAAAAAATTCAAGGATTAGGTGCATTTGTTGGTTAAAAGAGAAATAGAGATAAGGAAGATAGTAAATCAATAAGACTAACATTTGTTTGGTTTTTGTGGAAAAGGTGTTTTGTGTGTTTTTTGTGTTTGTGGAAATTCTATTCGTATTTTGGTGGTGGGCGGTGGCAACCAGTCTAAAATTTGCTCTTGGTAAAGACTCGCGAAACACTGCGCTTTCCCAAATAATACTGTGAAATAGATTAAATTAAATTAAAAAAAATATTGTTGAGCGAAATAGACGAACGAAAAAAAAGAAAAGAATCAAAAAGTAATCTTAAAAATTACGACACAACATTTAGAGCGGGAAATAGCGGAAGAGCGCAGAGGGCTAAATCCATGTATTATGTTTTCTAAACCAAAATATTATAAATAAATAAATGCATTAATAACGATAGAACCCAAGAATGTATCACAGCTAAAAGTGGGCAATGGTTGGATGTGGAATCGTATTGCACTATGATGAGTATGGGTTAGGGCAACTGAGCTAACAGCCATGGAACTAGGGCTAGGACAAGTAGATGGAGTATCTTCTGCGTAGCTCACCTTGTCCTTGACATGCTTGAGGAAGACATAGTTGCGACCGCGTTTCTTCATCTTCTCTGCATACCGAACTGTTTCCCGTTCGAATTCATCTGAAAAGCCCAAGCCGCTATTTAGCATTTTGAGTCGATCGTCAATGAACTGGGCGAAAATTTGCAGCTCCATCATTTTGGTAAGAAACGGGCGCAGGTGGGCGGGTCGAGATTCAATGAACTTATCGCGATTAAACGTTTTGCAGGTATCGTGAAACTCAACAGCATCGCGATAGCCGCCAATCAGTTGTACCAAAGCGCCGAGAAAAATTTTGGAAATACGATCCCCGATATGATCCTGTGTGTGGCTTAAATGTTTCTTAAGCTGCGACACAATCTCTGGAGGCAGTGCGCGCACATCATCAAACGGAGTCTCCAACATTTTCGTATCACAGTTTAAGATCACAACTTCACCGAGCTCATCGGCAGAAACCTGATGCAGAATACCAGACGGTATTATGTAATTATTATACAAGGAAATGAATAAAACATTGTTGTATAATTACAGTTTCGAGCACTGGCTCTGGCACACCAATTAAATATGGCATAGGTGCGCCCAAGTAATCCTTAAACTCCCAGGGCAACACAGGTATGAATATATGCTGCCAGACCATGGGATAGAGGAATGCATTGGCTGCCTGTATACACGAGGATAGTCGATCCAAATGACTCGATGTGAATATAATGCGACGCTCGGCAAGCATGGCAGCAAACACACTTATCATATCCTTAGAATCCACAAAGTTATAATAGAGACTTAGATTTTGCTGTACGAGATTGAGTAAATTAGTTTTAAATATTTAGTAAATAAATATCGATTGAGACTTACATTTTCTGGTATGCTAGGCAGCTGAAATGGCAATGGCCGTTCAAATGTAAAATGCTGTAGAACAATAGAAATTTTTTTACAATATACAAATATTTTTCATTTCAGATACTCACGCTTTGCCCACTGTTATAGTATACCGTTAGACTCCCACCCGCATCAGGTATGCCTCTGTTGTATGCTTCCGATAGAAAGGTACGAAACTCATTTAGATCAGTGCGTTTTAAATCTGCTAACACAGTTAACAGCTTGAGGAAAGGACCATGCCATGGTAGATAGGTGATCAGCACCATCGCTGTTTCCGTTTTCGGATCGTGTCGACAGAAGCCAAAACGCCATTTCGAATCGCCTGTTGTGTGCACGAAAGAATAGGATTGTACAGAGTCCCTATAGAGGAAATTTAATTGAAGATTAGAAATTGATAATAGATAGTGAGTATGTATGTGTGTATATAATAAAAATCGTAATAAAAAATTTAACTAATTATATGTACATATTTATGCAGATACCCTCTCTCTTTCTTTTACAAAAACAAAACACTAAGAACACTATCCTATATTCTTCAAATATTGTATTGTCTGTTACAACATTGGGAAGTTGTTTGTTTAAGTTACATACGTACATACTATAACCTGATTATTATGGCATATCCGCTCGTCTATGCCATAAACCTAAATGACCTTGACAGCAACAAGCAACAGCAGCAATCGTATTTCTCAAGAAATGCTTCATCGCACTTGTACATACATATGTATGTATATACAAACATTCGTGTTGGGGCTTTACGAATGACTAATGCTTGACTGGATCATGTCTGACTCTACTTCTTTTTTAGCGTTGCCTCTTAACCCAAATTAAAAGCATCTGGAAGACGGACTTAACTTCCATTCGAAAACCGCACAAGAGAAACACTAAATAGAATCGAAAGTCTTTAGAAGCTAAATATTTAGTAATAATATGGGATTGTGTTAAGTGGTGTTTCCTTTCGTTGCTGTTTGCCTTTGCCTTTGTCTCATTGTGTGACAATTTATGTGCGTTGACGATTATGAGCATACCGCATATGCATATGTATGTAAATACATACATATGTGCGAATAAAAGCACAACAACAGTTATTCGTACTGAGCTCTGCTTTCAATTCGACGTCGTTTGGCCTCCATCAGTTTCGCTTTGCAGCTCTTTCGCATTTCGCAGACGATTTCGTGTTGTTGGTGTTTTATTGTAGGCGTTGGATTATGTGAAGTCGTTAGATGCGCGCATTATTTAATAAAATATGCTAAGCAGGCAAGCGACAAAATCGCAACAGCAAAATTGACAAGGAAGCTAGCTCTATCTCGCTTCCACTCAACTCGTACATGTCGGTGCATTGACTTTGGCGATAACTGTTAATTACAATAATGATAGCATGCCGGAGGGAGAGAGAGAGTGACCGAGAGAGAAATCCAAACCTAATGAATTAAGAGGCTGTCTGTTTTGTTGTTTGGCTATACGTGCTCCAACGGTGTTTAGCGTATGTACATATGAATGTGCCGTTTTTCTGTTTGTTTTTTTTTTTTTCGGTGATCTTTGCTTTGCGCTAATGTTTATAATTATTATTAATTTTACTTTGAAGACATTTCAACAAACGAAAATTCATTAGTCCAGCGTTTGGTCCGCTTCCCAAATTGTGTTTATCAGTGTATATTACCGTGCGATAATAATAGTAAGCAGAAGGGTGGGCGAACAGTAAAGACAACTTGTTGCCCAGTCTTATGGCAGCTGCACATATAAAACCAGAAATGTTTTCAGCGTGACTAACGGAAAGACAATTGACGCACACATACATGCAGATCTGCAGATACATATGTGTGTAACTGATACAGTGAGGAAATACTTGCTATAAAAACAACAAGCGCAATGTGCGAAAATGAACCGCGTTCAACGTAATCCGAATGAAATAATTCACCAATACGCCATACAAACTGGCGCGCACACGTAAGTAAACAAACAGACAGAAAAACTATACAACAGGTTATACAAT
Source organism: Drosophila hydei (assembly GCF_003285905.1). NCBI lineage: Eukaryota > Metazoa > Arthropoda > Insecta > Diptera > Drosophilidae > Drosophila > Drosophila hydei. The sequence goes on along the minus strand of NW_022045833.1, from coordinate 4,398,526 downwards.
TCATGGACAAACTTGAAGTGGACGCTGCCGCTGTCGTGACTCATCCAGACAGTGCAGCCAATATCACCTTTTTATGGTCAAATCGGGGTTTTTATGGTAAGATTTCGCCTAAAAATTTGGCTAGCTGCAACTCTGCCCGCTGTTCATTTATATAATCCATTTTGTTTTTATAACTGTGTAGTTGTGTTTAAAATAAAGTTAATATATCTAATAATAATATATAGTTAATTGATTTAATCCCTTTATATATATGATAATAAAACCAAGTGTATGTTCAGCTATAATCAAAACATTGAAGCTATAAATTAATACAATCTATGAAACATATGTGCATGTTATAAAAACCTCAGATAGGCCTTTCTAAGGCCCCGCTAAAATTAGCTACACAAAAAGCAAGCATCACTGATGATCATAGCTGTCTGCGACTGTTCACCCAGTCAGGCAGCAAATATCAAACGGAACATCAACGGTCATTGTTCTACTTGCTGTTGTTATTGTTGCGGTTTTGTCTAATGTGACTAATCCAAACTAAGTTGAAATATGCATGCGTAATATTGTTATAAATTTGCAGTTGGACGCACCTTACGAGATCGCAGGGAAACGCAAACGATGGGATACCATTAAGCACCTCCTTATCGCGAAAGCCCTCCGGGAAGCTTTCTGTAATAATGCCAGCGGGTGTTGCGGTTCCTCCACCATTACGATTAACACTGCCACGATCGATGCCGTGTGTGGGTTTGACTTCACACCAAAACTCAAAGAGTTTCTTTGCGTCGTTTCTGTCAAATTGACAATAATTGTTTTTTTTTTTATTAATAATAGTATAGTGTAGTATAAAATGATAAAAAAAAAAAATTTTCACTGTAGTTGTTGCGTTCAGTGGTCATCCAAGCGTTACGCCCACTGCATAGTTTATTTTTCCAGATGCAAGTTTCCGAAAGCGAATAAATTACTTACTTGATACGTGAACCCATCTGAAGATTTATTTATTTTTTTTTGTTTCTAGCACATGTTTTAATCAATTTTAATAGGTGAGTTTTTTACGATTCTTTGGAGCTATTTTTATGTATTAATTTGTGTTTTGAGTTATATTGTCAACAGTAGGAGCAGCAGCCCGCATAAATATTCACAGTCGGCTGTTCACTGTGACTTTTCCCTTCTCTTCTTTCTCTTTCGCTTTGTCGAATCACGGATTGGTTTCGCGACGTCATTGAATCATATCATTCATTGTTTTTCACTGGCTATTGCGATTGAGATTGCGATTTTTCCAATTCTTTAAAGAGCACCCTTCATTTGATTCTGGGCGTTTGCTTGGCCCCAATATTTATTGATATATTTGGCACACTTATTTTCATGCAAAGTAGTTGGAACAAAAACACTTTCAATGACAAAAACACTAACAAAAAATTAACGCATCGACGCAAACCAACCAACTCCGACGGCAGTTGCACTTGTACTCGATGCTAATATTTCATACTCGATACGCGTATAGTCAGCTGTATTATTTTTATTATTGGTATTTTTCTACCGACACCTATATTTTTTCGTAGCAACTCTAAAGCAAGGCAGTATATTTTAATCGATAAGAGGAATCTCATTAGTCCGATAATATTCACAGTAAGCATTTTATTTTTCAATCGGCGCGTATTTCACGATATCTTGGTTGTTTGCCCGATCCGTGAAAATACATATTTCCGCTGGGCAAAGCCGGAAAAATAAAAATATTTACAATTCGAGCTATTCATGCATTTGTAAAATATCTGTATGTGAATTTTAAAATATATTATGCAATTAGTCGATTATCGGCAATCCAGTGAATATAGCATGCAACATTTGTAGACCCCGGCATCGACATCCCCGCAAACTATTGAACCATAACTAACTATGCCAACTTGAACGAATTTTCGATGTTCCTTATAATCGCCACTCAAACATAATAAGGGACCACCAGAATCGGTGTTGCAGGAGTAGTGTTGTAACCAGCGCACAATTGGGATGGTCTAATTTCTCTATTAAATGCTTAATGGCAATCTACGCGAGATTTTCGATTGATAGTGGTCTCTATCGGAAAAGTCTACAGTTTCAGTTTTGTCCCAGCCAGTTACAAGGAACTCTTCCAGACGTTCCGGCAATTGTTGAAGTGTATCGTTTAGGAGTAATCTATGATTTGAATATGATCTGTGGTATGGTAAGAAAATCAATAAATGTCGAACTTTTACGTTTCCCATTCACATCCATAACGCTCAACTTTTGAGTTATCCTTGAGCACTATGACCTGATCAAATAATATGTCCTCAACTTTGGGCGCACATGTATATCTTCCTATCATGTCGCAGTCTGTTACATTTGAAATTTTGTGCTCCCCCAAACGTACAAATAGTCTGTGGAATAATTATGCAGAATTTAAAGAGCCATCAATTTTTAGTGTTGTTAACTGTCCGGTTCTTATAATTTAAATAATATAAGGCATATAAATATATACATTATGCAGGCCGTCATAGAATATAAGTACGTATTAGTCAAGAGCTCCTAAAAAGTACGTCTGTACTAAGATAAGCTCATTCTCAAAGAGTCAGACTTTCGAATCACAGTCAAAGACCAACACTTCAAACGGAATGTGCCATATCCTTTAATAAATATATTATTCTACTATTCATTTGCTCATAAATTTATTTAATATACTTGTTAGCTATGCCCGATTTTTACCAACCAATACAGATAATTTCCATAAAAAATAAGGTGCCAAAGGATTGTATCTACAAATGAATGATTATGCAATAGCTAGTGTTTACGTTTAGGTGATAGAAATATTTAAAGTACTCACCTAAGAATAACATTCGGAATTAGGGCTGGATATATGTATTTAATTTGTAGAAACTAGTTGACTATTTATATATATATATTACATCAGCTTTAGCAAATGCTAAAACGGATAACATGCATAGGGCGCGACTCAAGGTAGCGATGTTCATTGCGAATGTAATTGTATACTACAACTGAACTTTTATAGAGACTGGTACATCAATAGAGACTGGTATGATCAATCAATTTTTAGTAGAGAGCAACATAAATACAGGCTCATTAGTTCTAAAATATAATGCTACATACAACGCTTTGATAACCTTTCCATAACATATTTTATTAATGTTTTGCTTGGTTTTGCAAACACTTCTACTTAATAGTTATGATTCAATACAACTAATGGGCAGTCTGATTTCTTCAATCGATTTCAAAAAATAAGTAAAAACATGTACTGATTGGATTAATAACTCACAATAATTGATAATTCAATATTTTTTATTAAGGATCCATTGTGTGTATACCATCAAAGAAATGTGGGGAAAAATGTTTAAAATTGTAATGTACTTGTTATTTTATAGAAGTCATCCACATCCTTGGACGAGTTGAGCACACACATTTTCACTTCGTTACATAGAGCGGTTCCGAAATCAAAATCACCAAAGCGCTTAAGGATCTCGCGTGCATCAAAAGAGTTTAGGTCATTCTTGTTCAGTTTCTCCTTGCGATGGCGAGCATTAAGCACCGTCACGTGTAGCTTGATGCTATCTCTTTCAATGTTGTCAGCTGCACAAAGACCTGTGCCTTGGAAATGCTTTAGGCACTTGTCTGCAAACTCTTGTACCTCTGGCGATTCCACATGAGCATAGAGCACTCTGGTAGCGCTGGGATCATCGTTCATTATTTCAAGACCTTTTATGTTCAGCACAAATGGTGTATTTAGATCGGCCAAATACTGACGACACGTTTCAAGTTCTTTGGTAGCTTTTTTGCGTTCAGCATCATCAAGCAGCACATAGATACCCAAAGTGAGATGAATGCAGCGCTCTGATGTGAAAAGCTCTTCATCGATGCCTGGCAGTTGGGCATCCAAAATGCTTTGCTGAATGATTATAAATATCGATTATCAATTCAAGCTTATAGATTATAGCCAGTGCTTACCTTTAGTTCGATGAAACGTTTCTGCACTTCGCCCGTATTCAATGGGACGGCCAAAAAATGTGTGGGCCTCATTCGCTTGCGTAAAGAGTCAACGAGCAGTCGAATTTTGCGAAGCGCAGCACAAACATTTTTGCGATCATTGGATTGAATGAGTAAGTCATTGGACGCTTCATTCTGACGTGGAACATAGATTTCTGTCTGAGTTTCTGTTTCAATGCGACGCTTGGTGGAACCTTTGAGACCAATCAGACCGCCATAGAAAGATCTGCAGGCATATTTTGGACATTCACTTAACATAAATTCCTATAAGCTTAACTTCTAACAAAGTACTCACTTGGGCACGTGAAGGGCCAGTTTGTAGTTGCCATTGGACAACTGTTCAATATCACTTTCCGCACTATCGTCCTCAAAATCATCATCGGCATATAGATCTAAGTAATAGCCAACTAAACTCTTCTGGCAGGCAGCACAAAGAAGTCAATTTATTACCTGGTTCTTGGTAGCCCTTTGAATTTTTCTCATTGGCGGCGTTCCATTTGCTGCCGCCGAAATCTTCGTGTACCGTGTTTACCCGATAGTTGCGATTGTTACTCATGCGCTGAGTAGAAGGAGCTAAAACTTTGCGACTCATTTTATTCGTAAAATTGTAAAAATTTATGTTTTCAAGTTTATTGAGAGCAAATGCTACTTTTACTTTTCCCAATGATAGTTTTTCATATTCAGTTGGTATTATTTACTTTACATATTTAAGTAGAGCTGCCACATTTTGCGTTTTTACGCCAAAATACGTTTCTTGCCTTGGCTACTTTTTTTTGATGAATTTATTTTTTTCTAATTATTTTTTTTATATTTAGATAGCAAAAAACTGCAATGATAATTATGATGGACTTACCTAGAAACTTGCAGAATTCATTGCAAGATATACGATACTCGATATTTACATAAATAGTTCCAACTGGTTCCGGAACTTATCGAGCTCACACGTGCGAATAAATAATAAATTTGTATTTGATGTTATTCGCAACAAGTTAAGAGTTTAATTATAATAATAACGCTTAAAGATGTCTGTGACAGCTGCGAACAATCGCTATAGCAAACCTACAGAGCCACATAAATCATGGAAAAAGATTAACGAGGAACGGAAGGCGCTCAAACGTCAACGAAAACAGGACAAGGCTCTGAAAGATCTGAAGAGAGCACAAGAGCTTGCTGCCACACTTGTCAATGAAGCAGCAAATGAAAAAGAAGCAGTCAAGACAAATCCATCAACTATCAGCATTGCCGTGCCTGGCTCCATATTGGAGAATGCCCAATCCGCGGAGCTACGCGCCTATGTGGCTGGCCAAATAGCACGAGCAGCATGCATATTTCGTGTCAATGAGGTGATTGTCTTTGACGATGTTGGCGTGGCAACCGCCCGTGAGACAAAGCGTAGCTATGAACAGGATGATGCAGACAACAATGGTAATGAAGCGGCCAAGGGGACAAGTACAGTGCGCAGCAGTTCATTGCAGTTGGCCCGCATTCTACAATATCTGGAGTGTCCACAATATTTGCGTAAATACTTCTTTCCCCTGCACAAAGATCTGAAGTACTCAGGTCTGCTTAATCCCCTTGATACGCCGCATCATCTACGACAGCAAAGTAAATTTCGTTATCGTGAGGGCGTCGTTTGCGACAAACAGGCGAAAGATGGCCATAGCTATGCAAATGTCGGACTGTTAAACGATGTGCTTATCGACAAGGCATTGGAGCCTGGTGTGCGGGTTACAGTAAAAATGGAACCACCAAGTGGTAGGTGTCATAGGTTTCTTTAAACTATAACAAAATTAATGTGGATGTCTTCATTTCATTTAGAGACGAGTCGAAAACAGCGTGGTACTTTGGTGAGTCCGGATGAACCGCGACGGGAGACGGGTGTCTATTGGGGTTACCAGGTGCGCATTGCACACTCTCTCTCTGAAATCTTCACAAAATCCCCCTATGCTGGTGGCTATGATGTGACGATGGGAACTTCAGATCGTGGCACTAGCGTGCAGAATGTACCTAACCAATCTGTAGGCTATAATCACGCACTAATCGTATTTGGTGGTCTTCAAGGTCTCGAAGAAGCGCTAGCAAATGACGAGAAGCTGACCGTCGATGACCCGCAGCTGCTTTTCGACCATTACATAAATGTGCTGCCTAAACAAGGTTCCCGTACAATACGCACCGAAGAGGCGCTCCTCATAGCACTGGCTGCTCTACAAGAGAAGTTGCTTCCACATCAGGCGGATGTAGAGTGTGATTTAAGTGATTTGCTGCCACGCAGCGAAGACACTGGAGTTCCAATGGCACGCGATGTCCTTGTGAGCAAGAAAAAGAAAAAAAGGAATGAAGTTAATACAGAACCAAATGAAGTACAGCCAGCCAAAGCAGCAAAACTCAATCCAACGCCCGCGGCTCCAATGCATCCTAATCCATTTAATGATCGAAGAAGATCTGATGTAGAATCGGAATCTACCAGCATGGAAGCAGATTTCGAGGTGGTGCCTGCTGTAACAGGGCGTGCGGCAGTTATTGAACAGAATGACCACTTAAGTCGTTTCGATTAAATTGCTTTTAAACTAAGTTTCTATTTTTCTTTTTTAAATGTGTTAACTATATTGTACTGCTTCAATCTTGGATGTATATATATAAAAGATATTGCAATGTTATGGTGTAACTCCGTATCTTAGCTACAAAAACACAAACTTAATCTATGAATACAAATATTTTCTTTCATTTGTTCAACATTATATTTATACAATTATAGTACACGATTCTGTGTGTCGGGCTCTGTATGGCAGCGTTCGATTTATGCTAAGAAGCAACTATATAGGCATTTTAATAGGCATTATTCAGTCACTTGCACTGTCAAACGTAAGACACGAAAGTATTTTGATAACAATGGTGCACGCACGCTTATCTTTCAACTTATCATATACCAACTAGTACAAAATATATAATCATATATTTACCCTATAGACTAGATACTCGTGTAGCCACCAAAGGCTGCGTTGAATGTATATACACTTCTTCACTACATATATCATAATTATATACAATATGTAGCAACATTATCGCTGCTCATTATTAGCTATGGAATGATCGAGTCCTGAAAACGCGCCTCTGGCAAAAAGTCCTCCTCCAGTTCGATGCGCGTGTCACTATGATAGCCCAGCAGTGATTCGGTATCCTCCTCTAGATGCCGTATGGGATAGCTAATGCCATCGCCGAAGCTAAGGTATTTATTGTTGATGCAAATCAGAGAATAGATTCACAGAGTGCAAAACAAATAGAAGTCAAATTGAATATAATTTACAATAAAATATTTAATAGTTCTAGTAAATCTGTGTCTGTGTGTTTGTTTGTTTATTTGTGTGTCGTTTGAATTCGATGGATGATATGTAGAGATTGTGCAGTGCAATAAAGAAAGAAATTGCAAGGGAGATCATTTAGATAGATTATAGAATTTGCATATGATAAAAAGATATGTGTACTTTTTATATAAATGAAAATATATTTGTAACCCAGCTTTCGCGCGTACAAAAACGTTTTTATACATAAATGTTATAAAAAAACTAAAACTAATAACTAGTAAACTAGCCAAAATATAAATCAAAACGTTAACCGAAATTAAACTATTAAAAATTAAGATTAATAAAAGCATTAAAATGCGATCAAGTTTAAAATTCATTCAGTATTATCTTCCTTCTGTTTTTTTTTTAAATGTGAGCTGTGTATACGTATATATATACGATCTTAATTGAACGTTATTATATTACATCAAGTCGTGAGTCTTTTGTAACAATTAGGCCATTTAGTAAGATTTGCTTTAACAAACTAACAATATTTATATTAACGATTGCCAAAACGTTTTTAAATGGTTTTTTATCTTTATATAATATGTGTGCATACGTATTCTGATATTACAAGTAGTATACATACACATATGTCTTATTGCACAAAGTAACTCTCAATAATTATTTTATGCTTACTTTTAATAGTATATATGTGAATATATATATATATATATATATATATATATATATATATATATATATATATATATATATATATATATTAATATATATATTATATATATATATATGTATATATTATTAATATTAATATATGTCTATATATAACTATATATAAATGTATGCGTTCGATGTTTATGAATGTAAGGCAACTGGGCAAATGGTGCTACAGGTAATAAGAGTTGTTTTACATTTTACGGTAAACATTATATCTCATCTATAACCATTCATAAGACTTACGAGTTTATATTCAATACACACACACATACAGACACTCCCATACACAATCACACACGCATATACTCTGGTAGCCAGCATCGCATTGATTCAAATCAAATGGAAACACATGCTACTTGAACTGATTTGCATTTTAGACAATTCGATCGTCAGCTATCGCAGATGGAATGCCATTCAGCTGAAGAGGATCCTTGGGAACTACCTGATCGCCGATCATTATAACATGGTTATTTGTCGCTGTCTTCGTTGCTGGGACTGCATCTGCTTTTTGATCTATGTTGACAATTACTGGACTAGACGGTATTAGTGGATGGCTGTTGCTAGATGATTGAACGTTGTCTGGCTCCAGATGAGGTTGATGATTATTAAGTGGTATAGCGTCAATCAACTTATCTGTGTGGTTGACATCTAACCTGCTGCTGGCTGCTGCTGCTGCTGAAGTCGTGTTGCCCATCGCATCATACCGTTGGCCAGTCCCACTGCCAAATTGATCACTAGACGTTGTGAAGTACAATCCATCGCCCTTACTAATTGAGGTTTTAGTTGTCGTGTTTTTCCAAATTTGTGAATAAGCAAAAGTATTTGGTATTTGTTAACAGTGTTTGATTGAAAATTGTGGCGATTGTTGTTTTTGTGGATAATTGCAATTTTGTTGTAGTTGTTGTTGTTGCTCTTTGTTAGATAGTTTTGCGCTTTATACAATTTGGTTGATATATACATTAATATTGTACAATATATCAAATGTGATTGTTGTTTTAGTAAGCATTTGTTAGCATCAGCTTTTAAAATAATTAGTTACAGACCTATTTAAATCTTACAGGAACTAGACCCCTAGCTAGAGCTAGTTGTAATAGTAAATGTTAAGAATTTATAACTATTATTATCACAATCGGATAAGGGCCATTATCCGTTAATTAAACACTAAACACTAAATTAGGTCAATTTTAGTAAGACTTTTGATAACTGCTTAGAACTAATAATGTATCAAAAGACTTCGAATAACATTTGTTTTTTTTTTTGTGTCTTACAAAATTTGCTATTTTTTTTAGCTTTACAAATTATTGTCTTAAACTAACAGCAAGAATGTATTAAAAAATGTAATTAATTTAATATTTAGTGTGCAGAAGTGCAAGTACTAAAAAACTAAAGCGTTTCATTTCGCCAAAAGGTGAGAAAGTAATAAGAGAAGCGTAAATTGCAATAGGCAATGAATAGTTATAATTAAAAATAAACAAAACACACAAAAACAACAAACAGTGTAGCACAGATTAGTAATGTATGTATCGAATGATGAGATATATATATTTGTTGTATAATGCATGACGTACCTGGTAAATACGGGTATAAACCATAGCTGCCATCTGTCACCGAAAACCTCGCAAAAGTTGGCATATCGACCCAGATTATAGCCATTTTTATCCGGTCCACCAATGTTAAAGATGGGCGCACGAAAAGCCTCTAAGTAACGGAAAACATATTAGCATAAGGATTTAATGTACATTTAAAAGATATTACCCAGTGTGGTGCGATTGACGAGAACCAGATATATGTGATATCCAAATAAGCTCACCAAGCTAATGGCAAACATTATCGATATGAAGAACAGAAAGAGTATGTGAAAGCGTCCCATGCCGCTGCCGGTTGGCTGGCCCTGTTCCGAGACAGCAAGACCATTTTCATTCTTAACATTACATCAAATATAATATATATGTATATAAAGATGTATATTCGCATTCATTAACTATACAGCTACCAGCTAAACAAGCAGTGAGGCAGCTACCATGCATAAAATTTAGCTGTGGGCTCGACTTACCTGAACGAACTGTATGAAATCGTGAATTGTGGTAAAAGCCACGTAGAGGCAGTAGACCAGCGCGTAGCCCAAAAATAATACGAAAAACTTATAATTGGAAAAGTTAACGCAATTGTTCACCCATGGACAATGATGATCCATTTTAAGCACACAGCAACTGCACACGCTGCAATGATGCGATCGATCCGGCTTGATGATCTTGCATTTCTCACAGAATCTAACAGAGCCATTGATTGTACTGTGTGTAAATAAATAGATATGGGTACATAGTATACAATTATTTATAGTATGTGCAAATATTTATAAAAAGACACCGTTGTATGCTTAAATTAATTGCCCAAATACTTTTTCAAATTCATTATTCAATTTGTATCATTATGTTATCGTAAAATATGTAAGACATAAATGGAGATTAACAAACATATATTGGCTATTTCGATTTACCTAACCACAGATATATATTTGAATCTAATTTATTTAAATTTATATAAATTAAATGTAATTTATTGCGTTTTATCATTCCTTTAAGGCCACGTATTTATCAGACAATCATTTTACTCTATCTCAGTCTTTAAAACTTTGCTCTGAAAGCTTTGTACGCGGCATTCCTGCTGCATATCTTATTACTTCAAAACAATATGTATATAAACAGAATGTTGTTTAAAAAATTTCAAAGTTTTGCAGTTCTTTTCGTATATAAACAAAAATCTTATCTGTTTCGTTTTATGTGACAAACATTTTTAAACTTTCAGATATCTTAAGCGAACTCAACAAAAACTACGCTGACTAAGCTGCCTACACACAACCACAAGCTTATCAGTAGTAGGAAACTATATTATTCAGCTTCCCGTAGAAATAGTTTGTCGTGAGATAAGTTCTTTTATGAGTAACGTATTTGAGACACCTGAATGCAAAGCAAAAAATTTCGAATTATACACTATTGCGCTCCAATTAATATTCGGTAGTTTTACAATTTAACGTATCTAAAATTTAAGTACAGCTGTTTTTCTATATCGATTGTCTTACCGATTTGTAACCGGCAAACTGCGCGCAAAATTGTTTAAAATACGCTTTTGAGTCTCTTGGTTGTCGGCCCGGAATAGCTGATTCACTTCTTCATCCGGAATGCGCCACTGGAATAGAAAATATTTTCATTTATCAAATTTCGATGTGTACACTGTGAAAATGTAAAAGTTAAACTTGCGTGCGATAAATTATCACAGTATTCTAGCCTTATCAGCGTGTGAATCATAGAAGTGCACGTGCATGTATTTGTATTTGCTTTACCTGAGCCGGAACGCGGCCCACTGGCGTGTTTATTGTTTGCCAATAGGACCACAGGAACAATACAAGAGCGATATGATAGAAAATCAGCATAAATATCATCGCAGCACGATTCTCCGTTTTCACTGTAAGTAGGGCGAGAAAGAGTGAGAGAGAGAGAGGAAGAGTGTATCGTTTACGTTCTCTGTGTCCGATATTTGGGCTACTCACGAACACATAGCTCCACCACATAGGCATAGTAGGACCATGCGATCACGCCGAAAATGAAGATAACGGGTATCCACTTGAACACGGACAAGCAGCAGCTACAAGGAGACCTCCTTCGGCGATTGTCCTCGTTGCCCATATTGCCGTACAGAGGGCACGGCTCTACGTGAATCTGCGAGGCTGTGTATGTTTGTATGTCTTCGCGACGAATGGATGTTTCTGTTATCGCCACCACCTCTGTCGTCGCCAGCTCCAGGCTCGTTTAGGTTACTTGTTCTATTATGTTGAGAGAGTGGCAGTTCGTTCGTTTTTTTGTTCCTTCGTTGTTTCGTAAATCACAGTCAGTTGATTGTCGCAAACAATAGGCGAATACACATTGGAGCTTGGTTGCGTTTTCCGTTTCAATTTTTTTTTTTGTATACACAGACACTTTTGCTGATTGTTTTTTCTCTTTCAGCTGGAGCGAGTGAAAGTGATTGAAATTAGCCTGTAGCCATATTCTGTATTGCTTTTGGTTTTATAAAGCCATCGCGTGCTGGTAAGAGAGCCAACTTCCAGCAACGTGTTAGCGTTAATATATAAAATTTACGAAGTTAATAAATAAATATAAATTTATCCGAACCGATGGCTCACTCCAAGAATGGTCTGTGGTGAAGAGTGATGTGCAAATATGCTTGCGATGTTGATAATATATCGATATATAAAATGGGAAGCCTGACAATAATTTGTTATACTTATGGCAATTAAATAGAGACAAAAATTTTCAAACTAGAGTTGTTTTGCTTTGATTAATAAGATACTTGTTTGCGAAGAAAATGCAGCTTAAAATTTAAAATAATATGCCAAGATCGAGTGAAGGATATCGAGCCTGTTCAATTGAACAGCAGCGTTGCCAGATAAACAAAAATAGTTCATATCATATTGTGACGTCACATGGGCTGCCAGCTAACTGGCAGCGCTGCACACAAACGATACCACCGGCTGAACAAAATGTATCGAGCCAGCCCAATAAGAATCCAAGTTTCAGTATTATAGTAACGTGTGCCGTCGCCAGTGGTAGATATATATTTTGTCCGATATCGGATTATGCGTACTGCGTGCGTTTAAAATCACACACACCAAAAGAGTAATTAAAACCAGTTAATAAAAATTTGATAAAAAATAACTGCAGTGTTGACAAAAAAATTAAACAAAAAAAATCCAATTGCAAACCTTTTTAAAACAATTCACATTAGAAATTTTTGATTGTGCAAGTGTATGTAAAAATGTGCGCGTAATAAAAAACGAGGGCGCGATATGCACGAGGAGCCAAAGGGGCGGTCGGTCGGTCGGTGAAGGAGGCGGTGCTGTGGGCGGCAGTCGGCAGGCTCACAAAAAAAAAAAAACAAAATATACATACAAAAAATTCTACCTATCACTTTTGCCAGCTTGTTGTTGTTGTCGTTGCCGACGTCGTTGTTGGCAAGGTTTTTGGGGACGCCTGTTGGGGCTTCTCCTCGTTCTTCACGTAGGTGGTGGGGTAGGTGGGGGCAATCAATAAACGCGCTTCGACTAGGCCGCAGGTCAAAAGCGTAAGAGGGGAGGAGAATAGGCAGAGAGAGAGAGAAAGTGTAACATTTGGCGAATGCCGGCTCAAAATGTTTAATTAACAGTTAAGTGCTGCCCACTCTAATAAGAAACATAATCTGTATATCATTCTAATCAGTTGATCTAATTGTGATAACTAGACATGTGTGTGCTTGTTTTTTATTACTTAATTAATATTTATGCGCACATATAACATATGTCTCAATCATTGATTAGTTAATTAAAAAATTTAATTATTAATTAAAAGTTTCTTAACACATAAAGCTAGCACACATGTGGATTGGCATTTCGGCTTATCAAATTGGAGGCTTGGTGGGGTTATTATACTAGCGAAATGCAACGGCCAATTGGGGTCATGGTCAGCGTTGCCAAACGGGCGACTTTTAATAAGCCAAATGCCAATCAGAGCAGCGGCAGGTGTACTAACACATGCACACACATTTTGTAGGCCTGTGTGTGTGTGTGGTGGGAGTTGTGCAAGCGAAGAGAGAGCAGAGAGGAGAGCAAAGAGAGAGTGAGAGCAACTGCTGCTCGGTAGACAGGTCCGAAAAGCACAAAGCACAAGTGCAAATAAACAATACAAACAAATGAGCGAGGCACACACCAATACTCACATACATATTTATATATATATATACATATTTATATATATATATTTATGTATATTGCACTACAAACATACTTAACAAATTGCTGTGCACACACGCAGAAAATATTCAATGTTTATTTAAGCGCAAATAATTCACATACACACACGTAATTAATTAAACAATTACATTGCCAAAAAAAAGTAAACGTATTGCGTGTGCACATGAATACCTTATAATATATATATTGCTTTTTTACGAGCTTAACAACTTTGTATTTCGCATTGGAGCAAACAAATATCAATCAGCTCATCTTATTGGACTTGTTATATTTTTTGCATTAGCGAAATGATAACGGTAAAGGCAGCACAATTTTTTTAATTTGAAAAGAATTCATATACATATATTTACAAAATATAGCATTTCTCGTTTTCAATCACATCAAATAAATAAATATAAAATATTTTGTTGATACACAAAATAATTGCGCGACAGCAACAACTACAGTATCAGCAGCAGCAACAGTAGCAGCGCAGCAGCCGCACAAAGTTGAAGCTTTGATTTGGTCGTAAGAGCCTTCGCCTTTGCCGTCGCCGTCGCCTTTGTCGTCGCCTCCGTTTTCGCCCTCGGTTTGCGCCCTCCGATAAACCCAAACAAGCCAACCCAAGAGTAACAAATTAAATTTGGTTTTAGCCAATAGCAGCAGCAACAACAAAAACAACAAGAGTAATCAAAAGAAGTAAAAAGTCAGCAAGCGGAGACAGCAAGTAAGCGCTAGAGCTGAGCAGAGCGGAGCACACAGCAAGAGTGAGAGAGACAGAGGGACAGAGAGAGGTAGGGAGAGCGAGCGAAACGTCGTTTTGTGGTCTAGCAGCAGCGTCAAAGTCAGGTGAGTGTTGATACTTGTTGTTATTGTTGCTTTCCATTAGTTTCTTCACGCGATTAAATATTTTACGGGCTTATCAATAACTCCCCCAAGGGTGACATTTGCTTGATAAACAAATAAATTCGCTGAGAGAACGGGTGAACGGCAAACGAGCAGTCGGTCGGGCGTGCGGGTGGCAACGTTGACAATTTCAGCTCAAGTGTGTGCATCAAGTGGCAACGCTGACATGCACTTACACATATACCTTAAGTAAATAGTTGCACTTCTTACTGTGTTATGTGACATTCATTTATATTTCGCTTTAAAACACATACACACACATCCATCAAACTTCGCCATCTATCAACATTAGCGGAAGGCCAACGGTCACATTAGTCACGCGCACAGCGAGCAGCTGGTGACGTACTTACTGGCAGCAGCCAGGAATGGGACTGGGAATGGGAATGGATGGGAAAAGGAATGGGAAAACGAATGGGAATGGCAATGTTACAGGAACTGTCGTTGAGTCAGTGGGCTTGCGGCTATGGGCAGGGGAACAGAGCAAATACTTGCGTAGCATATACAATTCTATTGCCTACGGCAAGCTACGGCTTCCACTCATCGATTCTCTTTCACTCAGTACTTCCCTCGGTTGCGGCATTGCTGCTAACGGTTTTATTCCCATTGAGTTGTGCCCGTAAGCCAGATTCCTTGCATGTCCGCACGTTTCCTGGACGCAGCTTCAGCGTCTTATTTTCTTTCGGCCAATGGGCCGGGGTCGCTTTATTGATTACGAAGCGCCGAGCAGTACGGCACGATGAATGTAATACATTATTGGAGCTTAACAGTTAGCCATGCTGTGTACGCAGCCTCCATTGTGGGCTGCGCCGGTAATTAGGCATAGAGCATATGTAAAGCTTGCAGAGAGCTGTAATTACACATATTCTTTTCTTACGCATGTTCATAAAAAATGAAATTATATACATATTATATATAAACATGTATATATATATATATTATATATATATTTATTTATATATATATATATATTTTTATGTAAATATATTTATTTATTTTTGCCCTTTAACTAAGTGTAGAGTTTATTGGGGGCTCATAATAAGTCAAGAATAACTTTTTTGAGTATGCCACAGCTCAAAGGCATTTTTATTGACAATAGAGTAGAGGCAAAGGAGCTTGGGTTCTATCTTTCTCTCTTTATCTCGCATGCTCTCTGAGTGTGTGTGTATTAAGGGCTTTGCCATTGACAAGGGTTTCGTTTGTTGTTGTTGCTTTTGCTCTTCACTTTCGTCTTGTTGCACGTGAAAATCCCATCATGAGACAAGAGGCAGGACCTTTAGAGTTGTTGCTGTTGCCTTTATTACTTTTTCATTTCTCCTTCCTTCTCGGTCTCTTTCTCTCTCAAGCGCCCACTTTTTAGCTCTTTTCATTTTCTTGTTTCAAATTTATGCATTATTTCATTAAAAGAAAAAATAAAAATCATTTTGAATAGCTTTTCAAGCGGGTGAAAATGTTTTGCGCTGCTCTGTAGACAATGCGTTTTCTAATAGGAATTCTTGTTGGGAGCTCGGCTGCGAATGAATTTCAAAAATAGAAACGAATGTACATAAAGATTGAATAAACAAAGATTTCGAAAACCTAGCTAAAGTACGAGGCGTATGCGCAATTAGTTTGGCCCCTCAGCTGTGTGCAGGTGTTTTTGTAGCTGGCCAAAAAGGTAAATGCGTAAATTTGAACAAACTTTACTGAACTTAGCTGAACGCAATGTTATTAATTAGTTGGCAAATCAACAAAATTTGCTTTTTATGATTAATTATTTGTAAATATTCACGAAATGAGATTATGATTCAGAAAATATTGCGCATAATTTGCAAAAAAAAAAAAACAAAACTTTGTTATTTATTCTAAATGGCCCACATTTTGTCGTCTTATTGCGTGGGAGTTGGCCAAATGAAATGAACAATGAAAAGCGTGACTAACGATAATCAAGAAAGCATATATACATACATATAAATATATATATATGTGTATATATATAAAACACACTTATAGAGCATATTTATTTTGCTCAATCATAAAATATGCTAAAAAGAAAATGATGTTCAAAACATGCTAATGAAAATTCTGTTTAATTGCCTTGCTATGTGTGGCAAGAGCCCGACAAGAAAACAAAAAACAACAACCTTCAAATATTTCCAGTTTCTGTTTTTTTCTCTTTGAGCTGTTTGCTTTTTGCTCTTTGCTTTTTACGCCGCCAGCGGCCAAGCAAACGATTTGCCAAGTTCATCAATATTTCCATTTAATTTTCAATTTATGTATTGCGAGCACTTAACAATTAGTAATTAGGCCAATAGATAAAAGCCAAGTTGGCATAGGGCTAAAGCAAATTACAGCCCAAATAAGCCAAATAGAATTTTCAATTGGCAACAGGCAAATAAATAATGCCAAAAAGCTTTACCAAATTTGAATATTTGGCTAACATTGATGTAGTCTTTAAACTAAATCTGAGATAAAGCCAAAAATCCTTACACTCTTTGTTACATATTTATTCTAATTTGCAAATTATGCTAATTGGAAACTAAAATGTATATATTCTTATTGTCAATTGCTTTAAACCTCAAAATGGAACGAGTTTCTAATTGGAGTGAATATTTATTTTAATAATATATATACTATCATAATTTATACGCATAAGATGGTGCACATATCACATTATTATTCTGATAAGAATTCGAATTGGAATTAAAGATTTACCAATTTATTTGAGCTTCAATCTGTTCTCTTTGAAATAGAACTATTCTTTATATAGATACGATTTTTAGCGAACAGCAAAACAGGGTTTCCTTATATAATTTGAAGCACATTTATAGCTAACGATAATGAATTTTACTTCACAGTTGAGTTCCAAGCAAAGCGCTTGTCTAAAACATAATCCTCTTTTAATGCTCCATTGAGTAGACAAATAAAGGACACGCCCCCACCTATCACTCTCAAATCTCCGCTCTTTGTTCAACCGAACAAAAGCCAATGAAGCTTAAGAAGCTCTTTTAGAATTTAATGGAGTTCAATCTCTATTACCTTATGTGCCAATGGATATGCGTAAATGATTTGAAGATAATTCTTTATTTTTTTATTGGGCAAGTGAAAATGCGCTGAGAAAATTTCAGCTTAATATAATATAATATAAATAGTGATTAGATTAAAATGCTTTCGTACTTTTTATATAAGAGTACTTTAAAAACTGATTTCAGTGAATTTAAAAATATTTATATCACAAATACTGCTAAAAGAAACTTTTAGAAAGACTTTCGAATATGCCTTTCTTTGCCTATCTATTCCAACATAATTGAAGACAACGTTCGCTCTTTAAAGATTAAGTAATAGCACACAAACTAAAGATAAGAAAAATAAGTAGATAAATTTCATTAGACAGTATATGTGCTTTTTCTGTATATATATATGTATGTGTCGGCTGATAAGGTGCGTTTAGCACGTGAGCAGCAATTGGGTTGACACATTTAAGCAGCCCGAAAAACTAATAGGCAATAGCTTTAAACAGATTGCGTATACGTCGTGTTGTACGACAAGAGACAAGAGCCAAATAGCAAATACTAAATGACTTTTAAAAGCCAATTAACGCACGATATCTGCGACTCTTGACATGCCAATGTGTCAATATGCCAATGTGCCAATATAGACTGTCAATATGTTCGGCTTGTCAAATATCGAAAATCGCTTCGATATGTCGCACGCCCGCCCGCACTACAACAACATTAACAATGCTCGTTTTGACAGTTGTTCGGCAATATACACAGGGCGGACTATCGGGGGGAAAGACAGCGTGAGTGAGAGTGAGAGGGGAGAAAAAAAAATTGAATTTTGTGTTTGGCTGGACGGTTTTTTTCTATTATTCCCATCAACTGCTGCTGCGAGCAAAATTGTTAGCAGCGTTTTTCCCACCGCGTTTTCTTTTTTTTTATTGGCAGTAAATTAGACTTTGTGTCATCGTTCCACTTCCAAAATATAAATATATATACGAGCACTTCGAGCGAGGGTTTATTCATAATTTGTGTATATTTTCAGTTGCTTTTGTTATCTTTATTTGTATTGTTAGAACTTTATTTTATGTAAAAAATATATTCGTGTTAATAAGCTACTGAAACAGTTATTATTTTAACATTATTTCTTACGTAAAGTTTCTAGAAATCCTATTAAGCGCGTCATGCATTTGAAAATATGGAAATATTTTAATATTTTCAGCAAAAAATTTGCGCAATAACAATATTACAATTAAATTAATTTAAATTTCATAATTATACTACAAAGTCTGAGCGCTTTATATGAAAAGCTAAACATTTTGCAGCCCTGGTTCATGGCGTATTTGCTTTAGTTACTTTAACCGATAGTCTCGATTAGACTAATTTGTTCTACTATCGAAACACCAATAGTTCATTTGGCTACTAAAATGTTCTTTTGGGTTCGATAATATCGACTTAGTTGACTATCAAATAAATTAAGAATTTGGCAACTTTTGTGCCTCAATGAAAATGGTCATTAAATGTCCACTTCTTAAGCAACCCCTGCTAGTAGATTGGCTACAAAATAAATGCTCTTTCTGTGCTTGTATTAATTTCAAGATTTAAATACACCTCGCCTAATAAATATATTTTTAAAAAATAAAAAAATTGTTGCACCACATAAAATTGAGAACAAGAAATAAATAAAATTAAAATTCAGAAAAGCACAAAAAAACGCCCACAACGCTGCTAAACGAGGCAATAACAATATTGTATGCATTTTACTTTTTATACTTGACTCATCGCAGACTCAATTTTAATGCCATTTGGTGTGCGGAGACTTGTGGCAGAGACTGTGGCCGACTTTGAATGTATTCGTATTAGCCTGGCTGATAACTTATCTACATTTTTGGCTACTTGACGCAATTTGTTGGCTGCCCTCCTCTGCCCTCTCAGTCTGTCTTTGGAATTGGGCAACTTTCTGCTTACTTAATTTAATGCTTATCAAAAGTCATATGCAAAGTTTATATAGAGACAAACACTGATGACTGATGACTGATGACTGATGACGTCTTTTGGTCAATCAACTCGATGGTTCGAGAGGGCGCCTTTTGTCTTTAATGACACCTCTACAAATCACTCTGCAGCGCGTTAATTAGAAAAAAAAAACTTTTCAGCTAAAGTTTTGACTCTACTGATTGCAAAACTTTAGCACTGAACTATGGCCACTATATGCATAGAGAGAGAGAGAGAGAAAGATAGAGGGAGAAACAGAGGGAAATGTATCTAGCGATTGACTTGGTTACATTCATGACATTATCAGTTTCTGCTGCGGTTTTCCAAAGCGCAACTGCAGCAACTTTGTCTTTAATCGATTTAACAATTTGCTATAGTGGCAAGTGCCCCAAGGTCAGTTCAGATGATGGTTGTTGTTGTTGTTAGGGGAAAACAAAAAGTCAAAGCACAGCTGTGTGACGTCAATTGGTAACACTTACGTTAGCCAAAGATAAAGCCAAGTTTTAGTTTTTAGCTCTCTGCCTGCAAAAAAGTTTTACTCAAATCTCAGTGGGTGTAGCTGTACCTATTCGCTGGGTAGTCATCCATAATTTTGTTTTCTAGCGTTTGCTATGATTTGTGTTTTTTTTATTGTTATTACTGTGTAGGCATACGTCACTTATGTGTTTGTTTTTTACGGCCAACGCAACAGATTAAAACTGGCTGGAAACCTATATTTAAAAGAGCAATACATATAATTGTATGTATAGAAATGGACATATGTATAATATATTGTAATTGAAATTGAAATTGAAATTGTTTTTTTTTTTTATTGTCAAGCTTTGAGTTTTAATACTAAAAAAACAGAGTGCCTTTCTATGGAAAAATATTTATTTATAGAGCTTATATAAAAATATAAGCAGCGAGCTCATAGCAGATATTCACACGTTCAAGAAGAACAAAAACCATATTGAAGTATACAAATAAAAATAAATTTTCTATATGTATTAAAATCATATTTATATAAACTATATAATGCAAATAAATAATAAAAAAGAAATAAATAATGTTTATTATGCAATTGCCTAGCTCGACTGGGCATTTAAGTATGCGACGCAAAGAGGCACGAAGACGACCTCAAATGGCAGACAGACAGAGAGACAGATATTTGATATGCGTAAGCGCGCATTGCATAACAGAATAAATTAATACGATTTATTGGATAATGCGCGTACTTAAAATTAAGCCACTTGATAAAGAAAACTAAAGATAATAAAGCCATATATATAAAAAAAATAAATTTGACTAGACATGAATGTCAAATGAACGCAAAAAGTTTCTTTAGATATGTGAGCTCTGGAACCTTGAAGTGCAAGTGGTATTTCGCTTCATTGATTTTGGGGATTTGGAAAGGACAAGCTGCGATATTTGCTGTCCGTTAGTCTGCCTGCCCGTATGTTGGTTGGCTCAGCCACAGTTGCTTATCGAAAGTTGGCTAAGCAAATTATGGCCTGGTTGAATGCCCACTGGTTCTACGGTGTGCCTTCCTGTGGGGCTGTTTGTCTAATCAAATTTGTTGCCTCGCACTTGCAGCATTTCGTGTGCCATGCATTTTGAATGTGCCTCGGGCCATAAATCAATTAAATTTTGGATGCGGAATGCAGTCAAGATGAGCTTGGCTCCGAGAGAATATTGAAAGCTTTAAGTATTTAAAAGTAAGTTAAATTGACAAGCACTTTAATATTGTGTCAAATTTTATTTCAACAAGCTCGTTAAATGCATATATAATTTAGATGGGTTGACAAGCACTTTAACTTGCAGTTACAAATTATATTTCAATATTTCAAGTGGAACTTTTTTTAATTTATTGGAATTACTTTTAAAAATAAATAGCTATTATGTCAAATTATATTTCGTTACCTCACTAATTGTAAGAAAGAAAATATTATTTATATATTTGAATTGAGGTAACAAGAACCTAAACATGCTGCCAAATAATTAAGCCCTAATCATCTTGTACTATTTACAGAAAAGTACCTTTTCAACTTGTTTCTGATTAATATTTAACTCGAACGGTAAAAATATGGCAACTCCATCTCGCATTACTGTCAGTTTGAACACTCCAGCGTTGCCATACCTGCATAAAAGCTTAAGAATTAACGGCTTCAACTCTTATTTAACTAGCTGTCAACTGACTGTCACTTCATGACAATGAACAGTGGAACTTGTGTCAGTCAATTGTGACCTGAATCGAGCTTTATCCATGGTCCTTGCTATCCTGCATATTTGATAAGCGTAAAATGAAGAGAAACACAAATTGGTGCACAAATTTTCCGTGCCGATTTTCTTTGTGCCCAACAAAAAGCATGTTGATTAGTTTCTTCTTTATTTCTTGGTCGTTTCCTTTCTTTTTGCCAAAGTTTATTTTTTAAAAATTGACTTTCATTGTTTGTTGAAAGTTGTTTGCCTGTGTTGTTAAAAAAATAAGAAAAAAATTGTCACAAGTTTTGAGTGCTGCGCTGTTTGCACAATTCGTTCGCCCTTTGCCCTCTGTCAGTCTCTCTCTGTCTCTTGTGTCTTGTCTCGCATTTCTCATCAATTTTGTGTGCTTTTTGCGTCCAGCTAAAAAAATAAAAAGGTTCAAATTTCATTGTTGGCTGCTATCTTGAGCGGCTTAAATATGTTGCTGCATGTTGTTAAGATGCTTAAAGTGCGGTAAATTTGTCAAAAGCGAACCCTGAATAGCGAGCGATCCGGGATAACATTTGACTTCGAAACAATTTCGCTCTCTCTCTCATCTTTCCTTATTCAATGATGCACAGCAAATGAAGCCCTCAAACTGGAATTTTGTTATTGTGCATTGTTAAGCAGTTGGGTCAACAATTCCACTGGCCCTGCGCATACGTTTAGCCCAAGCTCAAATGCAAAGCTTCAACTCTAATGCCTCTACTCACACACACACATATTTTACTATATACACATATAATAAGTTGTTATCGGCGCAGCTTATCGCATTCTTCACTTTTAAGTGCTACCACCGAAATACTTTTCGCATTCTCATCTAATATCGATTGTAAATTTGTCATATGCAACTGAAGTTACTTCTATATACTAGACTTTTTATATAGTTTGTTATCGATACACATTCTTCAGTTTGAAATATAGTTCACTTGAATACAAACAAAGTCTTGACTAATCACAATTCACACAGACTCCATTTAGAGCACAGACCCTTTATATGAGTCAAAACTTGCTTATATGATTTTTAAATGTTAAACCATTTATGACTCGTGCTACGAGTATTTACAAATTTCGATAAGCATTGCAAAACTTTATTTTAAAATTATAATTTTTTATAAAAATTCTCACATTCAGGTCAATTGATTTTTCTTCGCTTTTAGAAAGTTTTAAATTTATTTTCTTATTTTCATATATACTTATTTCATATATATTTATACAGAAAATTACACATACATAAAAATCTAATTTAAATAAATATTTAATATTAATCGATTTTTAAAGAGCTATTGCTATATATATTTTTTGAGCTATATCTAAAAGTTTTCAAGCTTAACGTTTTCTCACCATTTAGCTTACGGAACTGAAATATTTATGATGCTTAATAGATAATGGCAAAACAACTTTGTATGTGATTTTCGTTAGAATTTTACTTTGACAATTTGTCACGCGCAGCAACAAAGTTGTGCGTGTGTGAGTGGGCGTGCGTGTGTATGTGCCGCCCTATTCCAAAAGCACTTCAAACTTTACGCAGTTAAGTCAACAACAACGAAAAAAGAAGAAGAAACAACAACAAAAACAATAATGACCGTATATTGTATGCCACACGGCTACGCCCACACGCCTTTGACCGAGGGACAATGAAAAGCTTGCAAAAAAAAAAGTATTTATATATATGAAAATAAAATGAAAAAATGTAAAAACTGTTGCGTGTGGCGCACATGCATATACACAGACACATACGCATATGCATACACATATATTTATATATATATATATATAAAAGGGAATGAAAAAATCCGTAGGAAATGGGAGCGATAGCGGCAACTTCTGTTTATTTATGGCCGCATATGCTGCGTATCCTTCTTTCTGTCTGTGTGTGTGCGAGGGTTCATGCGTGTGCACATGGCATTTACACACACACACACACACAGAGCACACTCCCTCACTTACATATTAAGCGAAAACTTGCATATGCACTTTGATGCGCACTACAAAAAGCGCAACATGTAGATATTTGCCCTTTGCAATGGCCCTTTGGCCTAACCCAATTTGATCTGACGACATAACTGTACATTGGGTGATATATAATCAAAGTTTATAGACTTCACTTGAACTTTAGCTTAATGCATTTGCCATGTGCATAAATTGAACGTTCTTTACATGTTATGAGTGCAATCAACTTGTAGTTGCGCTTTGTGATGCAATAGAGTAGAGTTATCGATAAGCGTTAAGGGGGTTACCAAACTAAAGTTAGCTGCGCTTCTTTAAAGAAGTTGCTACAAGTTGAGCTATCGAGAAATTACCAGCAAAACTTGAAGTAATTGTTAAAAAATAAAGCCAATTTAGAAATAAAACAATCGATATGTTATCGATCGAAAATCAAACTGCCCAAAAACGAAAGCTTAAATCCTTTTCATTTTGGGCAGTTTTAAAGAAGTACAATTTTTCCCTTAAATTTGACTATCGATAAGTTATCGATATCACATAGAATAGCAGCTGAGGTTGACTGCGCTGCACCTGTCAGAAAAAAAAGATAAATAAATTTATGAATGGAAAAGCAGACAATTTAACATAATTAAACAAACGTCAAAGTTGCTTTATTATTTACTAACAAATATTTATTTTATTTCTGGTGCTTTAATTAACTTTAGTAATGTATAATGTTAAAATAAATTCTATTTAATTCAGCCGCCATTCATAGTGCACAATAAATACAATTGAATTTGATTTACTTTGTTGTTCGATTGCAAATAAGCAATTATTATAAATGAATGAACCAAACACAAAAGCAAATGTCGAAATATTTTCGCTTGGCTATATTAATTGAGCGATAGATTTTTGAAATATCTATTTTAAATGATGTAATTAATTCTTGATTTTTTTTCATGTAGATATAGACAAATTATTGGCCATTTGTTTGGCAATTGTCTAAGTGGGTTTCATGCTGTGGGTTAAGTGGCCATAACCGCAGAACCACTTATATATTTATATATATCTATCATATATGATAAATATTATATATATATATATATATATATATATATATATATATATGTTTGTGTGTGCCTTTCTTGCTTTTGTTCTGTGCAAAAATAAGTGCGACAATTTTTGTTAAAATTTGAATATTTAAATATGCATACGGCGAGTGTTTGTCGTGTAAAATGGCCTTTACTTTTATTTATCGCTCTGGCCAAATGTCACTCGAGTGTGTTGTTTTCATTGCTGTTGTTGTTGTTGTAGTTGTGACAGCTAACATAGCATGCGATATCTTTACGACTTGGCACAGTTTAGAATGTGGGTGAATTGATTGCAGGGGCAGCCAGAGAGCGGCGCTTGACACAGACTGTTCTGTGCATATATTTAAGCTCAAGTGTGTGTTACCATATATCAGCATATATCAACATATATGTGTGTGTGTGTGTGTAGATCTATATTTACTGTTTATTCAGTTGCGCTAGCCAAAAGCAGCTAATGTGAAGTGCAAATTCAAATGCAGTTCTTGCCTACACTTGAGCTACGACAGCCACAGGACACACACACACACAGACACAGAGCTACACTTGACGTCAGCCTTGGGCACACTTCCTGAACTCACACACACACGCACACACTCACTCATACTGGCAGACAGAACTTCATGTGTCATCATATGCCTCTGACATTAATGGGGCTTGACCAACGTTGTGAGGCACTCTGGCCTGGCTGTGGGACATGTTAAGTGATTTCCAATGCAGTTGCATTTGTCGTTCGAGTCATTTGCATAAATATACCGCAAAATGCCAAAGTAACGTCAACAACAACAGCAGCAACCAAATGCTTTGCATAACAAATGAAAATTTAATTTTTGTTTTATACATTTTGCGGCTTGTTTAGCACATTTTGCACATTAACCCACATGCAAAAAGGAAATGGCTGCTTGCCCGTCTCCCTGTGTGTGTCTGTGTGTGTGCGTGTGTGTGTCTCTATTGTTTTCGCGCACGTCGGCCATTTTGCATTTGTTTTGGCCCAAGACGAAGGCAATTGCCAGCTGGCATTTTGCATAATTATCCATTTTCCACTTTATTTTTATTTTTATTTTCATTTTTAGCAATGCCTCGACCCAGTTTATAAGCAAATTATAAATGACTTTTTACGGCTCTAAAGGAACGCGACTTAACATATTTGCATTTATGCCTTGGCCATGCTTCAAGGCTCTTAACTAGGCTAAAATTTAATTTTAAAGCTCTATTTAATAATGCAACTGACTAGCTGAATAACTGAATATAAACGAAATCGTACACAAATGAGAATTTCGTTCTATATGAGCGTGGAATCAATCTCTTGCCCGAAAGATGGCAAAAGGTATTAGAGAAAAATGGAGAATACATCATATCATAAAATGTTTTATAAAATAAATAAAATCGGGTTTGAATTGCACTAAAAAAACGAAATTACTTAGTATTTTGTAACAAAATTTAGGATTTAATATATTTTATTTCTATTCAATATATTTTATTTCTTCTATTATGCGGCTATAATGCTGAGTTGTTGTAATGATCATATTTATAATATTATAATGGTCTTAATGTCAATCTTAATTATGTTAATAATTTATTTATAAATATAAATAATAATATTATACATGATGCTAACGATGTAAACGATATGATTCGAAAACATTTTCAGTTAAAATGCAGTCTTTAATTTGTTATATTTTTCATATTTGCATGCAATAGAGCCTTGCCCCATAGCTGCATACATGTGCAACAGTTACATACGACACTCTATTTTAAATGCTCTGGCCCGTTCTACGAGCTTAGTTGCAGCTGCTTGCAATTGCGTCTGCTATGAATAGTCAATATATGCAAGCTATACCAATTTAGGCTAATTGGCTAAAAACAGAACCTGCCTGCAAATGCCAATACAGCTGAGTGTGCGTGTGTGTGTGTGTGTGCATGCATATTTGTGGCCTTTGCGCTATTTGCAACTGGCAGCAAATAATGCGCGCACAAATGTATGCTATATTAATTGCTTGCGTACGTGTGTGTGTGTGTGTAGGTGTGTAACTGCATTTGCTGTCTCACTCGGACTCCTTGCGCGCTCTCCCTCTCTCTCTTTTGAAATTCACTTCATATTTATGACTGTGTTGCTGTTGTTATTGCGTTTGTTGCTTGCCAGCCTTGTTAATGACAGAACAAAACACTTTTAATTATCAGCGCGCTAACACACGCCAACTCACACACACACACACTCAAATACATATACATACACTTACATACACTGACGAGCAAAACTGTAACACATGTTCAATGTTCTCACTTCAACGGTCTGTATTATCTTTTATACTTTATGCATGATTATGATCATAGTCTTGTTTTGTTAGTGAAATATTTGGCTCTTTTATTTATAAATTTGAAGACATTTGATTAGCAATAAGAGAAATACAATAGCAAAGAGTAAAAAAAGTCAAATGTTACAGTTTTGCACTGCAAATATTTTTAAACAAATATTTTTATTAAATTTTTTTTAATAACGGGTCCACAGCCCTTTTGATTTTTTGAGGTTGTTTATACGGTTTGGCATACTTTGCGTGTAGCGTCGCACCATTTCAGGTGGAATCGAGTACCAAACGTCCTTCGTTCTCTCTCATAACTCCATCCTGCCATTTGGAGGGGCCGCATATTTCGCAAGCTGCGATTTCAGATGGCTCCATACATTTTCTATGGGATTCATGTCTGGAGATTGCGGTGGCCACTTCATAGTTTGAGACTTTTGGTTCAATAACCAATTTTTCGCCAAATGGGATGTGTGCTTTGGGTCATTGTCTTGCTGAAAAATGCAATTTTCAACAGCCAGACCCATGTTGCCAATGACTCCTCCCAAATTTTCTTGAAAAATTTTTAGGTATTGCTCCTTACGCATTATACCATCAATTAACACTAAGGGCCCAACTCCATTTGTACAAATACAGCCCCAAACCATTATGGACCCGCCACCGTGCACCGCACTGTATTTGCCGATTGGACTGTGGGATTCCTAGTCCAATACCACGTCGTCTGTCTGACTCAAAACGATTAATTTTAGTTTCGTCTGACCAAATAAACTTGAAAAAAATTTTTGTAGCATTGTTTAAGCTTTTTATTTGTAACTTATGGCATGCCAATAAGCTAGATCCCAATTTTCATGCATTATAGCAAAGTTTCTACGCAAACTAATGTGCCTTTTAGCTAGAAATGGTTTTTTTTTTCTTTCATTGGCCTTAAGCCCCAATCTGCCGAGACTGCGACGGACTGTCCACTCACTGGCATTTAAATTTAACACATTAGCAGCTGTTATTGGCGTAAAGTCGCGATTGCCTGTAACTAAGTTAGCCAAGTGGCGCGTGTCACGTTGGCTTAAAAGTCGCGGTCGGCCTCCTTTATTGATTTTAATGTTTTCTGAACTGTTTTTGTTTTTAACACTGCACAGTCATGTGGCTAACACCAAATTTATTAGCCACTTTCCTAACGGATTCGCCCCTATCAATAATTCGATTATTTCCTTTTTCTTTTCATCAGCCATCATAATTATTTTGCAAATTGACTTAAAATGATCAAGGTTTATCGATTTAAACAAAAACAAATAAGTTTTAATGGTAAAAAAAGCTTTGAAACAAAAGTAAATAGGTTTTGCTCTGCGAGTGCAAAACTGTAACATTTGACTTTTTTTACTCTTTGCTATTGTATTTCTCTTATCGCTAATCAAATGTCTTCAAATTTATAAATAAAAGAGCCAAATATTTCACTAACAAAACAAGACTATGATCATAATCATGCATAAAGTATAAAAGATAATACAGACCGTTGAAGTGAGAACATTGAACATGTGTTACAGTTTTGCTCGTCAGTGTACATATATTTATATATCTATTATATATATAGCTCTTCCTGCCATTTATCGACTGACTGTCATGCAATGTCTTAGCGCAATCTGAATGTCTTATGCTTCTTGTTTCTGCCCTGCTATTATCTGAGCCCAATTGCCAGCCTGTTAATTACCAAAAAAAAAAAAAAAATAACAACAACCACGTTAGCTGTCTTATTTTATATCTTGTTACTTTGGTTGGTTGTTGTTGTGCGGCTTGTTTGCGCTTTGCACGCGCCGCTTGGCAGCCACGCGCAGCGAATTTACCCAAAAAGTCGGTTTTAAATTAAGCGCAACAACAACTAGAATAGCAGCAGCAGCAGCAGCAGCAGCAACAACAGCAGCGATAACAATTACAACAACAAGTGCGTCATGTAGCTAAACGTTTTGTTACAGCACATAATCGCCGTAGATGTACTTGTACTTAGCTGAATAGATAGACACAACGAGCTACATAGATACACACGACGGCACAGTAGCTTTTATGTAAATGTTGTTGTCTGTGTATCTGTGTGGGTGTGCGGGTGTGTGTGGGTATTTCGCTTTTGGCTTTAAAAAGCAGCTGCCTTTGGGTCGTAATTGCGCTCTAATTTAACGCTAATGAGCACCAAATCATTTGGCCAGCCAGTTTGTCATTCCATCAGCAACAGCAGCATCATCATTCTCATTATTATTCTCATCATCATCATCATTATCATTATCATTATCATCATCTTCATCCACTAGGCAAACAGTTTTATGAAAATTTTGTGCGTAGGCACTTTTGCATATTTGAAGCCGTCTATTTATTTACAGCTTCAGCCTTAGCTTCTAGCTTCTGCCTTGGCTAATACGCGGTTCAGAGCACAGCCACGACCCAGCTCCAGGCGAGTTCAAGTCCAGCACTGCTGCTGGGCTTCATTGTCTGGCTTTCTGTTTCAAGGATTCGTTTTAAAAGCTTTAACTTTGCAACTTTTTCTTTTTTTTTGCTAAGGTCAGGCACATTAAGTGCGAGATTTATCGGTGGAATGCGGGGAGCAAAAACTGTAGCACAAACTTGCATTTAATGGCATAAACTAGATAGTTGTTGCAGAGCGAATGTCCGGCTGGAGATATGCATTATATGAAATGCGTTTTCTACTTATTTTCTATATATTAAATGAAAAGTCAGGAAATCCTGAAGTCTTCCTTATCAATATTTCAATCAGTGCTAATTGGATTCGAAGCTATCGATACAAAGCCTTTGTTAACTCGAACTATTGTTATCGATAGCAAAGCTTTGTTAGCTTGCGCTATTGTTATCGATAGAAGAAATAAAAATGGGCCCTTGCAATTTAGTTCCCATTTCTAGTTTATGCCAATTCGTTTCAACTTCTGTTAAATGCATAGCTAACGATAACAAAATGTCGTTTGCTCTAGCCTAAATATTAGTATTAAGGATCGAATATATTTGCGTGCAATTTCTCTATCAATATTTAATAAACAAGCGAGGGAAGTTTTATTTGAATAGACTAAACTTCCTTTTGAGAATATTTTAATAAGTTCAAATAAGATTTTAGTTAGTTATCGGATTATCTTTTTTGCTTCAAATAACTTTTAACTACTTTCAAAAGAAAAGCTTGATATTTTCAAGCTAACGAGAACATAATCCTTCGCTAAATTTAATTTTCTTATTTTTGCTCTGCTTCAGGTTTGCATAAAAAACTTTTTTATCCACTTGACATTGGAACTGAAATCAATTTCACTTGCTAGACAATTTTATGCATGCTATAAAAATAAAAGCAGCGAAATGCAAATGCCAATGCCTTGGAATATTGCAAAACGATTTTAAATCTTATGTGCGCAAGAACAAATCCAATAGATTATAAAATAATTGAATCAAAGGCAAAGACAAAGGCCAAGTGGGTGGCTGGGTTGGTTGGTTCTGTTTGTAGGATAGCAGAGTTAACTTCAAGGGTTAACTGACAAGTCGTTGTCTTCATCGCCGTCGCCGTGGCACGCAATCAAAAAACCCGAATGCCAACAAATTGCGTTGAATTGGCAACGAAATGTGATATAAACACAAGTCATTGGACGTCCCGACTCCGCCCATCCCCGCGACAAGCCCAATTTCTGACAGCGAATTTCACTGTCTGCCTTAGAAATTCCATTTGACGGCAACAGCTTTAAATGCGCCCTTACCAAATGTCAGCTCGACTGCCTTTCCAGTTGATATACCTACGTATATTTTACTTACTTGCTGCACGTGCTCCGAGTCAGCCTTTAGGCAGGAGCTATGTGTTAATGCCATTTGAATCAGTAGTAGCTGCGCCTCACTGTACTTGCCGTGGCACACAATTCGTGCTGTTCTGAATATCTTCTCGTTATATTCGCTGCTTGGTAATTAATTACTTTTACTTAACTTTGTCTATCTAATTCCAATCGGAATCTGTTAGAAATTCGTTACTTGTGGCTTGGCTCTCGCTACTTGACTGATCTTGTTGCAACTTTTTTTAGTTTAAAACTTTACTCGCTACACTTAACTCGCTTTGAGCTCCCTCAGCATGTCTCCTTACATTTTAACTTCTGTGCGATATGAGGCCTTCTCTACTCGTTTCTTTCTACTCGCTACTCGCTGGTGACTTAACTCGCTCTTTCAAATGCCTTATTTTTATTTCATATCCCTTTTAGCTACTCTCCACTGTTTCCTTGTCTAATTACTCTCGGTTTTTTCAGGAACTTCTTGATACTCTTTATTCTTCCTTAGGTACTCTCAACTGCTTTCTACTTGCTTTCACCCAACTTCCTAATCCTTGATTTAATTTCTTCTACTCATATCCCTTACTCGTTAACCCCTGATGTCACTCGCTACTCGTTGCTGTTAATAAATCAATACCCACGCGTCGTATTTTGACGAAGCATTTCAAGCTGATAACCTTTTTACTTTAACACCGTTGAGGCTAAAAGGGCCAGCATACACACCTTGAATACACGTATATATATATACATATACATATACAGGTACTCACTTATGCACACACAATGCAAAAACAAATAAGCATTTTGCCATTAAAGTTGCGTGACGAACTGAAATTTGCGCCAAAGACTCGCGGGACTCGTTCGTTTACTTCTTTTTATATTTTTTATTAAGCTTCCATGCACATATGTGCGCCCATATATGTATGTGCGTGTGTGTTAGCTCTGACATTTACGGTTGTTGCGCTGCTCGTTGTTGCCGTGTGCTCGTCGTCTACATATCGCCTCGTGCTGGTTCTGGTTTTTGGGTTTCTCTCCATCTTCTCAGCTTTTGGCTCGGCCGCCCTGAAGTATGCCTCGAAATTGCTTTGATGCCTCGCATGAGTGTGGGTGGCATATATTCGTATGTGTCCGTGTGCGTCTGTGTAATTTTTCTTGTCACAATGAGCGGGACGCGTGTTTTAGCGTGGCGGCTTTATGGTTGAGCTGTATGTAAGGCCATCCACCACGCAGCACTAAGGACGACTTTTTGCTTGACTTGCGGAAAATTAAGTGCTTGTCGCAGGGCAAAAGCGGATTCATATTCTCTTCTCTTCGCTTTTTTTTCCTTTTTTTTTTGCTGTCTGCCACTTTGATGCATTGACCGGAAAAAACTGAATGCAAAACTGTACGGCGTTTTCTTAAAACGGAAGAAAAGCAGGACAGCTAGCTGGGCACATGTATTTGAAAATACATTAAACTAAATGTCAGTGAATACATTGAAAGCCCTGTTGAAAAATGAATTTTGATTGAGAATTTATGAATTCATTATTCACTTGACTTTCAGCAAGATTTATCTTGAGAGTAAATTTATATTTTGTAGACATATTATATCAAGGCGTAGTTGATAGCTTGGCAGCACTTAAGCTATAAGCGGCGAGCTCTGTTAATAAAAGTCATTTGCTATGCAAGCTGTCAGCTATGCCGTATATTTAACATCAGGATAAAGCAGCGTTCAACTTGTTAACGCACTATAAGCCAAGGAATTTGATTGAGAATGAATTGAATTCTTTATTCATTTGGCTTTCAGGTAAATTTAGTTTGTCCTTTTATGTGTATAACTAATATTTAACATGCGGATAAAGTAGCTGGCAAGCAAGATCTTCTCCAGAAATATATATATTATTTATATCAATTAATAAATATTTTAGTCCCTTTTAAAATTTAATAAATTTAGTTGTTTTTTTTTATGGCCAGAGGTGGAAAACAGTTTTGAGTAGCACATAAATTGGCTATTTTAGTGGCTTCTATGCAGCATATTAAAATATTTTGTTTGCATGCTGCTCAAATGCAATGAAAATCAAATTTTAATTATGCATTTTTGGGCTGCCACAAACTTTGCGGCTCACAACGTTTATGGCCAAAATGCGGGCCAACTTTTTAGGTGGGCAACGGCCACAGCCAAAGCCACAGCAACAACAATAACAGCAGCAGCCAGCTATTCAAATGCTGCCCAGTGGGAATATTTATTTATGTACTGCTTTGCTTTTGTTGTTTGTCTGGCCATCAAATGGCAGTTAGTTGCTGTTGTTGTTGTTGTTCTTGTTGTTGTTGTTGCTTTTGGCCAGGTGTTGTGCCAATTGAAAATCTGCATTTGCCAACTGGTCATATTCATTTTCCAGCCATTTTCAATCGATTTGCTTTGCACTTAACTGCAAATTGTAAACGTCATGGTAATTGGAAAAGCGACCGTAAAATATTTTCTAATCAAAAATCATAATTAAACGGCATAAAGTAGAGTACTTTAAGTAAAAAACACAAGGTGTGGAAATAAATATTTATTTAATAATAGGATTTATCTTCTTCTTCATATATGTGACTTATTTTGACGATTTCTATCTGTGGAGATTAGATGCAAGTTTTTGTCTAACTACATCAAACCCCTCCCTCTCTCTTGCTCTCTTTGTTTATCTTTCTGTATCTGTATTTCTATTTATAGCTCTATATTTCTCCCTCTCTTTCTATCTTCGTATCTTGCCCTCTTTCTGTTTTTCTATCCTTATCACTCTCGCTGCATCTTTCTCTACTTCCCTCTCTATCTCTCATTCAATTTCACTTTCGCTGCAGCTCTGTCTCTATCTCTTACTCTACCTCTTACTCTACCTCTTACTCTACCTCTCCATCGCGTTCAATCTCTCAATTTCAATCTCTCAATCTCTCAATTTCTCTCTCTCTCTCTCTCTCTCTCTCTCTCTCGCTCTCCCTCTCCCTCTGCCCTTCAAGCCATCATCGATCTCTTTAGAACTAAAAAACTGTCTCAGAAACTTACCTTTCTTCACCTCATCGTCGGCCTGATCAGAGCCGAGCTGAGACGTTTTTTCCAAAAACTTGAGCTACATTTGTTGAATATAAACTTCAAATTAAAACACATTACATATTCAGTGCAATGCATTTGGTTTTAACCATCGATTTTATGTAGCTCTGTGATATATTTATGGCTCTTTGCTGGCCATCAGCAAGCTGCTCGTATCATTGCACTTGAGTTAGTTGTCCTGGCCTTCAGCCTTTCCGTTGCACGTCCACGTCCACATCCATGTCCACGTTCATGTCCATGTTCATGCATTTTATTTATGCGGAATTGATTTTGCCCCGCCCATATTAACACTTGACCCAATTTGAAAAGCCAACACACTTGAGCGGGAGGTCAAGTTGGGGGCGTGTTGTGGGCGGAACCGGCTGTTGCCGGGTACCAATGACAGTGGCATATGCGCTGGACATACTAATTAGACAGACGGTGGGGCGGACACAGAGGCAGAGCGGAGATTCCGGCCACAACTGTTGCCATTTGCTGTCCACTTTGACTAATTATCGGGAGTGTGGCCGGCATTATGAAGTCACTTAAAACTTGGGCACAGGTGTTCTCAATTTTTGCTGTTGACGTAATTTGATAGCTGCTGTCATTTACTGTTAGATACTTACCTGCCTTACCTGGAAGAGACTGCTCTTGCTTTTTCTGTTTCTTCTTCTTCTTCTGTTTCCCCTGTTCGTATGGCATCTGTTGATGCTGTCGTTGCCTGTGGCATGTCCTCGAGTTCAGTTCGCATAGATTTCAATTTGCGTTATGCGAGACGACAATGAAATGCTCTCAAGGTCAGACAAATGCACACACACACGGACACACACACGCACACCCACACCCACACCACACTCAGTGTGGTTTGCCAACATGTGTGTAGACTGCAAATAAATTCGTATTTATTGCTCCGTTCACAGTTCTTCTAGCTTAAATTAGGCAGTGATTTGGAAGCTCAAAAGGAAAGAGTAATAGAAAATTACTTTGATATCCCTAGGCGAGAATTTGGCTAAGCGAAAACTTGGCTCAGCACGAACTTGGCTATATATTAGATAAATGCTTTTTTGTTGCTAGTGAAGCTTGACTAGTTCTCTCAATATGTTTTCCTTCCTTTTCAAGGCTGTAAGATAAGAAGGCAATAATGCTGTTCATATTCAATCTATAGATATGAAATTTATAATATACTAAAGATAGAAGCTCTTGAATACCTGTCGCTGTGCTCACCCTGCAGCTCTTGCCTTGACAGCAGCTCTTCAAAGGCCAAGCGAGTTATATCCGGCTTAAGTTGTCAGCTAAGAGAACGATATGACGCCAATTGGAATTTCACTATTTAAATTATCCATCTAAAGTATCTGCAGACGGCAGCTCTTTATTCTGTTCAAAATTTGAGCTGGAAGGACGCATGTGAATTGCATTTGCGACAAGTTTCAAATTCAATTACAGCTCAACTTAAACTGAATTTTCTCTCTAATGCTGCTCGAGCTGCGACTATGAAGAACTCAACTTAAGCTGAGGGAACAGTGGCTGCGACACACGCTCTGACTCTTCGAAGCGCACAAATGTATGTGAAAGCAAGTGCTGATTAATGTGAATCAAGCTGAGTAATAAGTGCGAGAGCAGCTACCTGTACGTGGCACCTGTAGCCCAATCTGTCCGCTTCTGTTGGAGGTCAGAGTATATGGCAAGGCGTTGCCAGCTGTTGTCGTCAGCTACACGTAGACCATAATCATTTTACGCGCACATCAAGCAACCACCTGGACAGGTGAGCAGTGGGAGTGTGGCTTACTCTGGCAATGGCGACAAAAACGGCCAAATTAAGTTGGCTAATTCCATAAAAACACTGCAACGAGCTGAGCTAAAACGCGATCATCGTCGCTCTAAGGGATGATGAGCATAACCAAAGCTACTGAACCGTATGCGTACTTCAGCCCACAAAACGTGACTTGCTAAAATAACTGGCCCCATCTAGGGGTGTGGGTGCGAGTGCTTATACGTGTGTGTGGCATGTGGCATGTGGCAACAACTCAGCAGGACGCAGCGTGCATAACATTAGCGAAATTGCTTAAACTGATTTGCGAGCAGAAAACTTTTACTTTATTTAAGTGAAAACTTTTAGATTTACAGCTAAAGATATTGTCAGGGGCTGTAAGTGGTTGAACATAAATAAAAATGTGAAAAACAACATACTTTAAAAGGGCGTTACAAATTAAGAGTCTAGACAGAAGCAGGCTGCTGATTAGGTATATAGAGCTTAGATTAGAGGCGTGGCTTCAGGCGACGCGACAGACTAGACTTGAGGAGAGACTATACCAAGAAAGACGAGAGACTTGAGTAGAGTTTCGAGGCGGAACTATAGAGAGACTTAAGCCGGAATAGAAACGAAAGTAGATGAAGAACAGAAAAATGAAAAGTATAGAAAAGAGATGAAGGAAAACCAGACGAGTACCTTAAAAGGTGAAAACTGGGCGTGATGATAACAAAAGCTAAGACAGAGAGAAGGAGGGACAGCCACGAAAATAAGTAATAGACTTAGAAAGAGAGAGAGGAGTAATGTCACTCGATGAGTCTAGAAGAGATTTCATAGAGAAAATTGAGGAGAGAAGAGAAGAAGGAAAACCAGACGAGTACCTTAAAAGGAGGAAAGTGGGCGTGATGATAACAAAAGCTAAGGCAGAGAGAAAAGGGAGAGAGAGAGAGGAGTGATTCAAGGAGTAACGTCACTCGATGAGTCTAGAAGAGATTTCATAGATTTCATAAACAACCATTCGCTAGGCTACATTAGGAACGGAAGCGTTATGAGAATCTATATTAAAGACCAAATAAATGAATTTAAGAAAAATTTTCAGAGACTTTAATCTACGCAACACTAAGTTGAATTTAAATTTATCGAACTTCATCTTTCATCGAACTTTATCTATTCAATTATGTATATATTAATTTCTATAACAATAATTATGTTAATATGCTCTATAGAGCATTTAACATTCACCTTATTTTTTTTATTTATTTATAATTTTTTGTATTTTTATTATTTTATTTATTATTAATTTCCATAACAATAATTATGTTAATATGCTCTATAGAGCATTTACCATTCACCTTATATTCTATCTTAACTGAATGTTGTGTAAAAACTTGGCAAGCTTTAGTCAAACTGTGTTTAAAGCCTTCTCATTCTAAAGCAAAAAGAGGGTCAAAAAAAAAAAAAAAAAAACAGCGCACAAGCTGGCTGCGCTGACCTCTACCGTTGGCAGATTTGACAATTTGTCTGCAGCTGAAATTGCAGTTGGTGACATTGCGCATACGCCCCGTCCCCCTACACAAATGCAATTTGCCAGCCACACTCGATGCTGCATTTTTGCATCTCTCACGCTGTTCTACTCGCACTGCGGAACTAACAACGGAAATTGTAAGGAAATGAGCATGGCTTAAGTTTCTTTCTGTTGGTTCTAGCAGACAGTCCGTGCTACTGCTACTGCTGCTGCTGTTTGTCTATGGTACTAACAGCAAGGACCTTCTCTGTTCTGTTCTGTTGTGTTGGCTGGTGCGTGCCCGCATGCAGCTGAAGCCGCTTAACTCGATTTCATGCCAAAGTGCAACTCGTTCGTCTGTCCGTCTGTCTGCTCATGCAGTCTATCGTTTACTTCTGCGCTATTTTAAGCTGTTGCTTTGAAAGCACATAATTTATTTATGCAGTGCATTGCGTAGTCTCCGAGTAAACCACCTTGACCCACTAATTGGACGCCTCGTCGAAGCCAATAGCAACAAACAACTCGCCCAGTCGCCAATAGTTTTTATTTTATTTTCATTCTTGTTTCTATTTTATTTGCTTTTTTCGCATTATCTTGCTGCGCCTATTGATAAAATCACGTTGACGCAGTTGATTCATTTGTCTGACAGGTGTGTGCAGCTCAGCTATTGGGAAATACATTCTTTTCGAGTTACGTAAAAGCAAGAAACTTCTATGAATAGTTCAATTTACATTTCAATTTGGCAAATATAATATTTAATATATATTAATTTGCGTTGGTTTTTCTTTTATTATAATTTTTTGAGCTACTTCCATGTTCCCATTCACACAACTTAAATCGCTTCGTGTAGTTTGCCTGAATCTTACACAAATACTTTTAGCACAAGTTTCGAGTGCATGCCACATAGTCGCTGCTACTCAAGTCAACATATATTTTGCACTCATTGTTGCCACGAACAGCGCCCGCCTTACTCTGCCCTCGGCAAACGTTGCCTTTGGATTCCAGCGTGAAGTTCATTGAAAAGCTCTAGCTGAAATAAATATTTATAAGTTTGAGCCAAATATGCGTAATTATGTAAATTGCGCATTGAGATACAGTTATTGTTGTGTGGGTGCAGCTCTGCCCTGGCCGCGCCGCCAACCCCACCCACATGTCCCTTTCCATTTCCACTGCCCTTTTGTTCTCCTGCTGCTACTCGTTTAGATGTTGAAAAGTTGCCCGCAACATTTTATTTGTCGTAATTTTGAAATTAATTTTTGGCTCGGCTGTCGAGGCAGGCACAGGAGCAACAGCAGCACAAGTTGTTGTTGTTGTTGTTGTTGTTGCATTTGCTGCCTGTTTACTGCGAATCAACAGAGGCACACACACCCTCCCTCGGCATATACCTACACAGTTTGTGTTTTTGAGCCGAACTTTTTCAATTAAGTTCATTAATATTCAACTTGGCCTGCGGCCAGAAAGCGACGAATAAATAAATATTAAAATCAAAATTACAAACTAATAAATGCTGCCGCCTGGCACCTTCCTCCCAATCTCCTGTAGGGTTTTTTGCTGTCGTGTTTGCCTTTAGCCCATTTAGCAACTGCCAACTGCAAATTGTCAATTGTCAATTGCCAATTGCCACTTGACAGTTAAATGCTTCTGGCCATGTTCTGCACTAAGTGCTGCAACAAATATTCATCCAACCAGTTAGCTCGCTAGCTGGTTAGCTATCTTACCAGCCACGCCCCCACGCGCCCTCATGCATAACAGTAATACGTAAATTGCTTTGTTTTCCATTTCTTGACAAAAAACTTTTTAAGTATTTAATGTTGCGTTCGTGCAGAAATAGCAGATAATGCGATTAAGTAATCGTAGAGGCTAAGAGAGAGGGAGGCAGAGACACAGAAGCACAGAGAGGGGGGTCGAGTTGGGGGCAGCTAGCTTTCTGAGAAATTCGAAATTATTTGAAGCATTTACAGAGCAAGTGCAGAGCACGAAGACCTCCTCTGCAGCTTGTGACCAATATAACTATATTAATATAATCTAAAACACAATTAATTGCACTGCAAATCGCTGGGTAATTAAATGAACTAATAATGTTAAATAATTAGAGAGGTGTTTGGTAAATAGTTGAGTTGGCTTCAAGGGATATTGAATTACGAATTTGTTGCTGTGAATCTTGAAGTTGAGGCAAATTTAGATGTGGAATAAGGAAATGGCTGAAGAACATAGAGTACGAATAGAAAGGATAGTGAATATAATTTAAATGAGAATTATACTGAAAATGCCATGACAATGACAATGCAAATGACAATGTAACTAAGAATGTTAACGATAATTTGTATATTTATAATATTGATGAAGATCATAATAATGCTAATGTTAGCATAATAATAATACTAAGCATAAGCTTATGCTTATGCTAATGCTAATGCTAATGCTAATGCTAATGCTAATGCTAATGCTAATGCTAATGCTAATGCTAATGCTAATGCTAATGCTAATGCTAATGCTAATGACAATGACAATGACAATACAAATGCTTATGACAATGATAATAATATTAATTAATTAATATGTACAATAATAATGACAATGATAATGATAATACTGATGATAATGACAATCCCCGTAATAGTAATCACCGTATAATAATAGTAGTAAAGATAAGTTAGATGGGAAGAAATGGAGTACATTCAGAAAAGATCTTAAATTGAATACCTATAGCTAAAGTATTTAAAGAGTACACCAAGTGGATTATTCTCCCATTATGCAAACGTATATGAACTACTATATAGTTACACATACATGTAAATATATTTTTTGTATATAAAATTTCGTGGCATCGCTGCAGTCGCATAATTAACATGAAGCTCACGTTCTACGTTTTCTACGAACGCAACAAGCCGGCGACAAATCTGAAAAATATATTTGTGAATTTACAGGTATATATATATATATATATATATATATATATATTTAATAAACAAGAAGAAGAAAACAACGAAAAATAAATTGTGCAACGTTGAATCACGCGCCATTCGATGACGCGGACAACAAACGAATGAACTAAAGTTATGGTAATGTTTGTAGTTGTTGTAGTTGTTGTAGCTGTTGTAGCTGTTGCTGCTGCTGTTGTTGTTGTTCTTGTTGCTGCAGTTGTTTACATTTGTATGGCTGTTGATGAGAGGTGTTGAATTGGGAATTGTATTGTACTTCCGTGGATAGTCAAAAAGTAATAAAAAACACAAAAAACAAATACAAAAACAAAATGAAAATGAAAATAAAAATATAAATGACCCATGGGCGCAGCGAGGGGCCACTCAACTAGCTCGAGGTCAGACTCACGCGTGACAAATTACACAAATGGGCATAAAGAGGCGCTGTTTAAAGCAGAGGAGAGGCACTAGATTACTCTAGAATATATGCATGTACATATATATATACATATATATATATATATTCGCATATAATGTTTATGTCAGCGTCAGTTGAGGTCTCTGCTGTAATTAGTTGTAAATTGTTTTGAGCGCTGTTCCCATGCCCAGCACTTGACACTTGTTGGGGCAACAATTTCCATTAAATATCAACCTTTGTATATTCCAATGAAATCTGAATTAATGCCCAAATACAATTCCTTATAATTTAAACAAAAAAGAAAAAGCATATTATTTTTAGCAATGCCAAAGTGTAATCTATCAATCTATTTTTAAGGCCATAACAAAAGATAAAGAAATATCTGCTCTGACGCACACAGTTATCCATCACAATTTAGATTGATGTTTATCTAACGATTTCTATGGCACGTTTTATAGATACCTATCTCTTACCTTTTTCAGCACAAACATGTCTAGCGATTCGAGTCGACGCATCCAGGTTCCGGATGAGTTGAAGGAGGTGCTTTTGCAGTTCTCTATTTCGTATTTGGTCGAACAGCCGCCGGATCTGATTGACTTTGCTGCCGAATACTTCAACAAACTTCAAGCTAATCGGCCAGTCATAGGCAGCACCGACAATACTGCCGATGATAATCAAAGCGTCAACTCACAAGAGGGCGATGGTAAGTCGGAGAAAGAGAATCAGAAGATTGCGAAGCCTGCGAAGCTGAAAGTTATATAAAAACAATTTGGGGTACTGGGAGTCCATAGCAATGATCGATCGATGTTGTTATCGATCACTGCACGCGTTCGCTTCTATGGGTTACATCAGCTTCCTAAAAACAATCGCAACTATTACTTATCGATTATCGTGCGATCAATTATCGACTTGTTTATTAGCTTTAAATCTATTTTACTTTAGCGATTACTAGAGACTATAGACTTTATGATTAATGATCGATTACACAGATAAGCAACTAAATAGATTATCGATATATTCGATTTCGATGAACTATGGATAGGTAACCTTACTACTTGCCTTGGCATTAAATTCTATTAGCTACTATCAATAGTAAGACTTACCAAATATTTAATGTACCAACTAGGATTAGCTTTAGCACCCTCTTGGGTATTGCACCAAACACTTAAGTTCCTTAGAACAAATATTTGTACAATTTGTACAACTAACTGAAGTTAGTTGAGGAAAATCAATATTGTTTTTCTTTTTGCCTGAACACACCTCCAGTGCATACGCTAACAAATGAGCAATGCGAGCATTGCGTGTCCTAAAAACAATACCAAGAACAAGAGCAACTAGAATTCCCCTTAGAGGGTCAACTATTACCATGTCTCGTCATGTTTGTGCGTCAATGCGAGCGCCGCGTGCCGTGCCTTGACATGCCGCAAAGCTTTAACTTGCAGTCAACGAACAACTATTTATAGTAGGCCAACTTTTGGGTTGACTTTAACTGGGGCGGGCTGGTTGCGGGTGCCACACCTCCCACAATTTGACGTCAAAACGCGGCCACGAGCTTGGCCCTTGATTTTGGTCTAAACCCTGCACTAAATTCTAATTATAAAACTGAAAGCCGAAACAAAACAAAAAAAAACACCAAAAAGTAACTGACGAAACCATAAAAAAAAGGTAAACGAGGCTGCAAATTGAAAAGTTTTGCTTTCAGCAGCAGCACAACAAAGTGTGGTTGTCGCTGTGTGTGTGTGTGCGCGCGGGTTACTTTGTGTGTATGTGTATCTGTATCTGTATCTCATTATTTCTCATAATACGACGCACGTGTGCAGACAATTAGCGCCAGCTGGTCACGCAGTCCAAGCGCTCCTTGCATTCATCTTGAGCTCTCGTACATCTTCGCCACTGCAAATTAAATAATAATGTTGATAAAGTTGTCAGGAGCAGGTCCTTGACGACGTGGTCCGCAGCTGCTCTGCGTGGCTCTGCGTGTTTATCTTCCGGTTAATCAAACACGCAGCTCGCAGCTCAAGCAGCTCAAGAGCGAGTGTGTTCTTTACTTTTCTCTCCTCGCGCCATATCCTGGCATCAGTTATCCTGCATCCTGCATCCTGCAGTCCTGCTCTCATTAGAAATCTATTAATTGCGCACACAGCTCAAGAGCTGTGTAAATAAACCAAGGTGCGCCAGTTTGACAGCTTAGATCTCGATGTAAAATCTATAGATAGATAGCTGAATGCATGGAATAAGTATAGAAAATAAATGTTATAAATATATATATAATAAATCTAATTTGAGTAATTTATTAT
This sequence comes from Drosophila hydei, assembly GCF_003285905.1. Classification (NCBI taxonomy): domain Eukaryota; kingdom Metazoa; phylum Arthropoda; class Insecta; order Diptera; family Drosophilidae; genus Drosophila; species Drosophila hydei. Next base: position 4,355,619 of record NW_022045833.1, on the reverse strand, counting down.
ATATATATATATATATATATATATATATATATTTCTTTATTTTATTTTATTAATTTGCATAAATCTAGATAAATCTAGTTATAATAAGTCATATTTTATAAGATCTAATTAGAATAAATCGTATTTTACAGAATAGTTTCCATCTAATTGGAATGAATCATTACAGGAAATGAATCATCTAGTTGGAATGAATCTATTCCAAAAAATGTATTTGATCTATGTAAAATTAATCATGTTTTACAACATATTTTTCCTCTAATTAGAATTAAAATAGAATTCATCTAATTAGCAAGAAAAATATATTTGATTCATCTAATATTTTAATGAATCAGATTTTATATCATGTGAATTTATATATAATTTTTTTAACTCATATTATTATACTTCACTTTCATCGTCTTCATATTGAACTTTCACTTCTTTGCTATTCTATCGTCAAGAAATCCCTGAAGCAATTCAAACTTTCTAGCTTCTCTTAGACGGCTGCTTCGCTGCTATTCGCCCGCCTGTCAATTGCAAATATCTTTATACGTAAATTGTGGCATTGCGTGACATTTAATTGAAGTTGGCTCGTCCGTCTCACTATCGCATTGACCTTTTTTTCTTTTAATATATTTTTTGCTCGCCTGCCTGCTGAAAAGTTGCTGTCTTTGGCTTTGCTCAGTGAAGCCCTCAAGAGTGCAGCTGAGCGTGAGAGCAGCACGCAAATAGCTCAGAGTATATTCCATGTGCCACGCCCCCTTGCAGCGCTTTGATGTCTATTTATGGTTAGGTTAGCTCGTTATGATTTAAATACGCTTTAAGCGCGTCACGCACACAGAGACACAAGCACACGCACAAGCACACACAAATAGCTCCACATTTGTATAAAAAAAATATTAAGTATACGTACAGCAATTTTTGCGGGTGCTAAAATGTGGCTTAATAAGGTGTGCGTGTGTGTGTGTGTGTGTGTGCTGAGCATGTTGTACATTTTATTAACGCTTACGCTACCCACACACTCAAAAAAAAAACAGCAGCAGTGCTAAAGAGAACGCTGAAAAGAGAGAGAGAGAGAGAGGCTATGAAAGAGACAGAGTGAGGGGTTAAAGCTATGAGCGCCCATTGAAGCATGCGGATGAGCAGCGGCTGCCCGACTGCCACACGCCTCAACAGGCACACACGTAGCAAGGGTCGCCGTTATTTTTTTTTTAATTTTAAGGACAGCGGGCTGCGGTGCATTTAGGGCGCTTGCCACGCCCACGCGCTGACATGGCTTCGGCATGGCAGTTACATTTTGAACATTATTGACATGCCAGCGGCGTTTGCAGCAGCACGGAAATTGTTGGCCATGTTGTGTGTGTATGTGAGTGTGTTCGTCCTGTTTGTGCGCCTCCTGTTGCGCTTAATGATAAAGATATATATATTTATATATATAACTAACAACAATGCTCATGTTAATCGAAACAAAGCGCTGCGACAACGCAAGAGACAGCAAGAGAAGTTGAGGGTGAGAGAGAGAGAGACAGATCTGTGCTCGCGCTAGATATTTATATGTATTCATAGAGCCACACACAGACACACTCACACCGACACAGACCCATGTGTGGCTTATTCAGTGACAGGCATTGCCTACTTACAGGCACTATTTCCGCCTTTCCTTTTGACAGCTTGTGTCGAACGAAAGGCTGCTGCGGCTTGAACAGCGCCTTTAGTCGTTAGCCAAACGTCACGACGCGCACAAGAGACAAAAACAGTCACTCACTCAGATAGTCAACCAGTCAGCCAGTCAGCCAGCCAGTCAGTTTGTCAGTCAGTCACTGTCATCGTCAAGCCATTAGCATTCACATTGCAAATCTCATTCGCGTCAGCATCGCGCCGCGTCTTCCCATTGCACGAAACCAAATTAAACGAAGTCAACTTTTATTTGCCATTTTTTAATTAAATTTACTCGCGTGTGTGTATGTGTGTGTTTGAGTGTGTTCCGTGTGGTTAGGCAGCTATATTTAAACCAAATTTAATTTATTAAAATTTACTGCAACATAACTAAAAAGCAAAAATATTCAACAGTACATTATCAAGAGCTGTCAAGATAACATAATTTAACAAAATATTTTTTGCACAAATTCCAATGTAAATTGAAGTTGATAAAGTGTTGACGTGAATATCATAAATTGCACTAAATTAAAAAGCAATAATATATATAATATATAACTCAATAAGCTTAAGTGAATAACTGAAATGCTTTATTTAATGTACAATAAAATTTAGTCTCTCAATTAGGCCAAGTTAAGCTGTTAATCAAGGCTGGAAAAAGAGTTCTGAGCTCAGCAACTGCTCAGAGATTTATACTATATTCTCTATATGCATAAGGCGCATGATTAACATTAGCTCAAATTTGTTGACTTCAGCTATAAATAGCATGAGTTTGTTTGTAAAATATTATCGATATTTATCGATTTTTTGAAAATGGAAAAGTCAACGATTATGTTTCAAGTTTCCAGTTTCTAGATTTTGTACTTCTTGACGCTTGACTCTGACAGCGAGCTAGACCCAACTGTTGATCGATATACTACGAATTCAGAGAAGTCTATTTCTGCTTTTAATAGAAATGTTCATTATAAAATCAATTTTTTAGCTTCAAAATTTAGTTTATAAAAAAGTGCCTAAAAAATCATAAAACTTTTTCATAAAAAATCAGGCTTACAAGACCAAACCTAGAGAACAACGCTTTACCTGGTATTTAAATAAAAATATTTATATGCTCAAAATACTTGCTATATATATATTATACATATATATTAAAAAAATTATCAAAGCTTGAAACTCTAGCGAGCCTTTTAATTTAATAAAACTATAAATAACCTTTTATCGATACACTTTTGTTAGATGCTCTGAAGCTCAAAGTAGAAAGCAAATCAAATTAAATTGTATCAAATTGTTTGCTCTGTTGTGGCAGAACACCAAACAGTCAGTAGGACAGTCAGTGGGAGTCTGAGGGCGCACATATTCTGCTGCTTTGGCCCCACATTCTGTTTTGAAAATAATAGTTGAAAGTCAGTCGAGCATTTTTCAAGAGCTGCAGTTGGTAGATATAGATATATATGTAGAGATGTGTGCGTATGTTGCGTCTGCCTTTGATGGTGTGTGTAAGTGTATCATTAGACGAGCTATAGCGTCGCACACTTGACACGACTCTTAAACACAGCCAATAGCAATGCAAACAGCATGTTTTTTTTTGTCTTCTTTTTGGGTATTGATAAATTTTTGAAGTGTGAAGTGCGCGTTGTGATTTCTCAGCTAAAACAAGTCGCAATCGCAATCGCAATCGCCGTCGCAGTCGCAGTCAGGTTTTGGCCAAGTGCATAAATATTTATTACGCATACGCCGCGTGTGACAGCATATATAGACACACATATATATATACATGTTAGTATATTTATTGTGTGCATTCGCATTTTCACCTTGAGTTTTCAGTTTCAGTTTTCTGTCAAACGTGTTCGACGCACAACTGGTTTTTTGTTACGTTTCTCAAGCAATATTTGCGAGGCTGCGAATTTTTGTAACAGAAACGCACTGAAAAGCCATATAGAAAGATTTGTATTGATATATTGAGTGCAGCGCAACATGTCGACGCAAGTATCCAGCAATCTATTGGCGGGTAAGCTTAATGAAAAATGCAAAAAAAAAATTAAATAAAAATAACAAAATCAACTTACCAAATGCGAGTGCAAAAAACACATTTTGGTCAGACACGTCGCAAATAAAAATTATAGCTCCACATATGAAACTTAGACATGTGTATGTTGTCTACAGATCTACAAACTTGGCCAAGATGAACAGCTGCCAAAAACAAGAAAAATAAATGCGCTGTGATGACGTTAAAAGTGAAACTTAAAGCAAATAATATATTTTGAGCAGGTCTTTAAAAGATCTGGCAGGGCGGGGAAAACTATAAGATAAATAGAGCTAGTTAGAAATGTTTATAGGGCTTAGGAATACAATTTACTTGTCAATTTTTATTAGCTTAGTTTAGCCAGTTGAATTATATATATGTGGCCTTATTAGTAGTAGCAGTAGTAGCAATAGTTGTAGTAGTAATATTAGTAGTAGTAATAGTGGTATTAGTAGTAATAGTAGTGGAAGCAGTAGCAGAAAACGTCTTTGAAGACCTTTAAAGCTTAAGTCTTAAGTATTATTGTATTTTTTAATGTTTTATAAATGAATTCTTCGACTCACTCAGTCAACTGAGCCCGGATGAGCACTCAACCAATTAGAAATAACAACTATAGCTACAGCTCTCATTAGTTAAGTTGCCTTAATAGGCCAGTCACATACTCAAGCAACACAAGTGAAAGAAACTGATACAAATCGAAGGTAAAAATATCTTAATTCCTGTCATACTTGAATTTCTTTTCAAGTGTAAGATTAGTTTATTTACTGAAACTCATATACTCAGCCAACTAAAAAATAGAAAAAGGGGTTTGGTTTGAACTGCAAACAGAAATAAATGTTACAAAAATATATACAAAAATACAAACAGCCAGCCCCCTTAGATAACTAAATTAACAAGGCACTCAGGCTGCTCAGAATATAGATAGTTCAAATAACAACCAAGTTAAGCTTTTAATACTCTTTAGATTAGTTATTAATAGATAGAGATTCGAAACCCATTAACTTAACAAACATAAACTTAACATAAGCTGATGAGCCATAAATCATAGCACTAAGTGCTAACATTAAAAGTTTATAGATTATATGCAAAATTGTAGAAAATGTTTAGAAATGCAGCTAATAAAATTCTGAAAATAATAAATATGCTTAGTATATAGACAGCAGCAGTTGCTTGCCTCAACGACTTGATCAATGTTCAATGATGTATCAGCCATAATATATGTAATAATGAAACACTATCTCGCCCCCACTCTCTCCAGTTAGAGACTATTTGCTGGGAAAAATGAATAATTGGTGCAATTGGTTTAGTGGGTTTTTCTCTCATAAAACCATCTGTTCGGCTGTTCATCTGTGCATCTGTGCATCCGTTCAACTTTGTTTGCTTTGTCTCGTTTTCTGATGATGAATTGCAAGCATTTTACTGTTTACTGTTTGTGCATGCAGTCAAGCGAGTTGTTCTCGTACATGTTTTTGTTGTAATGGTTGTTGTTGATATATCATCAAAAGCTTAAGAAGTGCGAGAGTAGCCTATATACGAGACGAGAGATACAAAGCTGTAAAACTGCTAACTAGACGCAATTATAGTGCAAGCAGATAGAAAGATACACAGCTGCAAAGAAACGTAGATACATAGATACATTTTGTATCTGCAGCTGCACTTTGCAGTCTGCTGTGTATATTAGTTGATGTGTGGGCTGCCTCAGACGAATTAGATGCCACACTACCATCCGCCCCCTCTCCTGTGTACATTTCCAACTGCATCTCATGTGCCACAAAATATTCGATTTGTTGAGACAGATGGAAACTAAAAAATGTGCTGACTCAAAACTCTATATGCATTGTATGGACAACACATTCCCCAGCTGATGCAATGACAATGCCAATGATGATGATGATGATGATGACAATGACGTTGATATGAGCAGAAGCGCATCCGGCAGCAACAGCGGGTTGTCTGTTTCGTTTCCCTCACTCTCTACCTTAACTATCTCCCTCTTTCTCCCACTCTCTCTCACTCTCTGTGTCTCTATTAGCTATTTAATATAATTAATGCTCGCTGTGAAGCCAAAATGTGAAGCTCCTCTCCTCCCACAGCTGAGTGGAGCATCCTGTGTGTACTTTAGTTAATGAGCACAAACATGAAAGTCAAAGTGGGACACAGGACATTGTCCTCAATAGAGACGTAGAAACTAAAGTCCGGTCGGACTAGCTAAGTGAACTAAACAATTTTCATTAATTTAACACCATTCCACGAAAACGTTTTCGCTTTGACTATTCCCAGTTTGAAAGTGGGCGTTAAATGATTAGAAAGTTAAGCCAAGTGTATGGTTAATTATTTGAAATTCAGGTTAGTTTGTAGTTCTCTTTTTTAATGTTAATGTAATTGGCTAAATAAATAATTTAAGCCATTACAATTCTATTCAAACTGTAAGTGACAACAACGAACTACACAATTTATAATGGAACTAACTACTTCATTACTATTAGTTGCACAGATGTTCCATTCATCTGTAACTTACTAAATGTAACTCAACATTTCTTGAGATATTTTTTTAAAGGTAAAAATATATCTTTGACAAACTATTATTTTTAGATTTCGGTAAATATCGATCGATGTTTATTTTAAAAGCTTCTAAAATATATGTCTTAGCTTTGTTAAGCTCGAAATTCTTATATAACTAAATTTCATATATTTTCACAGAAGTTTTTCGCAATTTCTGTCAAAGTTACCATACTCACACAAGCATTAGGGGCATTACCCATTTTAATTATGAAATTATGTTAACTGCTATTTTTATTTCTTGTTGCAGCGGAACCACCAGCAGTACAAAGCACACGTCGCAAATCAGTGTTCGCCGAGGCTTACGATCCGGAGGCGGATGATGATGATGAGGGCGCAACTGCCATATTCCCCAAGACAGATGAACAGCGGGCGCGTCTCATCGAGTCGGTGAAGAATGTGCTGCTCTTCCGTTCGCTCGAGAAGGAACAGGTGCTTACACATCCTTTCAATCTCTCTCAACCCTCCTACGCCTCATAAATCTCTCGCATATTTTCGGTGCAAATTCCACACACACAAAACACGACCAGAACATGAAAGCCAAAGAGTTGCTACCGCAAAACCGAATCACGCTGTATGCGGTTTCGCTGAGTAGGTGTAAGAGAGTGTGTATTGTGTGTGATTCCCTACCCCTAACCCCCTCTCTTGGTCTCTCTCTCTCTGCCTGTCCTTCTCTAAGCACCCACATAATGCCTTTTGGCGATTTTTCTTCGCTTGTTGCAGATGAATCAAGTGCTGGATGCGATGTTCGAGCGAAAGGTGCAGCCAGGCGATTTCATCATACGCCAGGGCGATGATGGCGATAATTTTTATGTTATTGAATCGTGAGTATAGCCAACAAGGAATAAAATGCCGGCAAATTGCGTATACGTCGTGTTGGACCACGCTCCAGTAAGTAGGCAGCATTAATTTGTGAGCCGCAGACGGCGTGTGCGCAATTAATTTGCATTTATAATATTCACGCAATTCACTTCCTTCTCTTATCGATTATCTATCTCCCTCTTTCACAGTGGCATCTATAAGGTCTATATAAATGATAAACACATTAGCACCTATACCCACACCGGACTATTTGGTGAATTAGCGCTGCTCTACAATATGCCCAGGTAAACATATATCTATTATTAAGTATCTTGTATCTTGTAGCTTGAATCTGTTGGATAAACATGCTTCTATTTCCATCTGCTAATGTAGACTTGATTTATCTCTATCCCAATTGTTGACACCCGCCGTCAACGCATGAAATGTGCTAATTTCTCAATATTTTCATCTCAATTTGACACTTGGCACTTGGAATGGATGATTAACTAAGCTTGAATGGAAAATTTTGAACGAAAAATATTTCGAGCTGATGAAAATATAAATCACAGTTCAAGTTTAGTTTGCCCGGCAATATTTTGTAATAATATTTTTAAATTTCGTTCGTTCAGAATGGAAAAAGTTTTTTTTCGTAATTGATTGGTTCCGTACTCTCGCTCGTTACGCTGGCTTAATGAGCTGCTTCTGTTCTTAGTTGACTAATTGTTGGCCATACCATAAAGTCCTAGAAAACCTAAACATTCAAGTCTCTGCGTAATTATGTTTCACATTGCTGATCACTTCTGTTCGCCTGGTATTTGAGTGAAATTTCTGGTAGAAAATAGATACCGAAGAAGAGCCACGGCAGTCATCCCTTGCGCGTATGCAACACTTATAATTTAATTTAATTTTAGTTTGTCTTGACTTTTAGCATCAGCTACTCAGTTCTGCTCGCCTGGTATTTAAGCAGAATTGCTCCTCAAGCTTGTGACAGCGATGTACAGAACTGTGTTAGTAACATAATGGTGCTCTGTTAATTAACATATATTTTAATAACGTACATTCTATATGCTCATTTGCATAATCATGTTAATAACATAACCATTTACTGTGAATTAACATATTATGTTAATAACTTAGTTATTATTAGTAAAATTTTCTAATTATAAATTTGTTTAGAGCGGCTACGGTACAGGCGGAAACCGTTGGATTACTCTGGGCCATGGATCGTCAGACATTCCGACGCATATTGCTCAAGTCGGCGTTCAAGAAGCGAAAAATGTACGAGGAGCTGCTAAATAGTGTACCCATGTTAAAGGCGCTGCAGGTGAGAACAGATCAAAAATATATTGAAATATGAAGAACAATTACCTTCTTCTTGCCACCTTAGAACTACGAGCGCATGAATCTGGCCGATGCTTTGGTCACTAAGACCTACGAGAATGGCGAGCGCATCATCAAGCAGGGTAAGTAATAATAGCTAATAAATTGTTGAAATAAATTTAATAAATTCTTCATAATTTACTGATGAATAAATATTTTTTTGATTGATTTATTGCTTAGGTGACGCCGCTGATGGCATGTACTTCATCGAGGAGGGCACCGTGTCGGTGCGCATGGATCAGGATAATGACGAAATTGAGATATCCCAGCTGGGCAAGGGTCAATACTTTGGTGAACTGGCCCTGGTTACACATCGGCCAAGGGCTGCTTCCGTTTACGCCACGGGAGGTGTTGTAAAGCTCGCATGTAAGTCCATCAATAGCTTATCGGGCAACCCATTTAGCGCCTCGCTTCCAGCCAGCTACTTTAATGCTTCTTATTTTGTTTTTATTTTCTGTTTATTTGTTTATGCACTTATCCTGGCGCTCATTTTTGCACTTGTGTTGTGTTTTATGTTGTTTTGTGTTCCGTTCTGTTGTGTTGTGCGTAATGTGTGTGTAATTCTGTGTGTGTAGTTTTGGATGTTGTTTGCTTTGAGCGACTGCTGGGACGCTGCAGCCACCTACTGCAGCGCGGCATATGCGACTATCGCTACCTGGAGCTCGATCTGCGCGCCTACTTTGACAGCCTGCAGTCCATCTAAGTGGGCATTAGTTATTATCCAGTTGCTACCACAAGGGGAAGCGGGGTGATGTATACCAAAACATGCCATGCAATACCTGTGTGTGCACACACTTGTTTAGCACTCGCACTTTTGTTAAATCACTTAATAATACCTATATACATGTATATTATCACTGTTAAATCTAGTTGTAAGACTCTAATGCATATTTGAAAATCGCATAGAAAGGCGATATTTTAGATAACGAAGTTGAAAGTAGTCAAATGCGAGAAAGTTTGAGAGTGCGAGTCCTAGAGAAACAGAGAGAGAAAGTGTGTATTAAAGAGGGATAAGGAGACAAAGAGAATTAGAAGGAAGGTATAGAAGAGAGCCGGAAAAGTGAACATAAGGAAGGAATTAGAGTAACTAGATATATAGAACTGAAGAGGGAGAGTTAGAGGTCGCAGCGAAAGGAGAGAGTTAAAGAAGGCAGAAAGGCGAGATTAAAGAAAAATATAGCCAAACGGGAGATAGAACATGACATTGAAGCAATAGATACTAAAGGTAGCCAAAGGTAAACTTATTTGAAACACCTGAGAATCACATAGAAGAGACTTGGCTCACTCCACACTCGATGCAAGTGCTTTTTATCGCATCCCCTTAGGACACACACGAAAACGTGTTGCACTTGTTTAACACACCCCTCTTCTCCCTTGTTGTACATATATATATATATAGTAGTTTATGCATAAGTTTTAATTATAAACAAACTCCGTCCCAGTCCTGGACACAGATGCCTTTGAGCGCATCCTGGGCTTCCTCACCGACGTGCTCAAGCGCAATATCCTGATGTACGAGCAAATGTTCACCGAAATGGCACGTCGCAATACAAATCTGTGAAAGCTCGATTATTATGATTTTATTTTTTATCAAATATTATAATTATGTTTATGTTTGTCAGTTGAAAAAAAAATTTGCTGTGTAACTAAAGGAATGAAGAGACGAGTGGAAGAATTGTCATTAAAAATTTTACAGTTGCCGAGCAAATTTCAATTTATATGCAGCTTATTTTTTTATTTGTTGCATTTACAAATCGACACACACACACATACACACACACACACGCACGCGCACACACACATAGAAAGAAAAAGGCATACGAAACATCAAGTATACGCAACGTTTGCCTACCCCACAGCTAAAAAGTCTGATGCTGACACAGACAAGCAAAAATATATCCACGCATACATATATATATACATATATTTATAAATATATATATATATATATATAAATAAAAGATTTCAATTGTGATTGGTAAGCGCAGCTCTATATAATATTTACGAGTTGAGGCGCCTGTGGTTGGGTATGCATATACATATAGAGGGCAGTGTGAATTCGTGTGGGTCAACTGCGGTCTTTGATCTCTGGGCATGCCGGCATAATTTTCTGTCTCGTATACTAATATAATTTATTAATTTATAATACAAAAAAAAAAAAACGAAAAGAAAGCATGTTTTATTTATGTGTGCCTCTTCTGTAATTCTAACATATAATTTGGCATATATTAATAATATTTACTTATTCATGTTCAACTTTCTTCAAACAGTTCTCGATGTGAGAGCATTTGAGCGGCTGCTTGGTCCCTGCATGGATATTATGAAGCGCAACATTGATGACTATGAATCGCAGCTGGTCAAAATATTTGGCAGCAAAAATAATATCACCGATACACGATAAAAAGTCTGAAACAACACCAACAACCACAAAACAACAACAGCAACAATAACAACAGCAGCAACTAGGCTAATGGGTTTTCTGAAAAGGACTCTGCACAAAACTAAACGAAGGCATGCACACAACAGCAACAGCAATAACAAAACCAACTACCAATACAAGCGCAAACCAAACACACACACACACACATTGGACCCTATATATAAATATAAAAGTTAAAAGAGAAACTTGATTTAATTATGTTTTAAGCTGAGGCTGGTTAATGAAATACGAAAAACAATGATAATGATAATGATAATACGCTAATGATAATGATAATCATAATGAGTTGAGCACACACACACACACACACACACACACAACTATTGTATGTATTAGCAATTGTAATTTAATGTATTTAATTGGATAAAAAAAACTAAAATCGAAAACAAATTTTTGCCTACTTTGTGTGTCCTTAGCTCAAATTAAGGACGTGTTGAGAGAGCATAGTTAATAGTCTTGTTTTTTCTTAATTTTAAACTATTATTATTATTATTATTATTATTATTATTATTATAATACTAATTTGTTATCGCTTGATTTACGCATAATTTAGCACAATATATAGCAGAAGAAAAACAAAAACAAAAACAAAAAAACTAAGCAAAGTCCTTTTTTTGACATAAGTTTATAGAAAAACATACAACTTTGCAACTTACATATATATATATCAAAGGAAACACATCAAGCAAAAGAGTTTATATCTACAAAATACAAATTTAAAAACGTATATATATACATATATATATATATGAATATATATATATAAAGTAACAAAACCCCAAACACATCTAATTTATTTATAAAATAAAGCAAAACAAAAAAATCATTGTACTAGTCTATATAAATATATATATATATATATATATATATATATATATATATATAAATTTGCATTAAAAAAACGTTTGAAATTGTTTAAAAAATTATATATAAATATATAAATATATATATATATATATATATAAATATATATGAAATTGAACGTAATCCCCTAAATTTTTAACTAAGGAAATCAAGCTTTGTTTTTGGTCTTCCACCTAAGGATTGAAGGCTCTGAAAAGGAATAGCAAAACAAAATACGATCTCAGTATAAGCAAAAAGAATTTCCAATTTTCTAAAAATTATTTCTCAATTTCTCAATTGGCTCTACAAAAAGGCTAAAGGCACAATCAATCTATGTTGCATGGGATCAAAACTTAGAAAGAAAACAAAAATTTCGATATATATACATCTATATACACATATAGTATATGATATATGTATATCTAGCGGAGCATACGTACATATTTTGCAGATCTGCTCAGCACATTTATATAAATAGATCGTTTTATGTTTGTTTTTTGATTTCGTGTTTTTGGGCTAGACAGGAGTGTACTTCTGATAAAGTATCGTAGTTAGAGCGAAGCAAAACGCAAGAGCAAAGCAATATAAAAACAAAGGCCTAGATGTGTACTTAGTAGAGTTTTTATTTTTATTTCCTCTTTTCATTTCGTTTATCTATCCCTAGACACACCTACCCTATTCCAAACTCTACTCTAACCACATACATACATATGTGTACATATATATATATATATATATATATATATATATATATATATATATATATATATGTATATATATTTATACTGAATGAGCTTAATATATATATACCCAAAACTCCAGTACTTTATAAAGTTTACTTTATTGTTTACAAAATGCGTAACTAAAACAAATCCTAGACCGTTAATCAAATAACAAATTACTTACGTACTTTGTAGTTATGTAAAAGCATATTATAAACAATTTAACTGGCATACCAACAGTCGACAAGGTGTTCACAAAAAAAACCATAAATATCTAAAGAAACTAAAAATATATGAAGGCAAATATCATAAACTTAAACAAAATAAAATTCTTGTTAAACGTGACATAAAAATAAAACAGAAACAAAAAGAAAAATTAATAATGAAAAAGAAAAGCAACAAAAAAATATGTTTAATCCTACATAATTGGTGTCTAGTCTATGTTCAAGACTTTAAAAGCAACAAATTCTTGAAAACAAAAACATATTTAATTATATCAAAAGGAAAACAAAATAGAAATTATAAAAGCGAAACTAATTATATAAGAAAAGCTGAAAGTGCTGGACATTTTCTTCCATATATAAACAACACAACACTCATACACACAAACACGCACGCACACACTCACACAGCCACACACGCACACACACAACAAAAAGTTAAGCAAGGCTCAAAGAATTTTCACAGAAAGCGCTAAAACAAAATAAAATAAAAAAAATAAATAATTAAAAACTATTTGTATTTTAATTGTTGTGTTGTAATTATTGCATAAAGCGTATTTAATTATGTATGTATAACAAAAAAAAAGGAAAACAAAAAAAACAATATGTATGTATGTATGTATTTAATGAGCATATTTAAAGTGTAGACACTGCAAAAAAAAAAAGAAACAAAAAAAAGAAATTTAAAAAAACAAAGAAAAAATGCATATGAAAATTTGATTGGAACTTTGCAATAGGCGTTCATAATTAAGAACAAATTTAATCACTTGAAGCAACGCCACACAGAAGCTGCAAACAAAAAACTAAACTCGAGAGAATAACCAAAAGAAAAACTTCAATTTGTTTGCTTTTAATTTAACCAAAGGCCAAAATTTGAATTTGTGTGTCATTTAAGTGCAGCAACAATTGGCATGGATATATCGTATATAGCATACTAAGTTATAGGATTGTGAAACTAATCTTCAGATATCACGTTATGTGCCACAAAACAACCGTGTGCAGAGGCGAAACATGACGAAATGAATACAAGTTTAATAAAAGCGATAAAACACAAAATGCACTTGTTTTTTCTTTGTATATGAATCATATCGGAGAAACGATTTCCTTCCTGATTCAACATAAAATCTATATCTCTTTACAGGTAGTAAGTACACGAGCCATGTACTAACACTTGTGCCAAACGGTAAGTGACAGTCGAAAACGGATTTCCTATCCGATTTCGCTAGTCATATGTACTAGCATTTCTCTATCAAAGAACCTCTAATACTAAAGCAGATTCGACAAGAATTGCATAAGCATAAATCTAAGATAGCTAGCTCAAACATGCGCCGATATTCTAAATTTTCCTACCCATTATTTTAAAATACGTATGCACTAATACATCATTATAGACTATAGCTAAACCACGCACCCTTAGAAATCAAGCTTCAATTGTAAATGCTTGGCAAGCCCCCGCCTGCGCAATTTTCAAATGGTAAATGCTCCGACTTTATAATTTTTATTCACTTAAAAACGTAGCTCCAAATACACTTATAATTTTACGATGTTTAATATATGTATGTATTTATCATTATATGTATGTGTATGTGTATTGTTTATTATCATTATAATGTATATAGAACTTCGACATCGGTCGCTCAGCTAACGCCGATAATGCACGAATGATAAGTGAGGCTAATCTTTTAATATGTTTTGCGCCAATTACAAAAAATTCAATCTGATCCAAAGAAATGGTATCAAAACTTTTTAGTTTATATCCTTTATACGCTGATTTTGTAGTTGTAGTTGGTACTGCTACTGTGGTTGTTGTTGTTGTTGTCCTATGCATGTGCTGCTCTTGTTATTGTTACTGCTACTGCTGCTGCTGCTGCTGCTTCTGGCCTCTCTTTCGCCTCCAGGCGCTGAATGTTGTTTTAAAATTGTTTTGTTGCTTGGTTTTTTTTAGTTTCGTTTTTGTTGATCTTTTGTTTTTATAGGAGGAAAAATTCATTTAAAAAATTGTGTTTCTTTTTGTCTTGATTAAAACTAATAATCTAACTGTAAAGATCATCATCGCCATTGTCGCCCGGCGAGTTAACTGGCATATTGGTGCCAGACCCTGAGGTGTTGCCGGCATTACCGGGGAATCTGCAAATACCCAAAAGGAAGCGATTTTAAACAAGCAATTATACATAGTAGTTAGCGGAATGCTACCTGAAGTTCTGGCCAAAGCCGCGAGACTGTTGTAAAGTCTGAGCAAACATCTCGTATTTGCGTATGTCATTGTCCGAAACGGAGCGACGAGCAAACTTCATTGCCTCCTCAAAGTGAGCGCGTGTTATCTCCGGCACGGGATCATCCTCGTCCATCTATTAAATTACAATATAAATACAAATATTCGCAAATATTTTTTCTCTTCGACTTACATCCATGGCGGAGTTCTGGTTCTCGGCGCGATCCTTTTCACGGCGTATTTCAGCCTCGATAGCCTGGCGAATGGCCAGCTTGCAGGCACGCTGACAGATCTCAGTCAAGTCAGCGCCCGAGAAGCCCTGCGTTACCTTGGCAATGTACGTTAGATCCACTTCCTTGGCCAAAGGCGATTTGCGCAAATTGGCCTTTAGTATAGCTTCGCGTGACTTGTCATCGGGCAATGGAATATAGATCAATTGATCCAAGCGACCCGGACGCAAGATAGCCGGATCGATAATGTCTGGCCGATTGGTGGCACCAATAATAAACACATTCTTCTTGGCACCCATACCGTCCATTTCAGTTAGAATCTGATTGATCACACGATCTGCAGCACCACCAGCATCGCCGACATTACCACCACGTGCCTTGGCAATCGAGTCCAACTCATCGAAGAAGAGCACACATGGTGCAGCAGAACGAGCCTTGTCGAAAATGTCGCGTACATTGGCCTCAGATTCACCAAACCACATGGTCAACAACTCGGGTCCTTTCACCGAAATAAAGTTCGCCTGGCACTCGTTAGCAATGGCCTTGGCCAGTAGCGTCTTACCACAACCAGGTGGGCCGTAGAAAAGAACGCCACGACTGGGCTGCATGCCAAACTTAAGGAACTTGTCAGGATGCTCGACTGGATACTGCACGAGCTCCTGGAGCTCCTTCTTTACATTCTCCAATCCGCCAATATCTGTCCAGGTGGTGTTGGGCACCTCCACAACCGTTTCACGCAACGCCGATGGACTGGACTTGGTCATCGCATAGCGGAAGTTCTCCATGGTCACAGCCAGCGAAGCTAGTACTTCGGCATCGATTTTGTCATCCTCCAGATCAATTAGATCCATCTTTTCGCGGATTTGTTGCAGAGCTGCCTCCGAGCAAAGCGAAGCCAAATCGGCGCCCACATGACCATGAGTCTCAGCGGCAATCTGCTCGAGATCAACATCCTCGTGAAGTTTCATATTCTTGGTGTGTATCCGCAACACTTCAAGACGGCCGGTGGCATCGGGAATACCAATATCGATCTCACGATCAAAACGACCAAAGCGACGAAGCGCTGGGTCAATGGAATTGGGCCGATTGGTGGCCGCCATGACAATCAAATGGGAGCTCTTCTTCATGCCATCCATCAGCGTCAGCAGTTGGGAAACAATGCGACGCTCCACCTCACCGTGGGTCTTGTCACGCTTGGGCGCGATTGCGTCGATTTCATCAATGAATATGATAGCTGGCGAATTCTTTTCGGCCTCCTCGAATGCCTTGCGTAGATTCGATTCGGATTCACCGGCCAGCTTAGACATGATCTCCGGTCCGTTGATTAAAAAGAAGAACGCGCCAGTCTCATTAGCCACTGCTCGTGCAATTAGCGTCTTACCAGTACCAGGTGGGCCGTACATAAGAATGCCACGTGGTGGCTTTACACCAATTGCCTTGAAAAGCGACGGATGCCGCAGCGGCAGCTCAACCATCTCCTTAATCTGAGCAAGTTGCTTGCGACAGCCACCAATATCATCATAGCCCACAGCATTCAAAGACTCCTCCTCCTCCTAAAGCAAAGTTATAGGTGTTGAGATATGAAATATACATAGAAACTAAGACGCAGTACAGTGCACAAGGACGAAAAATGCCACAATCAATTAAAAAACAAAAAAACAAAAAAAAAATAAAAGGCAAATTTGAAAAATCTAGTAGATAGTCGCCCACTGTGCTGTTATCGGATGATGCGCTTACCTCACGCTTGATCGGTTCACCATCACAGAAGATGACCGTTTCGGGTGCCACAATGCAATAAGGTTCCGGGTCGGTGAGCACCACTTTGAACTCGATAGGCCGCATCGCAGCGCGTACAATGAAATTGTCGCCCATATGAATGGGACGATAGGCCTCCAGGAAATAGGGTTTCAAATAGATCTCAAAGAGATTTCCAGTAACACCCTCAGTAGTATCATCGATGGGCAAAATGCGCACGCGTTTGCCATACTTGACATCCGGACAGGATTGCACAGACACCACATCCGACAGATGTACACACAGATTATTGCGTACAACTCGATTCATGCGTATCTTCTCATCCGGGCAGGTATCATCCGACAAGACAATGCACACAGTCTCTTTACGACGTTTGCCCTTCAGAATGACAGTGTCACCACGGAAGAGCTGCAGCTCATCCATTTTCTCCTAAATACAAACAGATCAGTTTAGCAAAACGATGAATTTGCTGACGTGGCCCTAAAAAGATTGATTTAACTTCCTTACCTGCGATAGCGACACGACGGAATTGTCATCATTTTGCGCCTCCTCGACAATCAGACGATTGGGACGGTCCTTGCGCTTCAAAATTGCGGTGGCCAGGTCTTCACTGCATGAGGTAAAGAATTAAATCAAGCAATCGACAACAAATTCAAGAGAAAATTAACAACAAAAACCTCCTCCCTATATGCACACCGTTTATCGCTGGAGAACTGCGGCTTCGGTAAATCGCAAGGATCTTTCTTTATTAGCTCATCATCCTGTTCGCTACGATAGTTGCGCACCATATCACTTATATCAACATCCATGTTTTGGCTATTGTCTACATTATAGCTGTTGTTCATATTATTTTTGTTGCTGTTGTTGTCGCCGGTGTTTGCAAACGAGCTGCTGGCAGCTTTATTTTCATCGTTGCCGCTGGACATTCTTCTTCTTTTTGCTGTAATCCGCGCTTACTTCTTTCGATTTCGAATTCGATTTTCAAAAAAAAAGACAACAACAACAAGCAAAATACAGGAAACAGCTTGCAACGTTGTCGTTGTTAACAACAAACTAAGACTGTAAATCGAACGGCACACTTTGATACCATTTAAAAAGCAACGAATTTCCCCAAATATCCCTCAACAAAGAAATCGGAAAAGGGCTACAACAACAACGACAAATGGCGAATTTATGCGTCTTGGCCTAATTTCGCAATCAATGAGCTATTGTGTAAATTAAGCATTATAACTTAAAACTATTCGAGATATAACCTCAACTTAAGTGAATTACCATATCACAGTCAAATTTTACATTTTAGTTTCCACTTCATTTCCCTATGTGGCCTTTGCGTTTTTTTTTTCTCATAGGGCCAATGACTGCGCGAAATTGAAGTTGAGTCGGCTTTCGTTTGCCGCTGTTTATTGTTACATATACACTTACCCCTTGGAATCAGCCATATTATATGATTTGTGATGAAACTTTTGAACTTAAATATACAAATTGGCGCGTTAACCTTTTATTATATGCCTTTAAAAATCGAGCACAAGTTTTGTACAAAAATCACAAATGATTTAGCTAAATGTTCGCATGGGCTGCCAACTTGACTGGTGCCAACGAGTTGGCAGCTTCGTGTATGAAAAGTGCTGAGTTGTGTGATAATTAGGGTTGGTACTTTGTACAAAAATTAAATATCGATATTTCAACGAATGCAGCCCATCGATACCAATAAAGTTGCCACTTTAATGTGAGCGAATTTAACGGCTTTTTGGCGCAGTGTATTCAAATGGGAAACTGACTTTTTATTTTCGAATCTCATTTAAAGAAATTTGTTTATTCCGCGGTTCTGTAGAACACTTGTATAAAGACATATATAAATACATATACATTTATAGTTCTTATATTAATATTGAATACAAAATATGCTCTTGCCATTTGACATTTTGTGCAAAATTACACTGTTACATACAAAAATTTGTAGAACGGAAACGATTAAATGCGTTTTAGTTTAGTTTTGCATAATTTTTTCAATTGGTTTCGAAATATTACTTTGTATTTTTTTTTTTTTTTTGGTGTGGTATTATTGGAGATTAGAGTTCGTTATCGGACATTTAGCCAGCATGCACAGACTGAAACGAAGAGTAAAAAGAGATAAATCAAATTAAAGTCAAATCATATATGTAGAAATCGAATCAGAAAGCAAAAAATTAGAGTTTTTTATATATGTACATATATGCAGAAGAAACATATGTAATCATAGAACTTCACATAATGTTGCTACATTTCTCTACCAAGTCTTTTGATTGCCATTTGTTTTACTTTTTGTGTGTTTGTTTGCTGCATTTTTGATGGTAGTTTCTGCTCTTAGATAAACTCTGAATTGGAACGTACCCTGGCAATATCCACGCCAGTTATGCTCTTCACCAACTCCGGCACCTTGTTGACAATCTGCAACACCTCACCGGTCAGCTTAGCGGCTCCAATATCGCCCTGGCCACTTGAAATCATGGTAATCTTTCTAGCCTGCGACAAGGGCGCAGCTACCTCGGCAGCCACCTAAAAGCAAAAGAGAAAAAGATTTTAAAACCCATTTACAACTGTATTAAAATCACAGCGTACTTTAGGCAGAGTATCCAGCAGCATCTCCACCATGGCAGCTTCCCGGTATTCACGCCAAGCATCCGCCTTCTGTGCCATCTGCTCAGCTTCTGCCTTGGCCTTAGCTGCAATAGCAAATGCTTCAGCTTCGCCGCGTATCTTAATCTATAAAAGCAAAAACAGTTTTTTAATAATTTTTTAAGATATTCGGCTATACAGCTAATTTACCGATTCAGCCTCAGCTTCTGCCTCCATTACGACGCGCAGCTTGTTGGCCTCGGCTAATTTTTCAAGGCGATATTTCTCAGCCTCAGCCGGACAGCGAACAGTTGCATCCAGCTCTTTCTCACGTCGCATAATCTCCTGCTCCTGCACTGCGATCTCTTGTGTGCGCTCGATGACTTTCACTTGCATCTGTTCCTCCTTGATGCGTTGTTTGGTCTTAGCCGCTTGCAGCTCATAGGCCATATCAGCTTCGGCCTTCTTTGTCTGCACTTCCAGATCGTAGGCAGCACGCTTCAGTTCAAAGTCGCGTTGTGCTTTGGCAATGTCAGTGTCGTTAAGGAAACGAGCAGCCATGCGCTGTTCCTCAGCAATTGCCTCCTTGATATGGGCCTCAGCACGTGCCTCTGCCTCGCCTATGCGAGCGTCGCGCTTCACCTCTGCTGTGCGAGCCATTCCCAAGGATTTCAGATAACCCTGCAATGAAAATTAAGTGATTCTTATTACAAATAGTTGTCAATGTGCGGTTAAAAGGACTCCACATTAAGGAACAACTCTATACGCACCTTGGAGTCGCCCTGGTTAGTTAAACCATGAGTCGATATGTACACGCATGCAAAAATAATGAATATATTTCGGTTACTCAAAATGGGAAACGAAAGACGCGTCCCACAATTATATTATATCAACTGCATTCCCAGAGAGCAAAATCTAATATAATCGTCAACCAAATCTTTGAAGAAACTCACCTCTTCGTCACGTAAATCCTTAATGGTGTAGGAGACTACTGTAATGCCCATATTTGCCAGATCACTCGAAGCTACCTCAAACACCTGCTTGCTAAACTTCTTGCGATCCTTATAAATCTCCTCCACGGTCATTGACCCCATAATCGCCCGTTGATGTCCCTCCAGTGTGACCAGAGCAATATGATTAATTTCGGCCTCGGATTTGCCTAGAAACTGCTCGCAGGCGGTCAACAGCATATCCTCATTTTGACCTTGCACCTTCACCTGGGCAATGCCAGTCACAGAGATGGGCACACCTTGGCTGGTGTATACGCATGGGCTTTCCACCTGCAGTGTCATCGTGTTCAACGAAATGCTAGAAAAACAATCAAAGACCATTATTTCGTGACATCGTGTTTGAAGGTCAAATTAATTACCGTTGTACTTGTTGAATCGATGGCCAGACAAAGGCGCGACCACCAGGTACCAACAAAGGCTTCATATAGCAACATCCTAGCAAAAAAGGAATTAAAAATCCAAGAAATATGTATATATTTTAATGTTTACAATCCGATCAAAACAAAACAAATACACCGGTAAACACACACAGATAGGCAGGCGGCCGCGCGAGCACACACATGCATGCATACGCATATGCATGTGACGGCGTTCGTTAGGGTGCGCACGCACGGCTTCGGTCTGTCACAATTTGCTTGTACATAAAAATCGATAAGCAGTGACGTCATTTGTGGGTGCTACCCCGTGCCCATTTTATTTACACAGTTAAACAATTTGTTATCTTTAGTTTGGCAAAATATTTACCTGACACAACTAACGCCTCATTCGGGCCACAAGTAACAAAGCCCCAAGTCATATTTATAAACTAAAATTACTTAAATATTCGATATCGTTTAAGAATTGCTATTGGTGCTGCTTTTGCTGGTCGGTAATTGCCTTTGGGTACTTATAATATAAAGCTCGCATAAAAAAGTACCGCAAATAATGAAATATTCTGAATATCGTAATCAAAATAAGGCCTTATGATATATATGTAAATATAGCAACGGGGTTTTCACTTTAGATACATATACGAATGCGAAAGACGACCGGTCCGTCAAGAACACAAAAAGCAACTAAGCAAAAAAAAAAAATAAATGGAGCGCGAGTGCGCAGTGCGCATTAGATTTAACCCTTAAGCGATGCTATGTGGGTTTTTGTACACATGTGATTTGTTTATAATTTCGGCATGTATATTATGAAGATTTATTCTATAAATATTAAGTGAACTAGGTACAGTTGCAATTTTTTGGTTCTTACATTTACTTAATGTATATTTAAAATATTACAACTGATGGCATTTGGTAAAAACTATGTTAATAGAACTGCAATGAATTGAGGATAAAAACAATGTGTATAACTAAAAATACGTTCCTAAAATATACATACAATTTATATATTATATTATATTTATATTATTGAAACAGTCGTAAGAACTACAAGTGAACTTTGATTGCCACGTTAATGACCCGACGAGGAGCTGTCTGTGAAAAACGGATGCTGCATTGCAGCTTCCGCACTAATTCTTTGATTCGGACGGCAAACTAAGAGTTTTTGAAGTAAATCACGGCCCTTAGTATTCAGTCTTGGTACCAGTTGGCTCCACGACGTAATTGGTGGAAAAGCTACAACACAAAATCGTAATTGTTTATCTAGTATGAGTGCTCTATTTTTTAAAGCATTGCTCGACTTACATGGAAGCGCAACGTAATCGGAAAGATGCGAGACACCAGGCCAAGATTCCTCAGTTGGTGTGCCAAGCACTCGGAATATTTTTAGCAATTGATCAAGTACATCAGAACCAGGAAATAGCGGACGTCCTGCATCAGCTAATTCAGCTAATATACAACCCGCTGACCACATATCAATGCTTGTCGTATAGAGCTTGGCACCGAACAGCACATCTGGTGGCCGATACCAAAGCGTTACCACTTCCGCAGAGTAGCATTTGACGGGTATACCAAATGCACGAGCCAAACCAAAGTCAGCCAACTTCAATTCTCCATTCTTGTTGATGAGCAAATTTTGTGGTTTCAAATCTCGATGTAGCACATTATGACTAAAATAGTAATATTGCATCAAATGAGAATTGAAAATTAACATACATCTGCAAAGCACCCACCTGTGACAGAAGGCTAAGCCGCGCAACAGTTGCAGCATAAAGCTTCGGCAAACGGCCATATCGATTTCTCCATTCAAGCTGTCAAAGTATTTTTTCAGATCCTGATCGCAGTGCTCAAATACCAATGTCAATTTTTTATCGGAGTGCAACACATCACAGAGCCGAACAATATTTTTGTGTTTTAGTTCCTAAATAATAGAGTGACGTGACGTGAATGTGTGGCTAAAGTATAGAGCAGACCTCTCTTTTGCTAGTAGTTGCAAAACAAACCTTTAGTAAGCATATTTCTCTCAGCGCGGAACTAGGCACACCCTCGTCGTCTTCATCTAAGCGTACTCTTTTTAGTGCCACAATTTCCATAGTATCTCGATTGCGTCCCTTAAACACCGTGCCGTAAGTGCCCTCACCAATCTTTTCCATTTTATCATATTTTTGCATGTTTATAAAATAATTGTGTCGCGATTACCTGAAAAACCGTGCACGTTGCCAGACCGTCATTTAATCAGCTGTTTTTTTTTTATCGCATTCAACACGGCTCTTGCGAGCATCAGTCACGTGAAGTTGGCTGCGAACGCAAAAACGAGTCGTCTGTCATTTAACGGCTGCTGAAGGAAAATTGGAAAAAGTGCAACTGCTCAAAGTTTTAAAACAAAATTAGAACATTTTCGGTTTTAACTTTTTTCTATTTCTCTCTTGTTTTAGTACAAAATGGATACTCTAAATGATGATGCTCTCATTCGCATACTGGGCTATTTGGATCTTAAATCGCAACAAGTTATGCTAACATTGCATCCACGCTTCTACAATTTGATGTCGATTGTCTGGAGCTCTCGGTACAAAACTGTACGGATGTCCTTATACGAGGCAAAGTTTTCAATCGACCACTTGCGATATTTCTTTCGAAGCATTTGCAAAACTGTGCAAGTTATGCACTTGAGAATGATGTCCGCGGAGCAATATGGGGTCCTCATTGGCTTCATTTTTCCAAAAGTTTATGATTTTCGGTTTGCGACAGTGCCGAGTAAATTGCTATCCGATTCGGATATACCAAAATTGATCGCAACTTTTCCAAATTTGAAAACATTTAGTCCTCAAGGCAACTTTTCGGGCAGATATTTCACCGATTTCCCACTATTGGAGCGTCTAACATTGACATACTGCAAACACTTTAGTGTTGAAAATCTAGCAAACGTTATGAAAGAACGTAAACTAAAAGAAATCAAACTATGCCTGTTTGATCGTAAAACTATTGAAAAAAGTCCTATATGTCTGCCTGCAGACTCGTTGGATAATCTAGAGTCCATTAAACTAGAACTTGACGAGCTGCCCTGGTTTGAGGACCATCTGGAAAGACTTAATTGTCTTAGCGAACTGACCGTTTGTGGTCCTGGATTTATGGGCACACTTCCTTTACTGTGCCGCAAGTTGGGTTGCCTAACTCAAAAACATCATTTCAAAATATTGGAGACATGCAACACCACTGACACGTTGTGCACGGTAATTGGATCGAGGCTACGTGTGGATGCACTTAAAATTGTCACAGATAACTATCTATTAGAAGACATGGGTTACTTTTCGCCCAATAATTTTCAATACATACAACAATTGTTTTTTAAAAGCTGTTGTATTCAGGAAAAGAAACATTTAAACAATCTTATGCACAACATTGCAAACGTGGAGATTGTTAGCTTTGAGCAATGTGTTTTTACTTTTGATAACTACGAATTTGTCGTAGCTAAAATAGTTGAGAAGCGTGACAAACTTTTGCAGGTCAATGTGTTTCAAAATACATGTGTATTTACAGTAAGTACTTTCGTATTGTTGAAGTAGTTTTAATATAAATTGTTTATTTCTTATAGAAACAACCATGGATATTTTCCAAAGTCGGTCAGCATTCTTTAGTGCAATTCATGGATGGCAAAAACTTTGAATATACTTATGAACCTATTTACATGACTTTCAAATAAATAAAAAATACTTATTTTGACTAGAATACATTGTTAAAAATGTCAAAATCAAGTACAAATTTAACATATGTCTATCTAGTTTTGTCTGAATAAAATATCAACTCACGCTTTCCTCCGTAAATTAGCATAAAATTTGAATTTGAATTAGGTGGCTTTTCTTCGTTTAACCACAATTACTTTTAAACGTAACGGCAAATAACATTGCGTGCCTATCTGTAAATACGTTGTACGATAACAGTCTGTTAACAGGTTTGTTATTCACGCTTTTTGATTCGTTAACTGGTTCATGGTTCACGCAAATGTTGCCTGTGAACCAAACGCATTCGCTGTAAATTAATTCAGTAGAAAAATAAGTAAAATAAAATAGAAATTAATTATTTTGTGCATTTAATTTAGTTTGCACGTTAACCACTTAACAACACAGGTACTTGGGTAAGTTCCATGCTGGTGCGCAAAGTGAATGAAAGGTGAAATTTTATGCGCATTTGGACACCTTTGTCAACGCTTATTTGCGCAAAATAATAAGTTCCAAGTGTTTATTGTTGTTGGTGGGCCAGCACTCACAAATACATAGAAGTTGGCTCGCTTGGTGCTGACAGAACAAGAACCAGTGGAAAACGCAAAGCTCAACAACAATATCAGGAGGAATATCAAGAAGCAGAACAGTAATAAAAACAACATCGTTTGCGCCAGTGGACATATCGAAATGGCTAATACAAATATGATTACTGGCAATCATAACAGTAACAGCAATAGCACCGCCTACACTTACAACAATTACAACAGTGTTAGTGCTGACAGCGGCAACAGCAGTGGCAGCAACGGCGGCGGTGGCAGCGAGGTGCAAACGCTTCGCGAAGTTTGTAACATGCTCAATACGGGCGCTCCGTCTAGCTATATGATACCAACAGGTGGTTGTATGTACGATCACATTATAACAATGATGCGTGGCCTTAACCTGCAGGACGACGGCATTGTCCTCAATAACAAAATTAAAGCCATCGAAGCTGATTTCTGCAACATTGTACGAGACGAGTCGATGCTATGGTATGTATATTTGCATAGTCTTGTGTGTATGTATTTGCATCGTCGTCCATTGATGATTAATACATAAGTATATATGTATAAGTATGTATAATTTTATTTATTGTGTCTACGTACATTTATTTCCGTGTATGTATGATATGTGAACATACATATGTATGTGTGTTAGGTGTCTACGTCAGAACTAGTATTAATATTTACAACTATCTGTAAGCGATGTCGCAATTCGGTTAAAATTTTAGAACTAAGAGATTTTTGAGAACCAGAAAGAGAGAGAAACCGAGAGAGTTGAAATAAGAAAAATAAGTGAGTTTCCCGCCAATTGGATAAAGACGAATGTTATCGAAGACTAAATACCCTTTAATACTTAAACAAACAAATTATTGGAGGAACACAAGACTATAATAGGCTTATAAAGCTTATGTATTTCCCTATTCCAAAGTAGTAATTAGTGCATTTTCAGTTAGTAACAGAATGTAGAACTTTAATATTGAATCAGTTTAGCTTTTGTTTTTGCACAATGTCAATACTCAATTGTTATCCACTAAAGCCCCCCTCTTTATCATAATCAGGGCTGCAGCATACAGATAACCGGTTCCCAATTGAATGACCAAGTTCACCTAGTTCATTGTGAAAAAATAAACAATATTTTTAAATGCCATTGCAGTGAATCAATGGACTATATGAACAACAAAGCCCTAACCGACGCTGAGACAGCACTGAAGTTTGCTCTATTATTCTCCTCGCGCAACTTCGACGCCCTGGCTATGAATGAGACAAAAGTTCGCAGCGCCATGCTTAAGATCCTGGAGACGAATTACATTAACGCTGATGCATATCGACAGCACGATAAGAATAGATTGTACAACTCGATTACGCTGCTTGGCGAGTACTACAATAGAGTGCGCCTTGCGAACCATGCACCAATCACCATTCTGGGCGATTCGCTGCTCACTTTGCTAACGCGGGAAATCAACGATGTTTCCGTAGTAATGAGTACGCGCCTAGCGCGTTTAGTGCTTTCACAGATTACACTAAATGGCGAAATAATGCGTACGCGGCACAAGGCGGAAATCGATCAGTTACTCTACCATGTCAGGCGACATCTGATCATGCAGCCAGCGCTCACGGATAAAGTAAAGGCGATGTTGCTAATGGTGCTTGACTTGTTTTATAGCCATTTTAAGAATGTTGGTCACGAGCTGGAGGCCATGTACACAAACTATTTAAGCATCGATGAGGACGAGGATGATGGCTTCAATAACAATAATAACAACGATAACAATAACAGCAGCAATAGCAACAACAATGGTGACGAAATGCAGCCACAAACAACAGACTCATACAGTGGACAAAGTGCGGCTACCTGTTACAGTGACGAGGAGACTGGCAGCAGTGCTAACACCTCGGCCCAGGAGGCGCCCAAGAAATGGAGCGAACAGGTCTGTGAAGACTCATTGTGCGATATAGTTTACGGAGAGACACCGGCTAATTGCGATGACCAGCAACAGTTAAACGATAACGCTGGCAATACCTATCAAAGCCTCGACTCCTCCAGTTCCAGTCGCCAAACCCGACGTGGTTATCAGCCGCGCCATGTGCCGCGCCCGTTAAAACAGGCTCACGCGCAGGTGCCGCTCGCAGAGTAAGTAATCTGAGTAATCCTAGGGCTCTAATTTTTAATTTTTCACTTTTCACTTGCTTCCAGCAATGTCAACTCCGATCAGTATGCATCCATGGCCAGCAGCGAGGATCGCGATGAGTCAAAGCCGCTACCAAGCTGGCGCATGACACGTTTTAATCGGGGCAATGATGGTGAACAGTCGAATGGACGTTCCCGTCACGATCAACAGCGTCGCTATAGCGTCAGCTGCGATGACGATCATCAAAGTGTGCGTAGCGAGGGTCGCGGTGGAAATTTGCGCTTGTACAGCATAGATGACCGCAGAAAGCATTCAGAGGAGCGCTACGAACGCAATTTGGGCGGAGACAGCAATTACAACAATATTGTGAACTCTAATTGGGATCAGCGCGATGATCGCAGCGAACGTTCCTATATAAGTAATTATGAACGTGGAAATAGCTACAAACGTGGCGGTCGATACAACAGTCACAATCGCAGCACGTACGACAAGCCGCCGCGTTTCCAAAAGCAGCAGCAACATCAACAGCAGCAACAACATCAACAACAGCAGCAACACCAACACAAGATACACAGTGAAACTTGGCGTCGTTCAAATACAGCTATTAACAATGCATATCAGGATGAAAATTGTGCTTACAATTCGAATGGACCAGAGTCGCATAGTCGCAGCTCCTCTCGTGCTCGTACGCTGCCGCGTCCGCCCAAATCTCAAATGGATGATGGTGGAAGGAAGCCCAACTCGAACTATCGTTACAACCAGAGTCCCACTCGTGGCGCAAGCGGTGCACCACGCAACTTTCCGCGTTACAGCAGTCAGAGCAGCTTAGCCAGCGAGGCATCCAGCACTTTTGATCGACGCCAACAACAAACGCGCTCACATCAGCATCAAAATCAGCATCAACATCAACCGCAGCGCCATCGCAACTTTACACGTCGCTCACAACCCAACATACACCAATCGCAGGAGCCAAATCCACAACAACAACAAAAACCACAGCAGTCTCATTCGAATGCCGACAACTGGCATGGAGATGCTAGCAAGGATGAGAGTGAGCTGGTGCGCAATGCACAACAGACAACACAATATATGAATTATCTGTCCGCACAGAAATGAGAACGACGAGCACGCTGCAAAAGAGCTCAACAGCAAAAGCAGCGTTGTCGTCGTCGCAGCACCAGGAACTACAAATGCATGGAGTGATTACAAAAAATAAGCACGAGTACGATTTTTGTAAAATAATTGTTTTAAAATTGAAAGTCTGCAACGAGATTTAGTTTCTAACGTTTTAAAAAGCTGCCCAATTCTTTTCTCTATACGTCTCATCCTGCACTCAAGTAATCAATTATTATTTGCTTTCTATTTAAACAAAAACCAAAAATAAGATTGATGGATTTACTTTCTTTTTCTTGTATTCGAATATTTGAATTTTTTTGTACGACTATATTTCGGATATTAAGACCTCATATTCAATTGTTTAGTTTATAATTGCCGTTCATTTAATATGTTGTATACAATGTAGTAGAGACTGTTTCTAATCTTAAAATTGAGCTCAAATGTTTTGAACCTAACTCGTGGCCATTTTGCATCTAATCTCCAATTTCCCCGCCTCAAATAACAAACAAAAGCAACAAATATCAAATGAAATCAAACGTAAACACAAATCAAGGCTCAAGTACCAATTGTAAATCGCAAAAATATATATTTATATATGTGTATATATATAGTGAATCGGAAACATAAACAAAATGTAAATATCTATTGTAGTCGACGACGGATCGATCAGCATATATATATACATATATATAAACAGAACCCAAACACACATGCATACACACACATACACACACATACATACACATATATATAGGTACACATACACATACATAAATAAAGAGAAAAGCATGTTTTATAAAATTTTTGTTAGAAACTAAGTACAAAAGTCATAAACATGAAACAAAAATCCTATTTCTAATATAATTGTATGAATAAAATGAGAAAATTATGTTGTTTAAATGTTACATGCACGTTACCCACGTTGTATTTTAGCTAAATATATATACATATATAACAAAATGTCATGTTACGATACAGAAAATACAGATTTATTAAAAAACATTAGATGTAACACAGAGACACGTATACATGCAGACCTTAAGGAAAGTTATTATAAATAATTCTGAAGAAGCGAATTGCATTATTATAGTGACGAATTCGTTAAAGCAACAAGCTGCTAAGCATGAGAAATAATTGTTACATCAAATTCGTCATATATACGTATTTTAAGAATAACAAAAGTTTATATATAATTATATGAATGTATGTATACACATATACAAATATATAATCTAACAATAACAATTTTAATAAATATATTTCCAAGACTTTGATTTTGAAAAGTTAAATATATAGATTTTTAAGGCGGATCATAGAAAGTAACACAGAATAAAAATAAACCAATTGGAATACATCCCGTTCAACTCTAATTGGGTTCAGCGCTCAGCCTGTTCTTTAGGCGTGACAATCAGTACTTCATAGTTTCTGTTGGAGACCTCGTCGCGTTGATGGGGCATATATATAACTCGATGGGATGGATGTACTTTGCCGAGTAGGGTCAGGCCGGCATGCACAGATCGAGCGGTGTAAAGCGCCTCACCTAGTTCAGAGTAACCCGTTTTTAGACCACCTGGCGGCACTTCACCGTTTGCTGCAGCGACCCACTTAACATCACAATCCGTTAGTACCAATAGTTCCACCTCTGAGTTCAGCTGATGTGCACTGCAGTTCCAGGGGGCGTAAACGGCTTTCTTTTGCGGCACATAATTGGCGGGTAGCAGATCCTCATGCAAATAAACGCGTGCCACATATGTATCAAATCCTTCGTGATCGGTGCCGCATTGGACAGCACCGTCGAGCATGGCGGACGGAACAGGTTCATCCAAATCGATGGGCATCCATTGGATCTGAGAGCGCTCTACTTCCTCGACTTCGGTGTATTCTGCAAAATTCAAATAAATGCGATGCACACGCTGCCGATGGCAAATAGCTCTGCATTGAGGACAGCTCAAAGAGCGGGCTAGCCAACGGTTAAGGCAATTCTTGTGGAAAACATGGCCGCAACTGGCTGTTGAAAATATTATATCATTCGCTTTGTAAAACTCATTACAAATTCCACACAAAACGTTTAATGTTTCAGTTGGCTGATTTGATTCCGGTTCTGCTTCTGCTTCCATCTTATTGCGACTGTTCTTTTTATTGAATTTTGTCTACTTATTATCTCAAAGCGTCAATTTCTATGTCATCAGATTAATCATGTCTTATTTATTATACGCAAATATGAATTTCATCAGATGAAAACAAAGAGTACTGATAATCGGTGTTTTGTTTTTATTTGTTGATTGCAGTATATTCAACTAATCGACTAGTCGGTCAACTAATCGCTATCGGTAATCGAAGACGATAATTTAGTGGCCCTGGTCTGGTGCACGTTGTTTTTATTATTGGTTTTGATGTTAGTATAAATATGCAGCGAAAGGACCCAAATCCATTTCTGAAGCTCGGCTTACGGCCGTGGTTAGCCAAACAGTTGACTAAATTAGGTAAACAAAATAAGTATATAAATTGAACATATAAAGGAAGTACCCAACGTATTCGTATTACGTAGGTCTTAAGGGAGTAACGCCAATACAAGAGAATTGTATACCAGCAATTTTATCCGGTAAGGATTGTATAGGTGCCGCTAAAACAGGCTCAGGCAAGACCTTTGCTTTTGCCTTGCCGATTTTGGAGAAGCTGAGCGAGGAGCCAGTCAGTCATTTCGCACTGGTGCTAACACCCACACACGAGCTGGCCTACCAAATCTCCGAACAGTTCCTCGTAGCTGGTCAGCCTATGGGAGTTCGGGTGTGCGTTGTCTCTGGTGGCACAGATCAGATGATAGAGAGTCAAAAGTTAATGCAGCGACCACACATTGTTGTGGCCATGCCCGGACGCCTGGCAGACCACCTAACAGGCTGTGACACATTCTCCTTTGATAACCTCAAGTACTTGGTCGTGGATGAAGCGGATCGAATGCTGAATGGTGACTTTGATGAGAGCTTAGCTATAATTGAACGCTGTTTGCCGAAAACCCGGCAGAATCTATTCTTCTCTGCTACCATGAAGGACTTTATGAAAGAGTCAAGCATATTTCCCATAGCAAAAGATGTAAGCGTGTAAATCCCAGAGTTGATTTAATTGATTTTTATATTTTGTATTTTTATATTATATTTTAGTTAGTGGAATGGTCACAGGAGTCAGATGTGGCCACAGTGGAGACACTTGAACAGCGTTATTTGCTGTGCGCTGACTATGATCGTGATATGGTGCTCATTGAAGCATTACGAAAGTTTAGAGAAGAAAATGAAAATGCGAATGTCATGATTTTTACCAATACAAAGAAGTAGGTTTATGATATGTAATATTATAGATATTAAATTTTTGTATACCCAACTAGATACTGTCAACTGCTCTCGATGACGCTCGCCAGCATGGAAATTGACAATGTGTGCCTGCATGGATTTATGCGACAAAAGGAACGAGTTGCAGCACTAAGTCGTTTTAAGTCGAATCACATACGCACGTTAATTGCTACGGATGTGGCTGCACGTGGCTTAGATATACCCAGTGTGCAGCTGGTAATCAATCATATGTTGCCACGTACACCCAAGGAATATATCCATCGAGTGGGACGGACAGCGCGGGCGGGTCGCAAAGGCTTGGCTATTTCTATATTTCGTTTTCCACGTGATCTCGAATTACTGGGCGCTATTGAAGCTGAAATTAATTGCAAACTAACGGAGCATCCTGTAGATCGTGGGTAATTGATCTATCTATAATCTACAGTTTTAACTGAGTTACTCTTTTTTAGAGCGTATGGTGGAGCGCATATTCATGCAGGTGAATGTCACAAGACGCGAATCGGAAATGCAACTGGACAACAATGACTTCGATGAGCGTGCTCAAAACTACAGACGGAAAACTTGGATTATGGAGGGCAAGGATCCCGATGAAATGGAAGCACTGTGAGTAATCCAAGTTTCGACTTGAAAATCCATCTAATTTATCTGCGATTGCTTTGCAGCTATCGGAAGAAACAAAAGGATAAGCTGCGCGAAATACGCCGCAAGCGAAAGCAGCAGCAGGCGGAGTTGTGCGCCAGCGAGGAGGGCAAGGCTTTATTAAATGATGATCGCTTCAACACTTTGGACAGTGCGCGATTTGAGAAGAAATTTAAAAAACGCCCCGTAAAAGATGGATCCGAAAAAAAGGCACCACAAAAACTAAGTAAAACAAACGCAAGCAAAACAAAAACAAAATCAAAATTAAAATCAAATACAAAGTAAACTTCATGAATATGTTTATAAGCACATTAACATATTTGTGTGTATGTAGTTTAATAACAAATAACTTTTAAGCTTACATCTAATAAGCAGTTACAGATCATATAAATATTTCTTTTTCAATGAACCTACGTAAATTTAGACATAAAAAAAAATGCAGCTGCAGCAGCCTTTAGTTGATATATGAAGCAGGCACTTTTCTTGCGGTTAGTTTTTCAGGTTTACTTTTTCAGTCTAGGGCGATGGTTAATAGCGCATCCTCAGGATAAATCTCTAGCAGCACCTTGGCTCCATCGTTAAACGGATACGAGATGCTGCCATCAATGACCAGATCTACATAAGGAAAAAGAATTTAACGATTACTTCATTCAGCCTGGACTTGGCTACTTGTTACTCACTGGCATCGATGCAGTGGGATTTTATAAATACAGTCTGCACAAAATCCCGTGCCTTAAATGTCTTTGGTGAGGGCCAAACACCCACACAGATCTGCTCCCGTATGGAGTAGCATAAACGCGGATCATCAGCTGGGAAAAGCAGTCCCTGATTGTAACGCTGAGCGATCTCCTCAACATTTGCGCGTAGTTTGAGCACATGCGGCGCACAGCTATCGGGCAGTGATTGAAGCAGATCGTCCACATCGCTGCTGGTGATCCGATTGATACTTGTATGCCACGAAGTGGAGCCTGTGCCTGTGCTAACGCACAAGCCCGAACACTTTGTTTTATTGACCACATCCTGATGATTGAGCACCAGCTGCAAATGCGAGACGCGTGCCGAAAGTTGTTCTCCAATGAAGACCTTTACCGGAAAGCTTGAGAGGATTAGCTAAAATGAATTATTTTGCTAAACAACATCCTTTACCTCGTTTAACGCCAAATATGGAAGAATGCGTTTCATTTTAGCATTATACTTGTGACCCATATGCTTATCCAGCAGCTCCGGTGATGTATCAACCTGCTCCATCTTAACTGCAGTATGCCTGAATAGATCCGTGGACTCGGGTATGGTGCCATTGTTGCCCAGCATGGTGGTACGTATGCGTGAACGATGCACCCACTTAAAGTCGCCCTATTGAAAAAGATATTTACTTATATTAGTGATAAGCTTATGGATAGTATAGGATAACAACTCACTGATTTAATGCGATTGACTGCCTCCTCGGGATTTTCGGAGTAGTATTTGGGCAGCAGCAGGCGTCCTTCCGAGTGCTGCGGGTCGGAATTGAAGCCAACAATCGGTGTTTTCTGCTGGCTTAGCGCAAATAGGGGACTGGCACGATTGGCTGATAGCAAAAAGGTGCCATCGCCGCCAACAGGCACAATAACATCCGCCCAGCTCATCACATCCTTGCTCAGAGAGCTTCTAAATTCAAGTCTGCTTGTTTAATAAAGTCAAACAGCAGCCGCAAACAGGGACACATTATGTGGATGGCGGGAATCAACACAATTTGTAGTTGGATGACAATGACGATCGATCAATTTATGGAACACACATAGAACACAATCACAACAAAGCCACAGACAATCAATAGTTAGATATATATATTTATTGATGTGTACTTCTAATAGGTTCCACAAAACATCTCATCTACCCACCTGCTGGACATTTTCACTTCGCAGCCAACATTCCTAAAGCTGCGCACAATGCGCCGCTCAAAATCCTTGTGCAGGTTATGCAAATAGAGCACGTTCTCCACATCGGTACCACGATCTCTGAGCTTTTGCTCCAGCTGCTCTCGCGTCAATTCCGGATGACGCAGTTGCTCGATCTCATAGCGGGAGAGCTTGGTCACAATCAAAGCACGTTTCAATTTGAAATTTGCGGGCGAAAAGCTCGAACATTCTGCACAGAGGCAAGCCATTTAAGTAAACATTTAATTCGAATATTTAATATTATTATTTTGCTAAGCCTGAACGAATTTTATCGAGTACTTTTTGAATTTTGAGTTTTCAAACTAATTTGTATAGCGGTATACATTGAAATTAGTCTAATGGTAATCAATTTGATATTTAAGTAATTTTTGTAGATAATATTTTAATAAATATGATCCCTCACAATCACATGCTTCAGAGCCTATAGCTGATAATAAACGGAAGCGTAATTAAAAAGGTTCATAATATACGTATAAAAAGGCAAACAAAGTAAACAACCAAAAATATGTAAAAAAAAAAACACAAAAATTAAATTAAAGAGATTCCTCAGACTAATTGTGCGCTTTAAATGAAAAATTAAACTAAACTAATTACCTTTCACACATTGTTTTAGCAACTGCTTGGACTTCAACATGCTGCGAGTTGTTGAATGAAATGGCATTTATTTATTTAATTCTTAAACTTGTTTTCTACATCAATTGTTTGTTATTCTAAACTACAAATTTTTCTTTTCATTTAATGCAAAAAATTTTATTTTTCGTCCACTCTTTGTTTACAGTTATCTGTGCTTTTTCACATTGAGTAATGTACAATTTGGCAAATTGGAGGTTAATAATTATATTACAACTTAAGATGAATTGTCAGAATGAACACGCGTTATACGTAGTCATTGAACATATTTTAGTTTTTACGTCCACTTTCCTACTCTTTATTAGATTTACTGATTGATTGTTATTCCAGTTTGTTCGTCGTCGTCACAACTCTCGTGTATGAATATTCGCTTCGTTTCGCCGTCATTTATCGCTGTTTTGTTTCTATTTTTGTTCGCTTTCGGTTTACATCTCTTTACTGACAGCTTAGTTCTTGTTGTGCATTGCTGATAAGCGGCACGGCCTTTCTTATCAGCCAAAAATAATAATAAAACAAAAATACATTTACTTTCAGTCGTTTGCCTGTGTGCTTGTGTGCCAGTAAAATGTCATTCACTACATTTACCGCGATTTCTTCTTATAAAGTTAAGCCTCCGCAATATTCACATCGAACGCATTTTGTTGCCATTCCCCTGGAATGAAAACTTTTGCGGTCATTTTAAAAATAACTTTAGGTGATATGAGAAAAATATTTGCTTGTCCACTTTAGTTGTCTACTTGAATCGATGATACATTCGCATCTCGGTAGTTTCCGGTTTTATGGTCATATCGAGTCCGTGTGGTTCTCCGGAGTGCCCATTTTTTTTCTGCTGAGCAGTAATTAATTTTTTTTGGTAATATTTTAAAATAAACAACATTTACCTGCATTTGCGACAATTGCTGCTGCACATCCTCATCCAGTATGGGCTTGTGAAAAACAGTACTTAACAACAACATCGCATTCTTGGCCACCTCGGCCACGTTCAAATTCACACAGCTTTCCTTGTCCATGTTCATTAGATCCGCCAAACGTAGTGAATCCGAAGCAACAATGTCACCGTTTGCTTTATTCGGTACAATATTTAACTGGTTCATTGGCTGTCCTAATGCTCCATTGTAGGTATTTTTAGACCGTGCCAATTCATTTGAAATTGTTCGAATCCTGGGACCCAAACGAGCAGCCGTATTATTATTATTATTATACGAATTATTATTATTATTGTTATATGCATTATTATTATTATTATTATTATTATTATATGTATTATTATTATTGCTTAGCATTTGTGTAGCTGTGTTAAACGATGGACGATTTTGATTAGCTGAATTTATTAGTGCAGTTAGTGAGTTTGAGCCTGATTGCCAACTGACGTTGGCTTGTTGATAAGATTGAAAGTGATTGTGGTTTATATTGTTGCGCGCATCGACATTTAAATTTGAATTTGTATTTGAATTTGATATATCGTTTGAATTCAATGAGGAACTCACATTAAGGTTCGAGCGAGCGCTTTGAAAGTGACTGTTGATATTCATTAACACCTGTTGAGGTAGTTGCTTTGATTGATTTTTGTTGTTGATATTATTGTTATGATTATTATTATTTTTGTTATGATTATTATTATTGTTGTTATAATTATTATTATTATTATGATTATAATTATTATTGTTGGTATAATTATTATTATTGCTGCTATGATTATTTGTTGGTGTATTGTTAAATCTATTGTACGCGTTCCGCAAACGCTGTTCCGTAGGCATTTGACCACGCTGCTGATTACGGACTGGGTTATTACCTAGACGGTTGTTCAGAGCATTATTACGATTGGATGTATTCTTATTTTTGGTATAATGAGTGTTATTATGCTTGTTGTTGTTATTGTTTTTGAGATTAAAAGGACGTCGATTTTGTGGCTTATTTTGATAGCGGCGCGCACTTTGAGATTTTGGCTGATTACGCGGCGCATCCTTCGGTACCAAAGGTGCTGCTCCTTGAGGACGATTCACATTATTTGGTTTTATGCGCCACTGTACAGAAGTGACAGGTATTTCCGTTTTTAACACTTCAGCTCCTTTACTTGTGTCCATTGGCTCGTCGGTTGGTTCACACAGGTGATTAAAATCCTTAGAGTCAAAACTAATTTCATCCATATTTGAGTCCTGTTTGCAAGAATAATGCTCATCCACTTGTTTTGGTTCTTCCCCCTCATCTTCAAACTCGTCTTCTTCATCAGCGGAGTTATCTTTGTAAGATTGCAGACGTGCCGCTTGTCGTTGTCTCTTATCCGCATGGAATCCATAACGTTTGGGAATTTTTGGTTTGGGTTCTACACACTGCACGTAATATTCGTCTTTAAGAAAAAGAATATGAGAATATATTTTTTAATTAATTATTGTTTATGCTTTTTCATTGCTATATTACCGAGAGGCATCAAAATAGCAGGCGTGTTAAAGGAAGTCATAGCGAGTTGTTCCCAAAAATCAACTGCTCAAAAAAATTTCTTCAATTTCTGAAAATATGAAAAGCGCACAGCAAGGCATCAGATTTAAGAGAACAGTTATAAGTTCGATGGGCATGCATGCGTATGTCAAGGTAGCAATAAAAATAATCGAAAATAAGTGGTCAACTTATCGAAAAATATTGTTTCAACTCTGTGCGGTTAAGTAATGCAGCCAACTTAGCTAAGATCCGTCACTTTGATTCTGAGGGGATAACGTGAAACACTCTTTCAAGCTTGGATTTCGAAATGTAAGTAAATCAAAATGTTAAACATTAATATTGCAGCAAATATAACTGTGCTAAGTGTGTAATAAGCTTTTTTACAGAACTCAAAGCTGCAAAAGCAATTTTGAGTTCAGGACACTTACCTAAAGCCAGCTATAATTAAAATTGTAGTCACGTGGCTTGGGAGCTCGTTCCTGCGGCTGTACAATAGTTCTTTTTTTCTTATGTTAAGGGTTATTTTATAAAAATTAATCTTTTTGTTTTGTAGGTGAACTGTTATAATAGTCGGCTAAAGCAGCCCGTCATTGAATTTGGTAAGATATAACTTTTGCATGTAGTTTTCTATTATGCGAACTCGAGTCGCTGGTGTAAAGATCTCGTCTTTAGCTAGTGCTTTTTTCTGTTCGCAGAACAAATGCGCTTCGCCCAAGCATAACCCGAATTAATCATCAAAAATTTGCGGTGCATATTTTTCGTGAAGCCGACATTTCTATTTCTAAAATATAAACTTTTTTGCATATTTTTCGATTTTGCTAACATTTTCTCAATTTATAGGTAAAATGTGAACTTTTGAGTGGATTCGTTGCTATTGTTCCATTGAAAGAATAAAGGTGAGCTATTATTTTTAAACTGCTTGCTCGAGCTAAATTTTTCTGATGAGATTTTACTCTGACACCTCATATGAATCAATGTGATTCCAACTATTTGTAATTAATGAACTGAAGTTAATTTTTGAAATTAATTTTAAGTTGTCTTAAAATATTTTTAAACGAGAATTTTTGATTTTGTAGGTTATAGATGCTTGATTGAGGTGAACCACATGTAGAGATGTCTGCCCTACATGGATCAGAACTCCTAATTTGGGTTAGTATTACTTATGCAAGCTTTCCTTTTATATTGCATTTACAATGATGATCACTTAATTCATTCACAGACAACATATAAAAGTTAAGTGCTGACAACCTTCATCAATATTCTTTTGATGTAAGCGAGTCTTGCTTAGCCGGTTATGTACCCTGGTTAAAAAATTGACTCTGAGTTCTTATAACTATATGCCTTCTTTGTATATTTGAAAAGCAAATATTTATTATTAATTCACTTTCTATTGCAGGTGCGGAAAATTTGTGAACAGCAGCATCTTGTCCATCGTTATGCACTGTAAATGCATATACATTCAATAATAAAAAACAAGTGTTAACATCAGAAATCGTTTTTTACTAGATTAGCACGCTCTCTTAAAGCTAATTCCTGATTTTGTTTGGCAATCATGCGTTCACCCTTTGATTTCTTGCCAATGCCCAGTTTAGGTAGTCCACGATTAAGTCCTTCTAGTAGTACGCATGCTTTGCATGGCTGCTGTGAAGAGACGAATCCGCAGCGCTCGCAAATCCCGCGCACAGGATTCTTCACTGTATCCTTAAATCGCAGTTGCTCACCCGAATAAATAATGTCCATTATGACAGAGGGGCGCACTTTTTCCAGATCCTTGAGAAAAGCTCGTGCGTGTCCTCGGTAGGCATTTGGGGCAAATACGCACTCGGTGGAGAAGTAAACCAGTTTTTTGTAGTGCGCATACATTACGATCTCCTTTTCGTAGCTGTATTTAAGTGGCTTCACTCGGGATATGGTATCCTCACTGCCACCTGTGCGAATATTCGTGCAACGACGTAATCGAGCCGTGTCACCTCGCAGAATATTCATCAGTACAGTTTCTGCAATATCGTCAGCGTTATGGCCTGTGGCGATGCTGTCAACACCCAATAGCTTTGCTCCTCTATCCAATGCCTGACGTCGAAACACGCCACAAAATGTACAATTGTTGGAGCGACCTATTTGCGCCACAATGCGATCCATAGTCCACCCGTAAAGTTCTTCGTAGGATAGGATTTTAAGTGGCATTTGATAATCATCGCGATTTTTTTTAACCGTTTCTAAACTGTCGTCCCGATAGCCTGTGATGCCTTCATCAATGGAGAGTAGCACCAAATCTAGCCCATAAT
This sequence comes from Drosophila hydei, assembly GCF_003285905.1. Lineage (NCBI taxonomy): Eukaryota > Metazoa > Arthropoda > Insecta > Diptera > Drosophilidae > Drosophila > Drosophila hydei. The sequence goes on along the minus strand of NW_022045833.1, from coordinate 4,316,054 downwards.
TGTGGCGTTCATTGAGTAGCTTTAGGCTGAAATTTGGGACATTAGTTAAGTTATAAATAGTTTAAGCACAACTTACACATGAGCCAGAACTGTGGAGTCCTTGCCACCGCTGGCAGCGACAGCAACTTTCTCGCCGCGTCGAAAAAGCTTACTTGAAATAATTGTGTGATGAATCTCGGCCTCAAAGGCAGCAAAAAAGCAGGCTTTGCACAAAGCATCACCTGTTTTGGGACGCTGTAAAAAGTCTATTGGTAGTTATATATCTTTTAACACTGCCTCACTTACCTTTAAACTGGCCCTGTTGCCACATTGAGCTTTGCAATCTATAGGCATTTTATATGAAATATATAATGTTTATAAACAACGTGATGTGGATATCGAATAACTGTTATCGATAACAAAATTTAGTGTTGACTAATGTCATAGTGCTAACATAAAAATAAAAAGGGTTACTCTTAACTGTATAAATGTTAGCTTATTATGTATACAAAAATATTGATGACAGTCCTATTTATATTGACATAGTAGTATTTATATTGACATAGTATTGTTTGACTCTTCAAAATATTATTTTAATTCATGTTTAAGAATCACAATTATTTGTAATAATTACTTTCATCAATATTTTTTTAAGGGACTACCCTTACCCGGCAGTTTGCCTAGAATGCAAACAAAAATTTTAAATGATGACTTTAGATGATGAAAGCGAAAAATACATACAGGAAAAATTATATCGTAGCCGCGGCAAATGTGGTATGTAATGCTAACTATAAATTATATTTGTGTTAAAAATTAATTTATCAAAACGCAGCAATCTATGCATGCCAATCGGATATATACGTCGAGCTGAAGCAGAAATCCAATGCGCATGCTAGGACATCAATTTCCGCAATGGTTGAGAACGCCAATAGTTTCACACTCGATATTGGGCACGATGTTTGGTTTCAAATAGCCATGCATTTAGATCCAGAAGATGTTCAGACCTTTGCCTTGGTCTGCAAGCAGACTGCGAAGCTGGTCAATTCTCGAGTCTTCTGGCGTAATATGTACAAACGATATTGCATGGGTAGCACAGCCAAGGGCTGGAACTTGGAGCTGCCTGCTCAGTTGCAACTGGAGCAGATACGTAACTGTGATACGAAAACGCTACGTGCTAAAGTTATTGAGGCGCTTTACCACTGCTATAGTCCACTAAAAACGCGCCTGGAACTGGGCTATAGCCTGGACTGGTTGCTGCAACGTACATTTATGTCCTGCTCGCAACAGCAATATCAATGCTTGTGGATCATATGCTATGCACTTCGGAATCAACAAGCAACAGCGCGTAGAGGGTTAGCTGACGATGCCGGTGAGTTGGCGCAAGGGGGCAACGAAGTGATCAATGATTGGGAAGCGTTGGCAGAGGATGCTGAGCTGTCTGCAGGCACAGCCAACTATTGCTCCTATCGTCATGAAGGTGTTGTTCTCCTAATTGTACTGTGCCGGCAATTTGTGCCACTGCCGCTACAGTTGCTCTACAATCAGCAACAGTCGCTCTTTCGCTTGAAGGCCACACGCGAACTGCTCTGCACGGATATGCGTGCCAAAAACTTGGAGCTGGACTTTGTCGAGGACAATAGTAGCAACAGTCTGAGCGTCACTGTTAAATATTCACGCATTGAAAAGTACAAAGTTCTGCCCTGGTGGCATCCAGATTTCAAAAGGTTTCTCAAATAAATTTCAAATTATTTTAATATATAACTTGATGCATCGTATAGATGACGAGGTTCCTGTAACATGTACGCCATACTGTCTTCACTAAATATTATAAATATTATAACTATAGTGGTGGATATATAAATTCTATAAGATCAGGAAGCCAGCCAAGGGTCAGATATATCAGTTTTTAGAAAAACGAAATCTTTATCAGTGTTGTCGCTATTGTAGCAATCAGGTGATTCTACATGAACTTTTGTGGGGCATCGAAGAGACCTTATCTCATATGTGGTGCATCCATGTATACAATATACAAGCCAGATGACAGACTGAAAACATATGTTATACATTGTTTGGTTACTACCGGAGAGCTTCCCATTTGAATTGCAGATAAAATGTCGAACGTAAATTGGATCGTTCTATACATATAGAAAGTCGAACGTAGAACGCGTTTTCTTTTTGATACGTAAGTTTATAAAAGCGATTTTTTTCTTTCGTTATGTTATGTTAAAGGATATACAACTGGAAGATTATTGATATATACATACACACATTCAACTTAAACTTATTTGTGAGTTACATACAAAAAAAACATTTAGAGGTGTTCGTTTTGAAATGTTGTGTTGTCTTTTTTAGAATTGGAGCTAAGCCACGGCGTGGTTTGTTGTTCTAGAAAGACGTGATTCTGATTACACCTTGCCTAGTAGATCGTGTCCATACGGTTTCTTGCGGTAGCCGCCTTTGAAGGCGAACAGCTTAAAGGCGATCACCATCATGACAATGCAGAAGGCGTAGAGGAACATGCCCATACGCATATCCATGTCGGAGAAGACGTTAGAGATCTGACGCTTCTGTCGCATGGTGTCCAGAGTCTCGTGCAGCAGCTCCGAGCGTTGTACACCGAAGCGACTGACAAACTGTGGATTGTGAATGTTCTTCAGAAAACTGAGCACCGCATCCTTGTTCCAGTCAATTGACAGATTCTCTTGCGACGCGGTTGCTGGCGCATTGCGGCACTGGGCACAGCTTTTGGCACTGGGAAATTGTTGTTTAGGGAATTCTGGATCCTCGGTGTCGTCGCCGGCCAGACGTTGATTGACCTCATTATGTGCTGCCCACAGCCAGAGCACAGCGTCGTCTTTCGATGCAACGTTCCAGATTTTACGACGCGTTGCCATTGCCTAAAACAGAAGATCGCACAACCCGTTAAAGCACACTTGTGTCAATATAAACAGCTGGTGTTAAGACAACAATGTAGGTCGTTTAAGTTAATACCGCAAACAAAAATAATATAATTAACAATTGCGTAATATTGGAGTTAATAAATCCGAGTTAATTAGTAATTTCTTAAATTTTTGCAGCAACAGCATGTTTTGATGTTGTAAAATAAAGGTTCTTTGACCCCTCTTGAATATATGTATTTATATATATATAAATATATGTCAAATCAGCATAAATATTCAGCAAAAACTAGACATCTGTATAAACGTTAAGATATGTAGGTTATCTAGAGTAGTCTAGACAAATTTGTATGCTTCAATATCGGCAAACTAAGCATTTAGGCATATTTTTATATATCTTTCAGATTGCTGACGTTTTTAGAATTGTTCAATAGCAAATGATTGCAAGGGCCTATGAGTACAAGCAATCTTTAAATATTAGTTTTTTTCTTTTTGTTTCAGTCATCGACTTTGTTTTCATTTTAGTTGTTTCTTTTATTCATTCAAATTAAGTTTCTGCTCAACGTGCTAATTGTATTATCGTGAGTTAGAGAGTTCAGTTACTTAAGAACTAGATATATGGGTTTGGGAATATACTAGTATAATGAGTAATACGTGAGTAATATGGATATATATTACGGTTGATTGCGCTTTTACTTGATTGTCCCCAATGAGTATGAGACGAACTGACTAATGCCTATTTAACTCAATATATATACATATATATAGAATATTGGACAGCTTAAGTTGAGCTAATGTTATTGGCATAAAACTCCTATCTTCTGTGTATGGGACACCGAATATTTACGACGTTAGTAAAACCCTAGGTGTGCTCAAAATTGACGAGCTAACCAAAATTAGTGTTAGACTACCCTCATACATATGGAAATATGGAAATAGCTAAGCTATTAGATAACCCATGTTTTCTGTATTTACTAATTTTTCTGTTAATGTATACGTATATGATCTTTGCGGGCTTTAGATCTACTAAAATGCAATAATTAGTTCTAGATAAATAATAATAAAATAAAATATATTTGCGCTGAAGAAATAGCTCAGAACCAGAAACTGAATTTAATTGTTATTCTAAGCTCCTTATCTAAAATACTTTCAGGCTGGAACAATTGATTGGTTAACCATACCAAAAGAAAAAAAGCAAACTATAGTTTTATAAATAAAGGCTGTGACAGCAGTTGTTGTTTAACAACAAATCAGCGCAAACGAATTCTCTATAAAATATATATATCTATATATATTTATGTATATAATGACTAGGCAAATACTCCCATAAGCTTTAGAGCGGCACCCTTAGGCCGCTCGGAGGTCAACGCTGATCTCATATAGAAAGCGTTTGCTACAATACACGTAGGCAAACAACTAAATTGCTGTGTGTGTGTGTGTGTGCGTGAGAGTGAGTGAGATTGACTCACCTGGAAGTGTTCGCTGCAGTCGGTGCAGCCGAAAAAGTTTTTGATATAGCCATGCATAGCCTGGAGCACTTCGAGTGGATCCTGCGACTCCTCGTTGCCCGCTGCCTGCACGCTCATAAAGTGAAACAGCGTCCACAGCGAGCAGCTGAAGCCACGATAGTGCGGACTGGAGCCCGCGCAGCCCACGTACTGAGTGCTCGAGTAGATTTGCCCAAGTTTCATTTCCAAACGTCGTATTTCATCCTCAAACTCTTTACCCGTCAGCTTCTGATTGAATTGCACAACGAAATCCTTTAACTTGGCAACTAGCTGGCGTCCGTTTGTACCAAGTGGGTTATAGCGTTGCAGGACGGTGAGGAAACGCTGTAGAGCCAGCAGCCGATCGCCGCTGATTTCGTTTACTTTGGCCACCTCGTTGTGCAGGATGGTGCGTATTGCCTGCTCCAGATCTGCCTGATAAATGATATGCTTGTTGCGCTGCACTTCCTTGATAATTTGTGTGAGCGAATTCTGCGTACTGTCGCTATTTGCCTGCTGCTGGGCTTCAGCTTGGTTTGATTTCGATGACTGTACGGTTCTTGGCGTAAAGTTCAGAGCATGCAGCGCACCTTCTATAGATTTGGCATATGCATCGCTGCTCTGTTCCGATGGCGTGTGTAGCTTAACATTTCCCTGTCGATCGACAAGCGCCAACTGTTGCTGATTGATGTCTAGCTTAAATTTCGCTGCAACGGCTGGATCGCTGAAACGACGCACCTGCACGGTGGGCCATTGTAGCAGGAATAGTGCCGTTTCAGCAGCCAGCGTGGAATTCTCCGGCTCATAGATGAGTGCTATGTACTGACGCAGGCTGTTCAGCCCTTCAAAGAGATCTGATGCACTCTCACTTTCCGCAACAGGCACGAAATTTGGCCAATATGTATTGTTCATGGTATGATTCTCGGCAGCCACCATACCAGCGAGCAGGCTGCGTATTTCATCGGGCTTCTGGGACTCCAGCTTTAAGCCATATTGATTGGCACTGGGCTGGAAGCCTGGGCGCATATAACGCAGAGTTGGATAGCCCATTACCTCGTAGTTGCGGCAAATACCATTATTTTCCTCGGCAGCACAATCAATGGCACTGACTATGACGACTTCCTGCCAGGCGTGCAGCTGCTCGGCAATCTGCTTGTAGGTGGGCGCAAATCGTCGGCAATGCCCGCAATATGTATTGTAGAATTCAACGAGCGAGCCGCGATTCTGTTCGAGCACAGTTTCATTGAAATTGGCCACTGTTAGCTTGACCACTTTATCGCTGTCATCGTATAGGCCGAGCTCCTCGTCCACCGGCGCTGATTGCTGTTTTAATATCGCCTCGTATCGGTTGAGTGGGACGCCAGCAGTGATCAATTTCAAAATACATAATATTATTAAGCATGCCAGCTGCGCACCTTGTCGAGTCATTGTTTTTTAGCCGTGTTCGCTGGATTTAAAGGTGTTCAGTGCGCAATGCAATGAGAACGACTGATACGATATTTCCTACCGTAGCATTTGGAATGTTTTATGGTTTCAATAATTTTGATTAGCCACACAGCGTTTTTTGTGCACTCTCTCCTCTGATTCTTATTCTGCTTCTCATTTACGTACGCTCGCGCTAATAGCTCTTAATAGAGATGAGCACTTTCAGTAAATAAGTGACTCAGTCACGGTGAGTCACGAGTGGGAATCGGAGATTATTTAAACATATTGAGAAAGGATGCAGCAGATTACTACACTACACGATCACTGGTTAGATAACAATTAAAAAACATTAAGGTAGGGTAAGCGTAGCAAAATTGTCATTCAATAGCAACAAATCTGCTAGGCTTCATGTTTTTGGAAATGTATGTAAAGGGACTTACTAAGGAATATAGTTATTGAGGTAGGGCCTATAGCTGACAAATGTTGCTGTCTCTAACTCAATGTAACAGGTTCGCAGACGGTAATGCCTAGACTTGATCAAGAATGTAAATACACACAACAAAATATGTATATTTGAAATGTAAAAAATATGTACAATTCGAACATTATGATAATTTAAAAATACAACTTGTAAGAAAATTTATAATTGTGCTTCTACAAAAAATCACAGTTTGGCTGCTTTAATGAAACAGCCCTCACACATAAAACGATAAGCGATATGAAAAAGTATCGATTAGCTGAAATACGATATTCACATATTGTCATAAGTACATCACTTGCATTGACAAACAAATTTGAAAGTGTTAAACAATTAGATTAGTTTAGTGACATTAAGATGATATTACGCCCATTGCATAGGGCTCTTTTGCCGCGCTCTGCAGGCGATGGGATGTGCTTTATGCTTATTGCAGCTGGGGTACCGCTAACTTACATATTTCAAGTGACAGTTATTATGCCCGAACTGCACAACGTAGGTAGTTTTTGGTATACAATAATTTGGCTCGCCGGCATTTTTTTGGTTTTCAATATAACGTCCAATTTGTTGGCCTGTATGCTGGTGGATACCTCCATTAAAAGTAAGTAGCTTAATATTGTGGAGGATGCATTTATATTTTGCAAATCTTTGCTTTGCAGTGCATATATTGAAGCCCCCATTGGAGCCGCAGCTGCTCAGCCGTTGGCATATGTGCGACAGATGCCAGGCGCTGGTACCTCCACGTTCGTGGCACTGCGAGACCTGCGACGTGTGCGTGCTCAAGCGGAATCATCATTGCCGCTTCACCTGCTGCTGTATTGGACACCACAATTATCGTTATTTCTTCTATTTTTTGTTCTACATGGGACTGGGAGCTCTTTACGTTACAATCAATGCCAGCATATATCTGTGGTATCTCCATGCCGACTTCTATTGGCGCCCTTACACATTAGTGACCATCCTTGTACCTGCTATTAGTCTGACTGTACATGCCAGTTGGGAGAACTTTTATGTTGTAATCTATGAGCTGAACATTTTGGCATTCCTCATGTCCGTGCTGATGCTCATTTATCATCGGCCCATCTTACAGCGTGGCACCGTAGTAAAGGATCGATTAAGCAACGCATACAATCTAGGCCTTCGAGGTAATATGGAAATGGTGCTGGGCAAACGGATGTATTGGACCTGGCTGTCGCCTTTTGTGCGCAGTGAACTGCCGCATGATGGAGTTAACTGGCTGCCCTTGACGAAAGAGGAATGAATCTAAATCTGCTTTAGAGGCTAGTCTTATATTCCTAAGTAATCTCACAACCTAGCACAAATATGTCGAATTTTAGTATTACATAATGCATTCCTTGCATTTATTTAACATTTTATATTTATTGCAAATTACAAAAACGAATTTAATGACTATTGCCTTTCTTATTTGTTGATGAAACCTTCGCCGACTAGGGATTTCAGCTTGGCCAAATGCACTTCGCTGAGAGTGAAGCCTTCGTGAATACGCTTTGCCAGTGCACTCGTTTCCATGTTGTTCTCAACGGCATACTGAAGGGCCAACAATGCCTGGCTGGGCGATTTGTTTAGAACGGTCGCCTCGATATACTCAAACAGAGCACTATCTGCGGGTGTGCCGGGAATGCGGTGCTGTTGCTTGTCAATGTAGTTGAACACTTCGACGGCCTGGTCGAAGCTACTGTTGTCGCGCACTAGTAGGGTCAGAATGTCGCCCAACATTTGGCCAGTGAAGGAGACTTTCTTGATGCGTTTAACGGACTCCTCGATCTTGTTGTACATATCCATCGCCACTTTGGCGCACTGCTTAGGGAGCTGCTGCTGGGCGGGCAATTCAGGATTTGGACGATTGTCCACCATAATGCGGAGTACGTAAAGCAACAGACTCTCGCGATGAGTGTGATCGAAGATGACCATGTCCGACCAGATGCGAGGCACGTGCTCAACAGCTCCATTGATCTCGATAGCTCTGAGGATCTCCTCCATGATACCCGGCTCGGGTATGTAGATGTTGGGCACCAGCATATCATAAAATTGCATAAAATCTTCAATGGATTCAGTCTGGCAGAGCAGCGCTAAATAATTGCGATAGTAAATGCCTTCTTTGAAGGAGTCGCCAATCAAATCGTAGTTGTTGCCAGTGTGCAGCAGGTCGTCTACCCTCTTTGCCAAAGCCTTGTCATGCAAATGATTGCGGCACACATCCATGGCCGTGGCAAAGAAGAATGTATCCTTCGGATGCTCCACCTTGAACTCCTTGCCGGCAATATCATTCAGAATGTCTATAATGACATGTGAGACAGGTGCGCGCTCCCGACAGAATATAATCAAGAGATAGTAATAGGAGCCCAGGCTAGGCGTCACGCCGAGTTGCTTGAATTCTGGCAGCACTTTTAGTGCTGAGCTGCGTGCCAATTTAAAGTTTCCAAATGTGCTGATGCACTCAAGTACCGCATTTAGCGTACCCAGATTGGGTTGCAGTTGCTGTTCCGCCATTTGATTTAGCAGCGACGTGCACATCTGCCAGCGTAGCTCGGCTGTATCCTTGATGAAGCTAACAATCTGTATGATGGCATTATACGTATTAGTGTCCAGCTGGATCCGCTTCTCATTGGCTTCCTGGAGCAGGGCATAGGCACGCTCACACTGCAAGTATTTGGCCATTCCTCGTATAAGCGCTGCATAGGATTGGGGTGTCTTTGGCTCAATTGCTGCGTAGAGTTTCTCAGCTAATTCCCCATCCTTCCAAGTCTTGCCATGCCGTTCACGTCGACGATTGTTTTGCATGAACCAGCGCTCCTCAATATATTCTTCTGGCAACGGCTCTTGATTGTTGTAGAAGCACACCAGCTCTAATAAGCTCTGTTTCAGCGCATCAGTAACCTCAATGCCCTTTTGTTCCAATAGATTATACACTAGCACAGCATCCGTCACCTCACCTTGTGAGATGAGCAGCTGCAGAGAACTCGCATCTACCTCTGATTCCTCCGTGTAGACCATGGATGGTGCAAACTTTTCAATGGGTGGCTGGGCTTCTTGGTGCTATGGGGCATTTAAAAGAATTTTATAATATATATATTTTAGTCGAGTGAAACACTTACCATAAACAGCTCGCGATGCTCCTCTTTGATCCAATTGGCTGCCTTGCGCCCAGCCTCCTTCGATAAAGCATATGTTCGTTTTGCGATGTTCGACATGGGTATCAGAAAGGGATCATCGTGATATTTATAGTGCGGTGCCGTTGAATCGCGTCCCACGGTGCTGGCCAACGCCTGCAGCAGATCTGTAGGCGATCGTTCAATGCGTTTTGGAATTTCAATGTGCTCTGCAGCCGGTCTCGCAGCGGTTGTGTAATGTGTGCCATTGCCGCTGGCTATGTGACGCGTTAGCCTAGACCTGGGCAGCTGTCTTAACTGGCGCGAAAGGTACATAATGAATAAATTTGGGATGTGTTAGCTCAACACTTTCAGTTAAAAAGAATTAATTTTCAATTAACAAATATTATTCGCTAACACAGTGGCAAGAGCAGTGTGACCGAAGTGAGGCAATCGTTGAATGCGCAACAGCTGATCAATGCGGCTGGCTGAAGAGGTATATCGATAGAATATCGTTACAATTGTGGCGGCTTACAATAGTTGCTCCACACTACGCGCGTAAATAAAATTCAAAAACTTCTGAAATTGGGATTTTAATTTTAATATTCATTTGTATTTTTTATGCATATTTTAACAATTAAGAAGTTTTAATTTTTAAAGCTTTTATTAAGTATGCGGTATTATATATTACTAGGGCTTCTTATTTTAAATTACTTTAAGCGATGTTTACACAGAGATTAAAAAGATCGCCGACCACGCTCTCTTGCTCTCACTCTCTCGCTCATCCTCTCTTTAAGCTATCGCAGATTTCTACATTAAAGAGAAGCTGAGATTGTTTGGCATTTCAGTTGCTTGGTAGCTCTACCTGTGTTTGCTTGCTTTGCTGTTTATCTGTTCAACTTTTTTTTATTTGTTATGTCTATACCGATCTTATATTACGATGACCGCAGTCCACCCGCGCGCAGCTGTCTGATGCTCATCAAAATGTTGAATATCAATGTGGAGCTGCGGTTCGTAGATTTATTCAAGGGCGCACAATTTGACAAAGCCTTCTTGGCAGTGAGTATGTATGCAAATCGTTGGCAGAGCTGAATACTAATTATTTATCCTCCAGTTAAATCCACAGCATAGCGTTCCAACGCTTGTGCATAATGAACTACTTCTCACAGATAGTCATGTTATACTCATCCATTTGGCGGAGCATTTTGATGGAGAGGGCAAATGGTGGCCGAAGGAATATGCAGACAGAATGAAGGTGCTTAATCGCCTGTTCTTTGAGTGCTCTTTCCTCTTTCGCCGTGACAGTGATTTAATGGTACTTAGCTGTCGCTTAATTGTAAGCTATGATATTTACAAATTCCCTTTTGCCTCTATCCCATTTGCTGGCAGTCGGAAATCGTGCGCAAGCAGTATGCCAATGTGGATGTGACTTACCATAAGCGCAAGCTCCACGAAGCGTACGACATCATGGAGCACTATCTGGACGGCCAGAGCTACATGGCTGGCGATCAGGTTGGCGACCACAGCAACTAAATGCATTCCCCATTTCATCTTAATTGCATTCACTGCCAACTATGTTTGGCTTTTACAGCTAACGCTCGCCGATATATCCATTGTGACCACATTGAGCACGGTGCAGCTCATGTTTCCGGTGGAGGCAGCACGTTGGCCGCAACTACAGCGCTGGTACGCCACAATGCGGCAATTGGATGCTTACGAAGTGAATCGACTAGGGGTGGAAAAACTACGCGACATTGTGCAACAACTGGGCAAATTTGAATTTCCCAAGCAGCAGCTCTGATTAAGCTGCAGCTTATTTTAATGAACCGGTTCAAAGCGTTAGCTTGGATTATGGCTTAAACTGTCAATTAAAATTGCTCTGGAAATAAAGGTAGATTTGACTAAGAAAGTGTTCAGAAGTCAATGTAGAATTTCATCAGCTTCTGAAAATATTTTAATAGCATTTATTTTGCTTCCTAATTAGAAATGAACTAAACATAAATATCGAACCGGTTTAGAAATATAAGTTAATCTATATATGAACTGGAACTGTTAAGGATTCTTCTACACATCAATTTGCAGTATAAAAGAGAAGCTTAGTAGCTTCCCTAAGATACATCAAACCAGCTGCTGGAGGCATATAGAAAGACGAAACATTGGTCCAGGAACCGAACCATCTGCTGCTCTGCTGCTATCACATCCATCATATTAAATAGCAATTATAAACATATCTCACATCTCCCATACGCCAGCCTAATTTGCTATGTACGCTGTTTGTTTAAAGCCCATTACATATAAGTATGTACAAATATAGAAAAGCGCTAATGATATTTCGAATTATGTCTGGACATCATTAGCATATGGCTCAGTTGTGGAGCCAGTTGATTTGACTGTGGGTTGGTTACGCACTCTGTTTGCACTCGAAATGTTGGCTAATATTTGCATGCGGCGCGATAAGGACGAGTGGGACGACAGGCATGTCATGCCTAATGGCCATATCGAGTGCGCAAATTTGAGTTGGGTAAAAGTAGGGTAAATGGCTTTCAAGTATTACGCGGCGTTAATTGCACGCAAACCCGCGTAATATACAATTTCGTGCTGGTCACCCAGCTCAAATAAACTTCAGAGATCCCTTCAGACGACCTCTCCTTGACCGTGACTGCGCTCATCTATCCTCCTCTGACTTTTGCACTCAGGTGCTGCACAGCTGCTGCAACTGCAATACGATTTGCTTTTGTCTGCAAAAATCTGCGCTGGGGCACGCAGCAAACTTTGTAGTCAGCAAGTTTTTCAATTTGCCAAGCTGTAATCCAACATTTATTTGCGACACCATGACAGACCCTTGATTAGCTTATATATTTTTTCTGAGCTGCATATTGTGTATGCAATGCATCCCGAACAGTTGAACTGCAATGAAAAAACATAATATTAGTATTATTTAGAAGATAATTTAATACTAAAGACTTACCTGCCTCTGTTTCTCTGTGTGTTTTCGATGACTTTCATTGTCTCCCTTCCTCTGTCTCTCTCGGTCTACCTGTCTCTATTTCTCTTCACACTTTCCCTCTAGTTTTTTGACATGTTTCACACGCTTATAAAATTTTATTCATATATTTTATTTACTTTATTTATTAAATAACACGCTTTGAATATTGTTTTCTTTTTGCTTCTACTATTTGCATTTTACGTAGGACTCGATTAAAAGCCAAACTGCCGGCAACTGATTTTATTTATGTTCATTCGACAGCGACAGCAGCTAAAGGGAAACAAGCAGTCAGGAAGGAGGAAGGGACAGGGCATGTGGGCGTGGTTCACACAGAGGCCAGAGCATGATGTTTGTAGAACGTAAAAGCGAAATCGAATCGAGGCGAATCGAATGGGTTTCATATTGAATTTAAAGCAATGCCAACAGCAGCTATTTGCTCAGGCTTTAATTATATTTATTGTATATAATTTAATATACAAATAATTATGTTAAACAGCAGAAGTAGAGCTGGGGTGTGGGTGTAGGTAAGTGCATAAATTGCGAGCAGAAAAGGCGCAAATACAAACGAAAAACAAAACGCCTAAAAGCAGGCAACGACTTTTGTCAAGAGGCGCCATAATTAAGCGCATAATGAGTGGAAATTAGCGAGGCTGTTAAAAGTTACAAGCAAGGGGGCGGAGCGAAAGGGGATAGCTGTGAGGGTAGGGGCAGCAGGCCTAAGCCCTACGGCACGCTACATTGCAAATCGAGTTGCAAATGACAAACGACACCAGCAACAGCAGCGGCAGCAACAACAACAAAACACTTTTTGTCGGCCTCTTCAAAGTTTTTTAGGGGGTCGCGGCAGTGGAGTGGATGTGGGTGGCTTATGTAGGTGACGGTTCCTGCAGGTGTTAGGGTCTGTAACTTGAGCTTAATGCTGAAAAATACATTTTGCAAATTGATTTATGTGTAAAATGTTGCTTTGAAGTCGCAATGCGACGCCTTAAACACGAGTAGCTGCTCTCCGACACCCACAGCTGTGCCCACCTGCTCCTGCACCTTTTACTCAATTTAACGAAGTGTAGACCTTTCCACTCGCTAAGTCTCAAATCACATTAAATGCTGCCCCCTATTAACTGTTTGTTTTAAAGTGTTAGCCCCAACTAAATTCGCAACATTCGACCGACCGCAGTTAGCGAAGCGTACGCTGCGGAAATATTGACAAAGTTTTATGGTCCAGGCATTCCATCAGCACTTTAAGCAACATTTGTTGATTCTATTTATTCTATTTGGGTCAGTCCGAAGTTTTGCTCTGCTGTTTTCTCTCTGCCTTTTTTTTGTTTGTGGCTCTGTGTGATGGAGGCTCTGAATTATTGATTAAAGAGGCAGCAGACAAAAAAATGAATGGAGATGGCGTGAAGTGGTCGAAACTGTTAGGCAAAGGCATATCCTGTAGGGGACTAACCGAGTTCTTCTTAAGCAACTGCTCAGATTTCATTTTAGATGGATTATAGCTGCTTTATATGTCAAGCTCTTGGCTACTCTCTGCTCATAGTAGTTATATTTTATAGTTAAATAAGATGACGTTACACCCTAGGTTATTCACCTGAGTCTAACTGCAGCTTGACTTACATATATACCATATATTCTATATGCTGTCAGCTGTTATGACCTACATCATTCGACATACCCTCGGCCCACTCACTGCTCTTCCCAGGGTATACGAATATCTTTTGACTTTCAGGTCTCTTGGCCAATTATTACCTGTAAGAGAGTTTTTGCCCTAATTTTATCTGCTTTAAGCTTGAATGAGCACCAATATTGCATTGAATTCAATATGTATTTGGGTTTGGGTCGACCTTTTTATTTATATTTTTTCTTTTCGCCTGGAATTCGTAATTAGGGTTTTTTATATTACGACTAAATTGGCCAAATGAAATGTTGGCAGGCAAACTTTTCGCAGACAAAAAGCCAAGCAAACAAAAACCAGCCAAAACTCGAAATAAACGACTTCAAAGGATGCCGCAGAGTACAGCCAAAACAAAACCAGAAGAAGAAGAAAACACGAAGCGGTATAAACAGAAGACAAATACAAATAATTAAAAAATGTGCGTCAATTATTGCCCAAGACATGGCGGAATTATTGAGGCGAAAATAAAGGGTAAGCGAAATGCTTAGCCGCAGGATTTTGCGAATGCTCATCAAATTTTAATTGCCAAATAGAAATTCGAAATAGACGTCAAGAGAACTGTGCGCGAAACTTATAAATATCGGCGTCAAAGCTCTGCGCTCTGTCTGTGATTTAGAATGTCGGAGCACACGGCGTATGCGCGATGCGCTGTATTTATTTTTATGGCCCGATGACGACATTGAGTCGCGAGTTTTTCCAATTAAATATTAAAGCAGCAGCAGCGACAGTCCACATAAATAACACGCCAGCTATTAATAGCGAAGAAAACTGTCTGCAGTAGACAACTATTTTGCCACATAATTTCTTGTTTATTTTTAAAGCACACACAAATGAAATCCTATTTTGCGGCGTAAGCCAAAAGTCAAGTGCGAATTATATTTGGCCAACATTCGCATTCGCATTGGCGTTGGCTTCACTTCATTTCCTTTTCCTGGTTGTAAAAACAAACGGAAATTCGTTGAACATCTCTCTCTTTACTCTAAACAATAGCCACAAGTGGCACAACATTCACCCAAAAAGGCAAAAATAGGCAATCAACCCTAAAGGACAGCGTTGTACACCCACGCATTAAACCCATTTTCGCTTGACTTCATTGCGGAGTTTATGCGCTGGCCATTCCCTACCATCTGCCATTATCTAGGGGATATTCTCGCCTGGGCTTACACTATGTAACAATCCTATTCAAAGCTTATACTCCAATAATATTTGATGGGGGTTTAAGAGTCTGCTTTGTGTTGCATTTGAATCCTCTGAATCATTTGGGTATCTGCGTTGTTGAAAGCCAGTCTGTCTACCATTATTCGAGGCTATGCTCAACTACCAAATAGTATTCATGAGATCTGCAGAGTTCAAGCCAAACTTTGAAAATTTTATTTTTATTCTCTATCTGGGGCATATTATAGTTCTGGCTGGCTGTATGTAACAAGCTCCAACTAATACACCATTAATAGAAGCTCGCATGCACACTCTTATACGAATTTCAATCTATATTATTCCCAGACTTTATTTCAAGCCAATACCCTACTCCTGTACAGCACTCTTGTTTTTGAATCTTATACTCCATTCTTATACTACACTCATAATCGATAATCCGTTATCGAATATCACAAGATCATTTCGATTGCCATTCTTAAGCCCCAGTCTTATACTCCACTTTAATACACCACTCTTGCACTTCAATTACTATACATCACTCTTATACTCCACTATACTGCACTCTTATACTTCAATGTTATTACTTACTGTTGTACTCCACTCTTATACTGAATTACAATACGCCACTCGAAAGCGTCACTCTTATATTCCACTCGTATACTCTACTCTTATAATCCACTCTTACACACCACTCTTAAGCTGCCCTTCTATACCCCAATTTTAATATAAATATTTGTGCCAATTAAATTTCTAGGGTATTTACTAGGCGGTCTCTAGTTAGCTATTGTTTGTCGTCCATTCTGTTGGCAGTTTTGGCCACTGCTTTCGGCTGTATTTTGGAATGTGTGTCCTTTGTTACAATTTTATGTTGATTTATGTGAAAATAATCCAGGCGCATTTAACATGGAGTGCTAGGCCTTAAACGTAAGCCTCCCTTTTAGACCTCGGTCGTCCTGTTGCAGCTGCCGCAAATCAAATTGACGAAACAAACAAACGTACAAGTGTTCAAGCGGCTAACTTATTTATTCAAGTGGGCGAGAAGTGCTCGTAACGAAACTTAGCTAATATACACTGTAAGCAGATAGGTAAGTGGGTATATTGATTGAAATTGTAAAAATCAGGAATTGGGAAAATTTGATATTTGAGAGGATTTATGAGATTTTTTCTTTAAGTTTCTTATAAGAATGATAGTACCTATTGATAATTTATCGGTTTATTACAAATCGTATGTGCTCAACACGCTCTAACTATTACTCCTACAGGGTATCTAGCAGCAGTCATCATATTATTAAGCAATTTTATTTGCTAAATGAATTGAATTTTGATTTCAATTTACATTGTTTCACACAAACAACAAGTGTAATTCAATTATAACAAGTTTATTGGTCGCAAGGAGCATTCGAAAATTAAACTTTATTTGACCAATAATGATTTAGAAAAAATAACAATAAAGGCAATGCAAAATGCTTGTAATTTAATTACAATCAACAAATTTTTAATTTGCAGCTGATATAATTGCCAAAAGGCAAATTTAATACACTTAATTGCTAAAGGACTGTGGGACTGGCCGAAAATCCATTGACAACAGCCAAAATTTTGTTAATTAAAAAATAGCTGCCTAGAGGGCCACCTTATCAGAGAGAAAGAGAGAGAGAGGGATGGTGATACTGGGTCGGTGGAGGACCCTAACAACTGGACCGCCTTGGCCCACAGCGGCCGTAAAAATAAACCAACACGCCATGCGGCGAGAATGTGTGAAAAACAACAAATACCGCTCCTTTTACTGCGCTGCTCCACTCCCACTCTTCACGCTCTCTCTGCACTCGTGTCATCTCAATGGCTCGAGAGTCCAATAGCCTACGCGTACGTTGAGAGGCGCCTGGAAAATCTCAATTGCTGACGCAGCGCCACATTTGTTGTTTTTTCTTCTCTTCCACCTGTTCGGCGCGGCCACAAAAATAGATTCAACCCAGCACACAATTTGTGCGTGGTCTGTGCGCCTTGTACGCGTATGCCAGCGATTGTTATCGAAATTGTATCCGCTCTAGCAGCAAGACAAAAAAATGTTATCGCCGTCAATGTCTGCGTGTGGGCAAGGTCACACAGTCGCAGCTTTTGGCCTGCCCTCATTTTACTTAACTTTACGTTTATTATTGTTATTTTTCTTATATTTTGATGTTATTGTTTCAGTGTGTGTGTGTGCGTGTGTGTGTTGGCTTTTTGGCAAATGTATGCTTGTTATTTCTCGCTTTGTTGTTGTTAATATGAATAAAATATGACCATTTATTAAGGGCATGCACTTTGTCTGACTTGGCGGCATTCAGAGCGTATAAAAATCTCCCTACACCCGCCCTGGCAAATGGCATGCTTTGGAAATTGTCTTGTATACACTACACTAAATGAGCATACAGAAGATGTGATTAATTATGCTACATATAGAACTGAATTTGACAGGCAAATAAGTTGGGTTGAGAATTGAAATATTCTTATTTAAAAATATTTATAAATTAGGAATCAGACGGACAAAGAAAATTTCAGATAGATTTCTCTACTCTAATTTATATAAAAAATAAATCAATGCTTAATCTTTGACTTTCTCCAAGCCTCAACTAAAATAGTTAATTTTTAAACTTTTTCAAATTTTTATAAGAAAATTCAGAGTTCGTCAAGTCTCACACTCCCTTCCCTTCAATGAGTTCATTAGGCGTTTTGACATCATTTAAATTGTCTGCTGAATGCGCCCTCAAGCGCTTTTCAATACCCCTCAGCATATAAATTAAATTAACTGCCTGGACATAAAAATGGCTTTGACCTTGGGCCAAACTGTTCGAAAAGTTTTTCTGTTCTGCATTTTGTGATGTTTATGTAAATGTTAATGCCATGTGTCTGCCATAAGGAGTAGTCAAAATATCTTGTCATAATTATGTATCTTATGTATTTTATAGCTTTAATTAATTGGAATGTGTGTGTTAAAAACAACGATGACTTTAAGTATCTTCTGAATCGTCGGAAATATCCGTTATTGAGGGTATTTCGAAGAACTGTAAGAGCTCCATTTTCGATGTGATGGAGTCGCTCCTTGTGGGCGTTCTTCGACTAACCTTGTCATGGTCATCCTCAACATCGTCTTCGTCGTTTCCATCGAAAAACAATTCAAATTCATCTGTTTCTTTGCTCTGGTCGCTGTTGTTGTTGTTGTTCCTTAAGCTTGTATGCGTGCTGGAGGAGGTCGGCTTATACTGATCGGATGGCAATTCTTGAAAATGAAATTCGTTTATTTTGATCTCGGAATCCTCAGGTCGGAAACGTATATTACGCGCTTTCTTCAACTGTTTCGTGCACTTTGGCCCATCATCCTGCGATCCCTCTGTCACGCCTAAATTATGAAAGTTCTTCTGGCTATGCAAGTTTTTGAGTATTTCCGTCGAATCTTCGCAAAGAAGACGCCGATTTTTGATTGTATTTACCATAACTTCTCTATCGAATGCCGTTTTCATCTTCAAAATTTCCGTTTCGGAATCCGAATCGGAACCCAAGAGACCTTGATCTCCACTATTCGATGGCTGAACGATTGTCGTTGAAACACTCTCATCTGTTGAAAATGCAGTTTCTGCTTCTTCCTCGCTGACTTGTACTACCAACTGATTATGGCTTTCATCTGTGTTATATTTCGCTTCTTTCTTGGTTAACTTTTTGTCGGCGTCCATAAGTCAAGTTTTGTGTGTATTTTGTATGTGTATGTAGGCTATCAAACTAGAACTAATATCTCAAAATTTGATTGAGAGTCTAGTGCCAACTAGAAATTAATATTAATTTGAATATATTTTCGAATATCTTTGACCTGGGAGTAGATTCGATTGCAAGTGCTTTTAATGAGTTGAATATTGTTTTGGTATTACTCTGTGATATCTCATATTTTCTATGAACAATTTCGAGGAATTTCCCACTTGAATAAACTAATTCACATAATTTTCGCACAATTCGAAATTCATTCAACACTCAGCGAAAGCGATTACATATGCCAATTTTAAGCATGATACCATGCATTCCGCTTCCAAAAAAAATATGAAAATTGAAAATTGAAAAGAAAAGAAAATGCATTAAGACAGCTGGGCAAAAGGCCGCAAGCCGATTTCACACTCCGAAAATCGTGTGTGAAAACTGTGGAAATTTTCAAAAAGATAAACACAGCACAGAAGAGCTGATATTACGTATACGTTGATTGGACGAGAAGAAGAAGAAGGAGACGAAGCAGAGGCAATGCTAATAACTTAACCTAGCAGAAGAAGCAGTTGTTGAAGAAGAGGAAGCAGCTTGTAAGAATTTACTTAGAGGCGCGCGTCTATTTTCACAAGATGTGTGAAAAATTATTGAAATTGATTTTTCCCAAGTTATTTTTTTTGTTTCTGATGATTTTTCTGATCTAAATTTAAAACGTACGACTCATGCGAGATGGCGACGCTCAAAGTCGGAATAGTGAGAAATAAAATGAACACACACATACACAAACACACACATACACACACACTCACTTGCACACACACACCTGATGACCGCGCCCACGCCTTGGCCACAAAATCTCAGCAGCGTTTGCTCATGTAGACGACTCCGAATTCGGATATATTTTTGGAAAATTCTTGAACAGTGTGTATGTGTGTGTGCGTGCATTGGTCTGTGTGAGCAGTCGACTCTTGCTCTCGCGCTTTAAAAGCCGCATACGCCCTGTGGCCAGGCATCAGTGTAGGCTTGCAATAGCTTTGGTGAAGATCTTATCATTTACTCCCCTTTAAACAAAACAAAAACCACTCAAAATGTCTCTAGAACGTGCTGTTCGTGCCAAGGTGAAGAAAAGTGAAAATAAAATATTAAAAAAAAATTAAAATCATATGAATAATGTGAAAAAAATTGAAATTTTATAATTACAATTAAAAGTGTTGTGTGTAAAGTAAAATAATAATAATAATAATGCATTTGCTTTGTCAATTAGATTGCCGGCAAACGCAATCCCGAGATGGACAAAGAGGCCCAGGAGTGGATCGAGTCGATTCTGGGTGAGAAATTCCCCGCTGGTCAGGCATACGAGGATGTGCTGAAGGACGGCCAAGTGCTGTGCAATCTGATCAACAAACTGCAGCCCAACTCCGTGGCCAAGATCAACACGTCCGGCGGACAGTTCAAGTTCATGGAAAATTTGAACAACTTCCAGAAGGCACTGAAGGAATACGGCGTGCCCGACATTGACGTCTTCCAGACCGTCGATCTCTATGAGAAGAAGGACATTGCCAATGTGACCAACACCATTTTCGCTCTGGGCCGTGCCGTAAGTACACTAATGATTGAGTGACTGAGTGAATGACTGACTGACGCACAATTTTGTTGCAGTGCTACAAGCACGCTGACTTCAAGGGTCCCTTCCTGGGCCCCAAGCCCGCTGACGAGTGCAAGCGCGACTTCAGCGAGGAGCAGCTGAAGGCTGGCCAAACCATTGTTGGTCTCCAGGCTGGCTCCAACAAGGGCGCCACCCAGGCTGGTCAGAATCTCGGTGCTGGCCGCAAGATCTTGCTCGGCAAGTAAACCCCTAGGAACTGTCCTCTACTTTCTATCTGTGTCTTTCTATCTATGATTTCTTTGTTATAATTTTTACAACTATGTTTAATTGTTAAGTTTACGAAAATCAAAACATATTAAACCAACCAAAAACTATTCCTCACACACACACACAAAACCAAAAAAAAAAAAAGATATATGAAACACTCACACAAATGCACACATGCACAGCACAAAGGGCTTGTCTTTGCGATTTATATTAAGTATACTCCTAAGTTTATTTATACAAAAAAAAAAAAATGAAAAGAAATAAAGAGAAGATTATGTGGAGATAAAAAATGTAAATCGAAATCGAAATCGAATTTTAACCTTCAGCTACAAAGTGTGGCGTTTGTGTGGGTGTCTCTTTTTTTATTCATTCTATAAATCTAGCATATAAACGTATATCTGACATGCATATATATAATCTAAATATGGCTGGCTATAAGTAACATATAGATATACATCTGTGAGAACGTAAACAGCCCGTGAAGCGTGTTGAGGTCATTCTATATTATATATATAAAGTATATATCATCGTCTACATCCAAATATTCACATTTTATGGAAGTAGTTAAGACAAAGTCTTATGATTAATTCTACTAAATTGAATTAATATAAAAGCATTTTTTTGCTTTTCTTTTTTTGGCTAAGCAAGCCGTAAAATTTTTCTATAATATAATCTAGCTGCAGGTGTTATACGACATTCAAAATAATGTGCTCGAGACATATTCAGAATTTCACGCCCCCATTTAAATCCGTTGCACTTTTTGATTTATGCATACGAATTTGAATTTTTTTTTGAGGGTATTTAATTTTAGTCACGTTTCTTGTAACTTTTAAGGAAATTTTAAAGGAAATTTTGTACATATCAACAAGTTGAAAGCTGAAAGAGAGCAATTATTCGTGGAGTAATCGTTATGGATACTGGAAAAAATTTACTTGCTCACTGCTGACCCATCCCTAATAAATGCTTTCCACTTTTATTCGGATAGTAAGAGACGGAATGCATTTGAGCTCAATATTGCGCTTTCGACAGAGTTAAGTTAGTTGGGTGATTAGGCAAAAGAGGGCGTAGTTGTGTGGAGTTTTGCGTCGTTCTAAGCTGGAGCGCAAGCACAAAGAGAGAAATTAGTCAGCGTGCATATTGTGAGTTGATCGGTACTGCAGTAAATTTGATTGTTTAGAAAATAAATTTTATATCTATATTATATGTTGTTTTTGTTTGTGTTTTATTTTGTTTATCTTATTATTCAACTGTTCCTTGGATTTGAATTCGAGTAAAAATATTTTCGTTTGGCTATTAAAATCAGAAAAAAAATATGGCGGCGTACCTAAATGCAATCCACATAGTGTAAGTAGCTGAAGGAGTGAGAGAGAGAGAGAGCGGGAAGTTCAGTGGATTGAAGATAATTATGGTGGTAAGCGAGTTCTCTTACATTCTCACGTATGTATACCATAGAAATAAAATGTCGAAAGAGTATTTAAGTTTCGGCATGACTTATATACGATTTTTAGACTCACATTGTTGCGCTATGAGTACACGTTTATAATGCAAATGAAAAATATTCTTCATTAGGTTTTTGCTAATTGCTAGCCAGTCTTTGCTAAATATAAAATTCGTATAATACTTACTAAGTCAAATTTCCACAAATTCCAATGCCAAAAGTCTCTACAATATACAGCAAAAAAATATATAAATATGGCGATAATCAGATAAAAGCGCGTGCCAGCATTTGGCATTTTTGTTTACAATTCAATAATTTGCGCAATTGCTGCAACGAAAAATTGAGGGCGCAAATATATGCATTGATTGTATATATATTTCGTATTTATAATTATTATAAATTAAAAAAAAAAATGAAGAAAACAAAACATAAAGTATCAAACATGACACTGAAAATGAGCATATATATATTATGTTTGCTCATTAAAAGATTTGCTGTCATTTTCAATGACTGAACATATATATATATATCTAAATGTTAGACATGTAGGTCTCTGCTTGATATATAGGAAATAATAATTTTCCGTTTTATATATATATAAATATATATATATATATACACATTGTGATTTGAAATAAATTAATTTATGTCAACTTTGGCAATGTAGAGCGAAGTATATATATTTGTATATAATTACGTTGGTTTTAAATATAACTTTTTCTCAAATAAGCGACATTTATGAAGTGTAAATACTTACTGATCGGCTGTCATGACAACATAATATCAAAAAGATTCTATGTTTACGGTTCATTATATATATACACATTTATATTTGTTCGTGTTTATAAGCATATATGCTTGGTTTTCTTTTTGGGTATCAATTTGTTGTTAATCTTAAATGTATCGCGAGTCCAAGTCTGTAATTCGCTGTGTCGTCCTCCTAATGGTTTCTTTCAGCTCAGAGACGATAGCTTGCTTTTGTAATACCTTCTCCACAGTTTCATCATAGTCGAACATTAAAGCTGGCATGTCCATTAGCCCGCCCTTATAGCTGATATTTGAGTACTCTTTACGCAGCCAATTATGCTTCAACTTCAATTTTCTGATATTTTGCCGAACTGCGTCCCGATATATCAGCTTTTCAGTGAGAATTATGTTACAATTATCCAATTTGGCTTTCAGTGTCATGGCCTTCTCACGATTGTGCTGAATCTCATGCAATTCCGAATGATAGTTAAATCGCATCTTTCTTAGCTCGGCGTTACGTTCTGCAATGGTGTCAGCGTAAACTAACTATATCAAAAGCCATTTAATACAAACCTTCGATTTTTTTCACCAATGCTACTACTTTATTTTGCATGCTGATGAAGCTGTCCATGCTGATGTTGTGGTTGATTTTTTCCAATTTTTGAATTTTCTGCAAACCGAATAAGAATTTAATTGAAATTCAAGTATTAGAAGTCTCAACTGGCTAATAATAATACAAATAATTTATAATACTGAAGTCTCAACACAAATTGTATTCAGATTATGTTTGAATATTTGCGATACTTACGTCAGCAATGCGTGCCAGTGTGTGCTTCCTGGTGATAAGGAAGAGGCGCGCATCACTTATCTCACAACGTTTTTGGTTAATGTGTCGCAGTTCACGTTCGACGAAACACCTGAAGGAATCCGTTCTATTGGCAGTAAGAGTACGTAAGACAACCTTCTCGAAATGCTCTTCGCTGCACATGACAATGTTCATTACATAAGAGAGATCCATAGTTACACTGGACAAGAGAAAGGCACAGCGTTTTTTAGTCTGCGCTGCGACATTGATCCAGTAGTCTAAAACGCGAAGGGCTCTAACATATCTCTGATATTCCCTTAAATTAATGTGCGGTTCGAGAACTAATAATACTCTTCTGTTATGGCCGCGTTTGAAATATTCATACATTTTGCTATTTAAAAAATGATTGTGCTCTTGCTCTGCAATGAAGTTGTGATATGCTTGAATTAGAGCATTAATCAGTTTTTCGTTATCTAATGCTTGATAATGAGAACTTATTGTCTCTTTGGCTACCACGTGGTCGACCGTCTTACTAATTAATTCGTTGAGAAAATCTATTGTCATAATTTGCAGGATACTCCTGATAGGCGGTGACTTAGTCTCATGTTCCTCATCAGGTATAGCGGCGACTAAGCTTTTGAATGTAACAAAGCCAACTTCTTCCTCGACTCTTTTTTCTCCTAGTGGGATTAATTCTGGCCAGTCTAGTTCACCAGTGCTCAACAGCAGGAGAGAGCTATTGTCAGAGATACTGTCAGAGATATTGTCATTAAGCCCGACTGAAGCACTTTTAGTGATCTCCGGTGTCAGAGTGTTATAATCAGAGGTCGACTTATCCTCACCACTGCCAGGGTGGTCAAGGGCACTTACGAAACGTCCATCTGTTTCGGATATAGTTATCGGTATAGGGACTATCGGTTCATGTTCTTCAGATATATCCGATAATGATGGTAGTTGGAATGTCGATATTAAATTCATCTTTTCGTCGATTTGTTCTCCAATAATTGTCTCGACTTCTTCGAACTGCTTATAATCCTTATCGATGTCCTCATAGGCCAGTAGTTTTTCTATATCAAGATCGCTGCTATCCATGAATTCCGAATCTGTTTCCTCGGAATAGTTTTGGTTTAATAGCCGAAATGGTCTATTTAGCGGTGCATCGTCAAAATCACGATCTTCGTAATCCGAAAACGCTATATCATGACTTCTTGTAATTAATGGAGTTTTCGACTCCGAAATATCGTTTTCGTACGTAGCTTCCTCATGCTCGTCATTGAGCCTTGGTAAAGATTTCCTTTCGATAATTTCATCAGTGGCATTATAATCAATATCTTCATAATGAGCATTAGAATCGGGGAAAACTGCGGCCAAGGGGCCGATCGAAAATTTGTCAGAGTCCATGGAAAAACTGGATTTTTACACTTTTTTGGTTATTTTTTTATTTTAAATATTTTTTGTATGTATTTCTTATTTTAATTTTTTATTTTTTTATTTTATTTTTTTTGGGTTTAGTGTGTGTGTGTGTGTCTGTGTTGTGAATGACTAAATAATTCCTACTGCCATAAAAGGTAAGGTAAAATTTTAAATTCAGTTTACTTGTTTGTAAATTCAAACTCAAATCTTGCATAAACATATAAAGAGAATCATATTGTGTTGATCGATATTTTCGATCAAAGAGCGAATGGTCTCTGAAGAAAGCCTTCAGTTTCTAGTACAGAAGTTGAGTTGGCGCCATACAAATTTCTATTGCATACTTTAGGGCTAGGTGTGAAACGAATGGCTTGAGCTGGTTTAGGAAGACAACGACACTAAAGTTTATATTAATTATTTATTTGTGTGTATGTAGAGTAAATGAAAGGAAAATAATATAAATATGTATTTTTCGTTTTGTATACCAAGACAATGCTTTTTAAATGCATTGCGCTTCGAGCTCAACAAAACGTTGGGACATATGCTTTAGGGTCTGTTTTAGGTCATTAATAGCGATCCGCTTGGCCTCCACCTTTTCGACAGTCGCATCAAAATCGTGCATTAGAGATGGCATGTATAACAGTCCGCCCTGGTAGATGAGTTCAGACTGTTTTTTACGTAGGTCAGCATGCTCAGCTTTGCTGTTTCGGATCGTCTTGGACAGGACTTCCTCTTTGCTGTGCATCTCACATAAAATACATTTATAATCCAACAGTTTGGTGTTTAACATCAAACTCTTCTCATGAATGTGCTGGATCTGATGCAATCCTGCATGATATTTAAGACACATCTTCTTTAATTCAGCGTTACGCTCTGCAATGTTTGAAAAGTAAAAACAGGTGTAAAAACTGAAGTAGAGCCGTTGATATTATCAAGAGAATATAGTCCAACCTTCGATTTTTTTCCCTAATGCTACTACTTGATTTTGTATGTTGATGAAGTCGTCCATGCAGAGCTCTTCATTGATTCTTTCCAATTTTTTTATTCTCTGCAAAACGAATAAGATTGGAATATAATAAAATAAGGGTAATTTCAGGCAGATATATATGTATATACATATATATTTAGTAATGTTTCAACATAAATTGTATTCAAATTAATATTGAATATTTGCGATACTTACGTCAGCGATGCGTGCCAGTGTGTGCTTCCTGGTGATAAGGAAGAGGCGCGCATCACTTATCTCACAACGTGTCTGGTTAATGTGTCGCAGTTCACGTTCGACGAAACCCTTGAAGGAATCTGTTCTATTGGCAGTCAGAGTACGAAAGACAACCTTCTCTAAATGCTCTTCGCTGCACATGACAATGTTCATTATATAAGAGAGATCCATAGTTACACTGGCTAAGAGAGAGGCACTGCGTTTTTTAGTTTCCGCTGCGGCATTGAGCCGATGATCCAAAATATGAAGGGCGTCTAAATACTTTCTATAATGTTTTCTGTTCACTTCCGGGCTTAAGATTAAGAATTGTCTTACATTTTTCAGGCGCTTGTAATGTTCGCACATTTTGTTATTAACAAATTGATTAAACTCCCGCTCGAACGCGTATTTATTTTTTAGTTCTATTAGGTTTCGAATCAACTTATCCTTATCCATATTCATTTTCGACTTTTCCGTATTTTTATTAATCCATATTTCATTTATAACACTATTAAATAAGTCGTTAACGAAATCCTTTGTCATTTCTAGAATATACGGTGTTGTAGGTAATTTTTTCGCTGTCGACAATTCGGGTTTATCTGAAATATCATCTGCAGCTTCAAGCTGGGCTTTGAGAAACAAATCAATATTGTCCTGATCCTCCTGACTTAAATGAATGGACGTGATGTCCTTCACATTGCCCAAACTGAAACGGAAATCGTCGAAAACATCATAGCTTTCACCATCGCTCGAATCCACAGGTAAAACGGTTTCCGCATTCTGAGACGTCGATGTCGGGGATACCGAGGATATTGACGATGACGTCGAAGACTCCACGACACGGTCAGTGGGTTTTACAAATTTTCCATGAAAGCTTGTAACACGCTTGAGTTTGGAGTCGCGCATATGTTTGGACTCACGCGCGATCATGTGCTCCTCGCGTACATCCGATAGTGATGGCATTTTTATCATTTCGAGGATATTCCCTTTCATCTGTATGGTATCTTCTATTAATAACTGGTCATTAGCCTCACCATAGATTTCGTCTTCGTCATCCGAACTCTCCATAATATCCTCCATATCCCATGGAGGTATTTTTCGTCTACGTACCCCTGTTGAATCTATGGTCGTATTCATGGTACTTAGCATATCATCAGCACTTTGCTGTCTAACATTTATGAAGCTGTCTGAAGTAAAATTCACTTCAGTCGTCAAACTTTCTTGATTCTGTCCTTCATCCACATGGGTCTCAATAGACATGGGATCACTATCATCATCTTGGATATCGTTAACCGCAAGGATATTAATTAAGCTTGCTGTTGAGTTGGTCTGTGATATGGGA
Source organism: Drosophila hydei (assembly GCF_003285905.1). Lineage (NCBI taxonomy): Eukaryota > Metazoa > Arthropoda > Insecta > Diptera > Drosophilidae > Drosophila > Drosophila hydei. Next base: position 4,288,329 of record NW_022045833.1, on the reverse strand, counting down.
TCCATGGCATAGATCGATATTTAATGCAACGTATCTTATTTACTTATTTTTTCTTTTAGTTTAACCGCTGTTCAATGCATAGTTTTTGCCCAAGCTTGTTTTTTATAAGTTTTTTTGTTTTTTTTTTTTTTTATTTTTTTTTGCTTGTAGTGTCAATTGGGTTTGTTGTGTAGATCGTTGGTGTTGTGAATGATTAAACAATCCAACATTCGATTACAAAACATTTTGTTTTCAAGGAAATTTAATAATAAAACAATATATGTTTGTTATTTATTAATAATTTCGTATATCTACATATATTTATTTCCAGATTAATTCTGCTACAAAACAGAATTATGTTGCGTATTATATTTAATAGATCGTGTTGTGCATGAAAATATATGAGTTAACAATATAGTACTTAATAATTTAGTACAGTACTAAGAAACTAGGCAAGCTATAAAAGAAAGTTCCTTCTTCATTCCCAAGTTTGTTCCTAAAGTTGCAAATGTTTATAGATATAAAAGAAGTTTTTTTTTGAGATGCTGACAACTTTGAATTGGTTGAATTGCCTTATTTAAAAGCTGATAGATGGCTTTGTAGAGTTATATTAATTATTCTATTAGCAGGAAATTTTTTAAATTTGTTATCAAAATAATGCTTCAGTTCGTCAAGCATAACGATAAAGTCCATTTGTGGTTCAATTGAGGAATTATCACGTTTGAAGTGAGGATAATCTACAAGCTTTGGTCGAAACAGCATTAGATTCATAGAGAATTGGTTTTTGTCTTCTGCGTCTTCAAAAACTAGTATTGTTATGATTGTCAAATTGGCTGTTCCGGATTGAGTGTTGGCCGAAATCATGTTTCATATAGTTTTCATACTAAATAATATCTCTTAATATAGCTTTTCGCCAGCCAATATTTAAACATAATGCTTGCATATTTTGAGGCTTGAAATCAATTCAATGGAAATTTGGCTTATCTTAAATCAAGTGCGATGCTTTTCTTTTCTTGGGACGCCTAAGCAAATCTTTGCTGCTTTAAAGTTGATTGATGGCCTGGCAAACTTATGACATTGATAAATTTTTAATAAATAACACGAAAAAAGAAATCGAAACAGAAAGCGGGCAGAGAGTAAAGAAAATACAAATTCGGGCGTGGGATAAAAAAATTTGTCGCTGGGACAGCAGGTGCCAGCCGATTTGCATAAAATGTTGCAGTGCGCCCTGTCGTAATCCAAACAAAACGCAATTTGCATAAAAAATATACCTAAAATGCAATATTTTGTTGGCAATAACTGAAGGACAAGGCTTGTAGAGTAGAACAGCCAGTAGATGCTCTGCTCTAGCAGTGAGAGAGTTTTTATTCTTATTAATAATATAAGAGTAAAATATTATATATATATATATATATATATATATATATATTTACTGTATTTATATGTCTTGAATATAAACGTAATTTTTGAAAATCCGATATACAAATTTCAAATCAAAGTTCAGCTGACTAAATTTGATAATATTTGCAAATAGTTTGTATGCTAATTCTATATACCCCTTTACAGAGTTTCTCTTCAACCAGGGTACAAATAGCGAGGCGTAAATATAAAATTTGAATTCACTTAAATTATGCAGTAGCTCTTCTTGCTTCTTCGTCAATTCGCCTGGTTATGTTTCATTTGATTTCATGTCGTTTCCTTCCAACTTGGCTTTTTGATGTTGCCAAGGATGAAGGAGCGACATTCTATAGGGAATCCAAATTCAATCAGCCCTTTGCTATGAATCAACTTTCTGTATTTTCTTTTTTTTTATATAAGCAGCAACGACTTGAAGGCCGGTTAAATATTTGCTTTTAATTTCGCCTGAGGCAACACCTTTTGCACTTTACAGCTATCGCTCGTCTCTTATATTGTTTGGTGTCCAGTTTAATGTTGGCCAAAAAGGCGTCAGCTAAATGTGGCGCGCTTGACGGCCGAGACATCTTAAAGATACTATTTAAGGCTCGTCTTTTGGTTGAGTATGCGGCTCACGTCTGGCATATCCCTTACTTTATTTGCTTGGCTTATCGATGACGCCGCTGCGGATTAAGCGCGGCATTTGCGTTTTAGTCCAGTTCATTGATATGCTTATCATTTGTCTGAGTTGAGTTGTTGACATAGTTATGAAACATATTGTTTTGCATTATTCATGCTTGAGTTTCATGATTTCGTATATTTTTTCGAGTCTCGCTCCGTCTCAGAAACTGCGCGTTCAGTTGGCTACGTTGATCTCTGCTGATCTGCCTTATCAATTCGATGGAGAAGCGGCTCAATTTGTATTTGTTATGCAAGTCAAGCTGAAAATTTGCACACAGACAGCATGCAGGGTCCGCAGCTAAATTGCGCATTCCGAAATATGAATAAGCTGGCATACCTATGCTGCCCTAGCCGACTACTAAATGCTCTACATTGTGACATTTTTCTCTTATAATTTATGTACTAATATAAAAGAATTATACTTGATAGAATTATATGAGCAAATTCAATTAGGTTTCGATACATTCTAAACATAACTAGTTTTATTTGTACAAGCTCTTAAGCTAAGATCTTTAGCTCTTCAAAACTAGATAAGATATTTGTAGTAAAATTCAAACATTCTTCACTGCTTGTTACCTATTTCGTCACAGATTCAGAGTACCCTTCCCATTGTAGGGCATCAATGTGATGCGCTTTTATGTGAAAGGCGTGTTGTGCAAGCAAAGCGAAGTCGCATTAGGCTGAAATTCCCATTATGGACGCTCTCGCTGCAGCGCTTGATGCTCGATTGCTAATCGATGTCGCTTTAATTGGACTTGGCATGCATTATCAACAGGGGCTGGCGTATCAGAATTCCACAATTGTGATAATAGGCTTTCATAAGAAACTGTGTGGACAGCAGCGCACTTCAGTCGAGCGAAATAAGGCATAGCGCGAGCAACACACAATAATAGAATAGGATTTATCAGCTAACCAGGATGCGTTCAGGGATGCTCATCACAATGTTGGCGGCGGGGCTGATGGTAAATGTGGCATTGGCTTTGCCCCTCAATCTGGACGAGATCCAGGAGACCGCTGAGACCGATGAGCAGCTGCTTAAGCTGCTCGGTGGTCAAAGCATGGAGGAGGCGGTTATCAGTGCAGAACAGGAGAAGCTGCGTATGCGACGCCAGCCTATTGAGGATCCTGATCGAGTGAATCATGTCGACTGCCACTCGCATTCGCATTCGCATCCCGATGAGCTGGCACATGAGCTGCACGGCCATAAGCATGGGTTGCGTGAGCGACGAGCAGCTGGCGACAATTCCAGTGGTTCATCGGAAGAAAAAAAACCAGAGCAAAAGGAAGAGAAAAAGGAAAAACATGTAGCTGGTGAGGATTCCGTTGGCTCATCGGAAGAAAAGGGCCAGGTACAAAAGGAAGAGAAAAAGCAGAAAGATGCTATTTCCCCGGAATTAAAGGTGAAACAGGCACATGTAGTTGGTGAGGATTCCAGTGGCTCATCGGAAGAAAAGGGCCATGGGCATGCGGCACCCGCAAAGCGTCGTCGTCGAGCAGCTAGTGAGGATTCCAGCGCGTCATCGGAAGAAAATAACCAGGGACAAGAGGAAGAAAAGAAGCAGAAAGATGTTATTGCTCTACCTGGTGAGGATTCAAGCGCTTCATCTGAAGAAGCGGCGCTGGGCAAAGAGAGGCCATTGGTCCCGGAGCAGCCAGAGCCCACGCTGCTGGAGAAGGATAGTAGCTCGTCAGAGGAGATCCCAAGACGTAAGAAGCGGCGAGCCCAGAAACCCATGTATAATAAGTCCTATTTTTACTAAATAAAAACCAAAACTAAAAATTTACCAAAATCTTGTTGATTCCTCTTATCGGTGCTTGGGAGCTGAGGTTACTAGCCACAGCAATTGTTATTTGTTGTTGTCGTTGTCACCTCTGGTTGTCTTTGATCAAGATATGTGGGCAGCAGCTAATACGCAGTCGCTGACTGAATTGTTCTCTGACTTTTACTTTCAAGTGACAGCTGCAACGGTTTGGCTCAATCTCTCTTCAAACAAGGGGCAAGTAAGACGGCTTCAATTCAAGTGCAAAAAGCTCTTAAAATATCTGTGCTCTACACATAATGTTTAAATACAGAATATTTAAAAATGGAAGTACAAATAGCTGACAAAAAGGTAAACAGAAATTGTATGGGCCTTGATTAATAAAAAAATAACAAAATATTTATCAAAATATTTAGATATTTAGTATGGCACGCTTATAGTTATGTTAACAGAAATACGTAGATTTTCCAATGAAAAATTTTGTTTATTTTTAGTTTATAGAAAATAGAAGCTATATTTTTTTATAGCCATTGAAATCGTAACTAAAAAATATATTTGTATATTGAATATTTTTTTTATGATGATGATGATTTATATATAAATATTAATTATAAACACGCGATAATTATAATTGGTTAAATGGCGAGTTTTGCAAGTTCAACAAAAAGAATTCTCTGAATTTTCAATAATTATAAATTATTTTGATTCGAATTTACTGACATCTTGACATTAAGCAGATAAGCGGCGCACTTATAAACAAAACGTAATCGGCGGTAAACAACGTAAGTAAACAACAACGAAACATATATTTCAAGCTAATGAGAAATTGTGTACCTTTTCCCACAAATATTTCAAATCAAATCAAATTTGTACAAGAAGCGAAACAGTGCGATAAAACTGGGAAAACTGCACGAAAAACTAAGAGAAGGAAAACGCAACAGCAAAAAATAGAAGTGGGGAAAACTTTTCATGGACCTATCCCAATGCCCAGAACAGAAAGCAGCAAACAGAAATATCAAGAAAACGTGCTAGAATTGTGTGCAAACGGTCAACGACTGCAATATACCCGATAAATGTGATACATGCGTATAAATCTATATCTATATATAGCTCCAGATATTTGCCTAAAGTTCGGTTATTCAACTTAACTTTACACTGAAGTTCTTAAGGGCCAAAGAAACTATGTTTACAGTATATATATATACTCCCTAGTATCTATCTATAAGTCTTTATTAAAATCCAATATACACCACTTGGGGTTAAGGTGTAATGAAAGCAGCAACTGTCGCCGTGCGGCTAATATAAAAAAGCGAATGCACTACAAAAGGCAAACTTCTCGAAATTATTTTAGCGCTTTGCCTTTTGGTTTTTAGTTGCCCGAGTCGTGTGCAATCGTGCGGAAGCCAAAGAAAACTGTGGAAAACCCAAGAAGAAGAGGGAAAAAAGCCAAGCAAACACTCATTAAGTTCAGCGCTTCAAAAAAAAATAAAATAAAATAAAAAAAAAATTAAAAAGGCGTTATAATTAAAACGTATTAAAATTCCGGAGGAAATTGGCTAAGCCATAAATCTGCACTTACGAAAAGCACGAGGAAATAGTGAACATTTTTAGTCCAATTGCTGCATTGTGCAATGCGTGACAGTCTGATTATATAAGAGGGGCAAATGAGAAGTTTGTATTAGAGGAAACTCAATTGACAGTATTTTCGCACAGTCATCGTCAAAAGGAAAGCCCAAAAAAAGCCGGCAAAAAAAGAAAAAATTTTTTTGCACGGGTAAATTTTGTGAATTTTGACAGGCGCAGCCAAAAAAAAAACAGCGGAAAAGCCAATTGAAATTGAAAGAAAAACTATTGCAACAAAGTATAAAAAAAGAATAGACAAAAAGAGAGAGAGATAACAAGACACAGATAGGGAGGAGGCAGATTAAGAGCGAGCGAGCGCAAAGATTTATAAATAAAACGAGCAGCCACGCACAAAAAGAGCAGCAATAAAAAGAGCAAGAGAAACAGTGTGTGAGAGAGTGAGAGTGAGAGAGAGATAGGGAGTGAAACGAAACATAAACAAACAAAGGGAATAGCAAACGCAGCCACAACAACAACAACAGCAAGAACAGCATCACGATGCCCGAGCCCTTGGGCATGCTGTGGTCCATGCCAGAGACAAAGAAGAAGGCGCCCATTATCAAGGTATCCTGCGGCATCGGCGACACGGACGGCTTTCCCGCTTTCGATGTCGAATCGGATGCCTACGACTCGAAGGATGATGAGAAGTGGGGTTTTCTGATAACCGGTGGCGCCGAATTTCATATGCCCTTAACTGTCTTTCAGGTAAGCGTCCCCAGCACATCCTTTGAGAACCTGCACAACTGTCGACCCCATTCCATATTCGATTTCGTTATTCCAACTTCCAATTTCCGCTCAAAGCTTTTGTCTGCCAATGCGACAGCTGCAATTTTTATATCGTCATTGCGCGTTTCATTTTGGTCGCTGGCCAAAAGCGTTTCACGAAAGTGGAGCGGCAGTGGCTAGAAGATGCCCTGTAAACAGTTCGTATTTTTTCTATAAAAAGAGATTTGAAATATTTATGATAAGCAATGAGACACAGTCAGCTTTGATAAGCTTCGCTTAGAACATAAACTGATAATCGATTATTATTAATTTGTATTAACAATATCGATTAACACGATATGCGAAGACAATGAATAGAGTCAAGAATCTTTACTCTATGGCTGAACTCTATCTATCACATATATCCCCTTTTTACATTGCCTTCCAGAGTATGAAAAACAAACGCATGCAACATTTGTCGTATGTTTTCGAGTTATTCGGCTATGACGAAATCAACGCAGCCAGCGAAATAAATATTTTACTTTGCTCCGGCTCGTGCGATGGGGCGTATGAGCGACAATTGCCGTGTGGCGCTGAAAAACAAAGGCGGCTAGCAAGCGCTTTTGCCGTAGTTCGTTCTCATTTCGATTGCTTTTATTCTTGAGCAAAAGGGAATGCACAAAAATTTGGGTTAGCAAGTATTTTCTATGTAGTATTGCCTTCTGTTTTGACGTCTGGCTATGGCTTTTCCGTTTAGCAGCAGAAATATAAATTGTTATTTTTTCTATGCCGCTGCCCCTGCGCTACGCGAAGTGGGGCATCTACGAAATGCAGTGTAGGTTGTTGCTAGGTCTACGTAAAAACAAGTAAAATACATTGGGGTGCTCCTGCAGCTGAAATTAATATTTTAGAAACAAGAATAGTATATATGGGGTATTCCTACAGCTCTTATTATTATATAAATATATATTATAAATTAATAAATAAAATTTATATCATATTCAAGTTTTCGAAGCTTTCTGTTTGTTAAGAAAAAAAATATATGGGATATTGTTAACAAACTTAACTTACATTTAAGTTTTCTGATTTTAAACTTTATATGAAGCAAATATTATTTTTTTACTAAAAAAAATATATTGCTAGTTTTAAAAAATATACATATATTGAAAATGTACATATAGATAAATAAAATCAAGACAATATTTTAAAGGAAAGTATATTCAATATCACATATATATCTCGTAGATCATATATCTTCTACACCTCATGTTTCATATACGTTCTATATATCATCTAGTAAATTACTTACATATTTATCCAAGTGCTCGACAGTTTAGCTGTAGCGCACACTTGACGTCGACTATTTTAAAATACAAGCAAGAAGTATCTCATTGTGTTTGCTTTTTGGGAGCACGCTTACACATCTCTATGTAAACATAAATACATGAATATCTATAGCCAACTGAAGCTGTCTGTCATATATCATCTAAGCAGTATATAGAATAGTCTGTACTATATATATATATATATATTGTTCGACCTAAACTCGAACTACGCAACATTTGTGGATCAATTGCGCGTTGACTGTCGTTTCGGTCGGTACGTGAAAGCGAAAGTTGTTGCAGGGTATTAAATACTATATATAAATCATAATACATTTAAAAGGAAAGTAAGAGCCAGTGTGTCTGCTTGCAGGTAACGCCCAATGGTATAGCCGACAAATCGGGCATACGTCTGGGCGATATAATACTCGAGATTAACGAAGAGGACGCCACGCAGCTGACTTTGGCCCAGGCACACGAGCGCATCAACGCGACGCCCAAGAAAGTGCAGCTCATCATGCGCAAGTAGGTTGCCCCCAATTATACAAATATGTATATATATTTATACATATATCTATATCTTTTGCTTATGTAATATGCACAGCATGGATGAGGATGACCCGACAGGCATGTTTGAGGCCGGCGAGGAGAAGTCGATTGTGATGCGCGTGCCCAAGCCAATGCCACCGCCAAAGGGTAAGTCGCCGAGCACAACTAGAGCATGTCCTTGTCCATTTACCCTTTACCGTTCCACAATCCAATTCCCTTTGCCCGGCTTGCCTGCGTGTTGCATCGTGTGCTGATGGACTTTTGGTTGTTTTTCTTTTCGTAGACTTCACCCCGACCCCATTGCTTGGCTCGCGTTGCTGGCATCCCATTATGTGGCAAGATCCGCCCGAGCCGCCCAAGCCAAAGAAAAAGAAAACCAAAACCCAGCTAGATGATGAGGGCAACGAGTTGATCATTGAATTGAGCGAGGACGAGTCCTCAGACGAGGAGGAACAGGTGATTGAATCAATTGACATATCCAATGCAATTAACACCTGTTCTCTCTCTCTCTCTTTCCCACTCTCGTTTGTGCCCCGCGTGCAGGAGCTGCCGCATCATCGCATTATACGGAATATTAAACGTTTCTTTGCGGAGGTCGGCGATAATCAGGAGCTGCGCAGCAGCACCATAGAAAACATGCTAATGGCTCTGCCCACTGCATCCAAGTCCAAGTGAAGACGCACAACCAAAACCCAGCCACAGCCCCCAGCCATGCCCCCAACTAACTCGCCGCTGTATTGTCTTCTCGCTTTCAATACGTGTACATAAAACTTAAGCTGTGTATTAGTCTCTGCATCTGTATGTGTGTTCTGTCTGTGTGCGTGTGTAAATGTAATTTCAATAAAAATGAAGGAATCATAAACCATACATACATGTATATATATATATAGCTACGTCTGTAGCATCGCTTGCTTCTCGCTCCGGTCGCGTGCTGCCCAGTTCCATTGAGATGCGTCTGCTGGAAATGCAGCGCAAACTCTCCGCCATAGCTGAGATACCCAGAATACTTACCTCGACGCTGGAGACTGTCTCACAGTCCTTTGGCAGCCTACAGGACGAGGAGCTGTCCTGCATGCAGCGTAAATGCTCCTACGACGAGGATGCGCTCGACTATGAGCTGGCCAGTGAGGATAACGCTGACACAGAGGAGGAGGTGGAGGAAGAAGATGATCTGGTGCAGGTGCCAGACGATGCTGATGACGACGGTGAAGAGCAGCTGTTGCAACAATGTGCAGCCAAGCAGCTAAAAGATTTGACGCCGGAATCCGATTATGCATCGGAAGTCAATTACACGGCAAATGAGCTGAATGATGAGCTAGCCGTGGAGCTGGATGAAGCTCAAGATGAGGATGAATCAGCTCTCAAAACAGTCTACTATATGAAACTGCCAGCTAGCTACAGTCACGATGATGAGCATGAGGAGAAGGAGGTGGATGGGGATGACGAAGACGATGACGATGACAGCGATTTCCTGAGCACCACTTACACCTGGAATCTGCGAAATGTGCCCAAGCTGCGCGTTAGCGATGCTGAAAGCCCGCAGCTGGAGACGCCTGACAATGCGGCTGACACATCAAAGGTGCGCCCACCAACGCCTACGCCAGCGCCCACACCCTCAGCCACGTCCATGCTGGAGGCCACAATGACATCGCCAACCGAGTCGCAAAAGGTAAAGGCAATCAATGCGGCGTCTCATTAGGCAACACCTCACACACACCTCACACATGACATTGTTAACTGTTTTCTTTCTGTTGCAGCTGCTCTTCAAGCTGGATAACCTGGAGCGCAGTTGGCCCTGGGCGGATCGTGAAAAAATCATTTACAAGTGAGTGAGAGCTGACAATTTAGAGTTTGATTTGAGTTAATGAGAGCTTATGGGCTTTGCTTTGAGATACATTTATTCATATATATATATATATATATATATATAAATATATATATATACATATATAGTAGCTTAACACATTCATAAATTGGTTTGATTTTGAATTTTTGAATTTGTTTGATTTGCAAATGTGCCAAGTGCTCGCTGGCTGTTTACTTATTTATTTATTTGTTTGGCAGGCAATCAACTTGTCATCTGGCGTCACGCAAGCCACTGGGCATTGTGGGCCAGCGCGTGCAGTTGCTGGCCAAGCAGGAGCTGCAGCTCAAGGATAAGACGCAGTAGGCCAAAAACGCATTGACTTCTAACTGCGGCTGCAGCTGGCAGGCAGCCAACTTTTAATTGAGTTCATTATGCAAATGCGTCAGCTGCAAAAGACAACTTTTCACAGCCGTCACACGCGGCGTATGCGCAATTTCTACATTTCAACTACGCTAAAGACACTGCCTGCTGAAGTAGTTTTATTAGATTTGTTTTAAATTAAATTCTGCTGTTTTAACATGTCCCAATTATCATGTAAAAGTTTTACATCGTTTGTTCCAAAAATACAACTTTGAATAGTCCATTTTTTATTAAAACTTATGTGAATTTTGTAAATTAGTTTTCTAAAAACAACAGTTTATATTAGAACTTTATTGAAAATAAACGTAATTATAAAATTAAACTCCGACGAATCTTTCTGCATTAAGCAATTAAAGCAATACAACCGCTGGGAGAAAATGTTATTCCCACTTGAACTCATGCGTATAATCGCAATTGCAAGCGAGCTCAATTATTCGAGTAAGTGTGACATTTTTTTCTAGTTCACTGCCGATTGCCCATCACTAATTAATGCTTTTGATCCCATTTATCTTGGTTTAAGTATTTAGCCGATAGAGTGCGCTGTGGATGGTGAGCGCGAAAAAACTGTGTAGGCTTTCGTGTTGTTTTATTGGTTTGAAAACCGGCTAAGTGTGGGCGCAAGCGTAAGGCAATTTAGTCAGTGCGCGTCTCTCCTGGCGATCGGTTATTGAAACTGCGCGTATGCATAAAATCGTTTGCTTGTTAAAGAAAGTCAATTAAATTTAGTTTAACTTACTCAGTTAGTGAAGTGTGTGTTTCTATACTGCTTTATAAAAAAGTTTCAATAAAATTCCATATTTCAATGCGACTAAAAGCATGAGTTAAATAGTTTATTTGGTTATTGCGTTGTTCAGAGTTTTTTTGCTGCAATGAAAAAATTTGGCGCGTACCTAAATGCAATCCACATCCAGTGAGAGAAGAAAAGAGAAAGAGCGAGAACGCGGAAGAGCGTCACTCAGGTATGTAGAAATATATATGTTTGTCCACTATTTAAGTCCACACTGGAATGCTGTTCGGCATTTATATACATTAGAGTACTGATGGTATTATAATTTTATTATGTCATGTGTAACGCATAAAAGCATATTTCTGTATGCATGTGTATGAAAATTCTCATGGGAGCTCGTACTTGTGCAGCGAAAAATCTTCAAACTATTTATTGCTGAAAATTCTCTGGCATACATTTTATTTAACATCTATTTTTAACGAGACAACTTTTTCAATGTGTGTGTGTGTGTTCTTGTTTTTGTAAAAGTGCTGCAAGTAGTTGGCTGACTGTCCGTTTGAATCGCTCTTGAGTTGTGGGTCTAAAAGGTGTCCAGTTCAGGTTGCCTTAAGTGCTCGCACAAGTCCTGTAAATCCTTTGTGCTGTTGCGCTTGAGTATCTCAAAGCAAAGCCTTTTTATATTCTTGTTGCTAGCTGCAGATGCATTCGCCGTAGCTGCTTGGGGCCTTAAGGCTTGGCATGCACTTAACTTAACACTCGACTCGACCCGACACACACATACGAGCATGCTCTTGTACATATACATACGCACACACAGACACTCAATTAAACAGCTCATTTAAAATTTGTAGCACGTTTGATGAGCAAAGTTTTGACTTGGCTGGCATTTGAGTTACACGCTGTACAAACTGTGCGGGCGCGAAATATGAAAAGCCACTCGAGAGTGTGTGTACATCAGCCTTACACATACACACACTTGTACACTCGCACACTCGTACAATCTCTCTCAATTTAAAGCGCAATAAAATGACACTTAGCACGTTGTTTTACATGCATAAAACATGGGGCCAGCAGCTGTTGGTTGCATTTGATGTGCAGCAAATGCGGCGTGTGGCGTGCGGCATGCGGCATGCGGCATGTGACACGCCATGGCAACCTGCCGCACAATCATCAGCTACATCATTAAAGGGCCATCAAAACAACGCGGCTGCAAAAATGCCAACGCGGCCAAGTGTACACAGAAGTCAACTTCTGTACAAATCAGTTTCAATAACTGTCAAACACAACGCTGACAAGCCACTTCTCATTGTTGTTGCTGTTCTTGTTGGTTACCGTTGCGTTGTCGACCAAATTAGCGCAGGAATAGACAAAGGACTCGGCAATGGAATTTATCACGCTATACAATTACAATTTCTGTCTAAAAAGACCAACGTCCTGTCGAGTGCCCAAGTGCTTCAGTCCATGAATAGTAGGAGGCGGCGGCGGCGGGAGGAGTGGCCGTCATCATTGTGAGCCGGAAGGTTTATTTCATAAAATCTCAACAGCAGCGTAAAAGTTTGCTAATTAACTGATAATTTGTTAGCTGCTTAGTACTTAATATTACTTACCTGAGCAGCAGTGTTGCAAAAGGCGCAATTAGGCTTAATGTGCAGAAGCTTTAAAAAGAATTCGAAGTGCTGCCAAAGGACTTAGTACTTAAGGCGCTATAAAGGCCTTAACACTGTTGTGAAATGCTCAATAAAAATACATTCAATTAGATTTATGTTCCATTTTATATAGATATACATATATATATAAATATATATATATATGTTTCATATACACAGATTTCGAAGCATTCATCTATAGTAGTGAAAAGCGCTTAGGTTAAAAATTTTAGAAAGCTCAGCTTACCACATAAATATACATATATATACGTAGATATATAGATATAGCCGCATAGGCATGAATAGTTTAGTTGGGGACACATAACACTTAAGACAACAATGATATTTGATATCCACATAAATTCTTAATAATCATATAATAGTTGCAATTTAAATATATATATATATATATATTATTTAGATGTAGGTATGTAGGTTTGTATGTGTATGTATGTATGTATAAGTTATATGCTTTAAACTAAATGCTAGTTGCATTTAGTTTTTACAACACTGACGCCAACTTTTGTGCAGCATACTTTGGGGAGCAGTTCGACCAGGGATTGCTGCATTCTGAATTTCATTTTCACAGCAATATCTTAAATCTAGCAATAGCCAGTGTTGCAAAAGGTTGGATATTATGCTGAGATATATACGACAAACGCATTGGAACTTTAACTATATTATATTATACATATATAACGCTTATAAGGTTAGCTAGGTTAGCACATTGTTCCTTTTGCAACACTATTTTTACTTTATGCACACTCTTTTTTGTGAGTTTGCTGTGAAATTATAGTCCAGAATATGTCTACTCAGTTATATTTTGATTTATGACTTTGATACTGCTTCCAAAAAGTTGAAATTTAAATTGTTCTCTTCTTACTCTTGTCCGTTGTGATGGGCGGGCGATTATTTTTGTTCTTCTTTCGTAGGTGGGGTGCATTCCATTTTTGTTTGTTTGGTTTAACTTCATTTTTGGGCGGGTAGCTACTTAAAATTGGCTTAGACTATGAGAGGTTTTTGTAACAGAATTGTTTTTGTGACTTGGTTTTTAGTTTAAAGCGCCTCGTCGGCTATATTTTGTTGCCCATTGGCATCCACGCTAACAATGACAACACCTGTGGTAGCACCTGCAATCAAACTTGTGCCATTACGCTTTTCAGCTGCATTCGTTGTTGTGGTGGCAGTTGCTCCTGCTGCCGCTGTCGCTGTCGCTTCGGCAACATCTTCTGCTATTGTCGTCATCAGCTTTGGCTTGAGGGCCACCTCCACTTGCATATTGCCAGCTGCCGGCTGCAACTGCGTATTGCCCGCTGTTTCCTCCATAAGCGGCTGTCGCTGATGCGCATTATCCACGTTGGTACGCCGCAGGAAATGCAGTTTCTGACGCCAGCCATCGATAAGACCGGACGTGCTTCCACCGGCGCCTGTCAAGGCCATGCTTTGGCTGCGAGAACGTTGTTGTTGTAGACCATGTTGCTGTTGTTGTTGCTGCTGCTGCTGATGTTGTTGTTGTTGGAGTGCTGAGGAGGCGCGTCGCTTTGCAGATGACGATAGATCCTTTAGTCATACCTTCTCCTCGCCAGGCATTGGCGGACCGCAGCGTACGAACTACAATCAAAAGAACTGAGAATTTGCTATCATGGTGGTTGGCAGGTTGGAAAACGGTGCGATATTCTATGTAAAGTTGTCTGTATGTGAGTGTGTGTGTGTGTGTTTAATACATGCATTTAGCAACAAGAATTAGTGTAGGGCAATTGTCTGTGTTGGTGTGTCTCAGTTATTGCATTGATTAGCTTGCAGTATTCATACGCGCCATAGCCCCGTTTTATCTAGCCAAAAAAGAGAAAAGCGTTGTGAAGCTCATATGAAATCTTACCGAGACCTGAGTAGCTGTGTAGGAATTGGTACGCGGTCGACTACTAAAGTAGAAAGTGCGCCACTTGCGCTTCACTTGGGCAATCACCTCGCCATTGAAGAAGCAGAATAATGTTGCCACGCACAAGCCCTGCGAATACAAAATGAGTTTCAGTTGGTTCATGCAGTTGAAGTGTTAGATAAAATATTATTATTGCTCTTATAGCTATTGTCATTGTACTCGAGCCGAAACACAAACGCCGCTACTTAAGTCTAATGCAATTTGGTTTATATGCCAATTTCGGGTCCAGCTCAACAGTTGCCAATTCATTTTGCGACCAGACGCAGACACAGACGCAGCTGTAGTTGTAGCCGTTGCCGTAGCCGTAATCATAGTCTGCAAATGTGCCTGGAAATGTATCTGTGAATGTGCCTGAAAATGTATCTGTATCTGTATCTGTATCCTGTACCCTCTATCGTAGCTCTAGCTGAGCCTGCAAATATTTCTGTATCTTTATCTGTGTTGCGTATCAGTCAATTGTAGCCGTTGTTGTTTATCATTTGTCAGGCAGATTGCGTATGGCTGCATGGCAGTAGGTGTATGTGTGCGTGTAGGGGTGTGTCTACCTCTGACTTTAATGCATATAGTTGCCTACGTGCAGGCTCCTTTGTCAGGATTGCTTCATTCACACATTGCTTGCATATAAATGAAATTGGCAGACGGCAAAAAGGCTTCATTTGATTGGCAATGCACACGTCCTGAACAGTTCCATAACTCAATTACATTCCCACACACACGCATATGTACACATTCTTTGGCGTCGTACTAAATATCGTGACAATTTTCTATTCCTTGATTGTTTTACTTAGTTGGTTGTATAAGTTTGGGACGCATTTGATAAGCTGATTAGTGAGGACAATTCAATTTGTCTCCTCTCGGCTTCTGAGTAGTTTAAGTTGAATTCGATTAGTTTATTTTACGACTCTTAGTGGGATAATATGTGACTAAAGAATAACTAACAATTCAATTATCTAGAAGAGATGTAGTGCGGAGAGCCATCAGCAAAATCAAAAAGAACATGATGGATCCATAGGGGACTCAGCCTCAATGAGCAGTCCTCAAAAAAATCCATTTAGCAGACTACAGACTAAAGTCACAGCTTTTCTGTCTATTTGAGTCCCAATAGACGGGAATTTAGGGCAGCTGTAAAATTTCTTCCTTCGTTAAGCAAGTGCACACTGTTACCCAGTCGGGTCAGCTATAGATGTACTTCGTCGACAAAAAGCATAACTTTTAGTCCAGAAGCTTGCAAGGGTATTTTGGATTCTAAGCAGAGCACTTTAGTAGCTGCCTTTACACTATGTTTCAGAACTAGCCACAGGGAAATTGCGAGTCGACTCGAATGCTCATTTTGCTTTGGCTTTTGTGGTTGCTCCGCATTTATAAAGATTTTCTACGGGTTTTTGCCTATTCTCTTTTATCCCTCCGGCTTTGCCCGTAATAAGTCCCACAGCTGGGCTCACTTTATGTAGGTTGAATATTATTTAGCTAGTTATTATGCAAACTGATGTTTGCCATTACTCAGCAAGAGAAGGAGGAGAGTGAGTGAGAAAGAGAAAGAACAAAAAGAAAGAGAGACCAAGAGAGAGAGAGAGCACATGCAGGCAGAAGCAACCTTTTTGATAGCTACCTTGTGAATACTCTGTAGTATTTGACTCTGATTTCAGCATGACATGCAGCTCTTGGAGCTGTTTGCAGACGATGATTTGCTAATTACTTGAGTAGCCAGAAACTGCAAGCAGTTTGCAAAACTAATTAGCAAAGTAGACAGCCAAAAAGTTGGGCTATAAATGTGCTTTCGCTTATGGTCCGGTCCACATTAAGAGTATGTGACTTTTGCTGCCAAGTTTTCAATTCAATTAATATGAAAACAACAACAGCTGCTGCAGTTGCTGTAGATGGCGGGGGTCAAAGATGGAGTTCGCCTAGACGCTGCTGCTCGTCTATATGTTCTATACACGGCCATATGAGCTTCGTGGAAAATATTTTTTAATATTTATTGCAAATTCCAGCTATGGCATTTGATGAATAAAAATCTTGCCTTGCAATATAAAATAAATTAAATACTTTTCTTTTTTTTCCTTGTAAAGAAAGTTGGTTTTAATTGCTCCGCGCGCTTAGATAAAGTATGAGTATTTATTAGATTGCGCTTCTCATAAAATTCATTCGCCTTTTTCTTTGCTCTGTGGACCAAGAAAAGAGCAAGCAAGGCTAATGTTTAATTTATGATTATTACTTTAGACAAAGCTATAGACAATATTATACAATTTAATATTATAGCTGTTTCAATAATTAAAACGTAATAAACCTTTTAAAAGTCTGCTTCATGCATACAAAAACGTAACTTCAGCGCTATTTGGAATTTATCAATTTAATTTTAATATTCTCTCTTAAATTTTAATGTTAAAATTGAATTGTTGACACTCGAATGAACTATGTGCTTATATTTCTGCTTTAGCTATGGCGACGTTTAGTTGTTAACAAAACATAAATAAAAGGCCAAAAGTATGAAAAATTTCATTGCCATTTTAGTTTCAGCTGGCCATTGTGCGGTAGATGAAATCATCTCGCATATAAACTTAGTATTATGTGGACTCTGGCGCTTAAAAGTTGTACCGAATCTTTTACGAGAGTCGTGCGCATTGCAGCTGGCACAATAAATCCGAAATTATATCTGCGCCAAAGTAAAAAGCGCCTCTTGATGAAAACTTTGCAATTTGCGGAGCAGCAAGCAACCAAAACAAATAATATAATAAAAAGTTGCTGCTTACTGACTTTAAAAACATTTGAGCAAAAGTATTTTGCTTTTGCATTTGTCACTCAACGATGCCTTTTTCTTTTTGGGGTAACCAACGAGTGAAGTAAAGTCGCAGATAAACAGCGCATTGTGTTTTATTCGAGTACCCTTGTGGGTTGAGTAATTTGAAATTGGGTAGCTTGATCTTGAGAAAACTCATATGCATTATATAAGAGCAGGATTTGACCTCCATTCCTACTTAATAATAAAACTCCAAATACTTATGATTATGTCATAAGTCTCCTTAAAGCTCAGAAATCTCTAGTAAAATTATGTTTACAATTTATTTTTGATCTCTTAAATAAATAAAATACCGTCAAAAGTTAGGCAGGAAGCAAATGTCTGTAGTTGAGTGTCTCCCCGATTTATTTTTACTTGTTTTGCTGCATTGCCAGCTAAAAGTCTTGTAACTGCAGTTCAACTGCAGCGTGTACCACGCCCTCAGGCAGGCCACAAGACATGAGAATTTGCTTTTTTCTTATTTTCTTTTTTATAACTGTATACAGCAAACCACAGACATTGAAGCTTAAATTGTTGTTGTTTTTGTTCTTGTTACTTCCGTTGAAACTAAAAGAGCAGCTAAAAATAAGTTGAAGCTCGATTTGGTTTTATGTGCCCCAACGTTTCTTATTTTTGCATAGATTTAACTTTTATTTTAGAAAACCAGAAAAAAATTTGTGGTTTACTTGCTCTTGGGTTCCTCAACAACTAAGCTTGACTTGTTCAATTGGGGTTTCACACCTACATCGTTTATGTTATCTCTTAACACTTAAAGTTGGACTTAACTGAGATTCTTTCCATTTAAAACAGCCTTTTCATTGCTTTTCCTATCAATTGCTTTCATTTTTCACAATTCTGAGCGTTGATTAATCACATTCGAAATGAATATGCTTGACAATATCGAACATAATATATCAAAATCAAATTTTTCTGGTTAGCATGTTTGTTTATTGGTTTCAGCTGCTTGCCTTGGCCTCTTGTAAGTCCCTCGGCTGAGGCGCTCAGATTTGCCAGCTTTACGGGGGTGAATATTTTCCAAGCATGTGCCTGGCATTTTAATAATTTAGCCCCCAGCGTTACGGCAACGATATGGTTTATGATTGGTAGGAAATTTGTAATAAACAAGCTCTGACGTGGACTTTGGCTTATTTACATAAATTATGGCAAATATCTGTTGGTAAAATCGACAAATTTTTAGCCAATTAAATAAGCATATTTTCTGCCCTGCCCTTTTCTCTTCGCAAACCACTCGCAAGCGGAAATTCCAAGCGCGTGGATTTAAGTTTAAATCGAAGCAGCTGAGTAAGAAATTTACATACACTAACAGCATAAAAGTATTCAACCTGTGCGGGGGTCATAAAACAATATTAAAAGCTGGATGGCAAGGCGATGCAGCTGCAGAGTCTGATGGACTATCAATTACCCTGTGCCCAAGCTTAAGAATAAAAAAATAAATTAAAAGTATTTAGACTATATTTTTAAAAGTGAAAAAGGGGCGATTTATAAGTAGAGCAAGTGTAGAAAGCATAGCAAAATTGAAGGAAGAAGGATGTCAATTATACTCTATATATATCTTCAAAAGTATTTAGATTTGTTAATAGTCTTCAGTTTCTACAAATGTGAGTGAGGATCCTTTCATTCAAACTACTCTTAGAATTCAATCTCACTGTAAACTATTTCCCAATTCCTACTTTATGCGAGGTATTCACAAATGGCAATGGCAAAAAGAGAAGAAGAAGCGGCAGCAGAAGCAGAAAGCATTACTTACTTGAAATGAGGCCGTAAACGCCGAGATGACTTGGTATGTATACTCCCAGGGATGCTCTTGGCCAGGACGAAACGGCGTTAACATATACTGGAGGCCAAGTAGAGGCACCAGCAGCAGTGTAGCCCTGCAAAGAACACAATGGGAAAGAAAGAGAGAGTTAGATAGGGAGAGAGAAGATAAGAGTGAGAGAGAGAGTTGGGTAGGATTGTAATAATACTTAGACTTATGTATAATTCGTTTGTCGACGAGCGTATTAAAATGCAAGTCAACGCGGCGTATGCGTAATTTAAAATGTAAAATGAAGCAAAATAAAAAAACTTTCGAACGTAGCGCGGCGCAAAAGCAAAAAATGAAAGGAAAAATCTGCGCTGAAGAAAAACAAGTTTATTACGCATACGCCCTGCAGGCCTGTCGTCAGCATTTTTTTCTGTGTCAGCCAAATTACATATTATTATTATTGAATTGAAGTCTTTTACGTTTGGGACTTGACTTTGTTTTTGTTGGCCCCGTTTTTGCGCTCCAAAAAACTTACCGAAATGCTTGAAGTACGGTTCGTGAGGGTCCGCAGCCGCCCTGCAGGCTGGCCGGGGCATTTAGCTTGAGCAGGACGACGCGCACAATGTTGCAAAGGAACAGTAAATTGAGAAAGATTGAAATGCAAACGGGAACTATCAGAATATAGTTGTAGTCAGTGTCCGTCATCCAGCAGCTAGACATAGAGGAAGGAAGAGATAGAGAGGAGTTAAGTCTGTGGGCGAATTGTTATCTAATGAATTGCAAACGAGCTGGTTTACAATTGATTTGATTTGAGTTTGCAAATCAGCTTGCATGTATGCGTGCACACAATCAATTTAGCAAGTCACATACACACACAGACAGACTGTTGCACACACATGTTGACATCATGTTGCTGCACTTACTGTAGATTCTCCTCCCGGCTACCAGTGAGTCCGCGTGCCAGTCCATAGATGCAAATGACAATGGCCGGCGAACACCAGCCGAAGGCTATCAGCCATTTGACCAGCTTTTTCTCCGATATAAAAGCAGCGACCAGCACCGTATGCAGGTAAAAGCCTTCGCACAGCATCCACGAATAGTTGGTCAGCAGAAAATAGTGCAGTATTATGTGCAAAGCCACACAGTAGCCCTGAAACGAAAAAAGTTCAAATTGGAAATTCAATTTCAGACCCTGGGCGTTGAGCTTCATTAAGTCTGCTTACCGGACTGAGCTGTACCAGCTCAGCGTTGGGCACCACAACCAGATACCAAATGAGCCACAGCGAACTGTTGACGGCAAATGAGCTGAACAGATTCATATGGAGCGTGATGCGAGCGCATTTAAGAGATCTGCAAACAAGGGATAAATAGTTAGTTGAAGGTAAAGACGGGGAACTAAAGTGAGATAAATGATCTCTTTGATATAAGTATGATCTTTGCGATCTGAGATGACATAAGATGCAAACGATGTAAATAAATTAAGGGTGTGAAAGAGGCTTAAGATAGGTATGCCTAGCAACACACAAATGAAATCTTTTTTATATTTACTTGATGATTATTTGTATGATTCCTGTAATATTATTTCTTGCTTCAGTTCATCTATATACTCTTTACTATATAACAGTCTCCCAAAGTGCATCTCTCTGTCGTCTAGTCTCGTAGCTCTTCCAAATATTATTACAAACAAGAATTCGTTTAATTTCCTTCTTTTGTACCCAAATATTGACATACATTTGGAAAAACACGTATTTGCATTTCACACGGCTCTCGTTTTGGAGAAGAGCAAAGTGTGGGTTAACCAATGGGGCATATCAGACGGTTGGGAGTGTGAACAGAGTTTATTTCAATGTCAGCGCTGAGCGCACATGCTTGGAGCTTGCATCTCTCATCTTTCAGCTCTCATCGCTGTCGTTTTCCGTTTCGCTGCGGCTGCATTTGTCGAATTTTGGCAGTTGGCCAAAGACCGTGCTGCATATTAATGAAATCTTGTTGGATCTGGCGAATTAATGCATGCCATGCAAATTGGATACAGCTCGTTGTATGCTCTGTCCACGTCTCGCAATATGTGACTGCAATGTCAGGCGTTTGCCTGACTCTCTAATGCAATAATATTGAAAACATTTCTTGCTTCCACAGCTAGATAAATTGTGCTGAGCTCGAAAAAGATTTGGTTGCCGGATTTAGCATTTTGATATGGTTTAAGGCAGCTTGCTGTCCAAGCCCTAACAGGATTACTGTCTGAACTCTATACGAGCTTAAGTGATTTTTGCATTTGAGTTAAGCTTGCTGCACAAATACGAATTTAAGTGAAAGTGCTATAATATATCTATTTTAAAATTCTGTTTGAATTTCTATAAAAAATTCTCTTAATTTGAGATTACCAAAGCTTTGTCAGCATTAAAGTTAACTTGGCTATTTAGTCACAGTTTTGTTTGCCCAAAATCCAATATAAATATTATTTAGTTAAAGTATTAAAAAAAATGTTTAAGGTGTGAAAAATAGTATTTTAATTATCAATTAAACTAATTAAAATTCGCTAAATATTTGTGTGTCTGCGTTTCATTTTCACGCTCAATTAATTTACGCTTTTGTTGTGCTTTCACATTAGTATAGTTAAGAGCATAGTTGAATGAAATTCCGGGCACATTTGGTGGCACGTTTTATTGGCCCTGTGCACATAATTTAAAACGCTTTTGCCAAAGTTTGGCTGAAATTGTTTCGCTTTCTCTGTTGCACCCGTTTCTTCTGCCAGTGTCTCTTTCTCTCTCTCTCTGATTGTCGGGTTGTCTGTCTTTTTGTCTGAGCTGATAATAAACAAGCCAAGAGCACTAATTGTGCTGCAGACAAGTGGAAATTAATCGATATCCTGTTTGAAGACGACACACAATTTAATACTCAGTTGACGTACGACACAGCAAGCAATGAAATAGATAGAGAAGGTAGAGAGACGAGATGAGCCGAGGGAGAGACAGTGCAAAAGTTAGCTGCTGATGTGGAGGCCTTGGTAAGAAAGCAAATATTTTCTCATTTCCGACGTCAAGTGTGGCGGATTAAATGGGCGCAAGAAAAGTGCAATGAACAGAGGCAGAAGCAGAGACAGAGATAGAGACAGAGATAGACACAGAGATAGAGACAGACCCACAAACACACATGCTCAGCTCTTTGGTAGTTTATTAGAGCAGCGTTTGGCTCATCTTTGTTTAACAATAAAATTTGGCGCCAAGCGCCAGGGCAAGACTATAACAACAACTGGCAAATGTGGCTCATTAGCCTTAAGTGGGTTTCTACGACACTTCCAGCACGAGTGTAGCTAAAATTAGAGACTTACTTGAAGTAGCTCAAGATGGCCAACGATAGCAATATGGCCAGCAGCGAGATGCTGTAGCCCACCTCATAGATCAAGTTCACATTGTGGTTGCGCTGCAAATGACGGAAAGTAAATTAAATTTAATCAAAAAATTTTCAATTTCAATTTCAATGCTGGCATAAACTTACCGCCAAATCGTCCAGATTCACGCAGGTGGTATAATTTGACCAGGATCTGTTGGTCAAAGGATGCTTGAACCATTCGCCATCATCGCCGCACTCCTTGTGTGCATATCCTGCCAATTTAAACGGGTTTATCTAATATTATTTCAGCCTCATAATTAGCTCTCGACTAAATAAACTAATTAAAAATAATTGCCCCATACAGAATGCATTCACTTAGCGCTTATTTCTAATTATATTTTCATTAGTTTTCCATTTATTTTACATTTTGCACTTTCAGACTGCAACTAAAATGCAGATTGCGTATACGACATGTAAACAGTTTAACCGCAGCTAATTGATTGCGTATAAAATTGCTATTGGCAGTGATATATACCATGATATATTTATAGCTTTAACGCATTTTAAATGAAATAATGATGGAATGGCATGTATTACTTACTTAGGTATATTTTAGCGGCGAGCGTGACTTTTTCTTGACTTTTCTACTACCGAAACTTTTGTAAATCATTCAATTACTCGAGCAGCTGTTGCAGCTTAAGTAATTGCAATAATAACAATAAATTTTAATCATAATAACAACATTAGCCTAACTAAGCAATTGACTACAGTTAAGAAATTTCAATTGATCCTATAAATGGCTTCCGTAAAAGTTTTTAAGTGCCCTCAAGCATGTAGAATGCCTTGCCTTGGCTGCGCTGAGTTATGCAATTTTCATGCTATTGTTAAATTGCTATCGAACTTGTTGAAAGAAATCGCTTGCCAGACACACGTACCCACACAGAGACTTGCCGCAGCCGTAACAGGAGCAACTATTGTATTCTTGGCCAATGGGGCAAAAAAAGACGAGCTTGGAATACCTTGACTGTTGGGAATTTTACAGGTGAAGTTCTGATACGCTAGCTTTATCTATTTTACTCTATCTCTCATTCTTTGGCTGTGTTGTGGTACCCTTTTTATACACAATTGGCACGCAGCAACGAAAAAATCACGTATACGCTCTGTGTGGCAAATAAGCAGCGTGACAGTCAGCTAACAAAAAAGCATTGCTGTTGCTGCTGTTGCTGCTGCCACTGCCACTGCCACTGCTAACCACATCAGACCAACGGAAGTGCCATAAAAGTTAATGGCGGCGCACTGCAAAGCACATAATCTTGTACAATCTGGCGACCCCGAGGCGCTGCTGCTGCTGTTCCCGCAGTCTGTGTCTCAGCCAAAGGCGTGCTGCTGGCCAAAACCTAGTTATAAGCCAAATGTGCTGTAAGCCACATTTGCTTACTGTTTAACGCAGCACAGGCAACGCCAGCTGCCACCCGTTTAGTCGTCGAGTATGCTAGGCGCCGAGTTTTTTTTCTACTTTTTTCTCTGTTCTTTTTGGCACAAACAACACACAAAAATGTCATTCAACTTTTGCTCAGACATGTGACTGTTGTTGGCTGTTGCATGGCCGCTGTGAGCACGGCCTGCTGTTCAGTTTCATGCTAAACCGACATGCCACAGTCAAGTAATATGCCATAAATTGCCATACAGCAGTAGATTGTGATTGTTTAATGGCGAGCGTTTAGTTTAGCGACAAATATTGCAATTTATACACAAAAAGGATTCCATAATTTAGGTGAGGAAAAATATTTTTTAAAAATTAGGAATTCTAATTTGAATAATAATTTCAGATGCAAAGATGATCCAGGGCACTAATGGCAGTGGTCTAGTCAATACTGCCAGACTAGTAGGTACCCTAAATGGCTTCCTCTGTAGAAATGAAGCTTATATACAAGATTTAAATTTAAGAAATTTTTGGAATTTTTAGTTTTTTACTCAATTGAAATATATGTAGATTCATCTTAATGATTTTTAAACAAATTTTTGATTTTTAAAGAACATAAATTGAAAAAAATAAAAATAAAATCAAAATATAGATCTATAGATATATATATTTATAAATGTCATTAATCGTGATTCTGTGAGCGTTAAAAAGTTGTTAAAAATGCATATCAAAATTGCCAAAAATTAGATATTTCTAAAACACAGCTTAAATGATACAATCAGCCGCTCTATGCAGAGCAGTTTCTAATTTCTTTTGGTTCTTCCTTTGATTCGTTTTTTTATTCATTAATATTTAAAATATATTCAGCTTTTTATGTTGTTTTTTACTTGCAAAAACAATTTCATGCAGCTCTGAATAATTCATGATTATTGTATTCAAATGCTGCTGCTGCTGCTGCTGCTGTTGGCCAACAGAACCCGACAACAAAATAATATTAAAAAAAAAGAAAAAAGAAAGCCGCGAGCTAATAACAGGAAATTGCGCTTGGTTAATTCGTGGGGCTTTGCTCATATGTGGGCCAGGATACGCCATTTTGTATCTATATAATTAAGTGGGTTCAAAGTTTGCGGCTTATGTTTTTGATAGCGTGAAATGTGAAACTTTTTTTGTTGATGGGGCCGACAAGATAATAGCTAAAGGCAATGATAGCAGGTAGAAATTTATTAACGAAATGGATGGATAATTGGATTGAAGTTGACTTTTGCATCAGGCAAAATAATTAGTTTGAGTTTTTAATATTTATTATCAATAAATTAAATTGTATTTAAATGAAATTACGTGGGCAAAACTAATTGAACTTTGGAAATCAAAGCGAAGGGAAGAGAAGAGAAAGAAATTTTAAAGTAATATTATTTTTACTACTAATATTGCCCATTATTTAAGTCCCTAAAATCCTTTTTTGTTCTAACATTAAATCTGTTGAAATAGTCACAGGATATTTTTGATAAGTTGCATTTATATTTTAGGTAAATATTTTGGTAAATTTCACTAAAGATTTCTATTAGTAAGATTTGACCTATCGACTGCGACCTATTTTCAAATATATTTTAAAGCTATTTTCTCTGGTTATAAATTGCTCTATAAAATTAATTCACTTTCTCAAGTGGCACTTGTGTCATTTTCATGCGTTCAATTTTCTGGCATTTATTTGACTTTGTTTTTTGGATTTGTTTTTTTGACTTGTAAAACTTGTACAATTTACTTTTCGATGCTTCACAACTTGAACAATACTTCGTTGTTTACTGTTGTTGTGGTTGTTGTTATTGTTGTTTTTTCTCTCTAATGAAAACATATTTCACAGCAAAACTTCAGCTATTGATTTTCAACCCAAAAAAAAAAAGACGCAAAGCGGAACAGCTTTTGTGGTCTGTGAGACACGCGGAAAAAAAAAACAATTTAAGCAGCTGCTGCTTTATGCACGAGTACACACGCACACACATCCACACACATCAGTAGCGTGTATAAGTATGTGTGTGTATTCAAGTCAACGCTAAGAACCAAATTGATTTGCCAGAATCTTTTAATAACAGATGAAAGATAAGAAAAAAAACAGCTGCCTTACGTCGAAGTCAATGGCGGAAGTGGAAATGCGGCCTAAAAGATGCCTCCACACACAGGGGAATGCGGCCAATTAGCATGCCAGGTGGAAATGGGTGGTTTTTGGTTTGCGGCTTATTCAGGCATGTGTGCGTCTGTTGCTCGCTCGGGGCACGCAGCCTTGCTTCGAGTGCCTGCTATGGCCGTATTTCCGTTTCCGCTCTAAGCTTGTGCCTGACATTTGGCTGTTTCGTTTATTTGAACAATAAATTCATTTGTATATTTGATTTGCTGCTTGAAAATCAGCTACAGCATAAACTGGACGCCGGATGTTGCCTTTGTGGCATTCAAATAAACAAGTCAGTAAATCAGCAAGCGGTACTCACGTGTCGGATCAAAGCCGGTGATGAAGCCCGGACAGAGCTCATAGGCGGAGTCGCCGGCGCGCGTATCTGGCCAACAGAGCCAGCCATCAAAAGTGCCAGAGCAGTGCGGACCTAAAGATGAAATAAACAAATTGTACATTGAGTAATCTAGTGTGTGGCATGCTGCTTCTGGCTTACCTGTTAGTGAATGGCTGCTATTCAAATGCGCGTTGCAGGCCGCACGCAGTGCATCAAAATCAGGTCCACTTTCAGCGGCGCTGTTGGAAGTTGCGCTGTTGCTGCTGCCGCTGTTGTTGTTGTTGCCGCCGCTGCTGCTGCTGCTCTGCTCAGCCATTGCTTAACCGTTGCATGCAACTAAAAAGTATGCTGCAAGAGTGAGATGCAAAAGTGTTGCAATTAGTTTTTTGGGGTCGACTCGCTGGCTTTTAATATGTGGCCAATTCTGTTTGGGGGCAAGCGCTTAAATCTAGGCAAGGCTTTTATAACTTTTGTATGAATGCGTATGTATGAGTGTATATATGCATATGTGTATGTAGGTGTATATGTATGCGAGTGCGTGCTACTCACGCTTCATTGCTTGCATTCGCATATTTTTGTGTTTTACAGTTGGTTTGAGCCGCAATTTAATTGGTTTTGCGGCCAATTCGCTACGAATGCGGGTTGCTGTTGTTCTTGCTGTTATTGTATGTGCGTGTATGCTTAACGTATGCACAATTTATTCATTTTGTTATTTTAATGCCTTTCCTGAATTCAGCTGCGGGCAAACGCAATTTAATTCGAACGCCCAAAAGTATACAATTCATTTTTTATGTTCGCATTCGAAATGTTTACAGCAAATGCGCACTGTAAATTAAATATATATTAAAGTGGTATTTGAAATGCTTAATCAGTTGATATAAAAAAGAAATCCGATTGAGGAAAAGAAAAAAATTTCAAATTTGGAAGAGAAGAATTTAAGTTAAGGAAGAAATATTCAAACAAATTCCTAAGCAAATAATGGAATCAATTATTCGATATTTAGATATTTACTTAAATAATTTTAGTGAACTAAATTCCTCAAATTTGTATTTTAATTTCAAATACATTTGCTTATAAATTCCAATTGAAATAATGCTTAAATTTGTCACACGAAATTCCTTGCATACTAATGCTGGCTAACAGCTAGGCAAACATGAAAATAGCTTTGTCACATAGACCACCAAACATACACGCACGCACACATGCCCACTTATACACTGTCCAACTGTCGATAGGCAGCTGGAGCTGCGTTGTGCGTCGAGCCGGATGCGAGCCAAAGAGGAAGCCGAACCAAATAGTCCGAAACAAAGCGAAACTATAGCCACAACAACAGTCAACAGGCAGCTGAAAGCTAAAACCCAGTTAGCTGAGCACTGATTGCGTGTGAGGCGTGGCAGGGTGTCAGGCTGAAGGCTGAAGGCTGCAGGCTCTGGTGCACATGGCTGCAATCAAGCGTGGCGGGAAGATAAAATTAGGTTTAGAGTAGAATAGAGAGCTTAGCTGAACAAGTACGATTTGAGCGCTATTTGCGCTAGCAGCGGAATAAATACACGCACACATATACACACACGGAGAGAGGTACTTACATTCTTACACCTGCGTGTAATCTTATCGTTTAGGCAAATGGCTGTTGGCACTTAGAGCAGCAGCGAGCTAAAGCGCATTGAAATGAATTGTTGCAGGTGTTAAAACATAAGGATACTGCAGAAAGTGTTTAAGTTAGGGGAGTGTTTACTTTAGCTACATTGCTGTGTGCGTAACACTTAGTTGGGCATAAAATTATAAATATCAAAGGACAACAACGGCAACTGGCAGTTGATAAGGATAATGCATGTTTATATATTTATTATGCAACGCAACGCCAAAAGCTGAGCAGACAAATTTGTTTATTAACCGGCAAAAGCTATAAAAGTGCTGCCAATTTGCAGTAAGGTAAAGAGAGAGAGAGAGAGAGCGCGAGACGCAGAGGGTCAGTAACAGCTTGGTAGCACTTAAATTTTACGAGCCCGTAGGCGACAAACTTGCCAAGCTGATAAGAGAATGGGGGCGTGGCGAATGCGGCTAGGTGAGAGCATTAAGCCAAAAAGTTGAGCTATTGATAGAAGCATACGTTAAATGCGTGCAAAAAATATCAAAGCACACTTTGCAGCGTTTACTTTTAGTGGGCGTGCCAGAGCGCCCAGTGCTAATAAAAATATTTTTACGAGTGCGTACACACACACATAGACATTGGCAGCGGCCTGTGCACGCAAGGCAATAACAGAAATTAGTAATAAAAAATGCCTAGACCAAAAGCATGGCCCAAACACTCATCAGTTGGCAAACTGCGTGTGCAGCGGCAGGGGAAGCAACAACTTCAATAAAACTGGCAACACATAAAATGCCAAATGTAGAAGCCAGCAGATCAGAGCAGAGAGCATCTATTTGAGGCCTGCGGCACAGTGAAAAACAATGTTCGAATCGTAATTTACTTTTATTTTTCTCTTTTTATATTGCAACACATATTAACAGAGCATGGGAAACAAAAGGTAGCGAGGCGCATGAAATTTGTGTGGCTTTTGAACTGCATTTCGCAAGGTTTCGTACTGAGTTTTCATGACAGCTCTCAGCTCGCAGCTCGCATTTCCGACCCACGCACACGTGACGTATGAGTAATGAAAACGCGCACACACATACACATAGCTATGCTTGCTTTGATGGCTGCGCGTGTGTGTGTGCGTGGGTGTTATTTTCAATTCGTTGGCTGTCAAAACTTTCAGCAGCTATGTATGGTTTATTGCATATCTTTCAAGTAGTTTTTCATCTTACTTTCAAATAAATCAGTTTTATTTGCAATTTATTAGGCGCATATATCATAAGATCTCGCTTCCACTTTTCTCAAAAGCTTTTCCGCTGATTTATGCGGCTTCGCACATGCGTGTATTAAGCAAATATTAGCGTATGCTTCTTCAAATAAACAATCGGCACTTAAAAGCAATTAAAGATCGCATTCATTTTAATTTCCTATGCAATAAACATAAAAACTGAGCAGCCTCATGACCCCGCATATGTATTAAAACAAATAAATATATTTTTACTGTATATATGCATAGCTGATTGAATGTGGGCAGCAGCAGCAGTAGCAGAAGAAGAGTAGAAAAATATTCTTTGATACACACAATACAAAGGTTGTTTATTGTGCTTTTTATTTGTGTGTGCGTATGCTTGGATATTCAGTTTTTTTTAAGCATTGTCAACAGTGGGATTTGCTATGTAAAAATATTACAGCGTATCAATTGTTTACCATTGTTTGCATTCGGGGACATCTGTTATGCTATATTTTACCAATTTCGCATTGGATATAAACAAAAGGGGATTTGGCCGCACAACTGTTGCAAAATGCATTTAAAGGCTTAAATCAACAAATATGCATTTGCCAAATTGAAAGCAACAAGAGCAGCAAATGCAAATCCCTTTTTGATTTCACTCCACTCAAACTGCTGTCCATGGCCAATTTAGGCAAAGATTTCAGCTGCTATTTTCGTAATAGGCCACAATTTGTGTTGTGTAAATCGATTTTCAATCGTAAAGTGCGTATTACCCTGACTAGAATTTTACTCTGAGAATGCAAATCGAAACTCGATGAAAGATTTCTTTTTGAAATATGTAAGGTAAATAACTGAAGTCTTCACTGTTGATAGACCCAATCAATATAGCGCACCATATATATGAAAATATCTGTTGAGCAATATTTTCTGTAAAGGCAGCGCATGATTATTAATCAAATGTAAATTATCTTTTCACTATGAAATAAATAATAAATAACTGAAAGTTCATTTCAGTTATATGCCCCGTCAATTCGCATTCAATGAAACGCAGCTTGAGTTTTGCATTTAAATTTCAATTCAATTTAAATACACATAAATCACAGTAAAGCCGTAACCGCACGACTATAAGAAATATTACGCATACGCCACATTGAACAAGGCAAAAAAAGAAAAAGAGCCGCATTTAAGGTGCCGCTTATCGGGCGGAGTCGTTTCATATCTAACAAACCATATTTCATAAAATACATCTCACTGAAGCGGAAACTGCTTTAAACGTATGCTAGTCCCAACTGTCAGCTGTCATGGTAATGCATAATATTTGAGAGCTTGCCGCTGATTCATAGAGTAGAGCACGCATATTTGACGATTTGAAGTGCACACAAAGTAGCTAATATATCAAATAGAATGCGAGCAGTAAATGTGAAGCAGCTCAAATAGACCAAACGGAAATGCGCCACAGGATACATGTCTTTACATACATATATATATATATATATATATTTATATGTATGTATGTGCATACATGTATGTAGCTGGGTCGTTTAGACCCTCCGATGTCACAGCATAACACATGCTATTTATGTGTCCGTAGTGCGCTGCTAGGATTATGTCTGACAGGACAGCTGAGCAAATAACTCGACCAACTCCAGGCATAACAAAAAGAGAAGAAAAAACAAGCATTGATAGAAATTACTGTTGTTGCTGGTGCTGCTCAGTCAGCTGCTGTTGCTGGAGCATAACGCGCAGAGGCAATTTATTTATTTAGTACATGTTTTATTTTCGCTTCTCCACTTGGGGGCAGCCTCCCGCTTGCAGGGCTTAAAATCCAAATGGAATAATTTATAAACCACAGACAAGGTGCTTACGAGTTGCTTAGCGTGCGTTAAAGGTCAAAGTGTTTCGCTTTAAAACTGCACGGAAAGTGTTTGTGCAACGAGCCCGAGCGTGGCAGTCAGTGCATTCAGCTTGTGGCTTGCTTTGTGCCACATTTTGCCTTTGTTGCACGCTCGTACTCTCTGTCACAATTTGTGCCGCCTACTCATGCCATTTCTCCATTACTTTTTTTTCAAGAAAGAATTCCATGTACTACGTGCCTCAGCTCATTTTTTTTCCATGCGCTCGCCTTGTCAACAAAGTGCTGGGCATTGTTACGCATACGCCGTGTGGTACACGTTGGTTAGGCCCCCCAGGTTCATTGCTTCTCGCTTAACTAACCAGACAAGTTTTTGACTTGGGTTTGGGCTTTAGGCTTTTCAAAATGAAATACGTGCCACACGTGTTAAATGCGGCTCTTTACATACGGTTTGTTATCCCGAGCAACAATTGCACAATTTGACAAAGACCTCAAAGAGAGAGAGAGAGGAGAGAGGCAGAAGACTTTATATTTGCATATGTTGCCTTGTCACAAGCTGTGGCAACTTGTGTGTGAATGTGTGTGTGGGTGCGTGTAATGTGAGCCGTGCCTGCGCCTTCGCCTTCGCCTTCGCCTAAGCTGTTTGTTCTTTTAATTGTCATGCGGTTGTAAAGTCGAGCGTCCTTAAGTTACAGATACACACCATAAAGATATCGCTAAGGATACGCTAAAGCCCACATGACAGCCTGTTTGTCCTGCCCGGCATATCCTTTACAATGCCTTACATTCTTGGCAAGCGGCTGAAAATATTTTCGCACTTATATTTTGGCAAGTTTTCAAGATGTAAAAGTTAGCAACTGCGCTTATGTACTTTGATTTTTGACAACGCTTTTTTATAGACAAAAGAGGGGTGAGAGAGAGAAAGAGAGAGAGAGGAAGCGGGGGGAAAGAGGGGTGTTTGTTTCGCGCGGGGAATTGTTTGTTTTGGCAGCCTAGATAAACTTCGAGCCTGTCAAAGCTGCGACAGCTTAACTTAAGTACAAAGAAGTTGAGAACAAGCTTGTTAAGCGCGACTGCACAAGCAAAACAATTCGCAGTCGCATTTTGATTTTTTGATTGTTATTTTTTACGCAAGGGGATTTGGAGGCACAACAAATGGAGCTTTATTTTGTAAATAATAGAAATATATTAAACTAATAAGAAGAGAAGAGAAGTGAGAAGAGAAATGAGTAAGAAGATAAGATATATACCAGATTACACTAGATAAAAGAGAGAATTGAAGAGAAGCGAGGCGAAAAGTAGACAAGAGTAGAGTAGAGAAGAGAAGTGTATAGATAGGAAGAGGAGAGAATAGGAAAGAAGAGTAGAGAAGAGAAGAATAGGTAAGAGTAAAAAGTGTGCCAGAAAAAAAAGAGAAGAGATAGTAGAAAAAAGTTTAAGTAAAGTTAAGAAAAGGTAGAGTCGACACAAATTGTATAACACTGAGAGAATAGCTTTACGAATTTCTTAGCAACAATATACATGAAAAAAATTCAATATTACAATCCCTTGGCCTATATAACTCACTTGAGATACTTTTCGCACAGCTCTCGCTACGGCAACTGTTAAGATTCTCATTTGTGGCTATTCATTTGCATTTGCTATTTCTATAGAAGCTCATTTAATATTGGATCAAAAGAATTCATTCAATTAATGCCGTAGCCCAACTAATTGAGCTCCCTTCAAGGCCAAAATAATTTATTCTTATTTGAAAAATTGAAACCGATAAAGATAGAGATAGAGATAGAGAGAGAATGAGACACGCGCTGAGACTTCCGATCTATGTCTAAATATTCGAGATAATTCATAATAATAATATTGTTATTTGTCTGCTGCTGCGTCACAGCACCTAAAAGATACACCTCTATCTATACACTCAGAGAGAGCGACAGAGACAATTGAAGCTGGCTCCCTACAGCCAACACACGCACTTTTCCGCCCATCAACGATTTTCCGCACGTTTCGTTGAGTTTTGTTTAAAATGCTTTTACAATTGACTTGCCACCACTTGTGGAAGGGTGTTGAATGGATGGCTGGATGGGTGGTAGAGGGGCTGTTTTTGAGGTTTCAGCCACATTGACAGCTGCACTCAACCGCACCCCGCAACCCGCGCACGCACACAACTGAGGCGTTGACTTAAATTGCTTTCAGCGCCTCATCCACAGATAAAATGAAAGTCCTGACCCTGACCCTGGCTCCGGCCCTGAACCCCGCCCATCTCATGCGCCGTCACCGTCTCAACCCGTTTAATGTCAATGAAAGTCAGTTTGATTTTCATAAGTATTTTCTTCTCTCAATTCATTTGGCTTGCTACAAATTTCTGTTTCTTTCTTGCCTTTTTAGACAATTGCTGCTCAATTCATATGGAAATGTATTTTGCTGTTTATTGTCTCGCCTGTTGAGATGGGGACTCTGCGGCTGATTCTCTATTTGTGTATCTGCATAATCAAGTGTTATGGCCCCTAAAGCTGTACAATAGTCGTGCCCAGGGCCAGCTGCTGTCGCTCTCCATAATTCTCAACAACAATTTCCCTTGTCGCGCATTTAGCGACCTTTCCGACCTAATTTTTCATGACTTTATGTATAACAAGTAAAAGTTGAGTCCACAAAAAGTTTGCGTTGGACAATCGTTGAGCTTATTGTTTACTTGTTGCTGTTTAAACTTTGTTTGGTTTCTTTTATTGGCTTCTATAAAATTCTTTAAATTTCAATTTCATCTCTGACTTATGACATTTTGATTTACTTTAAATTGCCGCGGCGTCTTACAAAACTCTAAAAAGCTTCCAAGCAATTAAGGCTATACGCTAATTTACGATAAATATATATGTGTAAATATATAGCTATTGTTATTGACGGACTATGCTTGAATAACTTTATTCATGACGATAATTTGCAGTTTCTATTCAACGTTTGTGAGAAGAATGACAGGATATGCTGACAGAAGGGTAATTAAGGCTTAAGAAAAAGTTGAGTGCTTAATGAATATAAATGATAGGGCTTATCGTAATTTATAAGTCAGTCTTGAGATTGTTTAAGGACTGGTCAGAAATTGATTGACTTTTAGTTAAATACTCTATTAAATTGCAGAGTATTGAATTGTCTATCATTGAGCTCTCATTGCTTGCATCAGTTAATTATTATGTTACCAAATAGCTCTGGCTATTCAACGCTTGGAACAACAGAAACTTTGACTCAACATAAATTTCTCATGTAATTTTATTTTGAAGCAACGAAACTTTTAATTAAAAGCAAAAGTTGAAAACTTTAAAGTTAAGCCAAAGTGCAGTTCGAACAAGAACTGTGAATTAAAGTGCAATTACATAAGACGCCAAGCCACAATGCTTATCAAAATCGATAACAATCAGAAGGAGAGGGTCAAGTGCTCAGAGCGAGGCTTAAGAATTAATTGAACCCATTTATGCTGGCGACAGTAGCTACAAGATACAAAAGTATCTTTATCTAGTCCTAGTCTCCAGCCAAGCTCAACACGTGCTGCGTAAGCTGCACTTTTATGCTGCAGAAAACTTTTACTTAAGCAGAACTTGAAGAGCCTCGAACTTTGGGTAAGTGTATTAAGAAAGTCGAAACACAGACAAGACACAGCCGCTGGCGAGCTATACGCAGTAGCTAATCAAGTTGCGCTCATTGACGTAATTAATCCAGTTGTGTGAAGACTAATTTTGCGTGTTTCAATACCCTGTAATCAGGGCAACACAAAGGATGGGCATACGATTACTAACTGCTTGTATTTATGGTTCATACCGTTAAAATGGACTGCAGGGTATTTGCTAGTCGAGCATTATTACATTTTCTTAGTGGTATCTGTGCACATTTAATTAGAGACTGTGCTTGACAATGGCAACAACTACAGCAACAAAAGCATGAAAGCATAAATCTGAACAAACAAATGACTCGAGCAGAGGTTGTGCGTGTGTGTGTGGTTGGGTGCATGGGTGTGCGTGTGCAAGGGTATGTACAACACAAATGTATCTGCCGGATACAATCGCCAGCTCATTACAAGGCGCGTACATTCGTTTTTTTCTCGTTTGTTGTTCTCTTTGGGCTGTGTGTGTGTGTGGTGCTGGTATTTTGTGTGTGTGTGCGTGCATGTGTAGTTGTTGTGTCTGCCCTAAACCAGTTGCTGTTGCTGTTGCTGTCCAGTGAGTGGAACGCATTATGTTGTGCCTGGGCATTTTGGTTTATCTGATTTGCCTTTTGCCGTTTGCCTGCTTTGGCCGCCGGCCAATTGAATTTGAGTTTCTTTTGTGCTTGGAACCTTTGCTGCTATCTGTAAGATACATTCTGATAATTCCGATTGCTCGCCTGGCTGCCAATTAAAATGACGTTCGCGATTTGGCTAAAAGATTTCCCGCTATGGTCGCTGCCGCCGCTGCTGCTGCTGCTGGTACTGTTCTAGCTAATTCAATAATCTTGGCAAAGTTATGTGCCATTAAGCGGAATGCCAACTGTGCGACTACAGCTGGCGGAAGTTATGTTGTACAAAAGGTAGACTAGAAGGATACCCTGTGAGTGTTACATTATTAGAGTGGTAATTCGTAGAGTAAATCTATATAATAAGGCATATAAATTTGCCTAAGAGTAATGAAGTGTAAGATAAGATAAGCTAGAAGTCGAATGTATGCAAATCTACAAATCAGCCACACGTTTGTGTTTGCATATATAAAGAATGCTTGAACTTAAGATATTTAAGAATGGGCTGAATTAGCGTCTTATTTTAGTCAATAATCCATGTGATAAATATATATTTAAACATTCCTTCAAGTCGAAAACTTACTTATATATTCTTAAGATTCTCAGTAAAACTAAAAGCTAAACTTCGCTGAGACCTTAAGTATATATAAGTACATTTTCGAATTTCTTTGTATTTGTCTTAAAGTAAGCAAAAGATTTCCTTAGTTGTAGATGTACTAGAATTACAACCTTCTTTGGTATTCACACATACATTATGTATGCAAGTTCGTGACTTTTGGACCTTCTGGACGTTGTGCACGCAGGTCTTAAGCATTTCCAATTTACTGCCACAGAAAAGTTTGTTGATAATTAACAGATTGATCGTTAAAGGAAAGAAAGTCCATATAAGGTCAAAGCTAGATTCGATTATTTAAATATAGCATACATTCCCCAGATGCCTATCTATAATACCCTCTCTTCTTTTTCATATGTGTACAGGGTATCTAAATCGCTGCTCCCACACATAGTTTCGTATAATTGAGCAAGTGCCATCTGCTGTGCAGCATTTAGCAAATTATGGCCATTATACGGCATGACAAACTCTCGCTCGGCTTTTGCCTGAAAAAAAGAAAGAAAAGAGGTCGAAATATATGCGAAATGCTTTGCTCTGGCAACGGAGCACGAAATGGAGCTCGTGTCGCTCCTTCTATTGTAACATAGATAATCGGAAACATATCTAGCTGCTGCTGCTGCAGCTGTATAATGTTTGCTGGCCGTAGTTTGTTTCTTTGCATTACTTTGCATACATCATGTGGCATGCAACATGCAGCATGCAAGTAGGTTAACTAAATACAACATTTAAATGCATAAAAATTTCTGATTGGTCATTCCTGGACAGCAAAGAGGCAGCGACTGTCTGAGTGAACTGCTTATCTGGCGTCCACGTTTGACTTCATTATGAGTTGGCATCACTTTGGAAAAGGGAGCGTTTAAGAAACGGGGATTGCTACGATATTGATATGATAAGAAGACTATAAGTTGTGGGTAATTTTAGAATTGAGATAAGTAAAAGCTGTCAATGATAGATAAGATAACTACGATACCCTGTAAGCATAATTTTGACTGCTTGCTTAAAATCTTTAACTATGAAAATATTCGTAATAGTAAAATTAATAGTAAAATAAATATGTATTATAATAACAGTTGCTGGGATGACGTTCAGTCAATCAGATAATCAACATATATTGTACTTATATTTATTTGGTTTATTATAAACAATAATTTTAAAACCGAATATAATTTTATTTAAAATATATCAAGTTTAAGCCTAGTCATAAATAGATTCTCCATTTTCAGAATGCTTCCCTCATTTGTCACGAATCAAAAATGTCGTTAATTTTTACTACCTAGAAGCATGTTTTTTTTTTCGCCCCATAAGCTTGCTTGTCGTAAAATTATCGCTTTAGATAATAACTTGATAATAGCTTTTAGATTTTCCGAGCTATTGCCACAGAGCTATTTATATTTATGTGCTATTTTTGGTTAAGCCATATGAGCTATAAATATTCATTGTGAATCAATGAAGGAAACGGCTCGAATGGGTATGTTGCGTCCACCATTAGCAAATTAAAGAAATGTTCTGGAGCTTAAGAAGATTTGGCGCGGCACTTGAAAACATTTTCTAACACGCAGAGCACAAAGGGTCCTTTGAAGGATGAAGCCGTGGGCAAAGGCGTGAAAAGAAAGGCGAGCCACAATGAAATTCAGACAGTGAATTATGTTGATGTTTTGAAGAAGGCTTTGGGGCTATCTTAATTACCTGCAATATTGCAGCCACAAAAGGCTGCGGCGTCGGCGGCAAGCACAAAAAAAAGGGCCATAAAAAAGGACAAGAAGAAAGCATTCGAGGTAGAAACAGCTTCAATTAAGCGTTTTAATTTTCAGTGGCTGGGCAATGGTTGCCATTTTGGGCACCAACATCTACTCAGCTAGCCAGCTCAAGTGCTGGCCGCAATACACAAGGATATAGTATGCAATAATTTAGCATAAATTACGTAGGCAAGGATATGCTTTACACAGAGTACACTTCACTTAATTGCTATTTATGCATATTTAATCAAAAGCCAAAAGCCAGCAAATGAATTTAATTAAAAGTGTTCCCAGTCTTTGGCCAAAGTACAAGCAAGCAATAAGCCAAATTTTATGCGCAGGCACGAACTGTACATCGAAAAGAAAACTTTAAGGACGGACTCGCTAGCTGCTGTACTCGAATGCTCGCTGTCCCTGACCAAATGTCAATTGTTTAGCCTACGAACCGCCGAGACGTAGACCCACGCTCCACTAACTTGATAGCTACTATAAATAACAGAAGTAAACATCGTCCTGATTTGATTGCTATTGCGTGCAATGCGAGCTGCAAAGGATATCAACGGAATATCAATCAATGTTTATACATGTATATATCTATATATAAATATACATATATATTTATAGAAACGGGCACGAAAGCAACCTGAGCAACCATCAAGCACTTGCCGCTCATCAAATATGTCTGAGCTGTACAATTGTTAAAGCATTCACAAATGGATGTAGCCATACGTCGCAACACATGGCGTATGCGCAATCTCCACTGTGAGTTGCTCAATTTGCTCTGCCCTGCAGTGGCACACAATCAGACTGTCCACCCCGTTGCCCTTTAAGTGTTGTTATGAAACACTTTGCATTATTTATGTGCCTAGACCTCAATATGCTCGGATGCCAAAGCTCGTATTAGCTTCGTCTTTCGTATGGATTCTGATTGTGCGAAGACAGCCAGGAAAAACGTTAGCTCGGCTAGTGGCTGAACTGATTGTTGCCCTGTAATTAGTTGCGTAGTCAATTGGGCATGCATTAAGTATATAAGCGGCTTAAAGCTAAAAGGCAGCAAGCCAAAACTATTTAAGCCTTGCAGCAGAAACAATCCAATACAAAAAGGACTTTCAGGAATATGGCTGGGTTTGAATCAATACAATTTTAAAGGCAAGCAGAATACTCTGATTCAATTCATTTATGCAAACCTTTTCGATATGCAATCCAAATTTATGTTTGAATATCGTATCTAGCGCGTTTTATATAAGAAAATATTTATATATTTCAAATAATTTCAATACAAATGGCGCAAATATTTTATTAAATTGGGTATATTATCTGAACAATAATGGAGCTAACTAACTGAACAGCGTTTTCTTTGGATTTATAAAAGAAATTATTTTAGCAACGCATTCAAACAGAAGACCTAATAAATATAATCGTTTTTTACTTTGTATCTTTGTATCTATATATCTATCTATCTATATATCTATATATCTATATATCTATATATCTATATATCTATATATCTATATATCTATATATCTATATATCTATATATCTATATATCTATATATCTATATATCTATATATCTTTATAAATATCGTTATATCTATTTATCTATGCATCAACAAATCACCAATTAATTTCCAAATATTTTTTATACTTTAAAGCTAGGCTCATAAATCCTTAAATAATAATTTATTTGCAACGCGCTTTAGTTAACTATGATTCACTATTAGTAATAGTTACTTTTAACGACTGTCCGTCGAAATAGATTTATTGTTGTAGTCATCAATCAAGTATAGTTCGTGATATCATCTAAGCTGACATCACAGATTACTGGCACATTTAGATACCTAGTTAGGCAATTTACAGGGTATTGTTAAAGGTAGCTGCACATAAATAGCAGCTGTCGTTGACAGTTTTTGCGGCTTTAATTCTGACTCGCTTCGGTTTTTGTGGTCAGCCAAATAGAATTGGGTCTAAACATGGCAGTCGGGCCGGAAATGCTGCCAGAAGGTGTATGTGCCCAATTCTTTTTTTTTTTTGCTCATTTGAAGTTTGCCAGAGCCAAGGGAGGCCAACACAGCCACAAGCCGGAACTTTTTCGGTTTGTCTAATTGAAAGAAAATCTTTTGCCAATGCTTTGCGCTGTGGTTTGTTTACAGCAATTCTTTTCGCCTCTGCTTCTATGGCTCTTAACTAATTAGCGCCTGTCAGAATGGTTAAAGCTCAGTTTTTGGTAGTTAACATGCAGATGGCTCATTAGCGAAGGTAAATGGAAATGCCAAAATACAGAGCAGAGCAAAGTTAGGCGTGAATTTGGCAATAATGTTGTGCAATATTTCAAATGTTTGCTCATTCGTATAGAAATTGAACATTTCTGTCAGACATTTCACTGCGGCTTCTGTCACTTTTTCCTTTTAATTATGTTGTGTGCAGTTCTTTTTAATTGCAGCAACGTTTGCGGGCCGGGGACTTGGCCTTTCTGTGTGTGGGCGCTACTGCTGCTCTGCCCTGCTCTGCTCTAATGCAATTTTCATGTTGTCTGCCTTTGCATGTTGCAAGCTGAATGTACAAGAAGCTGCTGCTGCGGTTGCCGCAAATATGTTTATTTATGCCACGCGCCGGCGTTTCACTTGGAACGCTGCCACATGTGCCCAGCCAGCCAGCCAGCCAGCCAGCCAGCCATCGAGGCAGCGAGGCAACATCACATAAATATTGCGCATACGCCACATATTGTCGCCAGGTTTGCCAAAGCACTAACCTGATTTACGCATTCAAATGCAAAAGACCCCAAACAACTAAACCAAAAGACCCATGAGCAAATGTCTTCATTTGCATTCAGCTTGCGATTGGCTTTGGCTTTGGTTCTGGCTTTGCCTCTGCTTTTGGGTGGGTGTGCGAGAGGGTGGGTGTATGAGTGTGTGGCACTAGGTCAAATGACTTGAAGACAAAAAGCTAAGCAGTTTGTTGAATGCAAATCAGGAAATAAACCCACTCTTAACGCATATTCGCTTAGATTAAGCTTTTAAGCTGCATTCCTAAGACTTCTGAATGAATTATTAGCAAATCAAATAATAATTAATTGAATAACTCATTTTAAGCATAAAAATAAACATTTAAATGTGTTATAATGCAAGTGCAAGTCATTAAATATTTAACATAGACAAAATCTTAAGTAATTAAATTTCTGTCTAGTATATTTCTTGCGCTGTGAATATCAGATTTTAAATTGTGATAGATAGATAATAGTAATTATAAGTTGAAAAAACTGATAGTTTGATATATCTATGAACTATTACCTAGTTATCAATCTAAAACAATCTACAAAAATCTTCATATTTAAATTAATCTATCTTAGAAAAGAACTCTCTAGGTATTTTTTACATTGTTTACTTTCATAAGCATTATTATACAAATTATTTTTAGATTAATTACATTTAGAGTTGCTTTGATTATATTTGCCTGGCAGAAATATAATCAAAATATATTTTTAAATGAAACTTAATGAAATTTCCAATATCTAAATCTTCTACTAAATACTACTACAAACTTTTTTCAGTTTGATAAAAAGAATATTTTTATTGAATATACAAACTCTTTGATTTATATGCAACTTTAAGGGGTTACCTTTTGTTATCTTTTTATGTGTGCTTAAAATATTTGAAGATAAGTTTTAGAGGAGTTCAATTGTTTGCCAAATTATATACGATAAGACTTGGACTCTGGCATTAGTTTCATCAGATATGTTTCCTTAAGTAATTTACTCTGGAGCTATATTACATAAATATTATATATTTGTTGTTGTTTTAGCAAGCCTTCTCTTCTGCCAGACAAGAAAACTATTCTGCATATGTGATAAATATTATTAAATCTGGAATGCCTAATTCTAGATATCTTTATATCAGCTTGATAAACAAAGTATTTTTATAGAAAGCCCAATTCGTGTCGAATTTGTTTATTGCATTTTTTTTTTCATAAAATTTACATTTCGCATAGTTCGTCAAAGTGTCAAAGACACTCGCCTGCTCTTGCCCCGACTGCCAACACTCATATTTAATTGCACTTTCGCATGCCAACATTCGCAGCTGTGTTTGTTGTTGTTGTTGTTGGCGTTGCATGTTCGATTTCTGGAGCCGTGCCCAGAAGCAGCAACAGAAGAGAAGAAGAAGCAGTAGCAGAGTGCGTGGGGCTTGCTTGCGAAATTTTAAAGGCCTTTTGATGCTGGTTTTGGCGCTATTTTGATTAGCAGCTGTCAACGCGTCAAGCGAAATGCCAAATGATGTTTGACGTTTCACTTCCGTTTGCTCATTGATAAGGTATGTGAGTGTCTCTGTGTGTGACTGTGTCACACACTCAACGCTTGATATGTCAATCATTGACTTTACAAATTTAGCAAATGTCGCGCTGAACCTTAAGGCATGAGCGAAGGGGATTTCTCGGCTATAGCTGCGAGGTGCTGGCAGTAGGCGGCGTAGGCGTGGCAACGCGACTTTTGCGCGTGATTTATGGGCTTGGCAAGCGTGACATGTAAAACAAGCAAACCGCAAATACTTCGTCCTAACACACACATGACATTATCTAAAGAGCATATCAGTGTTCGTTGTTAAAAGTTGCTGCAAATCATCTTTTAGCATCGGATAGCTGCTGAGCAACGGCAGCAAACGGAAGTGGCCCACCGACAAAGTGCATGCTGCGTGGCAACAGGTGTTGTCTAGTTGGGCTATCTTACCAAAGGCCTTAAATTTATGGCCCACACTGCCTGTTGGCAGGCAGGCTGGCTGGCTGACTGGCTGACTAGCTGCAGCGCAGCTTCGTGCGGGTCCTGTTGAGCGCGAGCTCAATTGATTAATGTTGGCGGCGCGGCTCCAAATTGAGCGTGGCAGTTGCAAGAAGACAAAGGGGCAAGGAGACGGAGGCCGAGAGAGAGAGAGATGGAGAGGTTGGCTACGCCTATGGGCATTGCTTTGGCTTTGGCTTTGGCTTTGGCTGCGAAACCAGTTGTCTGGTCTTGTCAAAAGATGCGGCACGTGTGACATGTGCAGCATTTGGTGTTGCAACTTTTGTAGCTTGTTGTTTTTGTTGCTGTCGTTGGCTTCATTAGCGCTGACAGCGGCCCAAAAGGTGTTCACATCATCTGGCATAGCCTGAGCTCTCTGTGTGACCAAATGAAAAAATAAGCCGTGTTTTGCCATCGACCTGTCAAAGGCCGTGCCAGCTGCTAAAACAACTGCAAACAGAAAGTAATCAATAGAAGGTGGTGGGTTCGGCAAAGAACGCTTGCTTTGAGAGTGTTTGATTAGGGGAACTACTGGAAATTATATATGCAAGCATTTAGGCTAAAATTATATATAGAATTATTGAAGCTTAGACTGCTTAAATAATTTATATTTAGTAAAAGATTTATATTTGTTAAGCTAAATATTCATATCATTTTATTTGTAAGATTTATTGCCAGAAACCAACAGGTGTAAAAGACCTTAACAAGTATTTAAATATCTTTTTAAAGCTACCTGAAAGCTATAGCTTAAGCAATTATAGATACTTCAGCATGTAAGCTTTTGGCGCTTATTTAGTTTACTGATTAAAAAATTAAATTTTATAAGTTTAAATTATTTAATATATATTTTTTTATTAAATTAAAAATATATAACGAAAATTTTTCAATTTGTGTAATTTAAATTATTTATTTATAATTAAATATTTGTAATGAAATATTAAATATAAAAAAAATAATAATTACATTTAATATATATATTTTTTTATTTATATTTATTTATAAAAAATATTCAATTTGAGCTATTTCTCTGTAGAATACTCTACAGAACAATTTAAGTATCAAATCATTAACAAATTAAATTGCTAAGCTAAAACTTTTTCATATAATTAAGTGGGCTGAGCGAACTGGGTTAATAAATATGTAAAGTTCCCAGCTGAATTATTTAGTAATTTGCATTTTATGTTCCTTAATTACTTTGCTATAATTCACCGAATTGCTGTAAATTGAATTTAATTTCAACTTAATTTTGTCGCTTAAATTGCGGATGAAGTCGACCGACTCTAATTGCGGTAGCTCACAATTTAAACTTGAAGTCTCGAATGGGCATCGCAATGCAGCGCAAATGCTGCAAATGGACAAAGCAGGGCCTGTTCTTAACGACTGGAAGCGGGGCTGGAAGCGAGACTGGAAATGGGACTTGCTCTGGCCTTTGCTATCAGTCTTAGCTGTAAGGCGCAAAGCAAGGCAGCTGGCTTGGCTTTCAAACGTTTAACAGAAGACAGACAAATAAGTTGATTGTTTTCTGCTGTAGCCGGCACGTAAATGATACTGACAGCTAGAGCGGGGGCAAAAGGGGGTAAGTAACAGGCACATGCCACTTGAATCTCTTGATGTGGCATCGCGCCTGTCCAGCTGCCAGCAGCAAGCAGCTAGCAGCGAGCAGCAAGCAGCTTCTCAGCTAAAGCATCAGTTGAGACAAAACTTAATTTCTACATTTGCTGACACGATAACGACAACAACAGCAACAGCAACAACAAAAGGCGGCTGTCAGAACGTATTTACGGCAGTGGTTGAGTGGGTAAACTGGTAACAGTAGCTCGCGCCACTGGGAATACAGCTCATCTTCAAAGAGGGCTTGGGAGTTGGGCGAGAGGGAGCGAGGGAGAGTGCAGCCTATTCCTGGGCATCGATTCCATTAGACGCTTTTAGTGCTTGTTAAATTCCAATTAACAACTTTTTC
The DNA here is from genome assembly GCF_003285905.1 of Drosophila hydei. Classification (NCBI taxonomy): domain Eukaryota; kingdom Metazoa; phylum Arthropoda; class Insecta; order Diptera; family Drosophilidae; genus Drosophila; species Drosophila hydei. The sequence goes on along the minus strand of NW_022045833.1, from coordinate 4,243,996 downwards.
TGCCAGTTCGGCTGATTGGCGATTTGCTGTTGTTGCCTTTTAAGGGCGTGGCAAGTAACCGCCCACCCCACTCTCACTCACGCGTTCCCTCGCGCACTCGCCGTCTCTCTCTTGTCGCTTTGCGTTAATTGAACCCGCACACACAGTTGGCCATGTAAGAGTCACATTAGTTGTGTAGTTTGTTTACCTGTCCATCAGTTGGTCTACCTGTTTGTTTGTTTGTTTGTCACGCAACTGTTGCACGTAGCACGTTGAAAGGCAGAAAGAAAAACCTGCATCAGCATTCGCTTGTGAGTCAGTGCGGCGCAGGCGCGTTTTGCTAGCGTTTCGCGCGCGTTTTTTGCATTCGCCTGTTGTTTGTTGTTATAGCCGCGCATAACAATTAATTTTCATATTAATTTTAATTTGCTTAGCTTCTAACCAAATGCGGTAATCGACCAGCTGCGCAGCCAAAGCATTTATGATTGACCATTCGTGTATGATGAGTTGCTCGTACTGCTCTACTCTATCCCCCACTCTCTCTTTCTCTCCTTCATCATAATGAAAATTGATTGAAGCAATTTCAATCAACGGCGATTTTTGCGCGCCAAACGTTTGGCTTTCAGTTGTTTTTTGTTTTGTTTGTTTAGATTTGTTGTTAGTTGATGGAAAATGCGGTTTTGATGTTTACGGCCTCAAATAGATGCGTGGTATTGCAATTAATTTGAAAATGCTTCGTGCAATAAACATTATATATCGGCGATGAAAAACCTGTAATGATTATAAACGCCCAGCCAGAAAATTAATCTATTTTGGCTTTGGGCCAACGAGATGATCAAGTTCTGGCCGCTCATCACTGAAGTTCAATGTGCAAAAAAGCCAAGGAAATACCACAAATCGGAATAGAATAAAAGAATAAAAAATTCGATCGAAATCAACTGGAAATAGATAGCAATAAACCAATTGTTGTTGTTGTGTTTGTCTTTCACATTAACAATATAAATAGTTATCGCTTAGTTGATGTCATCATTAGGCATTAAGCATGAATCAATTTCTAAACAAATAACTAATCTTTAGTCAATTGATAGCAGAGCTCGGCCAAGAGCTTAACACAAAACAATAATAAATGTTTGCATATAAATTCAGTTTAAGTTTTCTAGCTTCAATTTGCAATACATAATTAATTTTAATTCAAATAATGCTCGATGTGCATTTTATTATTGATTGGTACAACTCTTTATAGAAAGATAAATATGTATGAAAGCGGAGTTCTAGAAATTGTCGAGGCTTAAGCGAAGAGGTGCTGCATCTTAGCATAAGAAAAAATTATATGATATAAAATCAAAGTCTCTGGTATGGTTAGGGAATAGATAAATACAATTTAAACACAATTTAATACAATTTAATAATCAAATCAAAGTTTAGGCATGTGCTTTAAATATATAAAATATTTAAATATAAAATTAAGGTTCTGAAATTAAAACAAACTTGGATTTTATTTTCAAAATCTTAACTTTATAATTTATTCCAAGCCTATTAATAAGCCATTTGACTTGACTTATAAATCCAAGCAAAATATTTACTTACAACTTAATTACTTCGAGAAGTAATAGTTAGATTAGTGAATCTGTATTAATTTAGTTATATTTGATATACAACTTTGGTACTAAGACAAATTTTTATATGATAAAATGATCATAAATTAAAAATATAATCATATACAATTATAATAAAATAAAAATATATTCAAATAAAAGTAGAATTTAGCGCAGTTCACTTATGAAAATATTTAAAGCTTTCAATACTTTCAACTTGAGAAGCGCGCAAATATAAATGAAATATTAAGGGATTAATATTTTATAATATTTGATTGTAAAAATATAGGGAAATATGTGAATATATAAAGCTATAAGGTATATACTAATTTAAATATATATATGTATAAATATCTATAGATAGATATAATTAGATTAACATTTTACATAAAATTCTTGAATTTCAATTGAATTTATTACAACACAACTCTAGGCGCTAAAACTGCCCTAAGTTAATACAAAGTGCTATATATATATGTATATAAATTTATATATAAAATCAAGATCGACTAGAGCTTATGCAATCGCACAGATAACGTCGCAATACTTTAGAATTAATCTAAGAAATATACCTACTGAGGCTTATCTGTGATTGCTCTCAAGGAGACCAAATGTGTTCGTCAGCAATTAAGAATCGTTCAATTATAAACAGACTAGTCTGTTTATATATCCCATTTCCTAGATATATATATATATATATATGTGTCGGACTATATACATAATTTCAAAAATTGTGCTTACAACTAAAGCGATGCGTCGCCAATTCGCTTGAATTCTGACGTTGTTTGCCTGTGGATATATGTGCATATATAAATATATGTCTATGTATATATGTCTATGCATATATATATGTTAAATAAATCTAGTGTCTGCCATTATTTACTTATTGTGTGGTTTGCATTAGCGACCACGTGCATAACAACAACAACAGCAGCAAAAGAGGCAACTAAACCAACCACCCAACCACCCACCTGCTCACCCACTAAATGCAGTCAACAAAATGCCGTCGCATTTTGGCTAAGACTCGTGTGCATTTGCCCTGCTGCCAAGTAGAATTGTTTAAACTAAACTGATAAATGGCTGGAAAGCCAAACTGATATAGCGTATACGCAGCGTATACAGGGGAACAGGTGGGGGGGGGGGAGGTTGGTGGGGGGTGTGGGTGCAGCTCGTAGCGCCGTAATGTCAAATAGACAATAAACGTAGCAAATTGTATTTACTTACGACTTGCGTTGACTGCTCGTTAGGCTCAACTTGTTACGGGCAACGTTTGACAAATTGTTGCAGATACATCATTTCGATCGTGCCACAATGATAAAAGGAAAAAACAACCAAATACAGTCGCGCCGGCGTGAAATCATTGTCGATAAATCGATTACTCGATAAGGCGCGATAGAATTTTGCATGTCACTGAGTGCGGCAAGACAATCAGAGACAAAGATTGATGGCTATGCAACGTGCCGCAGCAACAGGCCAAAACACACAGAGATCGCACAAAGGCTGGCTTTGATTGATGCAGATTGTTGCAAGGAAAATGGAAAATGGAAAATGAAAAAAAAAACACACACACATTTTATAGTGTTGTCGTCTGCATGCATGCCACATGCAACTTGTCTTGCCTAATGCTCGTTTATAACTATGCCACGCCCACACGAGCTTTTGGCCTTAATCAACTTACCCCGGAATGTGAAAAGCGGCCTTCGGCGTTGCAAGTTGCTGCGGGTAGCTGCGGGGCACGCGTGCCACGTCCTAGCTTGCAGGCTCGGCTCAGCTCAGCTCGACTCGACTTGGCTCGGCTCGTTGACGTTGTCAGCAGTTAATTGAATTAGTTGTTAATTTATGGCAATGTTTTCACTGGGAATTTTGAGAATGTGCCTCGGCCCTCTAACAAAAGGCGGCAGCACTGGATGCTGCTGTTGCTCGGGGCATGCCTCTCACACACATACAGACACACACACGCAGTGACAGTGACACAGAGGCAAAGCTGCGCCGCGTTCTCAACTCCCAGCTCGAGGCTTGATTAAATGCCTGCCACTTAAATTGGCTTTTAAGCGGCACGCACTGCAACCGCTTGATAACAAATCAGCTCAAGTCTTTTCTTATTTTCATTTAGACTTTTCACAGAGAAAATGCCAGACTAACTGGAGTCCACTGGCTGGCACATTGTGCACGTATTTGATGCCATAAATAAATATAATTTTTATTTTCTATATATTTTTTTTAAATATTTTCTAACGTCTTTTCTTTCCAATTGATTTTCGAGATGCGCGCGCCGCTTGGAAAATTGTATTTTCCGCTTCGAACGTGTGAATTTCGCGGCAGTTGAACGACAACTGAAATCCGCATTTGCCACACACAAAAAAAAAGTGATTCGAAAGGCTACGCAACAATTGCGCCGGCCGGCTGTTGTAGCTGGCCAATTTCCAATTGGGTTGCATGTTTCGCTAACAGCTCCAAATTGAGTTTAACATTGCCAACATGAGTTTAACAGCGGAGAGGCGCGCGCTTCATTTGAATTTAACATTTATGGCAAGTTATATAGGGAAGTTAAGCAGGGAATTAAGTCAATTTTCTTTAGTTAGTTACTCTATGAGTTTAGTTATATACATAATTATATATAAATATATATAAGCTCAGTCAAAGTACCTTTGCTCTGATTTCTTAGCTGTCTGCTGATAAGCTTTTACTATGAAATATTTTTGAAGAGTTCAAACTATCAGTTTTTGGTGATTTATTTGCTGTCTGACGCAGTTCGTAAATCACAATCAATGTTGATTCTTTCTAATTGTTGTCTAATTAAAATGTGAATTAGAAACATTATCAATATACTTTTGCTAAAATTAAAAGGTTGCGCTATTAAAAGAATTGAGCGCGTGTAGTCATTATTATTTGTTGTAATTGTTATTATAATTATAAAACAACATTTGCTTTATAGCAGCTGCAAATTGATATGAGTTTCTGTTTGCTTCTTCTCAAGTGAATTTCTTGCTTTTAAACAGTGTGACAAACAATTTGAGATATTTTTATAAATTGTAGTTCTTTATCTCATTAGATAAGACTTTGTCAAGCTTCGATGGATGCGTCAATATATATATACGCGCAGTATCTATAATTGATAGCACTTAGATAGTGTCAAAACAAAGAAATTATCAACCCATTTGCCTCAACAAATCAGTTTTCAAGTGAGTGCTGTGAAAAACTTAATAAAAGTTTGACAAATTTCCACTTAAAGTATTTGTAAGCGACTGGAAAGGATATGCCACTGCCTTAGTTATAGTATTGGGTATATTATCTAATCAATAAATAACACTTGCATAGAAGTAGAAGAAGATATTTCAGTTACAATCTTCAGTTTTCATTCTGGGTTTCAGTTTCTCAGTTTTTAAAAGAGTTCAATAAAAATCATACGATTCAGTTGCAAAGGCTATTCAAAAACTTTATTTAGCGAATGCTCGCATCATGAAAAGCTTTTTAGGCCACGGTGTAGGTAAAGGCGAAACCTGCATCATTCGAGTCGTAGATTTCGTCGCTGTTGAAAAGCACCAGCAAAGGACCCGGGTTGTTGCCTAAGGGAAGGATAGAGATAGAGATAGAGTGAAAGCTTTTGAGAGCTTTGGCTAAGCTTACTGTTGATGACCACGTCGCCTTGTGTGGCGCCACAGAAGTAGGTGGCGCGTTCGTTTCTATCCACCAGCGTAGCCTGTGGCACCATCAAAAAGTCCGCGTTCGCAACGCTCGAGCTGCCGCTGCGATAACAGGAGCTGTCCGTCATCAAGGAGTTGGCGGAGGTCTCAGCGCCCACGTGGAAGTAGTACGAGCGAATGCTAGAGAAGAGAAAACAAAAATTAGATTCGAGTTTAAGAAATTCTTTAGGCAACTCACTTGAGTGAGGAGGTATCTTTAGTCCGTCTGAAGCAGATGGCATAGTTCATGTGCGATGGATAGACGCCATTGCCATCGTTGTAGTTGAAGGACTTGACCACGCCCTTCGCCTCGGGGAAGTACTGCAAGCAGCCGGGTGGCGCCACTAGAAAGCCATCCTTAAAGGAACTGCTGCGCATCTCTGGCTGCTGCACATCCAGCGGGGCTAGCTCACGCACTGAAGCGCCAGCTGGACATTCGAGCTGTGTGACCACCATATTCCATTCGGGAGTGGGCAAGGATACGCCGCCAGCACGATTCGCCAGCGAAATGAGCAGATCGACACGGTTAACACCTGCCGAGGCGTTGAAGGGCACATAGATATGCTGCCAGACCTCCGTGCCACACAGACGCAGTCCGTTCACCTCGAAGTAGTCCTGAGTGCACTCGGCGGTCCTAAGGCCCGTCTGCGGCTGCTGCTGCAGCGTTGGCTGAGCGAGCAGCATGGCGAAATCAATGCGCAGTTGGCAAACGTATTTGCTGTACGCATTGATGTGATATTCGCATTCGCGTGGCGGATTCGATGGATTCACCAGCTTAATGTCCTTGGACGAGGTACTGCCACCGCAGCCCGGCGTGGCCACAGATGCCGCTAGCACACGACCCGCCAGCAGCGCAGACAGACACACAATTGCAACGTAGCTCTTCATTTCCAGTTTTGACATCTCCAGCACTGCCTGTGCGGCCTTTTATGGCTGAGTGTGAAACTAATTAGCATTGTCGCGGCGCCTCGATAAGAAATCTCTACAAACTTGGGGGTCTATCGCGCGAATTCTGCATATGTTCAATGTGGCAAACATTTTTCAATTAGAATTGCTGTAGTCGTGCCAGATGACAAGATATCGGCTCTATAAATAAACTCTGTCTAGTAGAAAAGCAGCGATAACGATCAACTATATTGTTAATTTGGCCTTAAATGTGCATTGTATGGAGAGCATTTTGAGGGCTTAAATAGTAAACAAATATTTAAGGATTGAGAACAGAAGAAAGCAAACAGAAGATGAACATGAACAGCTTTAGCTTCTATTGTTTTTATATCCTGAACCCATTGGAAATGGGAATTGAGGGTATAATGGTTTAGTGATAATATATTTAATAAGCAGAACTTAGAGTGGCAGACCTCATGAAGTATATATATTCCTGATCAGCACGACTAGCTGAGTCGATTGAGCCACGCCTGTCTGTGCGTCTATTCCTATGTCCTATGTCTATTCCTATGTCCTTCCTATGAATGCATTAATTTCGTTAACCTTACAAACTGTAGACTTGAAATTAAAATTAAAGCCGATATCCATAGCATTTCCTTATTATCGATAAAAATCGATAATTTGGCTTCGTTTTTTAAGCGTATCTTGAATGCCGTAAATGTTGGAGACCTCAGCTTTACTATGTATGTTTCTATAATGAATACAGAGATTTTGTTTATTTTAGATTTTGGATAACTGCGTCCCTTCCTTCCCCGCAAATTCACCCTATTTCAAATACTAGACTTGTGCTTCGGTAAATCTAAATATATCTGGATGCCATAATTATGCCCTGAAAATTTCTTTAAGAAAGTCCATCAAGAAGCCAAGTTATTCAACAATTAAGTTCCCATAGTGAAGCCCATCTGCAGCCCAAGCGCAGCCGCTGCGTCAGCTGCGCAGTAGGCAGAGCGCGTGTGCAGGCGTGCGTATGTGTGTGTGTTGCTTGCAATGGTTGTGTAATGATTGGTATCGAGATATCTTTTAAAGCACTTTTACATGCTTATATTAAATTATGTTATATGAGAGCTAAAAATTATTTAGACTTGAGTTGAGCTAAAGGAATATTCTATGCATCTCGATTAGATTAGTCATCAAAGATAAGTTACGGCAACCATTTGTAGCCTAAGAGATTTCAAACAAACGTGAAGAGAAATAAGCAAAAGTGGCCAGAAAAAACGTCTCTACAGTGTACACTGTACAGTGGATAATGTATGCTAAAAGAAAGCAAACATTTGTTCAGTTAAATTTGATGACAAAACGAATTCCAGTTGAGCATACAGGAATTTCATTGATAGATAATCAAATCTTAAAGTCTCAATTTCGTTTATAGAGAATTAGTTATTCAAATCAACTTAAATTTAACATCTACAAAAAAAATTATTATTATTAGAAATTTTTACCACTTATTGATTGTCTATTTGGTACACAACAATTTTATAAATATTTTCCTGCAATTTAAAATATATTATAATATAATTTATAACAAAGCTGTCAACATTTTCCTTTTTTCTCCTAAATTCTAACTTTTGATCTAAAGAAAAATATTTTAAATTAAATTCACATTATTTGTTTTATAATAAAATAATATAAAATAATATAAATTCCCTTTTATTTAATTTATATTTTAAGTGCTATAATTTATATTCGGAAGTTTTCCAATTACTTTTCTTTTTAATAATTTTTCTCTTAGAATAATATTTAATTATAAATTTACAAAATTTTCTTTTTAATTTTAAATATTTAAAATATATTATATTTGCATAGTTTGTATATTTCTATCCATATTTTTTTTAGATAATATATAAAACAATTTAATTTAGTATATTTTGAATTTTCTCTTAAAGATTGACAAGTTTTGTTTCAATCTTAAATTGTCAAATGATTTCCAAAGTTCTACACGATTTTTGTTGTTAAATTTCTCACACTTTTGTTGCACTTGTCGCCGACAATCAGAGCAATTGATATTGTGCAATTTTTTATTGCTGATAAGGAATTGATTGATTGATAATTTCTTCTGTCATATTCACACACCAATTTATGGGCCGCATCACTTTTACCATTAGCCATTAGCCATTAGCGAAGTAGGTGGAATGTGTAGCAACTTTTCACTTTTTTGACATCATCGCAGGCACAATTCCAGCTGGAAATAGCCAGGGTAAACATAACCCAGTTAAAGTTTGTCGAGCAGTCGAGGTTCAATGACTGGCTGGACTTGGTTACATTTGAATATTCATATGCGCATGCGCATGCGTATGAGTGTGCTGGTTGATCGTTGCCGGACTTAAGATTTGGGGCCGCTCTTAGATTCTTCTTACCAAATATTGACACAAAGTGCTTCTAACACGAATATCACATCAGCGACGACGGCGACGGCAACGCCAGCGTCGCTGCTCGCGTCTGTTGGCGTCATATAAAAGCAGCTGCGCTGCCTACAAATATGTTCAGAGTAAATGTGAAAGTGTAGGTGGCAGCAACAACAACAACAACAATAACAACTGGCGAAGCAACCAATCATCGAACAGTTATTGATAAAGGATTATGCGAGCTTTGAGCTGGTTCTATTTGCTGGGCGTTTGCGCCTGCGCCGACGTCTATGCGCAGCAAGAGGTGGCAACGGCGGCAGCCCCAGTTGCAACAACAGAGAAAATATTCGTGAATCAAACCGAGGAGCAGCAGTTGGTTAGTGTGCCAGGTGTTTGGCGTCAGGCGCGGCGCCGTAACACGCTGGCGGATAGCTGCACCACGAACGGTGGTGCAACGGGCACTTGCCTCACGCGTTTCAAGTGCATGCGTCAAGGTGGCACTGTCAATGGCTATTGCGGCACCTACGGCGTCTGCTGCGAGAGTAAGTGTAGCAACTCTCCGTCTTTCTGTCTTTCTCTACTTCGGTTTCTTTCTGCTTGCAACAGCAAACATGGCGTGTGGCACAACGACGCGTCTAAAGCGCACCATCATTCGCAATCCGGCCGCATTTGTGAGCAACATTTGCCAGTATACCATTGAGGCATACAGCGCCAATGTGCAGCAGCTGCGCATCGACTTCGAACAGTTCGAGCTGCAACAGCCGACGTTTAGTGCCACAGACGACCGTTTGCTGGAGTGCCAGGATTACTTTGAGGCCGGCAGCTTTAAGCTGTGTGGCATGAATGCGGGTCAGCATTTGTATCTGCCATTCAATGTGGCCGCTGGCATTGATCAGATCACGCTGACCTTTTCGGTGCCGTCGCGTTGGCAGCAGAGCAATTGGCGTCTGATTGTCACGCAGCTGGAGGCGCCACAGGCGACCAATAAACGCAAGTCCAGCATGCTGGGTGGCTTCAGTGGCAGCGCGAACAGTTTGCAGGATCTGCGCAGCATCTTCGCCTCCCATCATGCTGACTACGAGCTGCTGGCGCCTGCTGGCTGTCAACAGTATTACACGGAGCTGTCGGGCACCATACGCAGCTTCAACTATCAGCCGACAATGGGCAGCGTCTATATGCCCGATACCAGTTATACCATTTGCATCAAGTCCACGCCCAGTGCCAGCATGATTGAGTGAGTGTCTGCTGTCCGTCTGTCTGCCTACCTCAGCCATTCCACTGCTACTTCCATACTTACAGATACAGCTTCAGCAAGCTGGCCATGTCGCAGCAGACTGGCGAGGGCGAGGGCTACGATGAGGCATGCCATGCCACGGTGCATACGCCGGGCAGACAGGAGGATTATCTACTGATACCGCAATCCTTGCTGGCCAGGAATACAGCTTATCAGCCGACCTACTACTGTGGCACCAACGAAAACTTCATGGTCTATGGTAAGTGTGTGGCATGCTTCGGACTGGCATTCTTGACCTGATGTTAATATCGGTTTTCATATTTACACATCGCACATGCAACGTCTCATCGCAGCATCGCCGCCCTACATGATTCACTTCTCCAGCGACGAGATGACCCTCGATGCCACCCAGGAGACGGGCTTCAGTCTGACTTATCGCCTACGTACATCAATTCTGTAAAGTGGCTGCCCGGTTAAGTGGGCCCTTAGATTAGGCAACATTTTAGCTATGTGCATAGAATTTAATAAACTAAAGTGAAAACGATTCTCGAACCCAGCTCGAACTCAACTCGATTTACTTGCCACACACACATTGCTGCTGATGCTGCTGCTGCAGTAAATTGCATTTCAGTTTGCCAACAATATGGGCAATATTTACCACAAAATGTTATGGTAATTGCTTATGTGTAGAGTTCTTCAGCTAAATAATGCGAGACAACAACAAATGGATGTTTCTGGCTAAGCTATTAGGGGAATTCCGGCTGAAGCTTTGATAAACTGTGAACCAACTTTGCAGCCAACAATTCTTCTGTGGACTTAAATATGGATAATCATAATGCTTTGAAGTGCATTAAATATCATCTGTTGGCATTGACATTTAGTCATCCCTTGCACAGATTACAATTTAGCTTTGTTCTTTTGTGCATTGCCAAAACAGAAATTTGTCAATTAACTGAACAGAAATGGAATGCCTTTCCACTCCATGTGCATAATGTTGTAATGTGCACATTGGGCATTGTGTCCTGGGGCAACATTAAAGTTAGTTAGTCTAAATAAAATATGCGAACAGTTGAAAGCGTTTTCAATTTGTAAGCAAGCTTGGTCAGTTTTTTGGTCTACAATTATTGAGTAAAATAATCAAAAATAACATTTATTATATTACAATTTCATTTGTTTATGTATTAAAATATTTGTTTTATAAATGCACAAATATAAAGAATATATTAAATTTGTATTTATATTATTTAAAATGATTTAATACACATTTTTATTTAATTTTTTCTAAATTTATTTTATTCATATTTATACTTCTATTTGTAGCTATAATATGCATACACATTATTTTATATAAATTCATGTATTTATATTAATATATTTATATATTATATATTATGATATATTTATTTATATATAAATATTTTTATATATTTACAGATTTAAAATTCCAAGTCTAATTCTGCAATCACATTAGGTGAGTGAATAAAAAGCTATATGAATGCGAATTGTTATGAGTGTCATTTGTTGCAAACACGAAGACATCAACATGTTGCCAAAAAGTTGCAAAAAAAAAGGGAAAAGAACAAGAAAAATAAATATGTTTAGCTGGGCATTAGAAATCAGAAGCTGAAGCTAAAGCTTTGAAACTTGTTGTGGTCAGTGACACGATTATCCTTTTAGCTCTGTAATTAGTGTGATTAAAGTTAAGCAGCTTGCCAGGTTGGGGGAGGGCAAAAGCGGAGGCCAGGGCATAGTTGTGGTACGCCATGGGACGCCCCCACACAACCAACACAAATATCCAAGCAAATATAGCTCTAAGAGTATGCGTGCGTGTGTGTGTGTACACATGAGCCATAAGCCAGAACGATAACAAATAGCCAAGTTCAGAGAGCTGTTTATTCAGTTACGCACTCACCCATTTTTCTACTGTTGCTGTTGTTGTTGGGTGTATGCGTATATGGATGCATAAAACGCACAATTGGCAGCATTAAGATGTTGCCCCACCCACAACTCTCTGGCCTTTCACTTTGACAAGGTGTTAGATTTTAGCTGCCTCGCTAATTGCCAGCACTGAGCCGAGCAGCTTCTTTCTTTCTCATCATCAGTTTCATTTTTTTTCTTTTTAAAACATTTCGTATCCATTTCTTTTCTTTCACCTGAATTTTTTCACACTTAACGGCGGTGGCAACGCCAGCTAACAGCATCTCAAGCATTTGTCAATATAATTGTGGAATATGTCAATCGAGCTACTCATCCAGCTATGCGTAGACACGTGTGTGACTGACTGCGCCGTGGAGACAGCCGTGGCTCTGATGGGGCAGATGCTTGAAGAACTTAGCAGCTAATCTAACAGTGATGATTGGTGGCCAGTGGAGTGCTACGGTGGCATATGCTAGATTTATTATGAATTCACAGCTTCACACCTGAGCCATGTAAACACGCTGAGTGGCCAGCCCACTACTGATACATTACTATATATATATATATATATGTGTGCCTGTATGGGTAGATATATGTATGCATATTCATGATGGCCGCCAATTTGTTTGCTGCAAATCTTGCGCAATAATTGTTGAATTTAAGCACCGGCTCAGCCACGCAAATGCAGCTCATAAATTAGGTGTCCAAACTAAACTGCAACAAGGTGCAAACAAGGTGCAACAGGGGCATAAAAAGCAAGTGAGAAAAACTCTGTGCGCCATAACGACGCTTGAATACCCTATAATATATTTAGCAAATAAGGTTAGTGCAGCTGGAAGTAATCTCTAGACAGAACTGATAGATGTTTGAATGTCCGTTAAGAAATGTGCTGTAAATGTAGCTCATAAACAACAGGAATCTGCGGGGTTTCATGAGGATGTTAAGAAGCTGTAAATAGCTATAAATCAAAAATTGTTTGCTAAAGGAAGTCTTAGATATAGAATGTTAATTAAAAGGGGTTCTTTAAATAATCCTATAACTAAATTGAAATAATTCAGACTTCTATAGAGTCCTAAGCCAAGAAGTGCCTATATATAAAGCTAGTTTTTCCTATATATAAGATGAGTTTTCTTGACATCAGTCTTCAATAATTTCTATGTCTCAGCCAAATAATATATTACTCTAATTCAGCTTCTCTTGGCATATTTATCAGCAGCTGCAAAGAGTTCATGCATATTCATTTTTATGGCAATAGGCTTCAAAATAAATGAGTTCACCTAGTAAATACATCTATCTATACACAAGCATACTTTAACCTGTCAAACTATACTTAGACTCTAGGCTGTAAACACTCCAAACGTTCAATATGCAGCACATTTCATGGCAAGCTTATAATATCCACGCTGTCAATAGCGCAGGGTATAACGTGAAAGGATTGTGGCAGGCAGGCAGGCAGGCATTTGGGTAGAAGGCTGGGCGGTAAGTCGTGTGCGACGCAGCTGCACGGCAAATAACGAAAATGCATTTTAAAACTGGCCAAAAGCAAACGAGCCAAAAAGGCGAAGGGCGACAGGCAACAACTTGCCAGTTCCCAGGCCACTCGTCGACTTCTCTTACATTCTCTCCTACACTGGCTGCCCCTCCTACTCCCTCTCGCCAGTGTCTCCGTCTCGCTTTCTGGCCCTGTGTATTTAAGTAATGATTTTGCAAAATATGCGCAAAAGTGCCAACAGCAACACCGCAATATGCTGCCCCTAAATGGACTGTAACCGGAAGTGCGAATAGCGTGCAGCTGGTCCATCCAGAGCTGGACAGGACATAGAGTGGACCCCGTTGCAGGCTAGCTGCCTAGCTGCTGGCTAGCTGACTGGCTGTTTAATATAGTGTGACCAAATATGCAGGCAGACGTTGCACACACTTTAAGCCAGCTTTAAGGCCTTAAGCGTTTTGGCTAATAAACACACGCACACATACAGAGCTATTGGTCACTGATCACAGGGTGACTCGATTCGAATTGGAGCAGAGACCCGTCTGGGTTTTGTGGGGCCAGCTCCGGCGGAAACGGATATTGTAACAAGCATGTAAGGCGACATGCTTGACTGCCCCAATGCCTACCCCACTTGGCAGCCGTCCTTCAGGGCCTATCATCGATTGCCTGTTGTTGTCTTATCAACACACGCGCTGAAAATGAAACGAAAATATTGCAAATGTCCGCTTGTCATAGGCTCCCCCTCTTAGCTGTTGTGTTTGCATGCCCGCGCCACGTCGTCCGCTCTTCTAAAAGACAAAAGCAATAAAATCGAAATACAATTGCACTCATATACATTTTTTTTGTGCTGTTTTGTTTTGTGCTTCGGGGAGCCAAGGGGCATGCATGGTGGCTCGATGTGGCATCCAGCGTGAGAATTTTACGATTGCTGCAAACTGAAAGCTGAAAACTGAAAACTGCAAACGGAGGCTCATATTCACGTGCTGCAAGCAAGCGAGTGTGCGAGTGTTTGTGCGTGTGTGTGTAACTGCTAGCTGTGCATTTTTGTTGATTTTCATGGCATATTTTACAGTGTATGTAAATACACACATACACACTTATATATAGAGAGAGAGAGAGGGGGGAGAGCAAGCGAGCGCGAGTGCAGGCAAGAAATAAAATTGAAATGAAATATGCAAACATGAAAAATATGCGCCAGCCCGAAATATGCTACGAAAAAATTGCCAACGCACACCCGCACGCACACACACATGCACTAAAAGGTATACACAGTTGCAGGCGGCCATTGCAAATACACACACACACACACTTACACACAAATAAACGCCCACTGGCTGCGATTTATTGCATTATCAATAAAGTGAATAAATTTTGAGGTTATTGTGGCGTGATAACGGCCATTTTTCGTTTTGTTGTGCCTGTGCCTGCGCCTCTGTGTGTGTGTGTGCATGAGTGTGCTTGTGCTGCTGTTGTTGTTGCGTGTCGTAATGCTGTGTAAATGGCGCTGTTAATTAAAAAATCGCACCCATGTCCGCTTGGCCATCTTGCTGCAGGCCTCCTGCCAACAACAATTAACTGATTAAGTGTTTAAGCCGCCTGGCTTTAAGTCCAGTTATCCACTTGACTTTACCCTGTGTGTGAGCAGGGGCATAGGCTGGAGCCTGGCGCAACAAACTGTTTATGTTATGGCATTAATATTAATACATTTAAGTTATAAGCCAGCTCTATATATGTGTAAGAGCTAAGTGTTCTGAAGCGTTGAAAGCTCGGTTAGTGCTAGTAAATGTTCTTAAGTGTTGGATATCTATAGCAGCTGAAGATATGGTAGACGCATTCTGAAACAGCTTGAGCCAACTAAGCTCATCTCTTACTTCATTGAAAGCGAAGCTCGAATAGCAAAGTTAAGTGTTGTAAAGCGTTTAAATTTTATAGTAAATATGTTTCAGCATTCGCACAGTATTTTATAGCAATGTATACTACGCTTACTACTTAGATAGACGTTAGATGTCAATTAAGGCAGATACTTCAAGCCCGCTTTGGTTCATATGCTCAAAATGCAAAAAGAAAAGAAGTTAAGTGTTGTAAAACGTTGAAGTTATAGTAAATCTAATGCTAATTGTAACGGATATTACAGAATTGCTTAAGTTTGATTCCAAATTTAGCTCAGGCAAATTTATACGGCATAAGTTTAAAGGTAAAGAGAAGCTCAATGTTGAAAACCTTTCAAATATAATATATATAGGGCTCGACTGTTGGCTATGCATCGATGACAATTTAACACACTTAATAAGAACTTACCTATAGCATATATATGTATGTATAGTATATAGAAAAGAAAACATTTGTCATGACCGTCTCGGAACACTCAGAAAAATTCCAAGCTAAGCTTGACTTTAGTTCAAATAAACACTTAGTCAGCTACTGTCTTCAGCTACTTTTACACACCCAAATGAAAAGTGTATTTTAGCTGAGCTTTATTAATTTATAAAGTTGTTGTTAATATTGTTGAAAGGTCCGCTGCTAAGAGTTGATCAAGTGTAACAGTTTATGACAAATTTCTTTTCGCTGCGGTCGCTGCATTTCGACTCTTTGCTTTTGTTAATTAGTCAACTTCGGTTGTTGTTGCTGCTGATTGTTGTTTACCAGTCGGCCAAAATCAATTGATTCTACACATCATTATCCGCTGCTGTACAGTATTTTGAGTTAATGTCGCCTCTACACCCCTATCCCACCCATACATCAAGTAAACCCGATGGCCCGCATCGATTGTTTGAAACATGAAATTCTCATCATTAGAAATTTTCGGGAAATTATGCAAAACGCCACCGACGCAAACTGTGCACACAATTAAACAAACAAATACACTCACACTCACACACACACACTTACACGTATGTACTTTGACACCTAATGCTGTTGCTGCTGCTGTTTGCGCTTGTGTGAGTGTGTGTCTGTGCGTGTGGGTGTTTGCGTGTTTGCTTCTATTGTGTGCGTTATAATATGTTAATCGCTGCCGTTTGCATGTTTGCATATTGAATAATTACCGTTATGCATTAGCATGCTATATAATTCTTTCTGTTGTGGTTGTTATTGTTGTAATTGTTGCTGAAAATTGAGCTACATACATAGATAATGTAAGAAACGAAATTTAACAAGCAATTGATTGCAAATAAATATAAGAAATATATGAATGTATGAATGTATGAATGTATGAATGTATGAATGTATGAATGTATGAATGTATGAATGTATGAATGTATGAATGTATGAATGTATGAATGCATGAATGTATGAATGTATGAATGTATGAATGTATGAATGTATGAATGTATGAATGTATGAATGTATGAATGTATGAATGTATGAATGTATGAATGTATGAATGTATGAATGTATGAATGTATGAATGTATGAATGTATGAATGTATGAATGTATGAATGTATGAATGTATGAATGTATGAATGTATGAATGTATGAATGTATGAATGTATGAATGTATGAATGTATGAATGTATGAATGTATGAATGTATGAATGTATGAATGTATGAATGTATGAATGTATGAATGTATGAATGTCTGAATGTATGAATGTATGAATGTATGAATGTATGAATGTATGAATGTATGAATGTATGAATGTATGAATGTATGAATGTATGAATGTATGAATGTATGAATGTATGAATGTATGAATGTATGAATGTATGAATGTATGAATGTATGAATGTATGAATGTATGAATGTATGAATGTATGAATGTATGAATGTATGAATGTATGAATGTATGAATGTATGAATGTATGAATGTATGAATGTATGAATGTATGAATGTATGAATGTATGAATGTATGAACGTATAAATGTATTAATGTATGTAATATACGTATTTGTTTAAATATGAACGAATCTTTGAACTTTCATAGAGTTTGTGTATAATATTGATAAATATAGATAATGTAGATAAATAATAGAAAACATCATACAAGAGTATCATACATAATCATACAAAAATTATATGCAAACATCATACACAATCATCATATACAATCATCATGTACAAACATCATATACAAACATCTTATACAAAGATTTTATACAAAGATCTTATACAAAAATCATATATAAAAATCATATATAAAAATCATATACAAACTTCTTATAAAAACTTCTTATACAAACTTCTTATACAAACCTCATATAGAAACATCATATAGAAACATCATATAGAAACATCATATAGAAACATCATATAGAAACATCATATAGAAACATCATATAGAAACATCATATACAAACATCATATACAAACATCATATACAAACATCATATACAAACATCTTATACAAAGATTTTATACAAAGATCTTATAAAAAAATCATATATAAAAATCATATACAAACTTCTTATAAAAACTTCTTATACAAACTTCTTATACAAACCTCATATAGAAACATCATATAGAAACATCATATACAAACATCATATACAAACATCATATACAAACATCATATACAAACATCTTATACAAAGATTTTATACAAAGATCTTATAAAAAAATCTTATAAAAAAATCATATATAAAAATCATATATAAAAATCATATATAAAAATCATATACAAACTTCTTATACAAACTTCTTATACAAACCTCATATAGAAACATCATATAGAAACATCATATAGAAACATCATATACAAACATCATATACAAACATCATATACAAACATCATATACAAACATCATATACAAACATCATATGCAAAAAAAATTTGCAAACATTATAAACGTTATAAACTTGATCAGCAAAACATCATTATTAGTTTAACAAACATCGAAAGTAACATCATTGTCATTATCATAGTTTTTATTAACATAATTATCATTGACTTTATTATAATGATCATTAACATAATAATCATTATAATGATCATTACAATTATTATTAACTTATTAAAAATGTTAAACAATAATAGTTTTTACGACTAAACAGTAATAACTTACATATTAAATACTATATTTAAACAAAAATGTTGCAACAAATAAATACAAAAAACAATATAATTATTAATACTATTATTAATGTTTAACAATGATCATATTTTAAAATATACAATGAACTTAAATATTTATAAATTAAATACTAAAATTAAACAAAATTATTAAACAATTAATAACAATAAAAATTACCAACTACACTGTTGCACTGCACTGCACTGCACTGCGACTGACCTGCGCCGGGCCAGGCGGACGACTGATCGAGCTGAGCTGCAGCTGCGCCTTTTATAGCTGACAGAAAGTCACTCAAAGCGACGCTCGTCGGCTCCGAGCTCGTTTCTTCTGAGTGAGTTTTTAGGCTGAAGTCTGCATTAGGTGTATTGGTTTTGCATTTGTATGCAACTTACGCAGTTGGCGCGCTTCTTAGGACACACACACACCCACACACACTCTTTCTTTTACACAGCTCTCGCTTTTGAAGGGTTAAGTGTGTGACATCAGCTGTGCATACCGCTTGATGCTGATGCTGATGCTGATGCCAGCCATTAAAAGCCCAACCCTTGTTAAGGGACAGCAAACCGTGCCTCTGCCCCTATCCCTTCCCCTTCTCGCCCCACTCACCCCCGCCGCCTGCTTCGTCGCAGCAGGCAGTGAAATGAGCGCCGGTTTTAATAAATTTGTAAACAGATTTGTTAATTTTAGCATTAAATTTTGATGAGAATTTGGCCATATTGTGTGTGCCACGAAGCATGCCCAGCTATGCGTGTGTGTGAGTGCGTGTATGTGAGTGTGTGTGTGTGTCTGTTGGTGTTGGTGTTAAGTATGCGTGTTCAACACAAATAACGATAAAAACACAAAGTTAACTGCAAACTGGCAAAGAGCTGCGCCTGTTTGTCTGCGCCTCTGCCTCTGTGTGTGTTTATGTGTGTGTGGGTGTATTGTGCGTATATGCTTAATGCCTGGAAGCAAGCCAAACAGCAATGCGGACAAAAGGCGTAAGAATTTAATGAAAATCATTAACAAAGTGTTGCCCACAACTGACAGCAGCTTTAAGCTCAACGGCGACAGGGCGGAACGGTAAAGAAGTCTGCCGAGGCCGAGAACGAAGACGGCGGCATGGCAGGGCAGGCTATATATATATATATATATAGATGCGTGTGTGTGTGTGTGCGTGGGGGTTGATGTAACCAAGTTTATGATGAGCCACGAAAATTAAGACTACAAATGCTTGTTTGGCTTAAATGAGTTTTCTGTCAGGTCGCAACGACAAAAACTGATGAAAAGTTTTCAACTTTAAAGGCAGCAGACAAAAGGACGAAATGAAAGAAAAGCAGGGCAGTCGGGCGAGTGTTGTTTACATAATGAATGAACTGAGGTCCTGGCCCGTGTGCTTTTTATGGCCATGTTAATTATTAGATTGAATTCGAAATGAGCCATTCGACTCGGTCTGGTGCCGGGGCTATCAGCTCAACTATCATGGGCTATCATGGCTGCAAACAAATTGAAATGGTCAGCAAATGCCGTTTATGGTTATAACGGCATCAACTGCTGCCAAAAATACCAATAAGGCTAATGCGCAGCGAGCCGAGCTAACAAAGCGCTAGAGCCAAGCCGACGGCCAAGTATTGAAGCGCGTTTTCTAATTGCATTTGCAACAGTTTCGTGCAATTAGCGCGTGATCTAGAGTTGCCCGCCCATAGGGTTGCCAAATGTTCGCGAACTTTGACTTTTCGCACAGCGAACAGAACGCATCAAAGGCGACAGTTGCTGCCATTCAGGCCAAGCATCTCGTTAAGCTGACATTTTTCTCTGGCTGCCGGAAAGTCGCTGAAATAGGCGGAAATGGGAAATATTTGAGAAGGAAATTTTGTTATGTTGTAAATGCGGATACTTGAGCACATTTACTAGCGGGCATGCTGATTAAATGGATACTCATTATTGAATTGTGTAAGCAGTAGAGGAAAGGAATTTAGAAGTTACTCCCAAGCAATACAAAATCTCATTCTCATCTTTAGGTTTCCTAACTTACAGAGCTTATCCCATGATATATATGTAGACAGTAGAAATCATAGTCTCTCTGCCTATATCAAAACAGTTTAGCCCTTTTAGTTTCTGCAGCTATCCAAATTCGATTAGGTTCTTCGAAACTTAACATTGATTTGCAGAAATAGCTAATAAATAATTTATATTAAATAATAGATAAGCTTAATGCCAGCAAAGCTGACTTAAATTCTTGAAAATTGTCTTCAATTTTCTAAGATTATATTTAAATAATTTATTAACATATTCTTTTAGCTTTATTTTCGCTTCTCTTGCGCCACAGTTTGTGGCAACTTTTCAAGTTTAAATGTGCCCTCGCGCACTAAAGTAGGCAAGCCAAAAATTTAAATAAATTTTAGGCTAATTTGTGGAACGAGCCGGTCGAAAGTTTATTTTTTTTTTTTGCCTTCGCTTCTTGGCTGCGATTTAAATATGCCAAGCGCTATTAAATGTATAAATGGGCGTGGTGGGCGCAGAGTGTCGGGTGGACGTCCCCAGCTCATTTTCAATTTGTGTGTCGTGCTGTTGGCTTGTTAGCCGCCCGCTGGGCAGGACATGGCATCGAGTGTGGCACGCAGGATCCTACAATGGCTTGCTCCATACATCAATGCCGACTGCGGTTGCCACTGTCAACGCTGTCTGTCGCAATTGTTGTTGTTGTTGTTGGAGTTGTTGCTGTTGTGTTGCGTGTTTCCGCTTTTCGACAGAGATTAAAAAATTTTCAATTTTGCGAGCCATAAGCGCAGGCACTCGACGAGTTTGCTTGTTTAGCTGAGCGGCAGCAGGTGGGGCGGCATGGGCAGGGAGCAATGCTTATGCAACCAGGAAGTGGCATACAGACACACACCCAATGTGTGTGTGTGTGTGTGTGTGTGCATTAGCCAGCATTGTCGCCTTTTTGCGGTCTATTTTTGTTGTCCTTGGCCAATGGCAAACGGAGATTAATGTTTTCGTTCATAGCCCATAAGCCAAACAAATGCACAACAAACATACGCACACGCTCACACACACACACACACGCACACACACAGATACGCAGCCTAGTTTCTTTTACTTCTTTTTTGTTTATTTAACAAGCTCAATCAAAAGCCAAGCAAATGAGCCTCATGTACGTTTGCGCGTTTTTCAATTAACTTAATGTGCATAAAAACAAGCACGCAGCAGCAGCAGCCCTGCACACACTCACACACCCACACACACACACAAAAGGGCGCTTAAAATGTAAAAAAGCGTTGCAAATTTATGACATCTTGTTTTTTATACTCTTTTTTCGGAGGGGGTTTTTTTATGGCCAGCAGCGTCGCAACCGATATGCGATATGCGCTCGATTGGCCCACAGGTGTTGCGTGTATGTGTGTGTGTGCTGTCAATTCAATCAAATGCTTCATACATCAATGGACAGCGACAGGCACACACACAGACAAACACAGATGCAGATGTGTTCCATTGGGAAGCAAAACCCTTTATAAGAAAAAAAAACAAGTTTGAATGCGCATAAAAGAGAATGCTGCACTAGAAGATACCCTTTAATGAAACAAAAACACGATAACAGTTAACAGATAAAATGTTATCGATATATGTAATGCATAAACTATCGATAGATAGATTCGGTACGTGTTCAGAAAAGCAATTCAAAAGCCTTTAAAAACACTAAAAAACATATATTGAGCAGCTTGAGCAGCTTGAGCAATGTCTATATACAAAAAATATGTGAAAGTTCAATTTGATCAAGCAGTGATGATCGATAATTGCTTAGCATTTTCGATAACTTTTGCATGCCTTAACTTTTTGCTAATCAAAAGCCAATTTAAAACCAAATCAGACACTCACGTTATAACACAATCTAGTCGTACATGCCCCTCTACACACTAACTATTTATTACAGGGTATAGCAGCAGCTATGCATACATAACTATTTACTTATTGATAGAATCTAGTTTGCTTTTTATTTGCATTTCTTTTCACTACTTTATTATGGCATTTACATTCAATCATTTCCCAATTACAGGGTATAACAGCACCATCAAGACCAACAACAACAAAAGGCACGAACGATGCCACTAAGCGACAGTAAAGTGCAAAATTCTTTGCATGAAATGCCGATGAAATTCATAAAAACAGCTCACGTTTTATTGAAATAAAATATTTATGTAATGGACAGTGAACTGTTTCGTTGTTGCAGTTGTTGTTGCTGCTATTGTTGTTGTTGCCGGGCCAAAGGTTAACATGCGCTTGCGAGTAGGCAACAGCAGACATGCAGATGGAGTAGCTACATATGTAGCTGTAATCGTAACTGTAACTGTAACTGGATATGTATCTACAGAATTTGTATAAACCTCGATTCCGTTATCCGCCCCACCCCCATTTGAAACACCTCTTACCCGGCATTCGCTGCTTCCTCTGCTTGTTGTTGCGGTCACATTTCAAGTCGTAAATTTGTCGCACGTAAAGGTTTAAGCAGCCCTCTTACGATGCTACCCTGAGCCTGTCCTGCCCCCTGGCATGGGCACACCCCTTGCTTGCGTGACTAAAAGGTTCATCAGATAGCCCAGAAAATTATGTTTCGCCTCCTGTTGGCTAACCTCCTCCGCCGCCGTCGTCGCCGCCTAAGCCGACTCTGTTCAACGTTCCGTCCAGCGCGTCGTAGAGTCAAAAATTCATTGAATTGCGGCCGCTGCATTATTAATAAGCCCCCAAAAAATGTAGCTGCTGCTTGAGTACATTTTGTGGATGATGCTGCCGCCTCTTGGCTGAATAGTGAGCGTGGCTCAGGGGTCAGGGTTCACCTGCGAACGCAATTGAAACGTGCGATGGCAACTTTAACAGTCGTCTTGCATTTATTTCAATTTACCGTCTGCGCCAGCGTCTTGGTTGTTGTTACAGTTCTTGTTGTTGTTGTAGTGGTTGCTGCTGCTGCTGCTGCTGCTGCTGCTGTAGTTTAGTCTGTTTGCAGCAGTCGCAATTCTTTTGTCTTTTAACTGCCTTTCGTTGCTGTGGCACGTCTCTCTCAGCTACACGTTTATCCTTTGGTTTCTTCTCTTTTGCTTTTGTTCGCTCGAATTTGACTGCCACACGAAACGTTGCCTAGCTCTGAGTAGGCGTATCATAAAGGTGGGCGGGGCTTGAAGAATATTTTCGTTGAGCTTGAATTGTTTTTCATTTCGTGTTTCCTCAGACAGCCAGCAATTGACACTGAGCGCATCTAAAGTCTGACGATCAATAAACTTTAAATGTCCTTGAGTTAGGTGAAGAAGCAAATTTGACTAACTTAACTACAGTAAGACTTAGCTATGGAAAGACTTTAAGATGAGTGCGGCAGAAGGTTGAACTTCAAACCAAACTCAATCAATTCGAGTAAATTATTTAGCTGCCTTTTTTAGTTGATAAAGATTTTAAGTTCAGCTTCACTTTCATAAATACTTAATAGGCTAGTTGAAGACACGCAAAGGCTTGATCTTAAGCCAGGTCGAGGAGTAAAGCGGCTCTGGCTAGGCCGTTTAAAAGGCCCTGGCCACAGGTCGTGTGCAAATGTTTTTTGCATTGATTGATTTTTCATTACATATGAGCGACATCCGCTGGGGCTCCGGCTGGGTCAGGACATGGCCAGGACATGGCCAGGACATTAAACGCAGGCTGTGTCTTTGCATGAATGTTTACCACTTCCGGTTTCCGCAGCAACAGAGTCGAGCAATCCCAAACACTGGGCAGCAGGCAAGTGCAACTGCAATTGCCACTGCAACTGCAGCTGCGGCGGAGCAACGGCAATTGTGACAATGAAACAACTGCATTTTTGGCCCCAAACACACGTTTACAAACACATGCACATAGACATTCCCACACACACACACACACGCACACATTTGTTTGCTTCACATTTCCGTCACACAGAGGCGAGTGCCGCCCACATGTGTCAATGTGGACAAGTGCACTTTAAGCAAGAGAGACAGAGAGAGAGAGAGATAGAGAGATAGAGAGAGCACTAGCTGCAGCAGAACCAGCATCAGCAGTCGCCGTCGCCGTCGCCGTCGCCGTCGCAGTAACAGCAGCACAAAGAACTGGACATTTAGCTGCCATGTCAAAAGGGGCGTGGGTGTGTGTGTGCGCCTGTGTGTGTGGGTGGGACAGATCTTGGTGCCTATGCCCTTTGACACGCGCTCGATTGCAATTTCGTTTTGCATGTGTGCGCAATGCAACCAAAATGTATAAAATGACTGGCAGCAGGCAGCCCGCACAGCAGCCGAGCAGCAGCCCCCTTACAGCTCTGGCTGCGGCAAATGCTGTCCATGTGCCAATTGTGGACTCCGATTCGCTTTAAAGTAACATTTTTCATTTGGCAAACTCTCTGCCTGCGTCTCTCTCTCTCCCTCCCTCTCTCTCTCTCTCTCTCTATGTGTGCAAATATGCAATATCCTGTTCGGCAACGACTTGAAGGCTTTTCGCTGTGCCACATCTCTTTACCTTCCTTGCTCTACTCCACAGGCGCTCTGCCTTGCAATTGAGCGCTCGAGTGCCAATGTTTGTCATTTTGGAGGCCTGTTAATTTTGAACGAAAATCGATTTTTCATGCAGCCAGCCACTGTGCAACATAGTTTTGGGCCCCCACTTGGCAGACGCCTCTGGGCGCTGATCGCTTCGCCTCGGACTGTGACTGCAAAATTGCCGGAAAATATTGAATGCACAGGCAGGCTGTGCATGTGCGGCATTTATGTGTGGCATTTCCCAAGTGTGCGGCATGTTTAACCTCGTTTGCAGCAGCAGCAACAACAACAGCAGCCGCAATGAAAATAGAAATAGAAACAAGCCTCGGGCAGATCCAGTTAGAGCGAGACAGACACTTGTCTAATGTTTTATTGCTGCCTTGGCCTCAGATGTCGGCTGCAAGCAGCTAGTTGCAAGCAGCAATTGCAATTGTATAAGACTTAAATTAATTAATTTGCCACACACTCACTCAGCCACACACACTTACAGCCTGACTGGCTGGCCAAGTCCTTTGCCAAGTGTCTGGCCTAATGAGTTGATGCCGCTCGTTGCGATGCAAGTTTTTGGGTCGTGTTGCTTATGCAATCGGCCACAGTGGCTGCCAAAATGTAATCTACCAAATGCCAACGGCCAACGATAACAACTAAAAGTATTCGCCTCTCCAATGCTATGCAATAGGCATTTTGGCAGGTAAATGCTCGAATCAGCCAGACCCAACTAAGCTGACGATAACTAAAAGAAACTTTATATTCATAAACATCGATATATATCGACATATACGATAGCAACTAACGATAGAAATACCTTAAGAGGCCCTTATCACGCAGCTCTTAATGATGCGAGGCAACTGAGTTGCAATGTGGGCAGACACTGATAGGCTCCAAGCCAATGATAGCGCGCGGTGGCAGGTAGGCGAGCGGTGCATGCAACCACTGCCAGTGGCTCGTTTGCTGCATGCTCTGTGCCGCTGTCTTGTGGCAGTCAGACACGCTTTCTTGGTGCTGCGGCTAGTTCCTTGTCCCTCGACAAATGCCAAAAAATGCCCCCTTCAGGACAATTTGTGGCAATCAGCAAATGGGCCAGTGGCAGCGAGTGGCAAGTGGCAAGCAGCGCAAGCAGCGCTGCATTAGCTGCAGAATGTGGCGTCAGGCGACACTTTTGCGTTTTTCGTAATTAAATTAGTGCCACTGTCCGGGCATTAGTTACACTTACCACCCACACACTTACACACACACACACACACACACACAGACACACACACACACTTACATGGCATGTTGGCAGTTTAAAGTTGGCCACAAACCTCAGACAGGGTCTGCGGGCAGTCAGGCAGACGGTCGACTCGACTGGACATTGTCAGCAACTGATTTTGTGAGCATTTTAAACGTTTTATTTGTTCGTTAAGGATTTCACAGTTTTATTTTGCAGTCAGCTTAGTTTTGCGGTTACGTGTATGCGTGTGTGTGAGCCACGCCCACATGCTGTTTGCCTTTTGCTGCGGGCGCTTTTCAACAGCTTTGGCAGCTACTTAAGAGTTCGAATAAGTTTTCGGGTTTTCGGCTAAATTCAAGTTTGATTTGAGTGTGGCTGCATGTCACTGTTGACAGCGCAGTGTGACCGTATCAGCAGTCGATGTGCGCGTGGTTAAAGTGTGAGCAATGATTAAGCTGAGAATGGCTTTTGATTTCGATTAAAATGTGACTCCCACTCCCACTCCCACTCCCGCTCCCGCTTTCTCTCCCTCAGCCATTTCGTGCCCTTTTTTAGGTTCAACTCTGCAACTGGCCTCGGTGCACAGCCTCTGTTTCGGTTGTTGTTTTTCTATTTGGTTGTTGTCGGCCTGTTTCTGCCTACCTGCGCTTGTGTAAAACTATTTTCGAAGATTTACGACGAAATTGTTTCAAACTTTTTGATTTCGTCGCACATTGCGAGCGCCTCGACTCAACTCGACTCGACTCGACTCGACCCGACCCTTGGCAACAATTTTTGGCCTTTTCCACTCGTTTTCGCCAGTCGATTTGTTTGTTTGTCCGTTGCGCGGCCCGCATGTGCAGCAGGCGACGCGAATCGTCGACTCGCCACCAACAAAAACAGCAGAAAAAGTAGAAAAGGATTAGGAAATACGTGCATGTTGCCTGCAACACATACAGGGCCCTGGCCACACTCTAGCTGGACAGTTGGCGTTGCTGGGCCATTTGTTTCTCTTCTAGGCGAGCGCAATTTAAAGTGCCCCGAAGCGTGCCCCACACAGAGAGAGAGGCAGACACGTGAGCTATGCATGCACGTCCTTGATGCCAACTTAATTACACGTAGCCCGAGTACCAAGCAGCACTTATTTTCACTTTTTCATTTCGTGCTTTTGCCCAGCTTGACTTTAAGCTGATGCCGATTATTATCTAGCATTTGCATTTGGCGTCTCGCATGTGCTATGCTGGTATTCGGAATTCGGCATTCGGCATTCGGCATTCGGCATTCGGCGTGCAGGCACTTTTAATACGCTTAAGTGCGCCGGAGCCCCAAAAACTATGCTATGAAAAATAGTTCAACAACTTTATTATGAAATTTTTCACAAGCTGACAGGCCAAGTCAGAGAGGGGGGGTTTGATTCAAAGTGCATGCAGGCAACAAAGACAAAAATAAATAAAAATAGCATTTATACTTGTGCGATGCACACGAACGAGTGTGTGTGCGTGTGTGTGTGTGTGTGCCTCTGAAGTCGACTGAAGCGCTTGGCAAATACAAAACAACAGAAACAAGAAGCAGCACATGCAGAGCAAGAACAGACACGGAATCAGAATAAGAACAGCAGATAGAGAGAGAGAGAGGGAGAGGTAGAGAGAGACAGTGAAGAGTGAGGAGAGAGGGAGACAGTTACAAGACAAACTGACAAGTGTGCTTAGTGGGCCGTGCAAAGGTTTTTGTGAGTCTGAGCTGTGTGTAATTGTTGGGAATGCAGCCGAGAGCAGTTGATATTCATACGAATACACTTATATGAGTACCTATGTCTGTCTGTCTGCCTGTCCGTCCGTTTCAATGTGAGTGCATGTCTTATGGCAGCAACACTCATATGTAGTACCTAAGTGGAGGGCAGCCTGGCGGCATTAGATGCTCCTGCATGTGTTTCTATGTTGTTCAAATATTTTATATGTGGCACATGCAGCTTAAATCAAGTTACCTAATGGGAACATATTTAATAAATATGTGTGTTGAACCGTTCGTTTGGCATTACAGCAAATCTAAAGAGAACTTTTCATTTTGAATTTCGTTCATTTCTGTTTCTCTTTCATTAATTCCCATTCCTCACTAGTGCTGCAGGTACTCTCGCCCACGCTCCCTTTGCTCTGTTATTTCCTTCCTTTCTTTGCCATTTTAAAACCTCTAAGTCAGCCTACAGCTGGCTTAGCAAAGAAAAACTACACAAATCATGAGAGTAAACGCAATTTGCCCTCTTAGCATATGATGTAGCTTACATAATAATCAGTATCTATTGCAATTTGTTCGCTTTGGCGAATAGCCATTAAGACGTAAGGCAGAAGATGAAACAGTACCACGGCCCCGGCTCGAACCCGAAGCAAGTGAAACAACGGCTAACAGCTCAACATATCGTTAATGTGCTTCTCAGTCGAGGGACGTGGCAGGGGCAGGACGAGTGAGATGGGTTGAAAATGAAGGCTCCACAATCGGTGTGTGGGGGCGAGGCGGCAGGGCTGGCAAGTTGGTTGCATGCGCTTAATGCAAATCCTTGAAACCACTTGCGGCCCACTCGAAATTTTTAATTTTTCCCACAAAAGCCGCACTCGACAGAACTCGAGGCGCATCAACCAACCAGCCAACAACTCGACACACATGCGTGTGTGTTTGCCAGTGTGTGAGTGTGTCTATGTGTGTGATTGTGCAAGTTGCAACTGTTGCAATGGGCATGGAACAGAAACACTTTGAGCCTGCCATGCACCTAGGCGGAATTACAAGTGTGCGCATGTTACCATGTGTGTGCGTGTGTGTGTGTAAGTGTGTGTATTACTGTGTGTGGCTACATTTGCCACAGTAACAGATAACGCAGCGAAAAGTAGGCGCTCAGCGGGCGTGGCATAATTTGCAAATACTATGACAAACGTCACAGTCTCACAGCCGAAGCTGAAATGCTCTGCCAGGCAATGAAGGAAAGTTGCTATAAATATATGTAAAATTATGATTTAAATGTGATTTGAATATTAATTTGAGTTTTTTATATTTTAATATATTTTTTGTGTATTTTTTAAGCAGTTTCTAGGCCGCACGACATATGCCATTTATTGCTTTGCAGAGCGCAATTAACAAACCAGATTTATTAATGCTTTTTTCTATATGTACCTGATACCTAACAAATATATAATAATAAATAAATATATAATAATAATAATAAATATATAATAAATCTATGATTAAGCAGTAAAATAAAATTAATTAATACATTTCGACTCTGTATTGTTTTCGTATTTTTATATAAACTGTGTGTTCAACAGGCGTAAGAACTGGAAGCAAGGGAGCCCTCAATTGACAAAAATTGTAGACGGAAAACATAGGAGAAGGCCAAAATGTATCTATAGAGACTACAGTCTCACTCAAACAGCCTAGACACCTCTTCGTTTACTGCAGTCCCAAGAGCTGCTAGCTATCGCACTAGGGCTTACAGAAGTCTCATTTGCCGTCAACCTGAAGGCCTACCAGACCAGGTATTTATTTTAAATATATCAACTATTCCCTTGAATCTTAACTGTACAAAGATCTGCTAGCTTTTGGACTAGAGCTAAGAGAAGGCTCAGTTGTCATAAGAATATATCAAATATACTCTTAAGCCTTTACTGCACTTACACCCTTTAGCAATGTATTCTGATTATATATGTGCTATATAAGAATATAAATAGAATATATATATATACATACGCTTCAGTTCTTAAAGCATTATAAGTTGCTAAGTCTCTCTAGCAGAGCATTAAGCAGTCAGCTTTAATCCTTGACTAGCTGCTGCATTTGGCGCTGCAGCTGACTAGTGTAGCAGCGCACATACATATGTATACATATATATATATATATATGTGTGTGTGTGTGTGTGCTGGTGTATGTTGGCAAACTCACTCATAATGCGCTCAGCTTGGCGCTCATTGCATTCGTGAACTTTATTAATAATGGCGCCAAACAACATGAGCTTCAGCCTCAGCTTCAACTATAGCCAAGTCTCAGCCGCGCTGCTGGCCATGTCCACGTCCCCGTGTCTATGTGTCTAGCTGCGCGTATATGTGTGAAAATCGGCGAGAAAAATTGCAGCAGCAGCAGCAGCAAAAGGTATACAGACAACATAAAGCCAGGCGAAAAAAAATATAAATAAAAATAGAGCGAGAGATAAAAAAAGTTACAAAAATGAAAATGGGAAAAAAAGAAAAGCGCGCAACTTGCACTGCAAATTATTATTTTTTGCCAGCGCCTGAAGCTGTGCCGCAGTGCCAGGCGGCAAGGGGGCGGGGCGTGCTAGGCAGAACTTTGCTTACTTTATTTTTGTCGCTCGCTATATATAAACAAATTAAAGCTGCTTTAAGGCGAACGGCAGCAAAAGGCGACACACGACATCAGCTATGGCAACATTATCGTTAGCTGAAATGGCATTCATAATTATGCGACCACGCCCACTCACATGCGGAGCCAAAGACATTCATCTTTTGGCAGCTGCCATCCGCAAGCGTCTCCCTCTGCATGCCATTCGCTGTGTATGTATGATGTCCTTTGCTTTCTAAGCTGCCAACGCAGCGTAGCGCATCACTCAGTCAAAAAATTTCACCGCGTCAAGTTGTGTTAACAACAACAACATGGCTAACACTCAGCGCTTGGCTGGGCTTTCGCTCAGCTGTGCTAATTACAGCTGACAGTTTTCTTTTGCTCCTTTAGCGCACAACGTGACGTATGAGCAATGTACGTGCGGCAATTAATAAACGATGCGAGTCAAGGCATACAGCAAGAAAAAGAATGACGAGGAGAGAGCGAGAGAGAGAGAGAGAGAGGTGGGTGGAGTGGGAGGCTGTTCGGTTGGGCTGTTAGTTTTTCGGGCAGGCGACAAAACTCTGCTATTGATTTTTGTTTGCCCGCGTAATTGAATTTATATGCAAGTATTTGTGTTCAATTGCAGAATAGCCTCTGCTACCACTGCCTTTACCTCTGCCGCGCCTTTGAGCGTTTGCCATTAATTAAGTGCGCTCTGACCTGAAAAATCAAAAAGTTGACATTATAAATTACAAAACAGCGGCAAGCGGCCAAGTGCCGCAACTGGAAACGCCAGCAAGGACCAACAAAATACAAAATACTAGAGAGCAAAAACAAAACAAAAAAAGAAAACAGAAAAGGACATCGCAAAACTGTCAAGAGTCTCATTAATTGAACAAAGCATTCAAGTGGAGCAGCAGCCAGTCGGGCATAGGCTAGGGCCATGGCCAGCAAATGAGCAACCAATTTTTTGTGACAACAACAACCACAGCACGCTGTGGCAGCAACTGTGGCAGCAACTGTGGCAACAACTGTGGCAACTCTTGTAACTTTGCTAACGTTTTGTTTGCCTCCCGCCTTGTGGCAAGCAGCGAAGCGACAATGATGATGCTGCTGCTGCTTCACTACTTTGACTTGGACTCCGACTCGGACTCGAGTCACAGTCACAGTCGGACCCTGGCGCTTTGTGCGCTTCCGTTTCCGATTTTGTTAGCTTCTTTTGCTCATTCTCTTTTTCGCTACGTATTTCACAGCGCTTCCTGTCGTCTCTTCCAGCTGCAACGAAATGTTTCGCCAAGCGGCACTTAAGCGCACTTTTTTTTGTGCCACAGCAAATATGTTGCCTTGCACCGCCCACGCTCTGCGCTTCTGCCATGCAGCTGGCAATTTCATTTGGCTGCTTTATGGCTTGACTACTGCTGCTGCTGCTGCGGCTGCTGTTGAGGCAACATCAGCGTAATTGCGGTTATTTCACCTGTCGCAAATAAAACAAAATGCAGCCGCGCAAACAAGTTGCAATTTGTACTTCGCTGTTGCAAACAGTTTAATTTCGACTTTGCCACACACACAACAGCAGCTACGGCAGCAGCAGCTGCAACAAGAGCATTCGAATTGCTTCGTTGACAAGTTTTGTGGCATGTGCATTGCCCATGCCATGGCCACGCCCCTTGCGCGTTGGCAACGTTCGATTTGCTGCGCGCTTTAAAAAAGTCAATTTTCTGGTAAATTTGCTGGACTCGTTATAACTCTCAATCACTTAGTTTTCTATTTCCTACAAGTAGCTGTGTGTGTGTGTGTGTGGGTGTATGGCTATGTATGTGTGTGTGTGTGTCTGTTTACTTTTTGTCAGCCATTCGGCTTGTGGGCCATTTCATAAATGCAGCCATAAATCAGCTTTCAGTTGGCCACGAATTGATTTTTAACTTTTGTCCTGCTGCCGTTTTCCTTTTTTTCATTTCCTCGGCTACTGCCACGCCCACTTCTACATTCTTATCGCATTTTTGTTGGCTGTTGCTTGTTAACGGTTTGCTCTTAACAAAACAGAGCAAAAATAGCAACAACAACAACAAAGACGATGGAATGAATGTTATTTAATATTTCATGTCTCTCGTTTTTCGCTTTTTTTCTTTGCATTTTCCTTGCGTGTTTTCCTCCTCTTTTTGCTCTTTGCTCCTCCTTTTTTTTGTATTATTTTCTTTTGGTCGCTTTTAATCAATTTCTGGTGTCATTTTATGCCAATTATTTGCTTGTCAGCTAGCGTGTCCTTTGTTGTATTTGTTATTGTTGTCAGCAGTTGTTGCTGCTGCTGCTGCTGCTGCTGTTGTTGCTGTTGTAATATTGCCATTGATATGCATATTTGCAGCTTAAGCGATTTCCTGTTTGCATACATGCATGACATTTTTGGTATTTTGATGACAGCTTCACATTTCTTTTGAAACATTGTAAATATGCTGCTTTTTGGGCAACAATCGATAGTAAAATTCTTATATTTTCTTTTTGAAAACTTCAATCAGCTTGTTTTGTGTGCTATTTTCGGTATGCTTTGAGACAGCTTTTCTTGGACACACATTTTTTGGTAGAATCTTTTGCAACATTATTATTATTATTTGTAACTTAGCTCTTCTGCGCAGCTTTCATCTCTACTTTTGGTTGAAGTTTGAGCTCAGAATGTTTTGGCTGAATAACTTTGATTTGCGCTGAGCAGATAGCCATTGTTTGCCTTCAGCAAACTATCTTTGAGCTGCAAAACATTCATTTACAAGGTAATAGTCCTCATAATACCTCAATGGGTATCAAGTAATGCAAAGCAGAGCCCTGCAGAGATATACTGTTATCGGCTGATGCATGAGGTACTGGCTTAGGACTGACAGCACATCCAAACTAGTTTGCAGCTCAACTGCTAACTGACATTTGCAGCCGAAGAGTGAAACGTGACTATGGAGCTCGGGGGGAACTTGAAACAGAATAGATTTGAGAAAGAAAATATTTGTGATGCATTTGCTCGCTCAGAGGCTCAATAACTAGTTAAGGTATAAAGCAGCATGCGCTATGTAATCGTAAGACAATAATCTGCTATAAATTAGTAGCTTAAAAAAAAACATTATTTACTATAATATAAAATTCTATTATATTTTACACTACTTTCTTTAAGCCTGAATTGAATGGCTAATATAATTAGCCGAGTGAAAAGTTCTCAACCCAAAACACTTTCATGTTGTATTTATTCAGGTTGAAATTTGAAACAATTGATTTATATATGTAAGCTATATATTATTTTATTCTAGTCTCTCTTATGTCTAGTTAAGTTAAAGTTTAAAAAACATTAAGCAGGTTATCTTTTTGGATATTTCAAAAACCTCTTGCTGCTATCATTTGCAGACATCGCTTTGACTACTCTTTCATTGTCAGCTTGCAACTCGTGCTAAGCCATAACCAGTTGAGCTTGATTCTATAATTCTATGATTCTATGGTTCAGAGAAACAAAGTAAAGCTATTCCCTATCTATCTAAGAGCTGTCGAATAAGCTTCTATCAGGCAGCGTTACTTAGACTACATAATAAACTTGTTCTGCCATAAAACAAAGCTTTCGATTTCTCTCAATTTGTGTAAGCATAAGAATTTATATATCGCACTCCCACATGCCACATATATATTCGCATTTTATCAAATTCAGCTTTCTGTAGCTCTTATTGCTGCCACGCAAACGTATCTGTATCATGTGTGTCTTATGGCCTCCATTGCTAATAGTTAAATGCAGTTCGTGCGGCTATTGTTCAATGGCTTGGTTTGCTCGATTGTCTAGCTGTGGCTGCTGTCCAGTTGTTGTTGTCCTCGAACAAGCCATAAAAATGCAACAACAAATTCCATTCTGGGGCTAACATAAACCCCATTTAACAGACACTTTCGCTTTTGCACTCCAGTTCAGTTCAGTTCAGTACGGTTCAATTCAGTTCGTTTCGGTTCTGTTATTATTGCTCAATGAAAAATGACAAAGATTTAGTCTGCGCTGCATCGTCCACTCTTTCTATATATATATATATATATATATATCTGTGTGTGTCTTTCTCTCTCTTCCTCTCTCTTACACTCACTTAGCCATCTATCTCTGTCTGTTGGTCTTTTGTGATTGTCTTGGACGGCGTGTGTCCATCGCGTGCTCGACAGCACTTGACAGTATTGCAAGTGCAAGTGCAGCATTGCAAGGACTCGCAGGACATGCAGCGCCAGAGGGGAGCCGGGCAGAGGGCGTACGCTGTGCAAGCTAACCAACTTTAAAGTGGATTTCCGTTGGATTTGTTGCGGTTGCGTGTCGCTGGCATTGCTCCACTATCGACTGGCTTGCCCGGCTCACAGAGCTCTGGCACTGACGGGGCCAACGCTATGCTTTTATGTCTTCCGGCCAACATAAACACTCGAGTTGTTGTTGTAGTTGCTGCTTTTGCCGCCGTCGAATGTCAAAAGGAGAGCAGAGCAAAGCAAAGTTTCGCTGACAGTTATAGCCGCAGCAGTAGCAGCAGCAGCAAAAAAAGGAAACCAAAGCACTGTGACAAATGTGCTCAAGTATGTGAGTGCGTGCGCTTGTGTATAGGTAAAAGTTGGTGTGTGGCATGACACAACTTTTGCAAGTTTTACAGCTAAACGCCTTGCAATTGCTAAGCGTCTGTCAATGCAGCTTGTCTATGCCTTTGCCTCTCTCTTGTCTCTCACCTGCTCCTCACTCCCACTTAGCTGTGTGCAATGTCTATCTGTCTATGTGTCTGTGTGTGTGTGTATGCCATTACTGCGTTTATTGGCTTAAAGTGTTTGACAATTCATTAAGTGGCATGCCTGCACATTGGCAGCGCCATTTGCTTCTTGTCCTTAGCTGCTTACAGGCGCGTAAATTGCATTGTCGCCAATTTCCAAGGATCAAACGGCTAAGTAGAACAGGACGCGTTAATTTGTTGGCTTAAATGGGATATTCGATTTGAGGGTATCGCCTGTGCAAGTGTCAACAAATCGCCAGCCATTAAATTGCTTTTGCATAAGCACTTCCCCCAGCCAGCCATATTGCAGTGCGATAGCACTCAGCTTTTGTCTGTGTTTGCCTTCACTGCGAGCTGTTTATCTGCGCTGCTTAAAAGTATGCTACATTAAATTGCATGTGAATTGGCTTTAAATTCAATTTGTCGCTTTACCAGGCGTTTTATTTAAATATTGAGCAATATTTTTCATGGATTATTAAAACTAAGCCACTGCTTGAAACTTTCATAGTCAAGTAGACACACATTAGTTTAATTTAATACGCTTTTATTTACAGCTCGTTTATATGTCAGCTGCAGAATATGATGAAGACTCGAAGCTTTTGTTGCATTCAATTTATGCATGCTGAAAAATCGATTTTATTTTATATTTTGATGAATTTAAATTCATTCTGTTTGCGCAATTTATGACTTGTTCAAATTAGTCTATCTGAGCAAAGCAAACATTCGATGTTTGTTATCAAATTTGATTGAAAACGTAATAAAAATATTTATAAAAAAAAATTAACAAATTCAGCTGCGCGGAAATGAAGTAAATTATTATAATATATTAGATATTATGCATTATTCCTACGTATCCTGGTTTTTCATTTAACTGCACATTTAAAACTCCATGATTATTAACTCTATTAAAACTAACTTAAACTAAACTTAGCTTAAGTATTATCTTTATAATGCCATAAAATGAATTTTAGTAAAATACCATAATTTTATTAGCCAGTTAACGGCCAACGCCGCGTGCATTCCAAACTAAATTCCCACAGTTTGTAAGTTCGTAAAAAACAGAATATGAATACGAAATAATAACCAGTTTTGGTTATGCGATGTCAAATTTCAGATACTCTATGTAGCATATAGGGTAATATGATTTTGCTATTGAGCTTAGAGCATTTTTCTAATCGTAAAACTATCTCATGTTATCCTTTTATCTATATGCCCATAAGCTTAACTGCTCAAAATGAGTTTATGCCTCAAATTACTTTTCATATGAGGCAGCAGCTGAGGAACAAATTAATTTTTCATTTTCTACAAGTGTAGTTAAATTTCGTCGTGAGGAATTCAGGTCGTTTTTATTCTTTTTTGATCCATAGAAACTGCCGAGAGCAGCAGCAAAAATGCCACAGCACACACACACACACACACACAGAGTAAGAGACAGTGGCACACACACGTGCCAAACTATAAAATATATAATAATAAACCAAATTTGTTGAGCAAGTTTAAGTGAAAATGTTAAGAGTAAAGTTTTTGCTGCTGAAATAAAGACAAACATTGTTATCACCTACAAAACAGAGAAACAGCCTGCCGCAGCAGCGACACGGAAAGAAAGAGAGACAGAGTCAGAGGCAGAGCAAGAGAGAGGGAGAGGTAGAGCAGTAGAGCAACAAGCAGGCAGAAGAAACGGTAGAAAGGGGGGGAAGGCGTTGTCTTTGCCGCTGGCGTTGGAGACGTGCAAATAAGTTGAGCAACAGAGCGAAGCAAAAGGCAAAATATTTATACAAATAGGTTATGCAAACAAACTTAGACAAAGTCACACACACACACACTCACCTACACACATCTACATTCGCAGCAAGATAAAGTATATGAAGAAGGCACGCACAGGCGGCTGTGGGAGCTGTGGAAACATCCCGGCACGACATGAGCTTCCCTCGCTGGCGCCAGACGCTGCAGGACATAATGAAGTTTGAGCTTGAGACTCAATGAAATGTCAACAGAGCAGGCTGGCTGAATGGCAGGAGTGGGAGTGAAAGTAGCAGCAGCAGCAGCAGCGGCAAGGCTTCAATTGCTCAGCTCTGTAAAAAGAAGAAAACAATACGCAAGTGACGCAGAT
Organism: Drosophila hydei; assembly: GCF_003285905.1. NCBI lineage: Eukaryota > Metazoa > Arthropoda > Insecta > Diptera > Drosophilidae > Drosophila > Drosophila hydei. Next base: position 4,206,930 of record NW_022045833.1, on the reverse strand, counting down.
CGTATTGCAAAGTGCAACAGCAGTCGCGACGGCTTTGGGGCAATAAAATTCAACTACACTCTAGCCTTTATCATTTAATTACAATAAATTAATTATGACTAGTTGCCAGAGCGAGCCCGAAAACCCGACCCAACAAACCCAACAATAACTGAAGCCCCATTGCGATGCGAGTGTCGATTACATGGCAAATGCAAAACTCCAAGGATATATCTATGAATAGTCTATATATATATATGTGTGTGTGTTGTGGTATGTGTGTGTGAGTGTGTGTATGCACATGCACATAAAACACGCAGCCGCAAAACATATTAAATTTATTATCAATAAATTTTCATTAGCTTCGTGTAGCTGTTAGACTAGACCTATGTCGCGCTGCGAGTCTCTGTGTGTGTGTGTGTGTGTGTGTATGGATATCGCACTCCAACTATAACGAGCTCTGTGGGTCGTGGCCAGTTGACATAATTTACAATTTTAGTCATAAAAACACACACATACATATATACATATATGCTGGCAAAACTGATGCGCCATCAGCATAGCTCTCACACACACACACACACACACACTCCCACTCAGGCTCTAAACTTGGCCTTTAGCTACGCCAAAGTTATCTCGAACCACATCAACGGTTAAGCCACAGGGCAACCAGAGGGGGGCAGGGGGCAGCTGTGCTGCAGGGGCTCTTTGTTAGTGTGTGATATTTTAAAGGCAATACCCATATCGACTCATAGTATACCCTCTCGGCGTCCCGTTGCCATCCACATTCCGGTTGGTCCACAGCGAATTTGTTATGTAGTTTGGTGTAAACGCAACGGTACTTGTGTATACAGCATGGCAGCAAAGGTCGAAAGAGAAAAAAGTAAGTGTAAAATATGTGAATGTGCATATATTTATCAAGTGAATCGTCTATTTTTTATATAGCCACGACAACACAATATAAAATATGCATAAGATTGTATGCAGAGAGAAAAGTGTCTGCTAGGTAAATCATAAAGCAAACATATTACGATTTAATGTCGCAAAAGAATTGCCACTTGACTTAAAGCCCAGCGCTAAACTGTTTAAGAGAAAGCTGTTGAAATGGGCTTAGATGCAAAAGTTAATCAACATTTGTATGTTAACACTCTGTTAAGCGCTACCAGCTAGAAACTGTTAATTAACACTAGCAGAAGTCTTTCATGAAGGTTTCTCTGTTATTTCAATTGTCTGAAATGCGCTCTCTCTCTGTCTCTCGCCCTTCATACCCGCCTCACGCTCTTTGTCTTACTTATGCTAACACGCTGTTATCCGCTTGAAGTTGTTGCTTAACTTTAATTTACTCGTCTCACATTCTCTGCTATTTGAATACTTTCTTCAACTTGCTCAACTATTCGAGCTGTCATAAATGCTTCCGTTATCCGTGAGCAATGCTGTTCGCCTCAGTCATGTTAACACTCTGTTATCCGCTTACAGCATGCAGCTCGTCTAATGTTATGAGCCGTAAAGCTGCTTTCAGCACTTTGCTCACGGTAATCAAATGAAGTGTAAACTGCTTATTGAATAAAATTGTAAAATTCTAAAACTGTAAGCTAAAACCTTGATGTTTGTATGCTCTGCCTTTTTTCTGCTGTTGCTCGGGGATCAGCGTCAGCAACGGCAGCAGCAATAGCAACGGCATTGGCATCAGCGTCATTGGCATTTCTATCGTCAGATGCTGCAGCAGCAGCAGCAACAACAACTGCGTCAGCAGCAGCGCCGACGCCATTTTATTTTCTCTTTGTGTTCTGCGCTGTCATTCAACATTGTTGCTGTTGTTGTGCTTGTTGTTGTATTATAATGCCAACTCATATTGCGCTCGTTATCCTTTTGTGTGTCGTGCAACGGAATTGACCCTTTTTGCTGCGTGACATGGAAACGGAGACAACGGCAGCAGCAGCGGGTTAACAGTGTGCCACAACAAGTCCACCCAGCGGCGTCGCCTGCCCCCGCCCAGGTAGCTGAAACGCGACAATGCTAAAGTATCAAAAGTGATGGATGACAGGTTAATATGCGGCGACATTTTCATGCTGATGCTGATAAAATTTTCGGTTTGCATGCGGGGCCACTGCCAACAATTGGGACTGCCAACTTGCAGGCAGAGCAGATCAGGCCAGGGGCCGAGTGGGAGGTTTAAGTTTTGGTGACATTTTAAATGCACAACAGACAAGTTTAATTTTACAGCGTTCACAACAAATTAAGCGTAACAGAGAAGCAGAAAAGAACAGATAGAGAGAGCGAGAGCGAGAGCGAGAGAGACAGATAAAGAGCAAGCGAGACAATTGCATTAAAGTTGAGCTGCGTTGTCTAATTGCTGGCAACAGCAGGCTTCATTAGCAGCACTGCTAAATAACAGTCAACCAGGACAGTCAACAATAACAGAGAGACAGAAAGAGAGTCAAAGAGAGGGGAGTGGGAAGGCAGCTCATCTAAATGCTGTTTGAATGCACTTCAAAAAGTGGCCAGCAGCTGCAATGGCTGACTGACTGACTGAGGCTGCCAGTCAGGATATCTAGACGCTTTTGCCCAGCAGCAGCAGCAGCAGCAGCAGCAGCTAGCAAGGGTTGGGCGTGGCATGTGTGTGCATGTGGCAGTCATTTGAATGCTTTGGAAAAACTTCCGCTCCATTAGTCTGCCAGTTTCCGGCAACGTTTTCCTAGCACAATTTACGCAAATTGATGTCATCAACAGGGGCCAGCCCACACAGCTCGTATTCACATTCACAATCGCATTCACAATCGCATTCGTGAGTGTGTGCGTGTGCGTAACTCGGTAAATGAAGTGAATGAATGAGTGAATGAATGCATGTCGAGCCGCGCAAGCCGGATGGCTAGACATTTTTTGGGGTCAATGCAGAAAACGAGGGAGGCCGGCCCCCAAACCAGGATGTGTTGACACACACTCGCACGCACACACACTCCTACACAAACACAGCCACACTCAGGCCAGGTGATGGGTTACTCTGGCCTGTGGCGTTGCGCTTCCGCTTCGAATGCATTTTGCTCATTTGAGCGCCAGCCAAGCTTGGCGTTCTTTTTTATGCGACTATCCATTTAAGCATTATTTGCAGAGCGAAATCTAATGAAAACAGCTTCTTCGTCAACGTGGCTGTCGAGGCGTGGGGGCAGTCAAATGTGCAACATCATGTCAGAGAGTGGGAGAGGGCCAGAGGTCTGAGTCTGAGATTGTGGCAAGCAGGCAAAAGTTTAGCAGCACAAACAAACAAGCTAACAAACAAACAGATAAACAGACAGACCAGACAGACCAGACAGACTAGAGACAGGCAGCGAAAAACTCAACTCAACTGAACTCAAGCCAACTCTCTTAACTCTCAACGCTCAACAGGATTTCAAGTGAGTTTCGAAAGTCAAGTGCGTGTCGCTGTTGGCAGCTCCTGAAGAATCCTTTGTCTACTTGCCAGTATGTGCATATATGTGTGTGTATGTGTGCATGTGTTAGTTTATAAATATTTGCCTTGCAAATGCCACACACACACAGCCCTAGCTCATGCCCATGACTAAAGTTTTTGTCAGGCTTTGGCTTATATCCAACCAATTGCTTGACGCTTTTTTCACTTAATCAAAACAAACACAAATTCAAATGTAAGCACAAATCAAAAGAAATCTACGTAATTAATTGTCTTCATTATAATTAACACTGATTTAAACAGGCATCAACTGTCAGCTGGAAATATGACTCCAATTAGACTCTCGTAACAGAGCAATGAATTAGTATTTGTCTTAACAGATTTTCATGCTGTAATTAACATTTGTATGTTAGGCAACACGAGCTTAACAGCTGAGTCTTTGTTTATTCAACTTCTATTTTAATAAATTTAAGTAAACTTAAATTTTTTTTTATTATTCTTTGTTCGCATTATTCGCAACTTTATATAAAAATAACGTTACATGCTATTACTCACTTCTTAATAAACTTCTTTTCCATCAGCTTTAACTCAAATTTAATGCCAAAATTTGTTGAATATTTTTGAAATTTATTTAAATTTGTCTAAATGGCTTAACAACAATAAAAATCATTTAATACTCGCTCGCTCACGGCATGATATTTAATGAGTATATTGTTAAGTGTTGTGTGCAGTGGACATATACAAACTATAAACATTATGCATATATTTCCATACAGATATTTCTACATACATATATTTTTCATTATGTGGCTTGCGTGGTCAGCCGCAAAAACAATTAAGCATAGTATCATGTATTTAACGCAGATCGAAATAAAGCAAATTATAGCAACAAATAAAGTGACGAAAATACGAAATATATATATATATATATAAGAAATATATATATATATATATATATATATATATGTATATATATATTTGTGCATTAGGTAACATTATGTTAAATGCAAACCCATTAAGCAGAGTTGTGAGAAATAACATTTTATTAACAGCAAATGAAAGTCAAATCTATGAGTAAGTAAATGGAGCTCTGTTAGGCATACATTTAGAAAACAGTGGACCTCTCTTAAAACATATATAAGATATCAAACAGTTGTGTTAGCTACGCACTAAACTATCATAATATAGAAATATGAACTGTTGGATAACCAAGCCAAGTCTCTTAGCTATAACAGACTTAAAAACCAAGTCTCTTAGGCATAACAGAACTAACTTCCATACATTAAAATAACATATTATAAAAGTCAAGTGTATGAACGATACATTTGACTAAGCTAAGTTGAAAATCGATTCTATTAATCAGTCATAAAAGTCAAAAATGACAAAGAATGAAAACTCGCCCTTTTAAGCATACATTAAAATAACATCAAATGAGCATTAAAGCTGTTAATTAACATCAAAATATATCAACTCTGTTAACAAAACCTTTGAACAACATCAAAACTTAAGAAAGTCAACTCTGTTAACAAAAGATCAAGTTGAGTCAGTACTGTTAAGTCAGTCAGGCTAAAAACTTGGCTACAAATTATGTTGAAATGTTTCCGTTACTGTTGACTTCTTCAATTGACTTCCCACACTCCCTCGAATATAATAATGTTTAAGATATTTCCCAAAGTAAGTTTGACCTTAATTTAAAAGCAAATGCGGCTAAGGAAATAAAATAGAAAAGTCCAAGAAAAGCGTGCGCAAAACTTTATGCAAAAATAATTTTCAAATGGTGTCTGTGTGCATATTTTATGGATTTTCTTTTTCGCAACTTAATTCGCGATTTTGGTGGCAAGTTTATGTGTTTGTTTGCCAAATGCGGAGTAAGTTGCAAATATTTTTTATTCCTCTTATTTTCTTCTTCATTTTTGGTTTTTGTTGGCTTTTTTTCTTTGCGGCAAAGTCGTGACAGCTTTTTCGCCAACTGCGCAAAGCTGCAAAACTTAATAGAAAATTAGCTGCTGAAAGTGTTGTTTGAACTTGCCACCTGCAACGTGCCCCACTTTGTGTCTGTGTCTGTTTGTGTGTGTGCTTGAGTGTGGCAGCAACCAGCAACTGCCAAGTTCATTTTGCCGTGCGCAAATCTCTGTCGCGTTTGCGGTCTACGTAATCGCAATCTTGGCTCGTGTCGCGGCCTTTTTGGCGCTCACTTCATAAACCAAATTGCATTTCGGGCCCGCAACGAAGTCAGCTTCAAACAACGTGGCAACCTGCTTAAGTTTTAGCCGCATAATCTGCGCTGGCAGCGCCATAAATATTCAATGGCTTTGTCCGTGTCGCAGCCGACGGCTGTTGCCACTGCCTCGAAGCCACCTTCGACTGGCTGCGGGCCAAGTTCATTATGGCCAAGTTACTCGTGTAAACTGTGCCCATCTCAAATCTTAGCTGCACTTCCCGTGCAGGCCATCGATTAAGCCTGGCTAAACGCTCGCCTGCAACACCCGGCGTATGAGCAATGCTCAGCACTTGGTCTACCTCTTGCTGCCTCTCTCTTTCTCTCTCTGTCTCTTTTTATTGCTATCTGTCTTTTAGTGGCGCTGTCAAGACAGCACTTTCAATTGCCAGACAGAGCAACAACACGCTCTGTGCCACAGAGGTGTTACTCCATGCCACACGCTGCAAGTCGCAACTCCCAATTGAGCATTGCCAATGCTGCTGCACCTTTTGTCTTTTATATCCTTGCATTGGGTATTATAAATGTGTCATGAAATATGCCAAGTTTCCAAGTCGGCGATATATAGAGAGAGAGCGAGATGAAGAGAGAGAGAGGGCAGGACAACCTATGACTTGGATGATCTTTGTTAGTGAAGTCTTAGCCTAGAGCTTAGCTTGTTAGATGCATGGACAGACAAGGGAGAATAGAGCGAAACAGAGAGAGAGAGAGAGAGATAAAGAGAAAGAGAAAGCGCGATGTAGGACAGCAAGAGAATGTTAAGATCTCTTCTATAATCAGTTAAGCTGCATTAAGTTCGAGGAGTTGAGCAGAGAGAGGTAGATATAGAAGTATACCTTTCAGATATAATAGCGAATAACTGAAGTATTGCTGCAGTTCGCTTGCCAAACAGCTGAATTGAGCTCTTAGTTGTCATCACAATTGTATCAATAGCAAATATCGCAGAACTCTCAATAGCTGCATCGAGTAGCTGCCACTGCAGCAGTTGCACTCTTAGAGCATTTCAACGGCTGCATATATCGAGAGATCAAGAACAATTGTCTTTATTCGTTTTCTATTTTTGTTTTCCACTTGAATTGGTGGCGCATCGATGGCACAATTGCACGTATGTTGCTTGCAGCAGCTTCCAGCAGACGCAGGTTGTTGCGCTGTGCCGCAGCAATAAACAAGAGAGCAGCGAGTCGAGAAAACGACGCACGGGCAGGGCAGGGCAGGGCAGGGCAGGGCAGGGCAGGGCAGGGCAGGTGGTGAGGCGTGGCTTGTTGTGCGCACACAATACCCTGGCGTTGGCAAGTTGGCCAAAGTGTTGGCAGCGCCCACCAAGGTGCATATCTTCGGGGGTAACAGAGTTGAAGCGAAAGTTTGTGGATGCCACAAGTGCCACAACTTTTGGCTGTGGCATTGTTTTTAATTTATCTAAATTGAAAAGTGCAACAAATCGCACAACTAAAACGTTTGCCACTGATAAGAGCCAGATAACAGAGTGACCCCACCATCCTCCAAGCTAAAGTAGATGAAAAGGCGGCAACTAGCCAGGCAGACAGACTGGGGGCCAAAGGGCGTTGAGGGAGTAGAAAGAGCAAGACATTTGCTGAAATAAAATTTCAATTTGCTTGAATTTCATTTGTGTGTCTGTGTGTGTGTGTGTAGGTGTGCGTGTGTGTGTGTGTGTGTGCCTGCTTTATCGCCTTGGCAGTTAACGTCAGCTTGGTTTACCGTTATGCTTGGCTGCGTGCGCCGCCAGCAGCAACAACTCGAAGTAACCGGAACGAGCACAAGGACAACAGCAGGACGATGAGGAGCAGAAGCAGCAGTTGGAGGACAAAGCAACTTTAGCTCGCAGGACAACGCCAAATATTTGTTGTGCGTGCGTCTGACTGTGTATATATATGTGTATGTGTGTGTGTTTGCTTGTCTGTGTGCCGATTCTCACGGGCTTCCTACTGTCTGCGTGTCCTGCATTCTGGCCATTCACGCTGCTTGCTGCTCGCTGCTGGCTGCTGGCTCTGCGTATTCCCGCTGGTGACGTTTGTTGATGGTTTCCAGGTGAATGCACGAATTGCGTTTTCGTATTAAATAATAAATGAATGTCGGATTGTTTTTTTGCCGCTGCTTGGCCTCAAGTCTCTCAACTACCTCAGCTTACCTTACACTCTCTCCCCCTCTCCCTCTCCCCCTCTCCATATCTCTCTCACTCTCCTGTGTGCTCCTCTGCTTACTGCAATAATTCCAGCTGTTCGCTGATTGCTTGGCCGTTGGACATTAAATGTGTATTGCTTATTTCTTAAGTGCCAATGGTTTGTTTATTAAAGCAGCTCCCTAGCATCTCGCAATCTCTTGCTGGGCCAATGTCGCCACAGGGAATTGTTTGTGCCCGTTTTTGCCGCACGGCCAAGTAATTAAAGCGACTGATATGTGCAGGCAAATGGGGCAGTAGTTGCCGCTGCGAGGCGACATCGGAGGAGGCGTTGGCACTCGGCTGTGCGTTGATAGATTAACTCAATGAATTTGCTGCCAGCGACGCTTGGTGACTTAATTACCCGCCCCATCATCAGCTATGCCAGCTGCTGTGGATGCTGCTTCTTGATGATTCAACAACACATTTTGATAGCACTCGCGGTAGCTCATTACGCAACACTGCCAGCTATTATGTCTGTGTGTTTGCGTCTCTGTGTGTGTGTGTGAGGTCGATAACTCTTTGAGTTTGCTTTTGAGTTGCTGCTTAATTAATATATTTTAGATGCTATACAAATTTATTAAGCAGCTTAAATGCCACTTACTGCTTTGGTTATGAAACAATTTAGTTAATTGTTGTGGTATGCGGCCTTAAGTGAAGCAAAGATTTGGCTTTATGGTTTATTTAAAGGGGTCTTAGCAAATCCTGGAAAATATAATGAGAGGGCTCTGTAGGTAAGGCTATGATGTATTAAGATCAAAGACTATCATCCTCTGTATCTATATATTTTTATATATATCTCTATCTCTATCTATATCTATATATATATCTATATCTATATCTATATCTATATCTATATCTATATCTATATTTATATCTATATCTATATCTATAAATATATATATCTCTATCTACATCTATATCTATATATATATCTATATTTATATCTATATCTATATCTATAAATATATCTATATCTATATCTATATCTATATCTATATCTATATCTATATCTATATTTATATCTATCTATACCTTAAGTTTAATTTTTCGAATTGCTTTCATGACTTCAAAAACTGTTAAATATAATATATATATATATATATATATATATATATATAAGTTATACTAAATTAGTGTTATATTTTAACAGAATATTGAGTTGAGAATTCCAGCTCTCTATAATACTATCTAAATAACATCGCTTGAAACTAAACTAATATTTCGTTCATGAGCTTAACTTCACAGACTGTTATATTGAGTACGTTACATAAGTATCATTGGGACTATTGCTGCACTAAAATAAGATGCTGTTAGATTTTAAAATAATTTTAATATATGTCTTCCTCATATAATTATCCTATACTTTTCTCCTATTTAACTAAGTATTAATTCATATAAGAGCTAAGATGTGTAGTTTTTATAACACTTGTATAACAGTTAGCTTAACAAACAGCAACTGCATTATACGTGTGTGTAGTTTAGTCAAAAATAAAGCGAGTATTTATTTTGCTGGATAATTTATTTATTTGAAAGAATTTAATATAAATATCAACATTCTTGTGAATAATAACAATTAAATAGTTAACTTAAATTACACAAATATAAATATGCTATAAATATGTAAATATTTTGTCGATTTATGAATCATTTTTTAATTATGTTGCAGGTAACACGATATATATATATATATATATATATATATATATATATATATATATATATATATATATATATATATATATTCAATGTATATTAATTAAAGCGCAATTATTAATACGCTCTGCACCTGTGGTATTTTTTAATTATAAATTACATAAATACTTCGAGTGTTGTTGTTGTTGCTGCCATTGTTGTTGCTGCAAAGCAATTAATTAAATTTTTGGTAAATGCATTTAATGCAAATGTTTCAACTGCTCAGCGCGTTAAATACTAATTTAATTCCAGGCTGCAGCATATGTATATAGACCACTACACACATATATATATTTTTGTGTGTTTTATGTTTCTCTATGTTCAATTTGTAATTCACACTGCTTCACACACGGCACACACACATTGCAGTTGCTTTTCACAGCACAATTTTCACAGTTCGCATTGTGTGCATTTGCCTGCAGCTAATTTGTAAATGTTTTTCAGCTTTTTGTTGTTGCTTTATTATTTTTTTGCTATGCCCTCAGGGCTTGCAGTGTTGTTTGCATTTGAACATTAACAATTTTCACTTGTTTGTCATAAATGATTTTTATACCAAGTCAGTTTTATTCACGCCTCTCTGCATTGTCACAAATGTATATTTTTTATTAATAAAATCTGCAGCTAAGGCCACAGCGCGTACTTGCTTGATTGTTGTCTGTTGCATGTATTTTGTTGAATTGGTGATACGAGCCCTTATCAGTTCTCCGTCCAGTTGTCTAGATATGCACACGGGGCGCGAGAATGATAAGGGTACGAATGCACCGGCCGGTGCCCGAAGGCAGACTGGCCATTTATACACACAAGCCCACATACACACACACATGCACACACATGTGTTGTAGCTGATACTCACCATTATTTGGCTTTTAGCTGCCAATCAATCATATCACAGCTGCACAGAGAGAAAAATACAAAGGCAAAACAAATAAAAGTTTGTCAAATGTTAAATGTTAAATGTTAAACTGTGAACTATTTGGCGCTACGGGCTGTGTGACATAACGACAGCTGGACAATGCAAATACGCTGTACAAAGAAAGAAAACAAAAACAGCTAGCAGAAGAAGCAGTCACTAGTGGACATAAAAATATTCAGCAGGCAAACAGTAATTTGCAAATGAAAGCCGCAACAGTCAAATAAAGAAACAAAAGCAGCAGCAGCAGCAGCAGCAGCAGCAGCGGCAGCACTCAGCTCATATGCATAGTTCATTTGCATACATACATATACATATGTTCGTATGTGGATATGTACATACATATACATACATACATATTCAACAAAAGCACATGCACTCACGCACGCACACACATAAATAATTCAGCAATCAAACATGAGACAACTCGAGCTCGCGTTCTAAAATAAAAATAAATTTATTAAAATAACAAAAAGTGTTGCCTACTTTTGCGCGAAGTTTTTAAATGCTCAACAAAAGAAACAGAAAAACGTGAAAAACTCGTTTGGCAGCTGCCAAAAATAAATAAATAAAATAAATGAAAAATCGGTTTTTTGTTGAAGTATATTGCTGTATAGCCGCACTAATTGATTTTTGGTCATATGCAGCAGTTTATAGGCAGCGAGCCCTCAAGCTTAGGCGCTTTACAAATGGCTTTACAAATAGTCGAACGATAGTCGAGAGGCGAGCGCTGAAGTGGCGGCTTTTGGTTCAGTTTCCAATTGAATTCGAGAACTGTTTTGATTGAAATAACAACCGATTGGCTAGGGACGAGAGTGTGAGCGATTAGAATGGACTGGGCAAAGGGCGTGCTTGAGAAGTTATAGAGATAAATAATATATGAAATAATATATGACTTATGAAATATGATATGAAAGAAATTTAGTTACATATATTATTGTTTTAAATGAGAATTATGTATATATTTTTATTTAAAAATATACAATAATAAATTGAGTATTTTGTATGATTGTGTAATGCATAATGATTGGCATAGCATATTAGCATTTCTAATGATTTGATGATTTGATGGTTTGTCTAATATATATATATATATACAAATATATATATTAATTTATATTTATATATACATCATTATATAAATTTTCATATTCGTAAATCTTCATTGGCATACTCTACTCTCTATTAATCTTACTTTCATTTATTGCATGGAGTCTATATACAGCTGTGTTCATAAAAATAGTAGTCAACAGGGAAGCACAACCTCAACAAAATATTTGAAACGTATATTACGATTTACGTATATTGTGTCAAATTAAAATTTGTTTTCTTATGAACGCAAAAATTAGTAAATTTATATATATAAAATATTGAAAAATAATTGTTTTAAAAATGTTCGTTATAGAATTTGAAATGTTAGCCTTCATCACAGAGTTTCATTTTAATTTTTTTTTTTTTTGTGATTAGAAAAAAATTAAATATAAATTTTATTTACATTTTTACTATAGAATTTGAACTTTCCATAAGTAATTTCTATCAATATCTAATTTATTTAATCTATAGAATTTCATTTGACTTCACAACTCATTCAGGACTTGCTCACTCGTGTCACGCGCTCAGCTCTTGTTGCTGTCAGTCAGGATTAGTTAAAAAAGAGCTGCCCCTTAGCTGCCTCGAAAAGTTTATCCACAAAAAAAGCAGTCAAATAAACCGAAATAAACAAGGGCAAAACTCTCTCGACTCTGGGTCTGATTATACCATTTTGGCAAAGCGGCGCATGTTTTCGATGAATTCATGCGAAAATCAAATCCGGAATGCGCAAATCTGCAAAACGGAAACCGAATGCGATTCATGAATTTAGCAGACAGCAATGTGCTTAGTCTTAAATGGAGCAGCAGTAAGAGAAATTAGCTTGGCAATATTGTGCATATAAACTCTGGGGGTAAACAGTTGAGAGTGTTGCCAGCGTTGCCACCTAGCTGAAAGTGTAGCCACGTTATGAATTTTTGAAATGAATTTCGCTGCCGTTGCTGTTGTTGTGTAATAAATCAAAACTATGCAACAAAACGCGCCACAAGGCATGCCAAAGGACTTATCTGTGGACCGTATATAAAACGTTAAAAACGTTGGCCAAGCCAACAGCTCGACCAGACCAGCTGGTACACCTAGCCACAAAACCGACCAACAACGAGCTGCCCAGTCGCTGCCCTTTTGGCTATAGAGTTGCCGTCCTGCTGCTGCTACATTTGCTGCTTCTTGTTTTTACTTTTTTTTTACTGTTGCACTTTTACGGTTATAAATTTTAACACACAAGAGGCAGGACTAACAGAGAGAGAGAGAGAGAGAAAGAGAGAGAGCTGGAGATTGGGGGCACATAAAACCGGACACATGCTTTTAATCTTCAGCACAAACATGCTCACTGCTCGCTGATGCATGGCAACTCTGGCAGCAGCAGCAACAGCTCCCAGTCCCAGTCCCAGTCCCAGTGCACGGCACAGTGTCTCCACACGACTGTTGATGGCCAATGGCTTATGGGGCAGCCTCGACTGTTGCCATGCATAAAATCTTCCGCCGGAAGTTAAAGAGTTCACACAAATCTCTAGCGCGCATTGCTTTAAATGCCAGCACCCTGAGAGTATGCAATATTATTTTCGTGCCACTTTTATTTTTCAATTAGATTTTGCTAGTTTAGTTTCGTCTCGCTTATCGGACGCGCCTTTATGTGCCTTTTTATGTGGCAACAACATTTAGCAGGACACCACGAGCCTCAATTTGCTTCTTTTTTTTGGCCATTGTTGTTTGCATTTGCTGGCCAAGCGGCGCTCTCTTGGCTAACCAATAATGGCTATGGCAATTGGCCATGCCACAGGCCGTAGGCCGTTTCATGTTGTCCTGTCGCGCGCTATCGCCAACAGCCACGCATTTCAGTGTATGGGTGTGTGTGTGTATGGTCTTTGCAGCGTCTGGGCCACGTTATCAGCGCGGCAGCTGGCGCAGGTGCTTTAAATTTACCAGCATGTTGACCCAGCACACACACACACACAGAGACAAATGGGCGTGCCTGCGAGGCGTGTGACAAAAAAGCACAGTTATGCTGTGGCAAGAAGCGAGAGGAGGCGGCTGCGGGGATAGTGGTATGCTGTGTGTTACTGTGGCTTAGTTTGCATATTAGTTGAGCGACCAACAGACAGCGAGCGAGAGAGAGAGAGAGAGAGAGAGAGAGAGAGGAAGAGAGCGAGAGCAAATCGATGCGTTGTTGGGCTTTGTGAAAAACGAGGCATTTAGCGCCGAGCGTTATGAATATTGAAACAATTTTGCGCTTGCCATTTTGAATTTTGAATAGATTTTTGTGGCATGCCCCGGGCGGTGACAGCAACAACAGCAGCAGCAGCATCATCACCAGCATCGCCATCATCACCATCATAATGTTCATCATCTTTAGCTCTTGCTTTGTCGCTGCACAAGTTGCGCAAAGCCTCTGCCACAACTTGCCGCAGGCTGTGGCAAGCCAAATGAAGCGAACCGCCAAGATGTTGACTGTGGCAAGTTGACAAAGTACTGGCCCAGCAGCCCTTACTCACTCCCTCTCTCTCTCTATCTCTCTCTTTGTCTCTGCTTTACTTTTTAATAGCATTCGCTTTAAATATGCTTGAAAAGTTGATGAAATGCGCGCGTAATAAATAAAGCGCAAAATATGCTTGAAAACTAAGTGGAAGGCAGATGCCTGGCAATGCATGCCACGCAGCTTAAATTGTTGTTGTCTTCGCGCTAAAGATAATACAAAACTATATTTGGATTTATTCGTTTTGCGCATATTTCGTTGATTAATCTCATTTAGTTTGCGTTCTTGCATAAACTTGAGTCGGAGAAATGAGCTTCTAAAGGCAGCTGCTACATTTGAGGCTGTTAATCAAAGTTTAGAAGTAGAGTTGGTTAAGCAAGCTTTGCATATTTTGCTGCCACTGAATCGCTACTCTATAGTTTGAGTTCGACAAACAGCCGCAAGTTTTCACTCCTTCAGTCTGATGTGTCTGCCACAGCAAGTCGATTCGCACACTGCTCAATTGATGCAGCTTACTTCATGAGTTCTCTCTCTCTCTCTCATCTTCTGTAAGCACTTAACTAGCTAGAATTAAATACCTTCTGGCAATATAAGTTTATTGAATATAGATCTTAACTTTTGCTTTAAACAGAAATCAAATTAAAATCGTAGAACACTAAAATATTTAATTTCAAATCAATTAAAATTATTTAAAAATTATCCTAGAACTCAAAAATAATGTTGCTTAAGAGGACGTTCTTCTTTGAGCTGCTTCAAATCCGAAGCAATTGATTGTCAGCCCACAGTGAACGAGTATTACTCAGTTGTGCACACCCGGCAGCACCCAACGCATAGGAGAATCTATTTCGAAATATCAACAAATATTTAAAAACAATATTTGCGCTCATAGAAAACTGAAGAGCGTTCGATAGAACAAAAGTCGAAATAATCCAAAAATTTCGTTGCGCTCTCGCTATATTTTGGCAAATGTTCAAAATCGTGCGTCAGTCGGGCGGGCAAATCTATTAATGAATATATATAGGCAACAGCAACTGGGCAACATATGCACAGGAGGAGCAAGCGAACCAAATGCAAACAGCTGATTGGCCATATCCTTTTTGTTCGGTTTTGGACTGAATTTGTTTGACAAGCGATCAGGCAATAGGCGAAAAATAAAATATGACAAAATCAATTTAGCAAGCCGTAGCTTACTTGTTGTTGCTGTTGTTACTGTTGTTGTTGCTGCTTTTATTGTTGTCGACAACGTTGCCAAGTGCTAAGGCCAAATGGACACGGCCTGTTGACATCTGTCTGCAGCTTCATTTGCATATGATAGCATGCGTGTGTATGTGTGTGTGCCTGTGTGTGTGTGTATTGCTTAGCAAAATGTAAATGCGGCTGCAATTCAAATGAATTTCGCATGTAAAATGTGCCAAAGAGTGAAAATCAAAACAATCAAGTGAAACGTTTGGCAGAGGGCAATCGAAGCGAGTGTCTACCATACACACACGCACACACACACACGCACACACAGAGTAGAAATAAAGAAACGTAATGTTAAATGTCATAAATATAAAATCGAATTCAAATTGAAAGCAGATCGAGAGCATTAGATGCGAGTCATGTGTGTGTGTGTGGCTGGTTAGTATTTGCATTTAATTAGCAAAAAACTATGCATAGATTGGCATTGTTGATTTGGCCAAAATGCGCATTTGTTTGGACATAACTGTTTGCTGTTTTGCAATTACCCAAAACGTTTATAAATTATGCAATTGCCATGGCTATGGCTATGGCCACGCCCCCACTTGAGCCCATCAACAATTTGTTTAATGAAGCTCAATTCAGACCACAAAATCAAATCAGCGGAAGTTGTTCAGTTGTTCAGTTGTTGTTTGGCCAACAGTTTCTGAAATATTCATGTAATTAACATTAAAATCATAATTCATAAATGTGGCTAACGCAAATTTACAATTGCCACGATAAGCCGTCCGAAAACAACACAAAATTATGCATAAATATCGAAATGCAATACTATTTGCGGGTAAATGAAGTGGACACAACTGTGGGGCGGCCTGGGGGGCCTGAGGGGTCTACGTTTGATTAGCTAAGCTAAGCGAATTCTTTATGAAGTGTCATCCAACTGTTGGCTGCAACAATCTTGCATGTTTATTTGAACAACTTTGTGTGTTGTTTTGTGCATTTCGATGTTGATTTCGCTGCGTTTGCATTTTCGCCTCAACGAGGATCAGTTGACAGCAATTGGAGCGGGCAAATGAGCTAAGACCAAAGAATGTGGTGGCCTAGATATTTGTGATTTGATGCTTTATAAACTCAATTGAAATACAATTTGTATAGAAAACAAAGCATGATCTATAATATATAATAGAGAAAATTTCAGGAAAAGCTTTTCATATGTTAGCTTGGTTAACTTATCTTCAAGCTGCAAAAACTATAGTTAGAACTGATGCTTTCTAAAGCAGCGCGATGATATAGTAAACATATATATAAAATATATATATAACTGTATATACATAAAAATATATTTATATAACTATATAAAATAAAGAAATAATCGAATTAATAGGCAAAAGCTAATAAAAACTCAAATTTTCAAAATTCAAAAGTTTATCAAGTACAAATCAATCATTGCCATGACAGCTATAAGATATAGTAATCTTATGCTATCAAAAAATATACATAATTACTATGAGAAACATCAGTTTCCAGTTTCAGCAAGATATTCGTATAGGCAACTCAGTTCTGTTAGGCTCTATATCGTAGCTTGACAAATTTCTGCTGAAGTATTTCACAAATATGTCAAATATTATAAGATTAAGAAGTAATGGCTCGCTGGCATTTCCCTTGAAAGCTGATAAAAGGGAATAACATATATACATATATATATAAATATATATATATATATATATTTAAATACACATGGCCACTCAGTTTGACAATCACTGCGAGTTATCTTAAGAGCAAAGCAATTACAACTGCAGTTGCCGCTAGATAAGCAAATTGTATTGGGTGTGCGTGTGATTTGTGTGTTGTGTGTGTATTTTAGGCTGCTTATCTTTGTAGAAAATACACCCTCACTCACTCACACATACACACAGAGAGTCGCATATGCAAATAGCAGTTGTGAGTTGAGCATAAATAGAACTCGGTTCGTAGCACTTATTGAAGGGAAGTCGTGCGCGCAGCTAAGCAAAGATTAGGGCAGAGTCTCTGATAAGTGGGGCTGGGCGGCGAGTCGAGTGCCGCAGAGCCCTGTGCGACCAGACAATTCACATGCATAATTGATATCGAAGCAAGAGATGAGATTGCCAGACTTTAGACAGAACGAAACGGAGCATGGGCAGCAGCCAATCAATTGGAAATGTTTTAATGGCCGCAATCGAGTTGTTGCTGTTGCTGGCAAAAACGTCAGACTAAGACGCTAATTAATCATAGAGACTGTGACAGAGCCGCAACAGCAACAACAACTGCGCCCAGGCAAAGTCAATTTAATTGATGGGCCAATGCCTGCGAAATGGCCAAGAAAATCCACCACCGAACAGCAGCCTAGGCGTCCTCCAGGACGCCGGAGCCAAGCAACCGCAGGCTCAATTACATGTGTGCCCAGCCACCGCAACAACAGCAACAACAACAACAAAGACTACAACTACAACTAGCTGTAGCTCAGCCCTTGGCAAGAGGTTTGCGGGCTTCGTTTCGATTGCAGCCAAATTTTGCCGTGTGATTTGCATGAGTAATTTGACAGATTACCTCGTCTAGCTACACACACAGTTTGAGGACGCATGCCACATCAAGTAGCAAGCAAAAAAGTTGAAATTGCTCTATTGCAACCCTAGAAAAAAAAAACTTAATGAGTTAGCCTATTCCATGTAAGGCGAACATTGATTAATTGCAGCAGTTAAGAATTGCAGAAATTAAATGGAAATACAGCTCGACTTATATATATAATGTCTTTAAGTATATGTACAATATTAATATTATACTTAAATGAATTATGTTTAAAAAATGTCAAATTCCACAAATTTTTACAATTTAATTTATTTAGTTTAATTAATTTTATTTTTAAATTTTTTTTTTATTTTACACATTACATTCTGGTTATCACTTTTTTTAATGAAATTTTTTGAAATATATTTACTTTTAATTTTAAATTTAATGAATTAATGTATATAAAATTTCATTAATTTATTAATTTATTTCATTTAAAATATTTTTTTATTTACTTTTTAATAAGCTATGTATTTATTTTATTTATTATTTTAATTTTTTAAAACTTAGATTTTAATTTTTTATTATTAATTTAATTTATTTAAATTTTTTCCTAAGAATTAAATTTCTTTTCTTTGTTTATATCAACTTTATGGTTTATTTGTCAATTTCTTTCTCATTCTCCCAGTTTCTTTTCTTCTATGCGTAACTCAGTTTTAAGCTAGCCAATATTATTGCATATTTATATCTTTCCGTTTCCTTTCGAGTGAAAGACAAATCAAAATTTCCATATGCTTAATCAATTCATATTGATTCAATGTGATTTTGCCTTTTTTTGATATTTAGCCTATCGCAAGAGACTTTTGGACAAGCGCCAAGGCAAACACAACAACAACGCAAGTTGAAAAATAAACTGTTTTGGGGCGCCTCGTTTGCAGGCGACTGCAACAGTGATAGCTAAAAGTTGTTGTGCCCCCTCCAGCAAGTTTTGTAGACTCTATGGGGAAGCTATTTACCATATACCATATAGGGCAGAGGGCATATGCAAAGAGAAACGGACTGCGCTTAACTGTCCACTTCCTGAGGCCCGCATGACGGAAGCCGTTGAAGTGGGCATGCACTAGGGGGCGACGAGGCGGTGCGGGGCGGGGGGCAAGTGGGGCAAATGTGATGACGACGGCGCGACATCGTCGCCAACAATTTTGAGCGATAAGCGACAACAGCAACAGCAACAACAACAAAAACGCGACGCACATTTGAATTTCAATTAGAATTTTAATAATCGAAGCTGAGTGTGTGTGCGCGTGTGTATGTGTATACATTTCGCTTCCGTTTAAATTTTTTATTTATTTGAAACGCTTTTTCTGGGCATTTATCAAAAATGTTGATGGACATGCTACATGCCACATGCCACACGCCACATGCGTACAGCTGGAGCTTTCAAATGCAAACATACATAAATACAATTAGACAAAGCGCGCAGCGGGCTAGATGGGTAGCGCAGTGGGCGTGGCTCTCCAGGTAGCTGGCACAAAATTAGCACAAGGACAAAGGCATAGGCAGAGGCAGAGGCGGAGGAATCCCTGGCAACTCGCCTCGACTCTTCCATGTGTCGCAAATCCCGCAAGGATTAAGTAAGCAGAACCAGAAAAAAATTAATATATATATATGAGTATATATATTCCGGGAGGCAGGACAACAGCAGCGACATGTTGCTAATTTTTTTCGCCATTCTAATATAATGAAAAAATCATATACGTGTGTGTGTGTGTAAAATTTAGCGACAAGGCTGCTGACAACAGCGACAACAACAACAAACAGACAACAAAAAATCCCAAAAGGCAAACAATTCAACAAAAGAGCGCGAGCTAAAGGGGGCGTTGCCACAGCGAGGCAACGCTGAGAGGTAGGCGGCAGCCAGCTGGACAATTTCATTTGGCAAGGTAGCTGTCAAAGCAGGACAGGGGCGATGGGGGCAAGGGCAGAGGCAGTGGCTGGAGCAGGGCAGCTGCACAGCGAATTGAGCTTGTAAATGTCAAGGGGTCTGCAGCTGAGGGGTTTGAGTAGGGGCGCAGTCAGAGTAGGAGCAGCAAAGGGGGCGCTGCGTGTGCGTGTGTGAGTGTGTGTGGGGGGCACACATAGCGAAAGAGTCGCATATTCAACAGGAAAATCCCTTAATTGGAATAAATTAACTGTTATTGCTACGGCATGCCACGCCGACAAGCGCAACAACACACAGAGACAATCCCACGACGAGCATTATATAGACATATAAATATAAATGTATCTACATATGTGTACATATGCAGCTGCAGATACAGATACAGATTGTACACATGTATTTGCTTACTCTCTGCTCTGTGTGTGTGTGTGTGTGTGTGTGTGCAAGTCGCTATCATTTCCCACTGGAACAGTGTTTATTCTATATAGCGCACACAGAAACCCATACATATATACATATTTACATAAACATACATATCATATGTATATATACATATATATGTATATATTTGTTTATGCACATGTATTTGTGTTCCGTTAATTTTTGCGCGCCGCACAACACGAAATTAAATAATATGATAAAAGCGAAATTTATGACACATGCGAGAGAACAACACGATTCACAAATGAAAATAACTAAGAAAAATATTTTTAACAAATGAACTATATTTAGCAAAAGGGCAACTGACCTAGATACCCTGTAATAGAGCCAAGGTATATGCAGGTAAAAACTTATAGCGGAAAACCTCTCTCAAAACTGACTCTTGCCTTGGCAAACGTATCGAATTTCCATTAACTTTTCCAACAGTTTTCAACTTTTATACATTTTGCCATATTTTCAGCATTTTCTTTCTTTCCTTCACCAAGCCTCAACTCTAGCCAGCCTGAAAACCCTTGCTTAGAAGGGTATTTGGTATTTTTGGTAATCGCTACATGCCTTGCTGCCTGTGGTATCTGTGGCAAGGGGCAGTTCAAAGTTGATGCAACGCAATTTGCAGCTCGCTGCCCTGGCCTAATGAACACAACCCGAATATCCTGTTTGGCCAGCTACTGTGAAAAGGATACCATTTTTTCGTTTCCTTCGTGTTTTTTTTTTTTTTCAAACAAAGTTTCCACAAAATGCCTGAAGGTGTGGCCGCTAAAGCAGGAGTTCGCATTATGCAACATAGTTTTCCAAGCATAATATTTTGTCGTAATTAGAACAAGTAATAAAAACCAGGAATAAGGGAGAAGAGCTATAGAAGCAGAGCTCCTCACTATGAATAGTTTTTTTCGCTTTCTTTCTATTGTATCCAGTTTTCCAGGAAATTATTTATGTGGGCTTCAGAGCTGGGGTAGTTGGCTACGCAGAGGGCTGCTTGATATCATTTTTTATCTGAGTTATCTGAGTGATTCGAAACTAATTTGGCTGGCACAGGACGTATCTAAAGATCAAAGACATTGACCTCATGCAGCACTTATGAAACAATCAGAAAGAGTTTCTACTTAAACAATTTTATAATCTATATAAAATGAGTGAAACAAGCATGTGTGTGTGTGTGTGTGGTTGTGGGTATATATATTGTTTGTAAAATTGTGTTATCAGCACTGAACGCTGAGCATTTTCTGATGCGATAAGCATATGTATTTATGGTATTACTCGACCAAATAAGTGGGTATATGTACGTAGGTATGTGTGTATGTATGCATAATGAGTAGGGGCTCCATATGCCATAAACATACATGCATACAGTACGTGTACTTTAACGATGGCCATGTGGCATAGGCGTAGCGCCAAAAAGGAGCATAGCTTATCTAAATGAGTAAGCTAGATACATTGACATACATACGCACATGTACACATATATCATAGATAGACAGTTATGGAAAGTCAAAAAACTTACCCGTTGCTGAAGAAGACGGCAATGAAATTCCAATTTGCGTGCCACAATTTGTTGTTGGGGCTTCAGTCGGCGTCTGTCCCGTCGCTGTTGATTTGTTTGCCTTGGAAGCATTTCAATTAAGAGTCTCGGGCGCTTAATTGTTATGTGCGGATACTTATAGATGATAATAGTCGTAGTTTATTATTTCATTTCTTTCATTTTTTTCTCTATTTCGGTTGTTTTTTTCATTTGTGGGGCGTCAACGAGTTGTTTTCATTTAGCCCGATTGAGGGCAATTATGTGTCCAATGATAACGCGTGTCGCACGGCCATAGCTGTTAAATGAATAGAGCACAGAATTCTCGTTCTAAGACACTTGATAAAGCATACAAATTGTTATATATGTACATATACATAAATATATGTGTGTATATAATGTTTATCAGCACACCCAATACACATTCACACATACAGATCCTTAAGCAGCCGTGACCACCACCGTCGCTCCGCACGCCAACGCTGACGCACAACAACTGAACAGGAAAAAACAAAACAGCAACACAGTTGAAAAACTCAATTGAAATTGAATTTAGCGTTGCAAAGAACTGAGCGCTACGAAATGAAGTGAAACGCAAACAAATTGATTTTGACACACCGCACTTTGTATACCCTGCTTGCATACGAGTAGCTGACATGTAGCTAAATTATTTAATTGCGTAAATATGTGTTAAACTGCCACCGGTTGGACTTGGCGTTCAATACTGAGACTGCGACTAGGTGCAACCATAGTAGTCCAACTGTTAGTGTATTAGAACAGAGAGAGAGAGAGCGCGAGAGAAGCTCGTTTCGTTTCCATGCTGTACCTACGCTCTCCACCTTATCAGTGAGCGACGTTGACGTCAACAGCGACAGCGACGTTGCCGATCGCTTGTTGCTTTGTGTGTGGAAAAGAGATGGCACTACCAAGCAACCAAACACATTTAATTAACATTTCATTTTATCGGGCATTAGAGAACATGTATTCCTGCAGTTTTTGTTGCTCTGTATGTTTTGAGCATAAAAAATGTTTGTGCTTAAAAGAATAACACAAAATTTAAGACAAGAGGCAACGCAACATTTGCAAAACACATGTCAACGGCATGTTTCCGTTAACGCTGGCCATGGGATTTGCCCAGCTAAGCAACAGGGAACGCGCGGAAGTGGGAGCGAGATAGGTAGCGCTGAAGAGAGCGCTGTGTCCTTGGTATGTATTGCAGCGAGCAGCGAGCAGTGATTGGCTATTGCTGCAGTTTCGCTTACAGTCAAATTAGAAAATATGAAAGAGAGAAACAGACCAACTCTTTAGATAAATGCATACATGTAAAAAGCAAGAGAAAGCCAAGTACTTAACTGTAAATAAGCATATGCAAATCTGAATGTGTGACGTATGAATTTTGATGTCAAACAGCTCACACACACGCTCTTCTCCTACAGCCAAACTACAATGTGTATGGTTGTGTATTTTCTTTAAAGGCGCAGACAACAAGATAAACACGCACACACACACACCGATTGCCCATTGCCATATGCAAAGTCTTGGAATATTTTTGCTCTTTGAGCTCTTGTCGTCGTCGTTCTCCTTTTCGTTCTCGTTATTGTTGTTGCTTTAAACGCGCCAGCGTCATCAAGTTTTATGAGCAATTACAACATCTGTTGAATATCGCAAAAAGACGCATATACACACACTCACACACACACACATACACCCTCTCGAACGCGGACGACACAAAAATGAGAGCATCTCCATAGAAATCGCACATTTTCTGTCTTTTGCTCGTCTTCCTCTCCTTCGTTTTTTTCTGGTTTTTTTGTTCATTCACTAGGCAACACAAAGCGCCAAACAGATAAAATAGAAGACAAGCAAAGGGAGGGGGGAGGGGCATGCTAGGGCAGATGAGGGTACAATGCGAAATGCGAAATACTCAAGTCTAAGGGCAGTCGAACGGCAACAACAACAACAGCAACAGCAATAACAATGGGCACTTGGCATTGAACTTAGGCGCAGTTCTTTTGTGTGTCCCCTCTCCCTCCCCCTCACCATCTCTTTCTCTTGAAATACCTCTTCACTCTTACTCTCTGGGGCTACTCCTGATTCCTGATTGAGCTATTGAATTAACATTTGCAATGATTTACCAAACAACATTTGATAATGATGCCCAAAGAAGAAGGGCGAAATAAGAAGAAGAAAGAGTAGACTAAAAAAGTACACACAAGAATGTGGGCGTGACATTAAATCAGATGGGGGCTGACAGACATACAGCAGCGTGTCGAATTTAAGCTATATATATGTATATAATATATATATATATATATATATGAATTTGTATGTATATTGATTTCAATGGGGAATATCAATTTCAATATAAATGTCTTGATTGAAGATGGTTTTCTATGTTGAAAGACATCTATCATGTCTGCAAAACAGTTTGCGGCGACAAATTCGAATGAACTCTTATTATAAAGTGAAGCTTTAACCGAATCGAAGCATATTTTCGCTTCCTCTTCAAATATAGGATATAGATATTTCATTTTGCGTCTTATATATATTTAAATGTATTTGAAATATATTAAAATATATACATATATTTTATATAAATAAAATAAAATAATAATAATAATAGGAATATTTATATAAAAAGAAATGCAAAATATTTTTAAATCTTATTAATAATTTTATCATATAAAAAAGAATACAAAAATTCTTAAAAATTTTTGAACAAAGTTTGATCTGTGCCAGTTTTGACTGTACCTTACACTCATGGCTGCAGCTTGTTCAATAATAAATTTTAATTTAAAAATGTCGATCTACATAAAGGTTCCGGTTGACACCTGGACGCATATTTGCGAGCTCCTCCCCTTATTGTATTTCTCTCAGAATCAAGCTCACAATCAATCAGAAATACAAATAAAAAATGCAAAATTTCGAAATGAGGGCGAAAATCTGTCAAAAAGTGGTAAATGAAACTCTTCAGATGTCACTGAGCCATAAAATTATGCGATAATTAATTTCTCATAAAAAACACACACACACATACAGGAAAGCAACAGCAAATGGCGAAAGAGTGCGACAGAGAGAGTGAGTGAGTGAGAGAGAGAGAGAGACTAAAGAAAGGGAGATAGATGTAGAGCGGGTAGCGAGGCGTAAATTCTCAGTCGAGTGCATTGTTTGTGCGAGTCCTTAGCGGAGTTCGAACCCTGGTACGCTTCCGCAATTATGATTGTCCTTCGTCAGTCGCCTGGCCTGGATTCCTTATTTCGGGGCTCATTTGGCTGGGCATTTGAGCATTTTTTCACATTTTTTTCCGCAATTTTTTTAATGCCTTTCTGTGGTCTTGTCTTTGGCTGGTCTTAATTAAAAAGCTGTACAAATTGCAAGGGGCACGACTCGAGGCAGGGGTAGAAGATATTTAAAGCAGAGCTGACTGCGACAACCCCTAGCTAAAGGTTTTCATTTTTTCCCCCGTTCTCTTCTTTTTTATGCCTGGCTAAAACAAAGCGCACACAGATTTCAATTGTTTGTCGGGCATTGTTGAGCGTGTTTCGAGTATATCTGGAAGCAAGCGACGAGTATAAGTTCCATTGTCCTGACCGAAAAAAAGCGCATTGAATGCATGTAAAAGCCGATGCCGAAGCCGAAGCCAAAGCTGAGGCTGATGCTGGAGTTGTCGTCGAGGCCGCAGGCAGAGCCAAAGCCAAAGGCAACGACAAAGTGCTGAACCCAAAAGCTGAAGCACATGTGCTCTCTTAGCCAAGTCCTTTGCCACCGACTTTTATGCAGGGGCGGCTAATTTGTCGGCTATAGGGGCGCACTTCAACTGACAAGCAGTTACTTTAACTTAAGCCAGCTTAAGACGAGCCGGCGCACAGGGTAGGGCGGGTGGACAGCCTCAGGTGGCAGCACTTTGTCGCGCACTTTACTGTAAAACTTCCGTTAATTAACGTTAATTTACTAGCAGCTCAACATTTGCCCGGAAACGAATAAACAAATTCAATGAAAATGCATCCAAGAAACTTTCGCCGAGCAAATGCAGTTGCACAATTGTGGTTGCCAGACTTGACGGCAAGTTGCTGCCAGAGTTGCCAGATCTATGGCTCCATTGTTGCCATCAACAAAGGCTGTACGTGCTGCATTCATATGTGGCATAACGACGCCATTTTGAAATTCCTTTCTTATTTTTTACATTTTATTTTCAGTTCAGTTTTTCGTTGTTTATTTTGTGTAGGTTTTATTTTTTTAAAAGAACTTTTAACGTTGACTTTGGTGCTGGCAAATTTTTGCAACAATGTGAAAGGTTTGCCAAGTTGTATGCTGACAACGACTATGAAATGCTCTTATATTGAATGCATTGTATGAATAAATTGCGGCTACATATTATATGGGTATACTATATATTATATTATATTATATATATTAAAGTACAATATATAAATTTTAGGATTAGATAGTAAAACCATCTTATTTTTAAGTCAACTAAAAAAAATAAAATTTTTAAAAGCTTTCTAGAAACCTTTTCAATTTTGCGCTAACTTATAAATATTTAGTAGATAATACTTAAAATTCAATAAGCCCACGTAAAATAAAATCACATCATATTTATATAAGTTACCAAATGCTTTGAGTAGTTGGTGCTGATTGTGTATAAAGCAAAATAATATAATATATTCCATTTTGGTGTATGAAAATAAGCGCTTCAACTGCATAAATGAACCTTAAATACTTTTCAAATTCTAGCTTAAGCTAAAGAGTATTTCACTCTCAACAACGCTTTGTTAGGGTATCAGGCAAAGCTGTCAAGTCATGTGCAGCTTGTGTGCTTTAAGCTGCATTCAAAGCCGGAGATTAAAAAATTACCCAATGTTGACAAAAGCCAATGGAAGGCAACTGAGTGAGAGAGAGAGAGAGGGCGAGAGGGAGTGAGTGAGAGCAAGAGAAAGAGTAATGGTGTGTATGTATGTGTTCAGTTTTATGTTTGTTTGCAGTTACTGCTGCTGCTGCTGCTGTTCAATATGCGCAGCATGTTTCTGATGGAAATATGATTAAAGTCAAGGCGAAAACAAGCAGCAGCAGCAGCAGCAGCAGCAGCGACCAGGACCTGAGCGAAGAACGTGCCGCTGCTGCTGACCAAATATAGCGCAGCAGCGGCGGACCAATGTGCAAGCATTATGCAAAGGCACGTGAAAAGTTGTTTGATGTTTGTGCAGAGAGCGAGAAATCAACTGGAAAAAATACACAAAAACAAAAAGAAAGTCGAAGCTAAGCAGCTGCTGCACCAATTTTAAGTACGTGCACTGTAACTGAGTGTTGGTAAACGCCACAAAAGAAAATCAAACGAAAGCAGTAGACGAATAGTTGAGCTAAAGTTGTCTAAAGTCATTTTTTTTTGTTCATATTCGAATTTATTTTATATTACGAATATTGTTTAATATGCCAATAGTTAGAATACATTACAAGCCAGACTCGCTCTCTCTCTCTCTCTCTATCTTGATCTCTCTCTGTTACTCTTTCCTTCACATATGTGCATTGCGGGGCGTGCAACTTTGTGGTCTTTTAAAAGATTGTTTGCATTATTTGTGGCTGCTTGCCAGAGCCACCAACAAGGTGCCTCGTTCCGGCCGCCCCTCCTGCCCAGCATCGCATCCACGCTTTGCCCAGCCCTTGGCCAAAAACATTTTCTGAGCTGTTAACAAAGTGAAACCGCACAGTTTGTTTCGCTAAAGTTTTGCAGCGAGCGCAAAAAACGATAACGGTATTTAGTTTGCATGAGCATCGGTTTTTAGGGTTTTTCGGTTTTTGGGTTTCAGTTGGGCTTTTGTGGGCGCTTTACCCATTGTTGCTCTAGAGGATTAGCAACAGCAACAGGAGCAATAGCAGCGACAGCAGAGGAAACCCAAGCCAAAGCAGCGCCAGCCCTGTGATTATGCGTATGGCTGTTAAGCCTGCAGCTTAGAAAAGTTTCCCATATTTTTGATGGGTTTATAAAACAACAAGTACCAAAAAACCAAATACACAATATATATATATATATATATATATATATATATATATATATGTGTGTATGAAATGTATATAGACTCTTACACAGCCGCAACAAGAAATGTGGAGGAATTTATATATGCAATTTAATTGCAATGAGAAACAAATTTTTCTTTTGATTTATTTGCGCAAATTTGAAGATTGAGTGCGGCATTAGTTTGACGTTCTTTCAGCTGCCAATGTGTGCATATTTCCGTAAATATTATCAAATGATATTTTAAGTGTTCGAAAGGCATAACGTCTAATTGTTGAGAAGCAACTCACGCTGGTTACTAATTGTTGGCGTTGCATAGCGATATACAAGCAAGTGCAGCTGCCAAATTTAGTTTCTTATTTTTCCACAGATTTCAAATTTAGCTAAAGCACTTAAACGTAGTCTCTTATTTGAATTGTTCTTAAATGTTAAATTATATATTTTGAAGCTTAGCAGAAGAGCTGGAAAAACTGACTATGATCAGAAAAATTACTGTTAGGTAACAGTAGTAGTAATCGAAGTATTCAAAATAGTATTAGTTGTAATAGTAGTAGGTAAAGCAGTAATAGTTGTAGTAGTACTAATCATAGTAGTAATAGTATAGCAGTAGTAGTAGTAGTAGTAGTAGTAGTAGTAGTAGTAATAGTAGTATTAGGAATAGTAGTAGTAGTAGTAGAAGTAGTAGTAGTAGTAATAGTAGTAGTAGGAATAGTAGTAGTAGTAGTAGTAGTAGTAGTAGTAGTAATAGTAGTAGTATAGTAGTAGTAATAGTAGTAGTATAGTAGTAGTAGTAGTAGTTGTAGTAATAGTAATAGTAGTAGTAGTAGTAGTAGTAATAGTAGTAGTACTAATAGTAGAAGTCGTAGTAGTAGTAGTAGTAATGATGGTAGTAGTAGTGGTAATGATAGTAGTAGTAGTAGTAGTAGTAATGATAGTAGTAGGAATTATAGTAGTAGTAATAGCAGTACTAATAATAGTAGTAGTAATAGTAGTAGTATTAATAGTAGTAGTAATATAAGTAGTAGGAGTAGTAGTAAAATAAAATTCTTCTTGTCTACATATATATAAAAAAAAAAAAAGTATTTTTCTTAGATTGTGGTTTCAATGAATGAATTCTATAATTCATACATATTTGTTGCCTTCGATTATTATTCCTTGTATTTTTCTATAATATTTATTGAATTTCCATTAAGTCCCATCGAAATTTAAGGACTCAGCCGCACTTATGTTAAGGCGCACAATTTATGTGTAGTGCAGTCAACAATTACAGTTAGTCACAGTTACATAAACTGAGAGAAAACAACACTCAACCGCACACTTACGCACACACTTACACACACACACACGCACACTCTGGGGCACAACTCGAAGTCAATTTTGTTGATGCGTGAAGCGATTTATGTTTAGTTCACGCATTTGCAGTGTTTATTTGCTGTTGTTGTTGCTGAGCCAGGAAGTTGTTGTTGTTGTCGTCGTTTTTTGGCGGCTGCTGTAACGAGCAGCTAAATCGATTGTAACTAATTTGCGGCAGTCACGAGGCAGGCACTGATTTAGAAAATGCCAACGACTTGCCGAGGACGAGAGCAAGGAGTTGCCCTGCCAGCAGCCGAGGCAGTCGAGCAGGGCAGAGCAGAGCAGGGCAAGGCAGGGCACTTTAGACAGCGCAGGCAATGAAACGCGACACATTCCATATTATTAAAATATTAAAGACAATTCAATAGGAAAATTGGCAGGCGAATAGACAGGCGGACAGACAGAAACAGCGTGCGAGTGAGAGACCGAACTAGCTGCTGTCATATATATAACTAGCTGCTGCATATATATAAAGTAATTGAAATAAATGAGAACAGTTATGTATATATATATATATACCTTGCCAAAGAGACAGAGAGAGAGAGAGGGAGAGAGTGAGCTGGCGTAAGCGAGCGAGTTGAGGGGCTTGTTTAATAAATGATTTCCGCTGTATTTTACAAGCCTCCCCCTGCTGCTGCTGCTACGACTCTATAACAAATGCAGCGTGGGCCAGCCTCTATAGCTATGCGTTGTCTATGTGTACCTAAGGGTTTCTGTATCTGTATCTGCATGCGTCATGCGTTCAGATTAGAGTCGTTGTTCGTGACTGCGAACAATTGGCAAACGCATACACACGCACTCGTTCGCTAACCAAATCAGTGCGTGTAGTATCTTTGTATCTGTAGCTATGCACAGATGTATCTATATAGCTGCGACAATGAGCGCACATTGTTGCTGGTTTCTTTTTTTTTTTTTTTTTTTTGTGTGTGTGCGGGTGCATGTCTTCTCATTTCATTATCGAAAATATGCAAAGCGACGCCAAATGCCTGCAAATGATAATGAGGGCTTATCGCAGTGCACCCTTCGCAGCGGAAGTGAAGCCTGAAACGGAGTCCACATTATCTCTAAACTACAAAACAGCAGAAAGAAAAAAAGGAAAGGAAAGGAAAAGGCAGGCCAAAAAGTAAATAAAAATAAAAATCAATCAACAAGTGGCCCAACAGTGGGACCCAAGGGTAGGCAGACAGGCTGGCAGTCAGGCAGGCGGGCAGCAGAGGGGGCGTGGCTGGTTTTGTTGCCAGCTGCCAATTCGCAAGTGTCGTCTATTTGTTGCGCAAATAACAAACATTGACGTTGTGTAGGGGGCAGCCAATTGGCTCAGGGCCTTTGGCTAGAAGAAGCACAGGGCACGCAGGACACACAGCATACGCACAGGTTACACACAGACTGCACGGCATGCTTGCAGTCGCTGTGCTTAAATAATTGATTTAATTAACATTAATGCTAATCATATTTATATAGATATATATAGTAGTTATATAATAACGTATATACAAGATATGATATGAGCATAAGCATCCATAAGCAGCCGTTAGGCACGCACTCCCACACCCCCACACACACACGTACATGTAATAAAATAATCATAAATATATAATGATGATTTACCCAGGCAGAAGCCTGGCTGAGTAGATTTGCTGCTGCCATGCAAATACGCATGCTTTAAGTGCACGAACAGCATTTTAGCCTGGCTAAATTGTAATGAAGCAAGCGCAGCTACGCCCACACTAGCGCCCAACCTCCACACACACACACACATACACTGGGAGAGAGAGATATGCAAAAGATAGCGTCGAGCTGAGAGCAAATAAATTGCTATACAATTTTACCCAAAAGTCGCATACAAAAACCAAACAGCACGCCAGAGGGTAGTCAGAGGAGGGGCCGGTAGTTGAGGGGGTGTGCCATGTATGGCTACGCCTGCAGCACAGTTACGTTAGCTGCAGGGGTTGCGGTGTTTGAATGTGTCTGCTGGCGGGTAGGGGCTGCAAACAGACTGTCGTCATGTCAAGCAATTCAATTCAATTTGGTTTCTCACGCGTTTGTTTGCCAGCTCATGGATACGTCTTCCCCTGAAGCCCCGCTCGCCTACGTCATGACTGCCTTGATTTCTATATGTGTGTGGGTGTCGCTCTGTGTGTGCGTGTGTGTGTGAGTCTGTGTTTATTTTTATTTAATTCATTGGCCTTAAAAGTTTGTAGCTAGACCATTTTTTATGGTGGCTGTAAATAACAATTTACGATTTACAATTTACAATTTTTTTACAATTTTACAATTTACAACTTGGCAACGATTTACAGTGGCTGCTGCAGAAGTTCACACAACTCGCATACATAACAATTTGCAGGCGCATTAAAAAGTTGCCAGATTAATATTTAAACGGGCGAAAACTTATGCACACATATGGCAGCACGAACACACACACACACACAGAAATACGCACAGCGAAAATTAAGCATAAAAGTATGCAACACAAAACTGCACGCAAGAGAGTCAAACCGATACACACATACGTACACACACGCACACACACGCACTGTCAATTCGTTTCATTTTCCACTCATTCCAAAAAAACTTGACACTTTTACTTACTTGCGTAGTCATCTTACATCTCGGGCTGCAGTCGCTGGCTGTCGCTGAGCCGTTTTGGTTGTGGGCTGCCCGTCGACGCGTTTTGAAAATTTTCGCCGCCTGCTGGTTAACGGCTTTAAGTGGCGACATGTACTGTCCATACGTCATCAACATCGACGTCAACTTTAAATAGCGGGACCAGCCGCACAGAATGCCGACGGCTGTTGCTCGCTTCTGCTGTTCCTTCACACATTCTCTCCTTCTCTCTCTCTATCTCTTTCTAGCTCGTATTGATTGCTTGTCGGCGGCACACACAGTCACACTCACATACTCTGACACGCATAAGTAACTGCTAACACAATTTGTAGTCTATGGGTTAACTGTATAACTGTATAACTGTTTAAGCTTACAGCCTTTGTCGCCGCCATTTGCCGCGCCAAACAACTGGACACGAGCGAGGTCTGCAGCCAAATGAATCTGAAATAATGAAACTGAGTGAATTTCGCTCGAAAGATGCTGCGAATACGAACGACACGACACGACTGGACACGAACCAAAAACACGACAAAGCTATCCAAAAGCTTCGTCGTTTGCAGGAGAGAGCTCGTACGAATGGCTTGCGCAAGTCGTGGGGAAATGGGAATGGCCAAAGAGCATCGTCAGTTCGAGAGGGGCAATGTAAACAAGAAAATTGGGATGCTGTGGCTTTTAATTAGCCACCGCTTGCATATTTCAGCAGCTAAGAGAGTGTGCACTAAGAGAACGTCAGCGAGAGAGAGAGAGAGAGAGAGCGTGTGACAGAGAGAAACGGAGCGTAAGCTTTGCTCAAGAGCGCCCAACTGTGTGGGTGAGTGTAATAACAAATGCTGCTGATAAGGCTACTGACCTCTGTGCCTGTGTGTGCAGTGGCGTCGTTTGCGCAAGGGGTTGCTGCTACTGCTGCTGCTGCTGCTACTACTGGCCTGCCTGCTGGCTTAGCCTGCCACAAAAAGAAACAGAGACACTCACAAATCAGGTTGGCAGCTCCGCTGGCATAACTAAAAGCCAATTAAATGCTTTCGAGTGTTTTCTAAACAAGTTGAATTTACACAAATTTCAAATTTACCGCAACTTGCGCTGCTTTTAATTAAATTAATGCATTGCCTACAATCTCTGTCCAACTCGCCACCCCCACTGTCAGCTGGTAGTGCTGCCCACTTAATTGTTGGCATTTTTCTTCTGCTGTCTGGACAAACAGCTGTGCCATCAAGCGCATAGATTACACAACAAACAAAAGCCGCTCAGAGACAAAAGGCAGCAAGGAGCGCACCAAGGACTCTAGCATCACCGCAGACCCTTGTCCGACTCGGCCAGTGAAATCCGAGCAGCTTTAATTTGGCCACGTCAAACGATGAATGAAGGCAAATTTGTCCAGCAGCAGCAACAACTACCAACAGCTTTGAACAGCCTACATTTAGGCGCACATATTAATCAAAAACAAAAAAAAAAACAAAACAAAAAAGAAGAAGACCAGAAACACAAATAATAATAAAGAGTAGGCAAAAGTAAGGAAAAAGCAACTCAAAGTTGACTTTCGGACCTCGTTTGGCTCTCGGAAGCACATACTAATTGCCGTCTGGCCCTGATGGCCCAATGTGTTGCTAATATTGCGTGCCATGAAAAGTGTTGTGTGCTTAAGCGAAAGATGAGCTCAAGTTGAAGAAATTGAGGCGAAAGCGAAAGCGGGAACAGAGCTATGATGTAAGTTAATGATGCTTATATGTTATAGCTTGAAGGAGCTTGAAGCTATTTGCGTATTGATGGCAATAGATGTGCTCTACTCGAAAAGAGGTAAATGAATGGCTATGAAAACTTGAAGTGATTGAAGAGAAAGGACTTAGCCGAATGCTTTTCAAAAGCAGATTTGTAGTATAGTGTAAATAGAAAAGTTAATTGGAAAGTTGACGGAATCACAGCGTAATTGATATCGGGAACAGCTTGAGCTCTCTGTTTCATGTTGACGCTACTACTAAACAGCTTGTTGTCTATTAAAAGCATTAAATTCTTTTACGCAATTTATAAGATGCTCAAGTGCTGTTTATCTAAACAAGGCTGAGGTTTGAGACTAAGGACGATAGCAAGGGAAACTAGTAAATGAATTAAGGTAAGTCTTTAGCTTGTCTAAGGCATATATTAATCAAATTATCAACACTTAACTTAAGCCGATTTTGAGCATTAGACTAAAGACTTAAGCTAATAAAAACTTTCGGACTGAAACGGAAATAGTTGTTTATCAAGAAAGTTAGCCAGAAACGAGGCAATGAAGAATGCAGAAGTAAAAGTAAAACTGTGTTAAGAGCACATCAAATGTTGCGCAAGAAAGAACAATAATTCAGACGCATAATTTAATCAATTACCAAGCAGAAAAAAGAGTATATATACATATATATATTTTTGTAGCTGTTTTCCTGCCAAAAAGAAGCAGAAGAAGAAGACGAAAATGAAGCGCAAGTTCAATCTCAGTTCGACAGCATCAAGTTTCGCACAGTTTCTCAGCTTTACAGTGCACGTAGTTTATGTTTTTCGCTCGCTTTCCCTCGCTTTCATATGCGACACACATACACACACACACACACACATATATACACTGATGGAAATAGAGCTTCGAATGATTAATGACCATTTTGCGTAACGTTTTTCCATTGTTGTTGTTGTTGTTGATGATGGGAACTTGGCTTGTCAACAGAGCGTCGCACAGTTGTCGATGGCAGAGCGCAACGTAGATGAGAAATCGGAAGAGAAACCAGAAGAAGCTAAAGGGGAAGAAGAGAAGAAGAAAAGGTAGTCGTAGAGGTAGAGCACAAAGTAAAACTAAGTAAAAGCCAAAAGTTTGCCTGCAAATGAAATTTGATTTCAACGCCAAGGGCTGAGCAACAACTCGAGTTACACGAATTCCTGCATCCTTCAGCCATCCTAGAACCTGGCCGACAGCAGGCGCCGCAAGTTGATTGACTAACGTTCGCATTGGCAACTCATCAGCAGCCAGGCTGCACAAAGAGCATGCGACAACAGGCAGCGCAATTTCCCTCACGGATTATCCAGTGTGGAAAAATGAATCGACAGGAAAAAAAATGGAAAACGAAGAAATAAAGGAAAAATTGCTGAAACTGCAAAAAATTGACTGGGAAAGTGTTGATGATGTTTGATACTGATTGCTTTAGCAGATCTCTATGATAAGGCGGACGCTGATGCTGATGCTGTGCAACACTGCAGCTATTTGCGACGCTTAGCAACACTGCCACAGGAAAAAGTCACAGGTTAGTCGAGCCAACTTTGTTGTGGCATTTCTGATGTGGTCTGCCCACACGCTTTCTCTCCCTCTCCCCGTCTCTTTTTGAGTGTAAAGTGGCTTGATCCTTTCTAGTCCTGGGGTCCTTTACATTTAACGAGCCGTCGCAGCGGCCAAATGACAAATGAAAAATGAAAATGCTTTTCAGGCATATTAAAAAGGATTTGCCGTACGCCAGATAAATGTGCCTAGGCACAACGCATTACTTAAATTAATTTTCACACTGCAGAGGTCGGCCAGGGGGGGGGAGGGTAGGGAAAAGGGACAACTGCTAGACGAGCCTCGGCAACTTTTTAAATATTTAAATGAGCCGAGCAGAAATACAAAAGAAGAAAACAAATAAATGGCCAACACGTCGAACGTCGACGCATTAAACATGCGCAAATATTTGCGCTGAGCTGTGCCAAAAAGGATATGCAGTACACCTGGCGCAACAAGGATAACGCGCAAATTATGTCAAAAGCTGTGCAAATATAAACAAAACAAAAGCAACTGTGTAGAACGACAAACGAACACCGAAACTTACCTAGTTACTTCTATTATTTTCGCTTTCTGCTTCTTCTTTTTTATTTTAATTAGCAAGGACCTCGACGCTAGCCAGTTGCGCATGTACATGGAAAAGGATAACATATTTGCGATTAGCTTTGGACAACGTTTCTGAGTGTCTGTGTGCAGAGGTGTATATGTGTGTGTGTGTGTGTGTGGGTGTGTTTGTTTTAAAGTGTGCCAAATAAGTTGCGCCTGGCTGCGCTTTAAAGTGGCCATAGAAAGCGAGTGGGTGAGTGGGGAGGGCAGCTTGTAGGCGTGGCTGCGCTGTCGTTGACAAAAATCTTTTGTGGTTGCCTCTAATTAAAAAGCGACCGAGAGAGAGAGAGGCAGATCGCGGGCGTGAGCTGCAGCAGGCGCAGCAGTCTTTGCCTTGGCCCAATGAAGCGTGCAAAGGAAAAAAAACTATTGCATACTTTTGCGCGCAGCGCATATTTTGCCACGGCATAATTAATTAAAAATATCTGACATGCAATAATAAATTTTCGCCCAGTCCAAGCGTGTGTGTGTGTGTGTGTGAGTCTACCTTGCAACCAATCTGTGCCGCTCTCTCACTTAGTCTCTCCAATGCTTCTAGTTCGTGTTAAATGCCCCAAAGTGCAAAAGTTTTAAATAAATGAATTTTGTATGTCTGTGTGTGTGTGTGTGTGTGAAAGCCAAGGCAAAAACATAACTGACATCATTAGCAAACTTTAATACACTTTGCGCCCAGCGGCAGCCACTCAGGCAAAAATAAATAAACCAAACGAAATGAAACCAAACGAACTAAAACCAAATGAAATGAAATAAAATGAAAATTTTGTGTTTACACAATATACAATACAACAATATATATATATATAAATATATATATATGTGGGGTTCTTTCAAAATGCAACGTTTAAAGCATTGTTAGATGTTTGCCATGCAGCAAACTTTTGACTAAACAGCATTTTGCAACACTGTTCATACACAAGTTTAAGTTGATATTAATAAAGTTTGGGAAATTCTATTAAAATTAAGTTCGTATTTTTGCTGATTTTGATATGTGACATATTTAAGCATTTGACAACACTAATTTAACTAAGTTCAACTGACTTGACCAGCAAAGTAATCAAATTGTAGCTACTATAACTACAAATAACTTGTAAGTAGTTCCATTTAGTTTTCTAGCATTCATTTTAAGACACTTTACAACACTAATTTAGGAGCATTCTCAACTTGGCTTCACATATAAAGCGATCTACAACATTTTCTCAAACTTCTAGCTTAGTTACTTTGAAATTTCTCATGCCACACTCAGCATAATTTCTAAGCAAGTATTTTTAAGGACATTAACCAACACTAATTTTTGCTTCCCTCAAATTAGCTGCTTAGCTAGCAAATACTTTTATTATAATTTTAATTTGCATTTACCAACACTTAGATTTTTATTAGCTTTATAACACTGTCCACCCACTTAATGAGCCACCCGCAGCTAGTCTCTTTTTTAACTGTATTAATTTTAATATATTTTTTTATGTGCGAAAAATTGATGTAGAAAACAATTTAAACTTTGCACATTTGTTTCAAATATGCATTCAACGATGCGCCCAACTCAAAACTGGGCTTATGCAAAAGCAAAGCCAGAGCATTGGCCAAGTGGCTTAGATTTGGTTGCCACAGCCAGTGATAGAGATAAAGAGAGAGTGAGAGGGAGGGAGAGCGAGCGAGCCACAAACAAGTCGAGTTCGAGTTCGAGTTCGAGTCGAGTCCATGACAAAGTTTTGCGCCAGTTGAAGGTGGCAAGAACTATGTGGGATTAGACAATTTGTATGCCAAGCGCTGTGGGTCGCGGCATGTGGTTGTGCGGTTATAACTCCAAGCGAACCACCACCATTACAACCAAGAGCCAGCCAACCAACCAACAGCACCACCGTCCGCATTAAGCCACAACTGATGTTTACATTTTTAACTAAGGCAAGGCAAGGCAAGGCAAAAGTTTGTCCTGACGCAGAGACAAGGTCCTGTGCCTGTGCCTGCGCCTTTGCCATTGCCTTTTTCACGTTTCGGCATAAAATTTAATGCATATAATATTGGCTAATGATGTTTACAATGCGCGCGGGCTTAGGCGGGCATTAAAATTGTCGAGCCAGTGCCAGTTGGGCCACCTGCTGCTGTGCGCCCACAATTTTCTACCTCAGCCACAAAACTCACAGACTTATTTCTCGATTTTCCTGGCTGCTGCTGCTGCTGCTGCTGCTGCTGCTGATGTAACCAAGTTAGCAATTAAGACAACTGTGTACTCAATATGCCAGCCCAGTTGTTAGTTAATTGAAAGCGACGACCAGCCAAGGGCAAACAATTTATTAAGCACTGCTCTGTAGCATTAGATTGTCGAGCAGTGTTGCATAATTGTGTGGCATGTTTAGTTTTGACACCTAATCACAGCGGAGACTCATAAATTTTGAGACTAATACGAAATGTGTGTTGCACAACGTTGTTTAGTGTTGGGCAATGGCTTATTTTTGTCTAGCTCGGGCAAAGGTACATAGCATATGCATTGGTCTACGCCAGTGTTGGCTAACGTACTGCAAAGCGGCGTAGGCTTGTCTGTTGGAGTTAAGTTAGTAGAAACTTTAAAACTTAGCTAACAAAAGTGCCGTTAACATGATTTTTAACCACTTGTAGTGTTGGCAAACGCGTAAATTAGCTTTTTGCGGTGCGCAGCATTGTTGCGGCGCTGCACTGGGCAAACAAGCCAAACAATTTCAAACTCATTAAAAATTGATTGACACGCATACACACACGCAGAGAGAAAGAGAGAGAGAGAGAGGGGAAGAGTGAGTGAGAGAGTTATTTGAGTTGCAGTTACACCTAGGCAATGAAATCTGTTGTGGGCGAAATTCTAATTGGATATTTTATGGCCAACACTTTTGACGACTCGGCAACAAAACTGTGTGTCCCAGTGGGAGCAATTCCGCTGCATGTTTGATGACATTCCAGGTTGATTTTGTAACAACAGCAACAGCAACAGCAACAATAACAAACAACGGCTCACATATGTCAACATCAACATGGTAACTCCCTTCGAAAAGGACAACGGCACATAATTAAATGACACCAAGGACCTTTCTGCTGCACAACCCCATCAACAGCCCACACACACGCACATGGCTGATGAGTTGTTGCCAGCTAATGAGCCTGAATGGATACTCGACGTGTGCGCGAGCGTGTGTATGTGTGTGTGCTTAACTGGGTTAATGTGCAACAACAATGGCCAAGCAGAATTTCATAAATACATAAATACACAATGTCCTTGATATATCCTGCTATTTTGTCAACATTTTGTTAGCTTGGCGCACTCGCTCACAAATTGCAATTAATAAACCAATCAGCTGCGCTGAAGAATTTGCCACTGATGAGGCACCAATTTTGATTTCCCAGACAACATCTGGCTGACCCTAATGACAGGAAATTGTGCGGTCACAGAACTCGACCAGATGCAATTGCAGCCGCAAAAACAAATCATGATAACCACAAAAGCCATCAAGCAATCCCACACACACTCATGGAGAGACAGACAGAGAGAGAGAGCGAGAGAGTGCGAGCGAGCCTACATTTTCCGTTTAATTTGGCCAAAAATCACAAGCTGTTGGCTACACAATTTGCATAATTGAATATTAAAATAAAGTGCAATAAACAAAACTCTGTGCTTGTAACTTCAGCTAACGGTAGTTTTGTGCCTAAATCAAATAGATTCTAAAGCATTCTTAGATTTGAGTTGGCAGTTCAATTAAATGAAATATAAAATCATAAGGAAAATGCTTACAAAAGCCAATTAACTTGGTCTAACTATATTGAATTATATAATTGACTTTTTGTTCGACATTTCCCAACACTGATTCTAAAATAATAGTTTGAAGAGAATTTGTTTGCAATAAACAACTTAAGCTATCAAATGTAACAGATTTATGGCTAGTTATTGCCAACTTTGAGCTCAGTTGGCAACACAGCAAGCATTTCTCTTCAGGTTCTGCTTGTTGTGCAACACTAGAAGTAAAAGTTTAATGGAAAAAATTTCCAGAGTGCATAGTTTTTAAATTTTAGCAGCTAATAAACTCTGTTTATATTTAGTTCTTTAATATATTCAATTTTTATTAAGTTTTTATGCCATTTGGCATGCAATTTTGTATATTTTCCAACACTATGATACATTAAGAGCTGACATAAATAGGTCTAAATGCAATGTGTAGCTACTTCAAAGCTCATTTGTTAAGCAAAAGGCAGTACTAACTCATATTATGCATGTTTTCAACAGTAAAATGCATTTTTTAACACTTTACAACACTACTTCAACAGTTTACTGAAATATTATTATATTATATTAGCATGAATTATCAGTCAAAGCTTTTTATCATTTATTTTATAGAGCCTTTCTTTATATTACTTAAAATTTATAATAAATTTCATAAATTTCTACCATTTAACAACACTGGCCATAAAAACTTTTTAGTCATCTGCTAAAATTGAACATTATTTTATGCATTAAACAAATAAAAAACGCTTTTAAATCCAAAATGTCAAGCCCATGATCAATGCACAAAGCTCAACAACGCTCTTCCAGCTTTATCCCTCCCTATTTTTTTCTCTTTCAGTCACTCACTCTGGCCACAACTCGTCAAGATTAATCTGATTCCCAAGTGGCACTTGCAGCCAGTGTCATTTGGGTGCTTTATCGAATGTGCAGCAATTAATGCGTGCTTCAAGTGAAAGAGATTCATCTCACAAGTGAAGCCATGTTGAAGCCAGACAATTGCAACATCCATCTTCTGCAGGCATTTGTCTCTTTCACGCACACACACACACACGACAAGGACATAGGATATGGGTAGCTGTGTGTATGGGAGATGGACACGGTCAGGACATGGACATGCACATGGCGGTTGGCCTTTTGTCACTGCGTGCAAGACAACAAACACATTTACTAAATTAAAATTGAATTTATAGCGCACTAAATGCAGCGCCTGCATATATATCCTGCGCACAAATTGCCCTCTGTGTGTGTCCTGGCTGGCAGGCACGCCCCCTTGGCCCTGTTTGTTTGTGCGCTTTTGGTTAGTTTGCTTAATCTTTGACAAGCAGCCCAAAGGTCGTCGCCCAGGCAATCAGTGCGACTGCAGCAAGGACACGCACACACACACACACACACACACACACACGTCGTCTGTGTGCAACTGCAGCTGGGCGTCTGTTTGACTAATTAATTATATCATTAAAATGCGCACAGCACAATTTTGCACCTTTTTTGCCCGAACGAGGGTTGTAGAGGCTGGCGCTGGTTGCATAAAAAATGCAAAAGAATTTATCAGCTGCATATTTCGTATCTTGGCCAAAAGCGTTGCCAAAAACGGGCGCCAGCCAAGAAAATAAATTGGTAATTTGATGCGGCAGCAGGCGGCGGCTGAGGCTCGTTTAATGAAAGCAGCGCACCTCTGCCCATCACGCCACGCCCCCTTGTCAGCCCGCACATGTAAACTGGCAATTGGGCAAATCTCTTGGCTGGCAAAACAAGAGGGCCACAAAAGTTGTTGCCGTAACGGTGACATAATGAATAGGATTTTGCCTCTTTGCGGGCACAATAACAACAATGGGGCGAGTGCTGGCTGTGGGCGGGCGCACTGCAATTTGAGGGCAAGGATATGCAAAGGATATGCAAGCCATGAAACAGATGTTGCAGCTCCGTTGAAAAGCAGCCAATTTGGTGCACAGCGACGACGACGGCGACGGCGACGATAGACATGGCAAAGTGACAAAAATTTAATATGGAACCGCACAGCCATCACCACACACAAACACAAATACAAACATACACACACACACACACACTCGCATGCACAGCGAGTCGCACACGAGCAAAAGAAATGCGCGCAAAATAAACGGCAAAATAATCGCGCACAATGCATTGGCAATGAGCCAAGGCAAAGGCTATACGAGTGTGCATGTGTGTGTGTATATATATAAGCTGCTGCTGGTGTGTGTGTGTGTGTGTGTGTGGACAAAGTTTGCGCTTGCTATCGATGAAATTGTGGACGCAAGAGGACACTGAACGCTGGACTTCGGCACAGAAAATGTGAGAGACGGAGACGGACACGGAGAGCTGGAGAAGGCGGACAGCGATAAAGCGAACGTGGCAGGTGGGCGTGACTGGAGGCAGGTGCCACCCGTGGCCACGTTGCACTTGTAAAAATTAATCAGGCATGCGACCGAGCAAACAAAATGCATTTATTGCCAATATTGTGCAGCAATTGCAGAACAATTTTAAAGTCCTTTAAAAGGACCCACCCACTTCCACACACACACACACGCACACTTACTCCTACACACACATATGACAAAAAAAAACTTTCAATTACAGGGTGTCAAAGATCGAGAGCAAACACAAATAAAAGGGGGCGTGCAGCTAGTTGCAAGCCCTGCAAACATTTCAATTTGCCTGGCGACAGGCGCCGCACAAAAGCCAAACAACAAACCCAGAAAAGCGCATGAAAACCTCCAAAATATAAAAAAAAACGAGTGGGGTAGAGAAAAGGAAAAGAGTAGAAAAAAATAGTCGGAAAAGCTGCAACGAAAATGCTCCACAAATCGGACAAATGGCGCACACAAAAACGCCGTTTCATATCCGGTGCGAGGCGGAAGTGGGCACGGTCACAGGCGCAGGCACAGGCACAGGGCACAGCGACTTCTCTTTGCCATCCAAAGCCTGACTCTGTCATGGCCAATGGGATTAGAAGCATCCCAATGTCCCAGCTGTCGCAGCTTCTCAGCTCTCACTGTGCTCACCGTGCTCCACATATTCCCAGTGTCCTCTACGAAGGACTTAGCTCAACTATCGTATATGACATAAATATTTAATAAATATATTTATGTGTGTATATAGATTTATATATATATGCTCCAACTGCAGTTTGATTTGTATTTAATTTCATTTTAATTTTGCTACTATTTTTTCAACTCAATTATCTTAACAGATTTTTTAAGCAATATTTATTTATCACATAATGCTCAACATCGGTTTATATCAATTTTAAATTGATAAATTGATTAACTTTGACTTTTTGAAATTAAATACAAGCTTTTTTATTCATCTGTTTTAACAGGCAATAAAAAATTTATCAAATGTGGAAATATCAAATTTAATAAATTTCTTTTTAAATTTCATTTATATATATATAAATATATAAATATGACATGTTATATATGCATATTTATTTTAACACAGAAAAAGCTTTTAGCTTGTGCTTAAAAATATATCTCTCTTCTTTTCCGTTTATCTGTTAATCTGTCTCTTTCTCTCCTAGTGTCATGTCTCCTAGAGACAATGGTCTCTCTGTCTTTTTCTTGCTGTCTCACTCTATTCCTGTGTTCCACTTTCTCATTTTTTTCATAGAGAATATGCATCTAGCTCTGTATATCACTATTGCTCTTTCTCGCTGTAAATATTTTTTATGAACTCAACATTTCTCTTTAGAGAGTGATAGAATCCCCATCTCTATTTGTGTCTTTCTTCCTTTCTATTTTTTCTTTCTTTCTTTCTATCCATTACATTATATTACATTATATTTTTTTCTATTTTTTTTTCTGTCTTTCTTTCTATTTCATTATATTTCTTTCTATTTCATTCTATTTATTCTTTCTCTATCTCTCTGTCTCACTCTACATATCACTTTGAATTTACCTGTCTCTCTCTATCTCTTTCTGTCACTCTACCTTGCTTTCCCTCGCTCCCACATATTTTGAGCCCTTGCATCTTTCTATCATCACAAATCTTTCAACTCTCCCTCGCTTTAACTCTCTGTCAGTTTCTCTCTCTCTCTCGCTATCTTTCTCCCACCCAGCTTTAGCCTCTGCACCTTTCTCTCATATTATGCAATACACAACTTTCTTTTCTTTTTGCCGAATCACGCGTTCATCTTTATGGCTGTTGATTTGGCTGCCGTTGAGTTTTGGCCAGCTGCTTGGCATGCAAAGCGCCAATATTTGGTTACATGCTCAGGTGTTCATATCGTGCTATCAAAATCTATGCAACCAGCACAAATGCTGCACACACTTACACACACAGCCGTGCAATAACAACACTAAAAAAACAATAGCAACAACAATGCGGGCAGCCACAGCCCAGAGGCTGAGCAAAGCTATCAAAATAACAAAATCGAAAAGCGTTCACCGCACTTTTGCTATATTGTTTTGTTTTGGGCCATGTGGTTGTGGCTTGTGCAGCTCGCACTAACTGCAGCACCAACTGTGTGACGAGGCCGTTATTATGGCCACATAGTCAACAAACAGCAGCCTGCAAACACAGCACAACAACAACAGCAATATACGTATGAAGAACGCGGCTCAAAATGATTTTCAAATACATTTTGTGGCTCTGCTGGGCTTTCGGTGGGCGTTGCGCCTGTTCGCCTTTTCCAACACTCATTTAATTGCAAATGTTGCGCGTTTAAAGCTGCCAAGCTAGCCTTTTTGCTTCTTCTGTTTGGCTGCTGGA
Source organism: Drosophila hydei (assembly GCF_003285905.1). Classification (NCBI taxonomy): domain Eukaryota; kingdom Metazoa; phylum Arthropoda; class Insecta; order Diptera; family Drosophilidae; genus Drosophila; species Drosophila hydei. Next base: position 4,163,066 of record NW_022045833.1, on the reverse strand, counting down.
GTTTTTTGATTTACTGCCGAAAATAAATATATGAATAACGGCCCCGTGCGATATGTGTTTTCATGTTATATACCCTGTAATTGATAGCGGCATAAGTGAGATGGCATATTAGTGAGCTGTGTTTCGCGCATGTCAGGAATTTATGATAGAAATTTTTATTATTATTAGTTATAAGCAGCATAAAGTTTTCTTATAGATTCTATTAGAAGTTGTCTTATTCGTTGACTGAGTGAAAAGAATATACTGAAGTTGACAATGCTCTTGTCTTGCTGTCTATCCATCTATCTGTGATACTTAAAATGTATAATATATACTCATTCGTGCCCTCTTCTAATAGTGTTAAAACATACGGGATACACCCACTCAGGAGAGTAGAATATCAGAATATATTATAACTTGCTCCATTTGAAAACTAGAAACTTTATGTTTGATTACAGTTGAGCTCCTTCCCAGCTATACAGCTATACATTGTATAGTCTGCCCATTGAGGCGTGGCAAATTGGAAAACATAGGTTTTTGTAAAATTTCTATATCTCTGTCTCTATGTCTTAACTCTCTCTACCTCTCTATTCCTCTGCTCAGTCAGTCATTGTCTCTTTCTGCCTTTCACTGTTTGTCGTTTCACCTATCTCTTTGCCTGTCCCTCTCCCTTTCGCTCTCTATTTCTTTCTCCGTCATATTGTCGTTGTCTGTCTCTTTCTTTCTATGGTTCTCTTTCTTTCTCTCTTCTGCCTCTCCAGCTCTAGCTCGCTCTCCCTCTCACACTGTCTCCCGATCTCTTTAGCTGTCCCCTCTGCCCCTCCATCTCTGTCTCTGTCTCTGTCTCTATATCTAACACTCAACTCATCTAAGAGTTAATTCAAATTCCTTTTTCGCCCCCTTTGAATTACTTTTCATTTAATATTTACAATAACAGAGCATCTCATAGCTTAAAAACTCGTTTGGTGCCATTTCAACTTCTTCTTCTGTCGATTGTTTAGTTTTGTTTCGTTTTATTTGGCATATTGAAACAATATTTTATAAAAATTTGTTGCGCAGCTGGCGTATCGCAATTTTGATGGATTTATTCATGCAGAAAATTGCATTAAAATTCACAATTCACGTTTGCGTATCGGCCAATGCGTTTTTGGCGTTTATGGCCAACGTGGCGTTCGGGGTATAAACCCACAAAAACGATGCAATTAAACAAGAACTGAAAAAATGGGCACCAAATGCAGCTGAGGCGTTAATTCGATTGTGGTCATGCATATATGTTATGTATATAAAATATACATGAAATTCATATCAAAAATATAGATGCAGGCAGGCAGGCAGCAGGCAGCAGGCAGCAAGCAGATTGCGCTCACACAAAGTGAAGTGGCGCCCTCTGTGGGAAGGGGCCAGAGGCTCGCTTGCCTGTGCAAACATTTTAATTAGCAACTAGAAGAAGTTTTAATTGAATTGAGATGCAGTTAAAGATATATGCTTGTTACGATTCTACGGGTTTATTGGAAACAATTCTGAAAACAAAAGGTACGAGATTTGACCATACAAATTATTGGGGAAATAAAGGGCACATGAACATACATATGTATATATATACATATACATATATATATATGTCTATATATATATATATCTATACAATTATGTATGTAGTTATTTTATGTATTAGGATGGGTGACTTGCATGCGGCAAACGGCTACCAGTATATTAGCAGCAAGTAGAATGGTCCCAAGCTGAACAGCATTAGAGCCAGCACCAGGACAAAGGTTAAACGCCAGCTCTGCTGAGAATGTGGATGGTATCACAGGTGGAGACAGAGCTCGGCATATTGGATGACTTCAACTTACGCCCTTGAAGCTAACCACGCTATCCTGCAACGCGATGGGGCATGCCTCGAGACTGCGGCGACAGAGCGGGCAACGTTTTGCCTGCCAGTTGCGTGCCTCGCGATAAAGTGACAAGCAGCTGCGACAAAAATAATGCATGCAGTGGAGTTGTACGGGATCGTGAATGCGATCCAGGCAAAAGGCGCACAGATCATCCAAGTCCATGATGTTGCTGTTACTATTGTCGTTGCTGCTGTTGTTGCTATTGCTGTTGCTGTTACTATTGCTGTTGCTGTTGCTGTTGCTATTGCTTTTGCAGTGGCTGTAGTCCATTCGCTGTTTCATCTTAACTTATAATTTATTGGAATTTTTCAAATGGGTGGGTTGAAACAAAATAGATATTTAAGCAAATTGTGTGTGTGTGTTGTGTGTGTGACATATAAAAACTAAATATGAAATATATTTTAAAAAAATTATTCCAAGCTATATATAGCTATGTTTATTTAGTTCATGCTTGTTCCCTCGTTTTTAATTAAAAATAAAATCCTAATGCCATAAATTGAGCACACACAAACACACACACACCTTGTCGCTAAACGATGTCGTTGTCCTCGAGAAACTTGCAATAAAATTTAATTATATCAACGCCGGCTTAACTCAAGCGGCAAGCATCGAATGCAATTAGTAGTAGCCTTGTACAACTCAATTAGACAGTTGCAGAGGTGAGGGCGGATGGGGCTCTGAGTATTTCGCTCAGCCTGGGCTAAGGCGAGACGTTGTATAAAAAGACAGCGCTTTGCACTTTGGAGACAGCGAACCGCAGTGCAGACGCGTTATAAATCGAACTTAACAACTACTTGTTTTTTTTCATCTTGTTTGTGGGACGTGGACGGGGCGGTGCGGAGCAGTGGCAGTGGCAGCGACAGTGGCAGTGGCAGTAAAGGACAAGCATTTTAATTAAGTTCAAACTGTGTAAGTCTGTCTGGCAGGCGCTAAAAGTCGCATCATTTCTTAGACACCCACACACGCCCAGTTAACAAGGCTGACAAATTGAATCTGTGACGTCAGCTGTCTGCTGCTTTGTAATTTTCACAGGATACTCTCTCGTTTCTACTTATTATTAGCGCCTCAAACTGGCCAATTAGGTTGGGCCATGCACCACTTGATTTGCATTCGCAACTTGATTATAAAAGTTGCAACAGCAAACCACCCGAACCATCCACTCAATTCAACTTGATTGTTTATTGTTTGGCTTGAGTAAACATTTCTCTTCGGTTTTTTTTCCCCCTCTCCATTTCCATTTTCAGTGGATTTTGCACTTTTTTTTCATTCTGTAATTGTTGATTGGCTGTAAAAGTTTTTCGCCTTTTGTTGTTGCTGAAAAATGTTCAAGTTAAATTAATTTTTAGCCGACTTGCTTTAATTATGCTTCTAAATGGCCAAGCAAATTGTTCAAACACAACATTTCACGCGCTCTTAGCACTCGTTTTCCACTTCTCGATTACCAACGTCTCTCGAATTCTCGATTCTCAGTTGTCAGTTTTCGCTTTTGGTTGTTCAACTTTGCACACAGCTCAAAAGATAAACAACATCAATCTGTAAGTTTGCTGCCAAAAAGTTACGACTGCACAAACTTTGTATATATATATATATATATATATAGGTATATATAATCGAGTTCAGGTTAACTATGCCCAAAGTGTTTTTCAATTATTTACTTTACGAATTAGCCGAGTCAACAGTCAGTCTATCAGAATCTTTTAAGTTAACTTCAATGTGTTGATTCGTATTAAAATTGAGCAGCGAAACGGGTTTCCTTTTGCTGTCAGACATTGCGTATACGCAATAGCTCCAAGAGAAGGCTCTCTATATTTCGCTAGGCTGAGTGTTTATTAGCTCTATATAAAAGAGTTTTTATATACATATTTACACATAATATATTTATGGTTCTAAATAGTCTTTAACAGTCCTTTAGTCCTTATGTATCCCTCTAAGCCGCAATTTAAAATATTTCAGCTCTCAACAGACATCATTATTGACTTCACATTCATTTACCTAATAACTCAATAACCCACACAGATTTAGTTGTCGGCATAAAAATAAGCTCTTGTTTTTATTTAGCATAGGATTAAATTATTTAAGCAGCTGCTTATGGCATAAAACCCCAACTAAACATAAATCAAATAAATATTTAATAGCTGAATAAGTAACACACATATTTTAATGGGAATATCAGCTGGTTGTTATATATATATATATATAGAATATTTACTATATATATATTGTAATTCCATATTCAAGTATCTATCTATATATACTGCCAGCTATCTATTTAATTGATGTACAATTTGATACTGACCAGGTCTCCACTCCTTAAATATTCATATTTAAATGCAAAATTTCTTTCTACATATCCTTTTATTCATATCTCTATGCATCTATCAAACTTTTAACCATCTATCTAACAAATCTGTCAGCCTATCTATTCATATATCCATCTATCTATAAATCTATTTATTTATATATATATATATATATATATATATATATCTATCTATCTATCTATCTATCTATCTATCTATCTATCTATCTATCTATCTATCTATCTATCTATCTATCTATCTATCTATCTATCTATATATTCATCTATCTATATATCCCTCTAAATATCTAACCATCAATCTATTTATCTATCTATATATCTTTTTGTCTATTCATCTCTCATCTATCCACTTATATACCCTATGTACTCATCTATCTATCTAATTATTATTCCCAACAGACTAGTCCAACTGCTTAACAACCATTTCTTAAAATTTGTAGCTTTCTCAATATTTTGTTCGCTAATCTGCAACCTTAAGATCCGCTGTTAGAGCTATAGTAAATGTCATGTAGTACGCTATGCTCTGCCATTTCCGGCTGCGCTGCGGGCACGCTAGATGGCGCTGCTGTGCCGCTAATGAGCTTTGTAACCGGACGCGCTGGCGTTGTCCTCATTTATGCTAAGCTTTTGGTGCATTTATAGCAAACAACTAGGATAACAACAACAGCAACAACCACAATAGAGGCAACAACATCTAGACTCGACCGCAACTGTATCGTGTGCTTAATGGGTTAACGTGACGCTAAATGAATCATGCCCAGCAGCTAGCGGCATTAGTGGGTTAATATTTCAAAGCAGCACGAAGGCGGAATGGCTGGGGTGGCCGGAAGTGGAAATGGAAACAGCAACGGAAGGGGGCAAAGGAAAAGGGAAGGACAGCAGCAGCAGCGGCAGCAGCAGGCAAAGGAAACTGCCAGCGGATAAGCCTGGCCAGATTTTGCTGCGCACAATTTCTATGCAAAAGACAATGTTATCATTTACAGGGTGTCTAATTAAATAAGTGAGGCAGATGGCGGGCGGTGTTAACAAGCTATAGCTGTACTTCGTTTCTATTTCCATTTAGGTTTATTTAGTAATTAGCTAAACTCAGTTCTGTGCAGCTGATTTGCTGAAGTTAAATGCATAACTAATTAGCAAAAGCAAAATTTGTGCAAATTATGAGAAAATTATGAGAAATGATGTTAATGTTGTGATGCCTGCAGGCCTTTGACTGCCAGTACTCCCTCTCTCTCTCTCTCTCGCTATGCAATGCATGTAGAATGGCCCTAGAAAGTCCACTTTATGCTGGCATTGAGTGGGCTGTTGCCAGCCCGCAGCAGCTCACATAGATGCTTTTGCTAAATGCAGACAATGGCATAAAAGGCGCTCGTCTTTAGACATGTACGCAGGGCCTTCACCCACTTTCCAGCTGCAGTTCACTTGAATGCACTTACAAAAAAGAACGGGACGTGGGCGTGGGCGTGGGCGTGGCAGCTATGGCACGTGTGCTCAAGGTGTATGTGCGCGAGTGCAGCTGTAATTCAGCTAAATGCACTCAGCCAGGGCAACGGGGTCCATTGTGCTGTGCCTGCTGCCAGCTGCCTGCTGGCTGCTGTACGTTATACGTTATACGTTGCACGTTGCGGTTGCACCTTGTAATTGAAAAGTGGGTTGCACATTTGGCTGCATTGTCTAGCAGTCCTGCACAACGACCCACATTTCGGTGTTGTTGTTGTTGGCCATAAATCAGGGTTGTGCAACATTTCTTTGCAACTAATTTGTCAGCTGATTTGCCGGTGTGTGTGTGGCACACACTCAAGCATATCTGCATTAATAGCCTAAGCAATTTGTTTAGGCCATAATAAATTAAGCCAACATTTTTGCCTGGCTGCTGTTGCCTATAACAAGTTTGCCTTGCGCACTCGAGCGTAAAGCCTGTGATATCCTTCGAGTTTGACAATTGAATTTCAACATTTTCTCTCTCCCTCTGCCCCTCTCTCTCGCTCTCTCTCTTCAGAGTCGCAAATACATTTTGCCAATAGGCACATAAAAGATTTGTTGACAACAGCAACAGCATCCGGCAGCAGCCAACCCAAAAAGGATGCGCCAGGCGAAACTATGCAAATGACATGGCTGGGCCAAAAAACTTTCGGCTGTCCCCGCAAGGACAACGCAGCGCTGTTCGTTGCCTGGAACTTAACTCTATACTTTTTTCCCTCTTTTATTTTATTCAAACAATATCTGAATAATTTCATCCCAATGTCCTATTATGCAAAGCAAAACGATTTGCGATTGCTTTAAATGATAAGCAATATGTTCGATGTTCTGGCGGCAAATTTGCCCAAATTTTCCAGGGACAAGCGAGAAAATGAAGAAAATCAAGAAAATCTATTAATGTCAAAGCAAAAGGCATTGAACTGTGTGAGCAGAGTTTGTAAGCTATTAAATTAGCTATGAATAAATAGCTTGTTTACATTGAGATAAATTGTTTGACATCCTAGCAGGTTATTCCGAACATTTTGACAGTCTGGCAACGCCCAAAAATATACTTTTCACATGAATATTAGAAGCACTGCTAAGTAAAATTTCTAATTTAAGTCTTAACTGTCTAACAGTTTCCCATTTGCCTTTGCACATACTTTTCCTGCCTATTGGTTAGCGAGCTGAAGACTTTGTGAATTTATCCTCATGTCAAATTTCTACAATGAAGGTTGACTTGTTATAATTTAGCTTATGTTTATTAATTAGTTAATTGTTAAGCAATTTAATAATTATGTTTTAAATTAAAGTCCATATAATTATTTTACTTTTTTTTATCCTCATGTCAAGTTTTTACCATTAAGTTTTTTGTGTATATAGATTGCAAGAATCTGTGAGCTAACAATTCTGATATTAATTCCAATGTCATTTTCTTACTAAGAACTTTCTTCGGTCACTAGTTTCGACCATTTTCTTATCCTCTTTGTCGAGCAATTTGGGTTATTTTTTCTCTTGTCAAAGTTTTACTAGAAGTATCTTTTTCATCAATAGAATTAAGTATTTGATATATTTACTTTAAACGCCTATTTGTACACAAATTAAATTTTCGACTATAAAGAATCCTTTGCTAACTACTGCTTATTCTACCTTTTCTACCCAGAACTTGTAAATATATTTTAAATTATTTGCTAACAGAGTGAAATTGTCTCGAGCTTCATTTTTTTACATTTTCAATTTGAAGCCGTTTCTTTTTTGATTGTTTTCTAAAATTATGAATTTCCAGTTGTGTTTTTTTTTGTTCTTGTAATTTTATAAAGCTTTTCGAGTTGACGACGCCTCACTTAAAACTCACAACTTAAACCATAAAACAAAAAGTCCGAAACTGACTGAAAACACTTTTGTAGCAGCGGCAGCAGCATTCAAGGCGCCAGGATAGTCGCGACGAAAGGACACGAAATCTCTCCATCTACTCCTTTTGCCGCTTGCCCTTGCTGCGGAAAGCTATTCAGCTAGAGCTCTATGCATTAATTCCTACCTTTTATAATGCAAAAATGAAAGAAATAAGGTGCACTTACGAATATACCCGAAAAAAATGTAGTAAAAAGCTACCAAGGAGCCAAGCCAAAGGAGACACAGACGAGAGACAGAGAGGGGAACAATGTGAGTGTAAGAGAGAGAGAGAGAGTCAGATAGGGTGCAGGCAAGCTATAGCATAAAGCAAAGCAAATTCCAAGCATGCCGCAGCAACTACGTTGAGTACTCGCACTCAACAAGCTCCACGGCGACGACGCCGTCAAGAGCAGCAAACCCAAAAAAAAAAAAAATTATTATACGAAAATGTAGTATAGTGTAGTGTATAGTGTACAGCGTTTTTGAGGCTCGTCTCTCACAAGAAACAAAAAACAACAACAACAAAAACAAAAGCTGAAACATTTTGTTAAAGTTGCGCAACAACATTTTTTGGGCGTTTTTGCTGCTTCGACTAATTGTGGCAAATGTGGGCGTGGCAGCTATATAGGTACGGAGTGACGGTGGGGCGGGCATGCAGCGTGAATTACTTAACTTTGCTTACAGTTGCTTATAGAATGGAGTGGCGCTGGCTGGCAAGCCAAGTAGCAGTTGCGAATACAATTGCCATTGCACTTGAGCGGTAAGCCAAGTTTACTTTATTATGGTGCGCTGCCAGGGAGAAGGATATTTAAGAGGAGATGTGCAGCTACTTGGCTTGCATATAAGACCTTTGTAATGGCTGGCAGCACAGCGTTCTTTTGGCTTATTCGCTTTGATAATGCCAAAGTTCTGTGGCTCTTCCTGTTGCCTGCGTGCAAAATAAAGAAAATTGAAAATAAATAAAGGTAAATGATGTGCTAATAAGTGAGCTTTGTTACTGACTTGGCTTTAAGCAGCTGCCGGCTGATAAAGCGTGAAGTGTCTAGGATATGCTTAGCTATGCACACGCCCACCCGACTCAATTGTGAGCTGCATTCAGAGTCGTATATTTGCAATCATAACACACTCACACATACACACACACACTGACAGCCAGCTCCATCATGGCCTTAAGAGCGCCGCAGTGAAATGCAATTTATATTGCCAACATGGCAGGACACTCCAAGACGGAGTGCCATAAGCAAAGCAAACAACTCAACTGAATGCAGGCAGAGATGAACAGAGAGTAAAGAGAGAGAGAGAGAGAGAGAGAGTGAGAGATAGAGTGGGAGAGGAGTGGAGAAATTGCCTTGAGCAATACTCCACACAAATGCAAAATTAGTTTAATCTCTTATCAGGCGAAAGCTCAATTTATGGCCGCACTTTGCATTTTGATGCCATTTAAATTATTGCGCATTAATATCTAATATGTTAATGCCTATATATTAGGCATTTGCAAAGCACATCACATAACTGCCAATTGATTTACCGCCATCAATGGCATTATATATATATTCCATTTCTAAAACCACTAATTGAATTGCATTCAGAATCTTTTGACTGCAGGCTATACATATCATATATATATATATAATATATAATATATATATATATATATATATATATATATATATATATATATATATATATATATTTATTTATACATATGTGTATATATAATAATAATAAATATTACTAATGTATATATATTTATTATGAATCTTAGTAAGCTATAAATTTACTAATTACAATTTTTCGCTATATTTAACATAAATTAAATAAACAAATTGCCTTGAATACCTAAGCACCTGTACCTGTATTTTATGCTATATAAATTACAGCTCCAAAATATATTAAATTTACATTAATTTTCAATAATATTTTATTAATTTTATTACAAAACCTACTTCAACTAAAAGTCCTTGCAGTATCAATATCTGTAGTAAATCTGAATAATAAATTTCGATCAAATTTCTCAAGCTTCTATTACATTTCCGTGAACATAAATCAAAATATAATCAACCCCATGAAAGCCAAGCAGACACATCTGGCCAGACTTGCTTAGAAGTTACATCAGCAGCTTATTAACTCAATCAAAAGGAGGCCATTATAGCTGCATAATGAGGGTTTGCAGCTTAAGAAAATATAATTCAACAATATTAAGCTCTCAAAAACTGAATACAAATGCCATAAAAATCTTAGTCAAAGCTACATAATAAATTCAATTTATAAATCGTCTACAAATTACTTGTGTAGGGAAAGCAAGCAGAAATCTGACTTGTGCCGCATTTTGACTATCAAAAACTGAACTCATTTAGAATAAAATTCTAAAATTTTAATTACCCAACGTCCCAGGCACATTAGACTCTTGCCTACTTTACCTTCCATGAAGCTTTAGCAAATGTCTAACAGCCTAACATATGGCACAGTTTCTGGGTGTACAGCCTGCTGCATAATATGCCCTTTTCCATTTCGCCTAGACACACAGATGACGCACCTTTGCGCATTCAATTTCTGCTGACGTATGCTAAATTAATATATTGTAGACCTTTTTTGTGGCTTATTGCATGCATAACTTTTACTTCTTCTATACACATACACCCACACACACAGCTATACACACGAACACATATCTAAATATTGATGTAACCTTTCATGGTCCAGTCAAATTTAAGCGTTTACTTATGTCGATTGCCGTTACAGGCAATTTAAGCGGACCAACAGCTGATGCGTTGGCAAAGCTTTCAATTCTATAGCTTTGTTAGGCTATAATAACCTCAATTTAGCGTGAATTTGTCTGGCTTCAATCCAAAATATATATGTATATATGTTACAACCTTATCGCTCAAGTCAACTCTCTATTCTCGACTCTCGACTGTCGACTCTCATCTCATTTCTGGTTCGCCTCGTATACAAATTGCCAAACTTTGTGTGTTGGCCCAAGAAATGTCAAATGCAAAGCCAAAAGCCAAGCCAAAAAACCACTTTATGCTAAGTCGCTTATTCCGCTGACTCCCTCTGTGTGCCTGTGTGTGTTTGCGCCTGCAAGTATGCTATGCAAAGCCAGCGACTGACTAACGAAATAAATTGCTGTATCAGCTCAGAAAAGTAGTTGCTATATACACACACACACACTAACACACGTGTGTGGAATGGTAAGAGTAGTATAAACAAGAAAAAACATCTGTCTACGGCATAATAAATGCTCTATACCCTGCACAATTCCATCTAAATTTTCAGCTTTAGTTAAGTCGAAAAACTATGAGAAATTTGTATAGCTAAGCATACAAAATCTGACTATCAAAAGAAACTAAACAGAAAATGTTATCAGATGTCAAAAGTTAAAGAATTAGTAGAATATTCAGATAGAAATTTCAGTGAAAAACTTTAATGCATATAAACGAAAATTGCATTAGCATTAACAGCAGCTGCATTTAGCATAATATCTTTAAGAACTTCAGAAGAGAGCACTGTTAGCATAGCTAGCATAAATAATACATTAGCAGTTACAGTTAATGTTAATAGAACTGCTTAACAGAGCTTTGCAAGCTATTAGCTATGTTAACCAAAATGCTGCCATAACAGCATAACATACTTCTGCACTCATGCAGCTTAACATAATTCTGTTAAATAGAGACTACGCTAATAGCTGGCATTTGGCAAACAGCTTGAGATAGTGCAGATTTTCTGCGGCAGGGCATGCAGCGAGACACCGATGTTGGCAGCAACCGCAGAGGTTGCCACATGGTGTGTGGTTTGTTTGGCTGCCACCTGGTCACGAACATGAAGAAGAAGAGAAGCATGCAGCAGCAGCAGCAGCAGCAGCAGGCAGCAGAAATCAGGCAACTAGCAGGGGCTGTGGCTGGCTGCCACGTTGCAGTTAATATTTTCTGCTACTCTGCGCTGCACTGCATAATTTATGCAGTCCTGCGTTGCTTGAGCATGTGTGTGTGTAGTTGTGGCATGCTTAAAGAGAATGAAGCAGCAAATGAATTTACAAAGCGCAAATCTCAGCGGATAGCCATGTCAGCTCTGGTTGACATGGACTCTAACAGCAAATTCTCCAAATTCCACACACACACAGGGTGCACTTTTTGCTTGTTCCATTTGCCACTTGTTTCACTTGTGTAGAAAAAAGTGCAAATTTGCGCTGAGTTGGCATGTTTGGTCAGCGCAAAGTGTTTGTTGAGGACGCGCATTTTAAATACTTCTAATTCGCAATTGCATTAAGTCTAATTGCTGTAGCAAATACGCTCACACACTCGTGGGTATCCATGCACGCACGTACGCCTCGAATTTACCTGACATTTTCAACTGCCAAGTCAAACAATTCTTTGTGGCTTTCGCTTCAAGTGAATATGCGCCCATTGATGGCAAAACCAAAGAGGCTAAAGGCAAAGGACTCGCTTGCAGACATATCCTTGCAAAAATTGTGGCAATTATGCCAAAAAGTTTGCGCACTCGTTTCAAGTCTCGCTCTATCTCTCTGTGAGTGTGTGTGTGTGAGCGTATGTGTGTGTGAGCACTGAAGGCAACACACGAATAATTAACAAAATTTGCACTTTATCGCTGCCCGTGCAGGACAAGCCAAGCGCCCAGGACGAAGGCAAACTTTAACGAGCGCCAGCAGCTAGCAGCACGGGCTGCTCCTTTTGCTCGAGTTTCACATCGCTTTTTTCTCTTTATTTTTTTTTCTAGGTAGTTGTATGCCCTAAAACGGGATACATGTGATTTTTAATTGACTATGCAGAGCAAAAAAAACGGATGTAATGTAATACCAATACTCTTAGCTGTAATGCTTATAATAAGATAAAAAATAAATAAAATAAATACCAAGGAAAAGCTACAAAAATAATAATAAATACAATAAAATTATAAAGAAAGATTTTAAGTTTATAGAAATAATTATAATGGCAATGTTCATAATAATTATAGTAATAATAAAGCAATAATAATAAAGGTATAATTATAATAAGAATAATATAAATAGTAAAATAATTATCATGGCATTGATAGTATTGTAGCTAGATAATAATAATAAATATTAATATTATAATAATATAAATAAAGATAATTAAATACGAGGAAAATATTAATAATTATTAATTAATCTTTTTATTGTTCATTTTAGTGACTCAATAACTAATTTAGAAAAATATAAAATAAATAGAAAATATTTTTTTAAACATAAAAAAATATATAAGTTTTTTTTAGTAATAATTATAATTGTCATAATACTGAAAAAGAAACTTTCATAAAATTTAAAATATTTAATGTCAATAATCCCTGTGACAATTCTTGTCTTGACAGATATATATTTCAAAATATGATTTTAATATGAATTATATACTTATTTCTTATGAATTATATATATAATTTATGTATCCCAATATCCACTAGACATTTTATATACTTTCAAAGTGGAAAAATCATTGCCAAACTGTGTGCTTAAATTTCTGTTTCAAGATCAAATAACATTTATCTTTAACCTTAACTTTTACTTTATACAAACTTAAGATTGTTAGCAACTCGAATCACTCAATCAGTTAACTGTTATAGTAACCGCAGCAAGGCAACAAATCCGCTTTTATAACTGTGCTTCCTTATACATTTAAGCTCCTTTCAAGACCTTTCTAATCAAGATCAACCTAAGACTCGTATCCCTTACAAAAGTAAGTGTATTTAAGCTTCGCTCGTTCGTTAGTTTTTGATTTTTTTTTGTTGAGCATTGCTTTGCTGTTTATTTTTGCCGCTTGGCATGTGACGGAAGCTGATTTGAGACCAAACACAGTAACACATTTAGCCAGTGGGAGTGGCATATATACACACACACACATGTATACACATATGTGTGTGGCATATGCGGAAGCACTGCAACGGCATTTGGCATAAAGGGAAATCGGAAAATAAACGAAAATGTCAGCGGAAAATGCAGCCGGCGAAGAAGACTTTACAGTTGAGGCTGAGTTGGCCAAAAGGCGCCAAATCAACATCCAAAGAGCGCGCGTTGAGGCTTATGGCAGTCAAGTGTGGATGGCTGCCTCTATGTGTGCGAGTGTGCATGTGTGTGCATGTGTGTGTGTGTGTGTGTCGGGTTAGAGCCGTAGTACTTAGAAGCAGTGCTTGCTGTTTTTGTTAGCAATGCTGCTGCTGGCATTTCACTCCATGAGTGTGTGCTACGTATATGTGTGTGTGTGTGGTATGTATTTCATGTGTGTGTGTGTCTTTGTGTGTATTTGTGTGGCATTAGTTCGACCGCTGCGCAGCTTGGCAACTAAAATGCAATTAAGCCAAGCTGAAACAAGGCTTTTTGCTGCAGCTGCGTTAAAGCCTCGACTTTGAGCGCTGTAATGCACACTCACAGATATGCACACACACACACACACACACATGCTGATGCACGGGTAGCACGCGAGACGTTGCATTACTAAGCGCTTTTTGCAATTATTCACATTTTCCTTTTAATTGGAATTTAAAGCGCTGCAAAGGAATTTTTAACGGATTTTACTTGCCTCTCTCTCTCTCTCACTGTCTTTTTATAGTTCGTTACGATTATAGGGTATATTAGCGTTGTGCAAGCGAACATCACAAAGCTTAGAAGTAAGTGAGCAAAATGGAGCTTAGCTTGGCAACTATCTGCATGACTACTTTAAAGAGACAGCTATACAGAGATAATTAGCAATTCACTTTGCTTTGCTTAGATCGAATTGCTGTTAAGGTATATGTTAGTCAAGCACTTACTCTTAGTGCTTAGCTACTGATCTGTGTGTGGTTTCTTCTAGAAGAAAACTAAGTTTAGCTACATTCCACTTAGATACTTCAGCTCTTTCTTGGCTAATCTGTCTAATGGTTTCTTCTCTTCTCTATCTAACTATAAATCTCTCTCTCTATCCCTCTGTCTTCTCCCTTTGCCTTCTGATCTCTTTAATTAGATTTAGCTGCTGCACATTTGACGCTCAACGCAGACCAGCAAATAAAATTTAAATGGCCTCATTTTGGTTGCTCTGCTTTTATTTAATTAAACGCGCAAGCCATATAAGTTACACACACACACACACGCACACCCACACAGTGTGTGAATATTCATGAATATACAGATGCAAGTGCTGCCTGACAGTCGCTCGTTCGAGCCAATGCCAACAAATGAGCCGTCACATTTGAAAAATACAAAGTATTGTTAATTTGTTTTCGATTGCATTGTTTATGTTGACACACCCACCGCCTGCTCGCCTTCTCACCTTCTCTTATTCATTTCGATTGACGTTGTTTTTTGTTTACTGTTAAGTTTTTAATGCAATTATCAAGTTGAATTGGATGCGCTTTCTTTGATTAAATGTGAACTCACAAAAGTTTTTGCGCCACATTTCCAAGCGAATTTAATTTAATTGTTCAAATAAATTACAAATTGTAAAGTTACTAGCCAAACATCTGGCTTAAGAATTTAAATGGAAACATTAAAAATGCCCTCGAGTAATTTATTTTCTTTTGACTTTGATTTAGTTAAGTTTAGTAAAAATTATATAGCTTAACTAGTTTATCAGTTGAATAATTCTTAAATCAATTTCATGTGCTCAAGAATAAGTGAACAATATTTAATTTTTTTTTGTTTTTGGTATTTTTTTTAGCCAAGAAACATTTCATATTTGTTATTTTACCATAAGGAAATATCATATAACAATTATTAATATAATGATACAAGTATTTTAGAAAATATAAATGACATTCTGAATATATTTAATATATTTTATAATTAAATAAAATAATTGACTTTTTCTTTTAGAAATACTAATGATAAAATTTTCAGTTAGCCTAATATATTTGAAATATCATAAAATTCGTTTCATTTCTTATTGGAAAAATTTTCAAATGAAATAGAAATAAAACTCGAGATTTAATAGCTTTCACACACACGAAGAGCTATGTGGCTTAACTCGCTTTGGTGCTAATTTCACAGCTTTTTCGTATATAATTCTCAACTGGTTTTAGTTTAATATAGCGTCAAATCAGACGTTGATGATATGTTAGATGGAGAATCTATTCCATCTACTGATTTTGAGTGTCTAAAAACCTTGCTACTTTTAATTAATAATAAATAACAAAATTGTGACCTCTAGCGTGTCAGCTCTGTAAGAGTTTGATGATGAAGATGGCAACTGATCAAATGAAAACAAGACAAAGATGCAATACAAATACTCAAGTTGAACTCATATGGTTAGTTGCTTTTAATGCTTGACTAAACAAAGCTGAAATTAGTATGTGAGTCAGTGTGTGTGTGTCTGTGAGTATAAGCGCTCATTGCAATTGCAATTCGCATGGAAATATATAATTAATGCCATGTTTTACGAGCTGATGATATTATGTAATGAATTTCAACAAAATTTATTTGCTTACCTCCTGGCCCTCACAAATTGTTCGTCCTCGGTCCACGGGCGGCGATTGCAATGACAACAATTTCATATAATTTAACGAGAGAATTTACATATATTCTTTTTTAATGATTAAATGATTTTCAATTGAATTTCTTTCTCATAGTTTTCATATGTTGTTGTTTTTTTTTTTTTGTTTCTTTCTGTTTTTGCTCGCGCATAATTAACAAAGCTGTTCAATTGCATTCAAATGTCATTTTAATTATATTTTTGTTGCTCTTTTATTATTTTATAAATATTTGTTTACGCAGCCGCTGCTGCTGCTGCTGCGTGTAGGTGGTCCAGGTTACATTTTACCTGTTAATTGCCCGTGTTAAAGGTGTGCAAATAAATTAAGTGTATTTACAACAGAAAAGGGAAACCCGTGTAAAACACACGTCCAAATAAACGATAAATAATAGTTAGCCCACAAATTATGTTAATTACTTTGGCAGCAAAGATAATGCTCAAAAAAATGATTACAAAATTAAAAACACTATTTCGAATTCATACAAAATATATAAATTCCTCACATACTTTACGTTACTTTACTTAGTTTTTTTTTTTTGGTTTTTATATAAAAATTACTTGAAAAATTGTTTATAAATTCAACAGTTTTTATCTCACTTTTTGTTAGTTTCTTGAATAAATTTTCGCACTTGTGTTTTAAAATTTTTCTTATGAACAGCAACAAATTGTGTTAGTGTCTGTGCGTGCCGCTATGTGTGTGTGTGTGTGTGTGTGTGTTTCTTAACGAACTCTGCAACTGCTTCACTGAATGCGCTCCACACACAGTTAGAGTTAGACAGTGTTAGAGAGTGACAGAGAGAGAGAGAGACAGTGTGTGAGTTAGATAGACAGATAGATAGAGTTAGACTAAGTTGACAGTGTAGACAGCGCACACAGGACACAGGACACACACTGGACGCAATGATTTCAACTTATGAGCAACGAAATGCGTTGCGGGCGTTTTTATACCGACGTCGTCGCATCCAGCACGATGAATTTTCCGGGTGGGGATATGCAAAAGGAAAAAGCGGCGAAAACGCAAGACGCACGCAAAAAGGAAAACTCCGCAAATGAAAAGAGTGCGCGAAAGCTGAAGAGCACAAAGACGACAGCGCCATCCACCCACCCAACAACCCATAGCCCCCTCGCACACTAACTCACACACACACATACACACACCAACACATACGCGCGAATACACAGATGCAGAGATAAGCCCGGCAGCGCAGCTGGCAGCAACATCAAGGGGAAATATATTTTTAACTGCTTTTGCAGCTGCAGCATCAGCAGTCGCAACAGCAGTCGTAGCAGCAGCGCAGCAGCAGCAGCAGCAGCGCAGCCTGCGCACGCATCGCAGTCGCAGTCGTAAGAGCAAAGGCATTTTCAAGCTTTTCTCCTGTCCCAAAAAGCTTTGCTTGCTATTGCCGTTATTGTGCACTCGTTTCGTTTCGCACTTCGGCTGGGCTCGTATACGCTTCGTTTGTGCTCGTGTGCCTGACGCGCTTCGTGTGGTGTTCATTTGCTTCAATTCGCCGCGCGTTCATTTCTATGCCGGATGCGGCGACATTTCCCCTGCGCTGCTTTCAGTGATGAGGCTGCTGCTGCGCTTCTACTGCTGCTGCTGCTGCTGCTGCTACCGCTTTTAGGTGCCGCTTTGCTGATATTTCGCTTCGTTTCTTTTTCTCGCTTCCTTTCTGCCTTGCTTTTCGTATGCAGTTATTATTATGCGCTGACTTGGCTTCTCCCCCTCCTAATTCCTCCGCTATCGCGCAGCCTTCACTCGTCACTAATTTACAGTTTCATTTAGCTAGGGTCAGACTATAAATAGTCGCCGGCAGACATTGGCTGCCATTTGGCTTTCCATTTCGCAGACACGTGCGACGCACACACAGAGGCTTCAGCCCGCTCCCCATCCATTCCCTCGTTCGCCCTTTTTCACGCTCCAGCAGCAAATCAAACACGAAAATCAAATTTGTAAACAGCGCTCAAAAGTGGCGCCATTTGACGAAAACATACACCAGAAAAAAAAAGAAAAGCAAATGCAAATTTGTACCTGATGTGCATTTCGCTGCTGTTGATATTGTTGCTTTTGCTGTGGTTGTTGTTGCTATTAATATAAACCGCTAAACGAGCAATTTTTTTATTTTTTTTTTTGTCATCGCGGCACGCCCCAAAGTCGCGCCTCAAGTGGCGTCAACTCAAGTACGCGCCTGCCGCGTCATCATTTTACAAGGCTACCCATGAACATTGCCACTCCCCAAACCCCTCAGCCTGCCCCGCCTCCTATTCGGCCTGTTTTGCATATGAAAGGCAAAGCACTGAAATCAAAATCACTTAAAGTCTGCCACCGAGTCCATTGTCGATAAGCGAGGCGAATAACGTCAGTTGTGCTCCTCCCCCTCTCCCTCTCCCGCTCCCTCTCTCTCTTCCTCTTGCGTTCCTCCCTCTACCAGTTTTAACATCTCTCGCTCAGTTCCAATTGGCTGGCTGAGCGATTCGCAACAAAAGCCGTTTGATACAATTTCGTCGCTGTGCAGTTACTTTTTTTTTAGCTGCGCCTAAAAGCATGCATCAAATTATTTGCCAGCCATTCAATTAGCTATTAAAAAAGCACACAACATACATACACATGTACACACACACACACATGGCATACTCTGTAATCATTCTGTTGTTGTTGATTTCTAATTTTGATCTGTCAAACGCAAGGCCAAAGATCGATGGCCCCGATAAAAAAAGCCACAAAAGTACAAAAAGGCAAAATATAAGAAATGCATGTAACTTGTTAGCTCTCTCATTCTCTCTCTCTCTTTCGCTCTCATTCATTCATGTGGAAAATTTCGTCTAGTGCTTTGTGCACGAATTTTATGTTTTTATAAACTGGCCGCAGTCCGAAATTCAGTTGCAGGCCATAACTTGGCTCTCTATTAACTTGCAACACGTGAAAATCGCAGCAACTGACCACCTACACACCACACACACAAACACACACATACATATACACATTCACATAACTGCTGTTCCCTGTTGATGATGACGTTGAAAGCCCGAACAAATGAGGCGCACATCGCATGTCGAATGATGCTCAACGGCAAGCATGAAAGTACACACTCACACACAGTTACACTATATACATAAATAAATATAATATATATATTTTATATATATTTGTGTGTGTATTTATCTGCTCAAGGCAGCTGATATGAGCGCTTGTTAAGCGCAAACCACGTGCTGGACTTATATTTGGCTTAACAAAGTAAACCTATTAAAAGATATGGATATCAGAAATATGAGGAAAAAAGGATCAAAGAAATGCAACGAGAGAGAGAGAGAGAGAGAGCAGGAGAAACAGAGAAAGGGAAAGAAATATGATAAATACAATGCAAAACGTTGAAAGAGATAAAATGAAGGGGAGCCATAGAGAAAGAGGCAGCGACAGAGACAAATAAATAGATATACGTATAATATAGAAAGAGTGAGATATAGATATAAAGAGAGAGAGAGAAATATTTTTATATATATATATATATATATATATATATATATATATAATAAAAAGAGTGAGAGCGATAGAGATCACGTGCGAAAGAGACAGAGAGAAAAAAGCAGTATACCGAGAGAGAAAAAGAGAATGAGAGAGACAACATATAGATCAAGGTGGTGAAATCAGGAGAGAGATAAAAAGAGAGAGAGATACAGATAGAGAGATCGAAAAAGAGAGCGTGACAGGGGGGCAGAGGGAGAAATGAGAAAGAGAAAGAGATAGATATAGCGAGGTAAAGAGAAACAGATATGATATAAAATATTAAGCAATTGAAGCGTACTCAACCAAATCAATTTGTGATATTTTGATTGCCTTGGCAAATTTACAAGATTTGTGTAATTAATGTAGACAAGCTTAATTAGATAATGCAATTAAAATAGCAGAGAATAATTAAAAGCCACAAATGATTTATTTGAGTCGACGAATTAAATGAAATAATCGAAACTCAAAAACTATATTTTGTGAATTATTAATCATTCAATTACAATTTCTATTACAGCATATAAATTATAAAAGGCAAGCCTTGGGCGCCTTAGATATATAACTAGTAAATTAATAATATTAAATATTTATTAGAATTTATAGATACAAGTTCCCAGGCAGTGTATTTACCTCATTTATCATTTACAGCTTCTATCCAAAACTTTTCTCGCAACGCAATTTGCCGAAATTGTTCAATCCAAATAGCCAAAACAGATTGAAACTGATTGTTAATGATTGGCCTAAAAGGCAAACAAAAAGAACCTGATCAAAAGAGGGAAACAGAAACAGACTTCAACAGTTGCCAATGCACAAGCAAATTCATTTATTGAGCCACTCTTGCTCTTCGCTTTGGTCTCTGTGTGTAAAAGGCGCCGTTGGCTGCATTTTGGGATACATCAAAAAATCGCAAATTCAATTTGTTTGACACAATCTAAACCAATATTTTAGCAGCATTCGGACTGTGGCAGCAGCAACAGCAGCGGCAACGGCAAAGCGAAGCGTGACTCGATGCGGCAGTGGAATGCAGCTGGCGTAGCAGATTTGGCGGCATCGGCAAATTATGACCACGAAAATAAACGAGTTACGCAACAGTCGAGCCAGCAGCTGTGGCAGCAGCAGCATCAAGGAGAGCAGCTCTGAGTGAAGCTCTTACTACTTGCGGTTGGCCGGCTGGGCGTTTGGGTGGCTGGAAGGCTGAAGCTCATGGCCATTGCCACTGGCTGACAGCAGAAACGAAAAATTTTGATTTATGGCTGGGGCATAAACTGCATTTGACGCGAATGCTGGCTGCACTGCTGGCTACGGCAGTCGAGTGTGCCAGCGTGTGGCAAGGTGGCGCAACGTGCGCTTTGCCATGCCACATGATATGGCTACATATATAATCAAATAGCGCTAGCAACAAATGCGAATGCGAGTGCGAGTGCGAGTGCGAGTTAAGCTGCCCAGCCAGCCAGCCAGCCATCCAGTCAGCCATGTGAACGGTGACATGGCAGCTCGACACACAAAAAACAACAACAACAACAACAATAATACACACACGCATGCACAACAAACAACACACAACAAAATTGCAGTGCAAATGCCATTTTTGGGCTGCGATTTTTATTTCGGAAGTGAGAACGCAATATTGTGAATGTGTTACATATACACACACACACACACACACGCGCACACACACACGCACTCTTATAGACACACGCACTTTATAGCTATACTAAAGGGGGCGTCTGTGGGCTGTTGGCAAGTAATGATGATTAAGCATTGTAATGAAATTGCAAATTGGCGCCGCGCAATGCCAAACTTGGCACGAATTAAGTGTGTGTGCGAGCAGCTGTGTGTGTGCGTGGGTGTGTGTATAACTGTGGCTTTGATTTTGCCCGGATTTCATTACCAAAGGCGTCAAGTGTGTAGAAGTGTGTGTGTGTGTTAGCGTAATTGTATTGTAGTTGAGTGCCAACAGCGAAATAAACCTCTAATAAGCCAAATGACGTGCATTTGTCATGATGTGTGTGAACACACTAACTCTCACAATATGTATGTGTGTGTGTGTGTGCCTTTCCACACACACATTATTTTGAGCGCCTGTTAATTAAATTGTACTTTCATCGATTTCTACAAATCGTTGAACAACATTTCCAACAGCGCCGCGCTACAAAAATGTGCTTAAAACTCATTTAGAAAATTGCGCAAAAATAAATGCAATATTTTTTTTAAATTTTTAATTAATTAATAGAAATAGTTTTTTGATAACTTTTAGCTGAAATTGATATTAAATTATAATATTTTGCTCTTCAATTATTTGTTATTTAAGGAATCGTTTTTATGAAACATTTTAGTAAGCTAAAAAATAAATTACAAAAATGTTCAGTTATAAATAATTTTAATTTTAAAATTTTATAGTGGGAGTAAGCTAAAAAATACATTAAAAATATTCTGAATTATTAATAATTAACATTTTAAGAAGGAACATCAAACTAGATAAAATCTTCAAGATAAATTATTAAATTTGTGAATGTTTTGATGTTTAATCTTCAGGTGTCCAAGTAATGGGGACTTCCGATATGAATATTAAAAATATTTGCTTTATTCTCTCAAAAATTAGTACAATTTAGAGCCAGTTACATAAGCTTAAGGCAAAAAGTCGTAACTAATTCATTACAAACTATCTGGCACAGCTCTCTTTTATCTATTTATCACCTTCGTCTATGCTGCATATTTCATTTATATTAAATTCAGCTCACAAAAGCCCCATATTTACAGCTACAAAATGAATTTATAAAACCTAAAAATGAGCTAGACATAATTAAAATCTAAAATCTATTTAACTCTTTGCTTTAACTCTTATAGTCTGTGTGTGTGTGTGCACCCTTGTACGACCCTCTTCTATACATCCTGCACTCGCCTTATAGCTCTCTCCAATGTCATCTAGAAATTGCTGCCCCATTTCGGTGCAGCCAAACGCAAACAATGGGCGCGCGCCTAATGGCCGTCATTTAATTTGGCTAAAAATTTTTACTAATTCCGACTGCTGCCTGTTGACGTTTCTTCTTCTGCTTCTGGCAGCAAAATTTTATTTTATATTTTATTTTTCTATTTTTTTTTTGCACAATGAATTTATACGACATTAGAGTTCATTTATTTTTTTTTTAATATTTTAAAAGTAAATTTACAAAAAAAAAGCCAACAACAAAAGCCAAACAATGCAGAGTAGTACGAGTGGGAGTGGCAGAGCTTGCATCATAATAAAAAAAATATGATTTGAAGTGGAAGCTGGGCGCAAGCAGCTGCAGCGGAAGGGCAAAGGCAAACAAACTGTCAAAAAAAAAACAAAAAAACACCCACACAAAAACGTTACATAATCAAAATAATGACTGCTAAAAAGAGAAAGAGAGGGGGTAGGGGAAGAGAGATAGGAGAGGGGCAGGTCGACTGCTAGCAGCTCGCTGCTAAGCCCAAGATATAGACAATAACAATAAAATATAACAAAAATAAATAAAGGCAATGACAAAGGTAAATTTTGTGGCGGAATGGTCGCTGCTTGCAGGCTAATCTCTCAAGTGGTAAGTGCATTCAAATGCAAAAGTCCTCATATATATATATATATATAGAGAGAGAGAGAGAGAAGGGGGGCTAACTGATATATCTTGTTTTTTTTTTTGCTGCTGCAGCAAAATTTTCAATGGCAAGCGGCTGTGGCACAAATAGTGGGGCATCCACGACGACGGCTTAACACATGCACTTGAAATTTAATATCACAGGCCCAGCCGAACTGTCTGACTGGCTGTCTGTACGTCAGTCCGTCGACTCTCGACTTAGCTGCATTTTATTATAGCATACTTTCCAGCCTGATGTACCGCGCCACCCCCTCTCTCTCTCTCACTCTGTCTCTCATTCGGCCTGCGCCTGCAGCATAATCCCTCATATTTATTTTTGCAAAATTATTTGCTTTGTCTGATTGCGGATTTGCAGCTGCAACGTTTGCACAGTTACTTTGCTAGTAGCTGAGCATAGGGGCAGCCACGCCCTGTTCTTGTGTGGCAGCAATGAATGAATCGGACCCCATCCTTCTCTGCCCCGCCGCCCCTCCCATAGCTGCCTTTAAGTTTCAGCTCCAGCTACTCATTTAATATGAAAGCAAATTGCATAAAATCACACCTGCAAGCCAACTTAGCAGCTCTATCTGCAAATCTCTCTCTCTCTCTCTCTCTATCTCTTCCTCTCCCTCTCTCTCTCTTTTAGCCTAGCAGTTGCCTGGCAGCCAATCCTTGGCGCTTAGCCCTGGCCAAACAACTGTTGGCAACAGACCAAAGCAAAGCTTTTGCGACACACTCGCACGACCAGCGGACAGCCCAGCATCGCGTGCAAATATCGACTGCACACACATAGAGGGACAAACAACATGCTGCCCACCTGCCCACACACCCGCTCGCTCGTTGCCATAGTGGCCATAAAAACACCTTTACGGCTGGTCTCCCATCTCAGCTGCAGGCGCGTGCTTCGAACCTCATCTTCGACTGCTGCATGCTGAAAATCTACTGCAGCTTGCAGCAATTGGCACTGCGCTGCCACATGCCACATGCCACATGCCGACTGCTTCGACTGGGATCAGCATTGCATGTTTATGTTGTCATCTTCCGTTTTATGCCGCACACAAATAAAGTCGCGTAATGCGCCGCTCACTAATTTAGTTCGACAGCCATGCAAAATTCCATAAAACTAACAACAAATTGAAAAGAAAAGGGCTTAAAGGATATACAAACAAAATATATAAATATGTTTGCGTATAAACGTATTATATTTGAAATAGAAAGACTCAATTATAAGAAGAGCAAATCTTTCAGGCGGTACTTTGAATCTTGATCTAAATAGACGAACGATTTGTTTATAAAAAATAATTTATTAAATAAATTATGTGTACATATAATAAAATCATATATATTATAGAAAATTGCACAGCTCATTTTTAGCTTTAATCTATATTTAAATATACTAGATATTTTCATATACAGTTGTGTTCACAAAAATAGTAGTGCTGCATTTATTTTCATTTGTAACAGAAACTACTATTTTTTTGAACAACTAAATTTTTAGAATTTTTTTGCTCAAGCCTTGATGTTTCCGACCAATAGACTAACTATTTAACACATACTTTGTAAATTTTCAAAAAATAATTAAAAATGAAAACTTATAAAAATATATTTAAAATACAATTCTATTTTCTATTTATCTATCTTTAAATTTTTTCTAAGTTTTCAACATTTTTTTATTATTTTTTTATTTAATTAATTTAATTTGAATAGTTCTTTAGCGTGCGTTAAACCTTTGCTCAAGCACATTTCTAGCTCTATTTCTCACTTAATTTGCAACTTTAGGTTCAACTTCATTGCTAACTTTAAGCTAGCATTAATTGTTTAATCGTGCTGCGCCTCGTAAATAGCAGCAAATGTTCAATTAAAAAGGCACAAAAAGGTAAAGGTAGGTGGTAAAGCACCACAAAAGCCACATTGCGCCACGACCACCAAGAGGCGCAGCCAGCATGCACTTTAATATCAAGTGCGGCGTGTTGCAGTTGCAAATGCAACACAGCTTCGCACGAAACGTATGTGTGTGGCAGTGCGTGTGTAGCTGTCAGAGCCACGCCTTGTCGCAGTTGGCACCATGCAAAACGCCCACGCTGCAGTTGCAGTAGCAGTTGCATCTACTGCTGCAGCTGCTGCTGCTGCTACAGCTGCTATTGTTGTTGTTGTCAACGCTTCGATTTTGCAGTTGTAGACAATAAATTTGTGCCCGCTTATTGTCAACTAAAATCAAAAACATAATTCAGAGACGCACAGAGACCACAATAAGTCTGCCTCAGTGTGCAAGTGTGCGTGTGTGCGTGTGTGCGTGTGTGCGTGTGCATTGCACAACAACGTCGTCGACGCTTGGCATGAAATTAACACAAAATGCCAAAACAACGGCAACAGCAATACACACACACCATCCACGTACACACGCAGTTTGTGGGCGTGGCATGCAGCCGCCTGTCTGGCTGTCCGACTGCCTGACTGGTTGGCTGGCTGCTGCTGTGCAGGATTACCAAGTTTCAGTGTTTACGCTGGCATTTAATGCATTTGCAGTCCGGCCACAAATCGACAAATCCATCTAAACATGCACATGCACATGCCCAAGCGACACACACACACACACACAGCAGCAGCAGCAGCAACGCTGTGCATGCAAATGACTTCCGGCATTTGTCAGTTGTTTGTTTAAAGCAAATAAGTACAGCCAGCAAAGGGTAGAGACGGGTTATAAAAGGCGTGTAGCTAAGCACTTAGGCTTAGCAATGGTTGCGTGTCGTGCTTTCGCTCGTGACACGCACAATTAATGGCGTTACTTCACAAGATATTGTGACATTTGTCAAACAAAAGGAAATTAATTTTAAAAGTCATATTTGAAAATTTTTAAATTTAAATAAAAATCAAAGCAAATATTTAAAAAATATATATATATATAAATATAATTAAAAATTGAGCAAAAAATTATGATTACTTGGGTAAACAAACAAGCGTTTTAGAGTCAGAATCAATAACTTGAGCAGCTTCTGATATAGATTTATTAAAAATAGTATCTACCCCTTTTTTAAGCTTCAGGCATAAGAAAATGAGTATATTGACTTTTTACTATTGTATAAATAAAAATTATAAGCTTAACGCAAAATTCAAAATTTCCGTTAGTCGGCATAAGTGATTATAAAGCTTTCATTAAGTCAAAACATAAGAATTCAATAATTTTGCAATTTATATATACAGCTATATTTTTCTAACTAGGTTATTTATATATATATATTAAGTAACTTATTTAGACAAATATTTAATAATTGCCAAAAATATATTTTTAGCTTTTTTAAAACTATGAGCGAGTATGAGACAGCTGGTATATAATGCAAATTTTCCACCCGCACTTCTGCTATATATAGTTATAGATATATATATATGTAAGCTATTTAACATGCCCATCCCTAGGCCAACGCTGACAATTTGAGTCTTAAATTTTAACACAATTGCCAAAATCATTTGCTGACACGCCTACCATACAACAGCCCCTCTTTCTACTCAAAATGAGCCACATGACAGCCACTAATCTGCACTTGTATTGACATTATATGGACATTTGTAATTTCCGGTGTTGCCATTTTTATGCGCCCATAAAAGCCAAACTTGCAACAATGCGGCACACAATGAGCCAAATGGCAGCGGCCCGGCCACGCCAGGCCAGCCCTTGACCATATTTTCATTCTTTTTTTTTTGTCAAGAGTCCCTTTTCCTGGCTTTCTTCTTCACTCCTTCGTAGATTGGCAGGATATGCGCCGAAAAGAAAACACAAAGGCCTGACAAAAAGTTGCCGAAGGCAGGCGTAGGCGGGGCAGTCAAGCAAGCAGGCTCGTTAACTATTAAAAAGGCAACCAAACATATGACACACACACTCGCAGACACAATAGCTGCCACACACACACACGAAGCTATTCAATTGTGTTTACGAGCGCGCATAAAAAAACTTTGAATTTTTATTTGCAACATGAATGCGTAAATATTGTTGTTGCCGTCGTCCTCTAATGAGGCAGCAGCAGCAGCAGCCGCCCTTTCAGCTAAAGGGTTGACAGCTCACACACACATTCACACACTCACACATGCACACACGTCTAGGCTTATTGGCTCTTAAGTATATAAAATACGCTTTCGACTAATTTTGAGCCAGCTGCAAATACTTTGACACATATGAATTTATAGAAGACACACACACAACACCTATACACACACGCACACACATGCACAACATATATACACACACAAACTTATATATATATATATAGTTATAAAGCAATTAACCAAATTGCTGTTTATTGGCTAGCAGGCAACAGCTGGCGGCAGGTGGCAAGTCGCAAGTTGCAAATCTAATTGCCAATTGCAACACACACACACACACACACACAATTCGTTTATGCTTAATCAAATGCGACCTTAATTAAAGCACCTGAATATTGCCAAACTTCGATATTTGGCTAATACGTTGCCTTTACTAAAGGGTTAAGGCAGTGTATGCGACCCGCATTTGCCTCTGGCAGACAAATAGCTATACACACACACACGCACACACACGTGGAGAGAGAGAGAAACATTTTTAGTAAAGTGAAAAGTCAATATTGTGGCTGGAGCTGTAAAATATTAAATGTCTTTGGCAAAAACCTAAAACCTAAACCTAAAATCGAAAACCGAAATTGAAACGTGAACCGGCCGCAACTATTTGCATGCAATTTGTTGCAAAATACAAAATAATCAAAGCAATGTGCATGCAAGCATGCAACCCAAGCAGCAGCAGCAGCTGAAGTAACAACAACAAGGGGTGGCGCCTAGCTAGCCACTTAGCAAACATCAACACCTGTTTAGGGCAGCGAACAGCAAGAGAAAGGGAAAGAGAGAGAGTCAGAGGAGCTGCAAATTGGCTTGTGGCAAGTTGTGCTGCAAGCAGCTACAACCAGCAACAACCGGTAACAACATCTAATCAATTTTCCACAATTGGCTGTAGCAAATGGAGCAGAGGCTGACCGCAGGGCCAATTGTCCCTACTCCACTCTACACCTCTACTCCTCTCTCCTTTCTGCCGCTTCTGCTTCCTTCACATTCTTTTGCCACATTTAGCTAAACAAATTTCTATACTGTTCTTAACTTCATTATGAGATTTGCTTAGGGTTTGTTTACCTATATACAGTCATGCATTGTGCAGCTGAAATATCTTCAACTCTCTCATCCTATGCCTCTCTGTTAGCTTATCTCTGTCTCACTCTCTGTGTCTTCTCTTTTTGCTTCACATATCTCATTCTATAATTGCAAATACCGGAAATATTATTAATTCAAAATGTCACTCAATTTATGCGCTCATTATCCTTGCTATAATTATCCTTGCTGTTGTTGTCTGCTGCATTTTCCGCTCTGTTTCCATATGCATATTGCCTAATTTGGCATTTCCAGCAAATTGTTACCATTAACCTGAATTGGACATGAACATATATATGTATGTATACATATACGATTACATATGTATTACACCCATTCGAGCCTAAACACTCAAAAGTATGCTACGCTAAATTGTGCACAACATTTAGTAAATTGTGTACGAATGAGAAATACTCTACTTATACAAGTAAAGAGCTGTGATTTGTTTAATACTAAATGAAAGCAATCTATTTACATTTTTACAAATTAATTTCACATAGTTTCACGACTTTTTTATTTTTAATTTTAATTATTTATTTTTATTTTTATTGTTAAATACTTTTTAATTTAAATTTTAGTCTGCTATTGAATATAAAATTTATTTGTCAATTTGTAAGTATTTTCTTAATCTATGTAGTTTCATATTAAATAAAAAATTCATTAAATTAAATTCCATAATTTTAAAATATTCCATCAACCCATACAAAATAAATGTTTAATGAATAAACTTGTTTACTTCAATCGGACAAATATCTAAAAAAAACTCCATCAATTACAATATTATATCATTTAAATAATTAACAGTATTATTTTAATGATAATTATATAAACTTTTACTGTTCTTTTTCATAAACAGAACAAAAGTTAATTAATTACATAAAACCACAAAAATACAATATTTAAATCAATTTTTCAAAAAAGGATTAAATGAATAGTGGATATATGAGGCAAAAAATGTGAAATGTGAAATATGAAATATGAGAATTATTTAAATGAATATTTAAAAAAATATATATATATATAACTTTAACCTAGTTGTATTTGACAGCAGCATAAATAATTTTGCGGCACGCAAACTTCAATTTCTTTTTTCATATATCAATATTATTTACACATATGTTGTATCAATTTGTGGAGAGTCACACAGCTGCCACAAAGTGTTGCAGCAGCATGTGGCAGCAGCTGCATTTGCGTTTAGCCTAATTAAAATTGTACGCCACGTGTGGCACGTATTTGTATTGTTGTTATTTTTTTATGTCAATGGAAAAAAATTACTTAATGATAAAAATGATAAGAGCGCTGCTAAGGGAAGGAGGTGAGGTAGAGGCGGGGCTTAGCCTGTTTTGAGCTTGGTTGACCTTTAATTATTTGATGGTACATACACACACGCACACATGTTGAACTTGCAACAGTCGTTATGCTTTTGGGACAAGGCACTTTCGCTTATTGAAAAACATTGAAAACTGCAAGTCGAGACACGGCAGACATGAATGTTTATTGATCGCCCAGGTAGATGCTTTTAAGGCCATCATAAAAATAATAATGATGCCAAGGCATGGCGATGGTGGTGGTGGTGGTAGTGATGGTCGTCGTGGCGGTGCTGGTGGTGGTGATGGTGGTTGTGTTGGTGTTGTTGCTGCTAGTGGCGTTGGTGGCGCCAACCAAGTGTAGGCAGCTGCACATGGAAATAAATATTTATATGCGCGCCATCTATAAATTGAAAGACCAGAAGAAGAAAAAACCTATACAGGTAAAGGGTTGTGCGCTAATGCCAATTCCAAGCGACAGGTGAAACGACAAGGAAAACAAGCAGCAAGGTGTTGAGCCAGGAGTGGGCAGGGCCAAAGATGCGGCTGTGGCAGGGGCACAGCACCAGCAGGACTTATGAGCTTTGGTGCACAGCATTTGGACTTGGACATTTTTACGATGTGATTTCACATAACCACAGCAGACGTGCAGACAACAGCGAGACAGACAGAGAGAGAGAGAGAGACACACAGAGCGAGGGAGAGAGAGAGCGCGAGAGTTGCAGACGCTTTGGTGATAAACATCGAAATTGCTGCTTAGCTGTGTGTGTGAGTGTAGCACGTGTGTGTTTGTGCATGCGTATGCTATGTGGCAGCCTGTGTGGCAGCAGCAACAGCTACCAAAATTTATTACACTCCAGCGGCACAAGCGAATTCTAATAAGCGAAATGCGACGTTGAGCTCGCGCTAATGTCCTGCAGCGAAATCAAACGGAATTACAGGCCGCATTACGCATACGCCCCCAAACATACATGCATGCATATATACACATATATATATATGTCTATATGTGTGTGTGTATCGTTACACAAAAGGGTTGACTATCATTTGTATGATATGATTTGATACAGGCACTCTATATACTTATTTTAGTTTGATTTCAATGTTTACGCGTGCATGACACAAAACCATTCATTTGCTGGAGGAAGGACATGGAATCCGATAGGATGACCTAGTCAATCGAATACTGAATACCCTAACAAGGCAATAATATATTATTTATTAATAATATATATTTTCTCTTTATGTATTTTAAGTAACACTTTAACATGTTATAAAATTTACTAAATATAATTAATAAATAAAAAACATTCAATTAACTCACCAGTTTTTTTTTAGTTCACCCGGATTTGATTTTCACATAACGAAAAGCAAAAGAAAATGCCTATGTCTGTAAGAAAAATAATAAACATTAATATATATGTAATCAATTTCTTATAAATACTATCTATATATACATATTAAATAATCAAAGAAATGACTAAGACTTTTACAAGAGAGTACACCATTCCAATAATATATATACAACTTAAGGCTATAAAAAGCAACTTACTAAATTAAACTAAACTAACTAACTGAAAGCAATGAGCCTAGTCCAGTTAGTCAGTTAGTCACTAGCTGCTTAAAATAAGCAAAAATTATAAAAAGATTAAAAGACTGCAGTCTAAATCATTGCAAAACTACTTAAATTTTCATGTAACTTCTAGCTAGGGCATAACACTCAAAATTGGGCAGAGAGTGAACGTTATCCATATGCCTTGAAGGATCGCTGTTGCTAGCATTTGGGGATGAGTCGCTGTGGATTGTCGCACTTGAGTTGATTTAATTCAATTCATGGACAGACAATGATTGCGTCAATTGCCGCATGTTTATCATTGTGACAGTTTTTCAACGAGAAAAAAAGATGTTGGTAGACCAAAAGTTGGCAGAAGCAAAAACTGGGCCATAGCCAAACCCCTTTATCTAGCTAGCTCGCTCTCGCTCTTTTCACTCTCTGTATGTGTGTGTAATGAGGGGGCGGTTAGCGGAAATTGTATGTAAGCATTTTAGTTTGGCGATTGTCTGTCGTCCGTCGTCTGTCGTCTGCCGACTCTGCTGAAAGTGTCTACAAATTGAGCGCATTATTTGCAGCCCAGTTGCTCCTTTTGCCAAAGGGTTGGCAATTCGGCTTGGCTCTTGGCCTTGTTTACATAATGGCCAGCGGTGTCAGTGTCACAGCATATAAACCTCTATCTATTTTTTTCTCTTCTTTTTTTTTTGGCTGGCCACAACTGTGCCAATTAGTTTTTAGAGAGCAGATCGCACACACACACATTGGCTGTAGAGGGCCCCGGGAGTGCAATAGTAGAGCGCAGGGTTTTCAATTACACATTATGGCCGTGGTAGCAGTAAAAGACTTGGCCCAAACCACAAACAGAAATTGGATTTGCGACTCTTCTCTTATTTTTACTTCGCTTTTATGTGCAGCAGACCAAGCCTCAAACCCTCAAAGCTCAGCTCGTTCAGTTTTATGAACTTATAAACAAGCGACAGGTTGGGTGAGGATGGGTGGGCGTGGCGGCTGGCCAGTTGCAACCCTTTTTCCTGTCAGCTGTTGCTGCTGCTGCTGCTGCTGCTACTGCTGCCTTTGCGGACTCTCTAGCTGCTTATTATGTGGATTATTAGAGGGATTTACTTGGCTGGCAAGTATTGCACTGCTACCAAAATCACATGCTGTAGATGTGTGTTTCTCATGTGTCTGTCTGTTTGAGTGTGTGTGTAGCATCAATGACATAAATAAAAAGATTTGCCAAGGATTTGCCACTGGGTAACCACACCAAACACAAAAAAAAAAATAATACAAAACCAACAAGCAACAGCTTCCGGCTCTGCCAAAAGGTGCCGTCAAATTGTGCCGTAAAAATACCGACGGGGACCCATAGCAGCCCCCTCTCCACACTTGGCTTGTTGCTTGTTTTAAAGGGTTCAGCACACTCGCTCGCACACAAACACACACACAGACACACATGCACAGTTGTGTGATTTACGCTGACACTAAAAGCTCAGCCAGGTCAATGTTTGTCTCAGGCTCTGGCCATAAATTGATAAACAGCTAATCGCAAATGCCAAAACAAAGTATAACAACAAATATCATACAGACAAATGGCAAAAACATTCATTCACTTATTACTGATAACGGCACTTCAAATTACCGCCTGTCATTTACAGTTTTTGAGCTTTGCGTAAACAATGACGTGTCGTAGACTTTCACTTTAAATCGCGTGTTCCCTAGTTAATCATCAAATTAACAAACAACACCCACTGTATGTACTAGTAGATGCCCTATAAGTGTATAGCAGACTTGCAATACTTTAAAAAATTTCGTTTCAAGGAAATTCTATAAATTAATTTTTACTTACAACACAATTAAAATAAATAAATGCCTACATATAGATATTTACTAAATATATGTAGTATGTATGCACATACTCCCCTCTTATATTTATTTAATAGACTTCAGCCTCAGCTAAAATAATATGCTCATCGAAACAACAGCAACAGCAAGGAGCACGCAACTTTTTACATTCTCACGCTCCATTCCTCTTGTACGCTTCTTGCAATGAGATCTAATGCGTTTTACTCTCCTACTACACTACACTATGCTCGCTCTCTTTTGTGCCTACAGTCTGTAACCGAAGAAAGCAACGGGATCAATACGAATGAGCTGTCAAAAGGGACCGACTCAATTTGCCTTAACATTAACATTCACACTAAAAATCAGTTAGTCTACCAATGCAAATATACGAGGTACACTTTGAAGAGGAAAGAAAAATAAGAGAGTAGCAAAAGAAAGATATCAACGGCAAGCCGAAAATGAAATGTCATTGCCAACTTATAACAGTATGTGTAACATATTTAATGAAAAAATTTAAATACAATAGCAGACACAAATAGATAATTGAATGTATTTTAGGCAATTGGGATTACCATATACATCAATATATCAAAGTTAAGATAAATATTCAAATTAAAAAGTGGATTTGTAGCCAAATTTTCGTAAATACAAAAAAAATAGTAAAACACAAAAGGCGAATAATGATTGAACTATTATCAAATGACAATAAGCAAACGGACACCTCTCCAATATAAAGAGCTTAACACTATTAAATTTGTAAAATTTTGCAAAACTAACAACGCGGAAGACACGGCCGATCAACAGGACTGACGCGCACTGACTAATCGTCTCATTAGTTTTGAGCCTACGCTTAGCTAGCACTCACACTTAAACAACAACTCTAATTTAACTCTTTTGCTTCACACCATTTCCAATATGCGCTCTCTGCTGGATACACGACAACTGGATCAGAACCCTATAGCTCTCCCGCTCGAACTCATACCTCACAGAATGCTCACTCTCTGTTGCGCCTGTAGTCTTCAAAACAAATTATTATAACGGGATCAACTGGAATGAGTAAATTATCTTCTGCATTTACAATATCCACGCTCTATGACTTACAAGTCCCCTACTCTCCCGCTCCACATTACATATTGATATATATGAGTTTTATTGTTTGTTATCAGAAAAAAAGTAATAATGATTTAATTAATAAGTAAGCGCTGTCCTCCATTCAGTGTGTAATTATATATTTTAATCTTTATTCCCATGTTATTTGAATACAATGTTGCAAGCTGATTAAAATAGTTGCTGGGCACTGGCAGAGGCTGGGTCAGGGTGAGGCACAAAGGGGATCCATTTACGTATGTATTTTTTTATTATTAATTTTTCACGTGTTTACTGATAAGGCTAATCTATTTATTGTAATGCCCCAAATCAGTCTTGAGCACACGCCACCGCGAATAGGCTATATCCCAGTCGAGAAATGCGCCCACAATATGTCTGACATTTTGATCCGTATCATCGTATCCCGTACGGCCGTGCACCATGCGCACGTTATCAAAGGTTAGAACATCACCTGGCGTTGTCTTAAACGTGCATGCCTGCTCGTTGGCCAGCCGTATAAACAATGCCATTGCCTCGTACCAGGGACGCACCTGCTCGGCAGGTACACTAAAATGGCTGTCTCGCTGTGGAATGCTGTGGTTGATGCGCACGTACCGTCCATTGGCATCCAAGCTGTAGAGCAGGTGGGCACGTCAATAAATGGAGAAAACAAAAGAGTTATCAAAGCATTGCTACTCACTTGATAACGGGCGCCCGCCAAATGTTATGAAACTTCAGGTGCTTCTCACTACCAATGTCCGCCCAATCTACGGGCGTTTCGCTGAGCACCTTGAAGGCGCCCGGATAACGTTGGCGCAGCAGCTCGGCGACATAGAAAGCATCGCTCAACAGATTCCAGCCACCAGGTGAATCCGATTGTTGCAGCGTATGCAGCAGCGTTATGCTCGGTTTGTACTCAAAGTAGGGCATATCTGTGTGTAGTGGCAGCGGTTCGGCTAGGTAGGCATAGTTACTGGCACCTGGCTGTGCCTTGACACTCCACTCATCGCCGTAAGTGGTGCTGCGCATGAAGCCCACCCGATTGCACAGATCACGCAGCACATTCGCCTCCAGTGGCGCCTGCCTAACCAGCGCCAAGCCGTAGACAGCCAAGTGGTGCAGCCAGTGCAACAGCGTCTCATCATTGTGCAACAGATCGTCATATAGAAACTCGCGTTGTATTAGCTGAAACTCTTTGCCGCACCAAAGTCTCTGTTCCGGGCGATAAGAATCGCGCAAATAACGCGCGCGATTCGCATGCGAGAAATCGCGTTCCTTGAGCCAACTCAACGCATAGCTGGACTTGTGCCCATCGGACCAAACGATTTGCAGGCTTTTACGCTCTGTGCACCAGCTAAGCTGCAGCAGTCGCACCGTGGGGTCCAAGTAATTCCAACCATGCGGCAGACGACTGCGCGTCTGTTGCATGTAGCATACGTTGCACTGGCAATTGTCGCGCAGCCAAATCTCGGGAAACTGTAAAGCAGGCGAATCCAGCGACAGGCGCAACAGCACCAGCTGCTGCTGTAAGTCTCGACTGACCTGAACGCAGGAAGTGCTAGAGCTGTTGTTGGTCAACATCTTTTGCGATCGGGCAACGCGCTGCGAATGAGATGAGTTTCGGCAGCGGCAGCATCAGCAGCTGAGCCGACGCATCAGCTCAGCGCCGCATCGGCCCATGGTTGGCTACAATGGACACGTGGCCCTCTAACAGCATTGAGATTATTGCTCGACGTGGCTCGCCTGATGCCAGCTCGAAGTCGAGCACTTATCAATCCTTTGTGATAGCAGCCAGCCAGCGCCTTGTTTGCTGGCTCAGCAATCAATCAGAGGGGTAACGATTTTTAGCTCTTAAAGACTTGCTATGAATCTTTAAGCTGTCTCTCACATGCACACACACACAAGCACCATACACACACACACAAACACACTCACGTAGAGCAATCTATGCAAAATTAAAAATGCAAAATTAATTTTTTGCACAAAATTGCGCACGCTTGCAAAATTCTGCATAATTGTTTGTCATCAGCAGCCAGCTGGGAGTCCCTTTCTCTCTCGCTCCCTCTCTCTCTCTTGCCCGGTGACGAGACTAGGCTGTCTGACACTGCCCCTCTCTCTGTCTCACTCTCTCTGTCACTCTTTCTGCCTTGCACTTCATTGAAATGCCGTCAATCATTGTTAGGCACATTGATCACTTCATGCATGTTGCCACATCCATCTTGCCCCATGTTGCCTGATTGCAATATCCCACTTCTGACACAACACAATAACCAGGCAGCACACACACATACATGCATATATATAAATTTATATATATATATAGAACAACAACTGCAAGTCTATAGCGCGATTTTTAATTATCACTTTCGCATTTCACACACATACACTTATATATGCACACAGACAAATGCATTTGTATCTGCATCTATCTATCGCTTGGGTATCAAGCGCCTTTATCCATTTCCATTTTCATTCAGCTCGCTTTCACGCCTGGAACAAAGAAACACAATCCGTGAATGCTCAGCTTTTAGCTTTGCCAAGTGTATTTACACTCTCCAACAAAATTAAAGTCGAGCATCTCACTAATGTCAAGTTTTTAGACTATTTGAACATAAAAGTGATCATATAGAGAACTATAGAGAACATAGAACATAGAGCATAGAACAGAGACCACAATAATACAGGGTATAACTATATAAATAATTACTATTATTGCGTATTTTGAATGTGTTTATTGCTAAAATCCATAGCATACTTTCTGGAGCGCATCAAATTAGAATTCAAATCAAATATTTCTACGTTCTGATTAGAAATAATAAAAAAAAAGAGTATTCGTCGGGCGTTCTGCATGGCTGCACTCAGGCAAAAACTGTTCATTTCGCTGGGCCATTTCATAATTCTATGGAATGTTTTATGCATTATATATCTGAAGAGATGAGAGCGGGCGAGACGGATAGGCAGAGAGCAAGATGGGGATGGAGGCTGGGTGGCAAGGAAGGCAGGCTGCCGCTGGCAGCGCGCAACAACCCAAAGCCAGAAACTTTATTGTTTTCAATTAAAAACATTTTACATGCAAAAACATGCGCATCTATGTAAACGAGTGCCTCGATCCATTCATAGGACTTAACAAACAAACAACAACAGCAACAAGAACAACGAACAACAAACAAATAACGAAAAATCATCAAGAACAACGCACAATTGCAATGAAGTGAAATGTAATGAGGTGTAATGAAAATGCATTCAAGTGTTGCGCCTGACAGTTTTCTACCTGCACTTAACAATAATCATAATGAACAGCAACAATTACAACAACAACAAGAACTGTCAGCAATTACAACAACAAGAGCTTACATCTGCTGCCATATAACAATCCAAAAGCTATCCATGGAGATATCAATTACAACCTTTCTATGCCATCTCTGCTAATGAATTGGCCTCTTGCCTACATAACACGAAGTCCAAAAATCTGTATATATATAACGTATATATATACTGTAATCTGTTCCATTAAATGTATTTGCTAATTGGGTTTTATTAAGCTTCGTTTAGCTTACTTGAAACACTTATTCAAATTGCACCACGTTCAGGTGTAGTTCATCGATTTTCTCACAGCCAATTGCTTGACCGAAAATATACCCTGTTAATTATGTTTAATAAGAGTTAAGCTGTTCTTTCTATAGAGTTCGAACTCTTGACTCTGATTTGTCTGAAAGCCAACTAAGTCATCATCAAACTAAAACCTACAGAATTTGTACTTTAATCCCATCTGGGCTTGAGCCTAGCTAACGTTCTCTCATCATCACCATCCTTATAGATCCCGCAGAATTTGAACTCACATTCCTTACATGCACAGCAGCGTACGTAGGGTCAAATACCTTCTTAGCACTGGACACTTATAACACTATACAACAGCATGCTACCCTGTTCAAGTTCTTACGTAAGTATGTCAATTCAGATACTTCATTAACAGCTAATCTTCAATAAAACTATAATCAAGTCAATTGCAATTTAAAGTCCCACACACCCACTCACTCACTGCTACCAATTACAGGGTATATATATATATGTTGATAGCCGTAACATTGCCTCGAAAATTGTTTGATATTCATGTTTATCAAATCGCACTCGAGTGGCAAATAATTCTAGACTCATATGAATGCAAATCCAATCAAATCAAAATAAATCAAGTCAAATCAAATCGAAACGAATCGAAACGCAGCAGTTTGTCGTGCTGGCTGTAAAGCAACCTCAACTGTTGACATTTTGTGAACGCGCAGGTTTTTGGGGCCATTTTATAGAAAATTATTAATGAACTCCAAAGCGCAGCTGAGCGGAAATGCGGTCTATCAGCCAAGCAGAAAGTGTCTAAATATGAGAGTGCGTGTGTGTGTGTGTGTGTGTGTGTGTGTGTGTGTGTGTGTGCTGCTGCCGCTGCTGCTTGGTGTTGGGCATAACAATGTTGGCTAACGGTGCGCACAATGGGCGTGCTTTAGGCCTAATTAGCCTCGTGGGCAGCATCAAAAGACCCCAAACCACACAAACAGGCAAACAGGCGCCATGAGAAGCGCATAGAAAGGCCGAACGAATCGGCCTCTATAAATAACAAAGGCAGAACGCATAATTAGGCAAATGCTGCTGCTGCTACTGCTGTTGTTATTGTTGTTGTTGTTTGGCACACTTGAAATAGCGCAAATTGGCGCGTTTTGTGGTTCTGTGAGCCACGCCCACACTTGAGCCACAGCCGCTGCGACTGCACTTCCGTTGCGACCGGAAGGCAGGAGCCAGAAAAAAAAATGCAAAAAAAAACCAAAGTACCCGTTGTCAAAATCCTTAAGTGGCAAACGGTCCGGCGCCAAGATGTGGCCGCACCCACAGTGGGACACATAAATAAATGCGCCAAACAAATCCGTAAATATGATTAAGTGTCAAATTTATTTACTGCTCCCAGGTTGACTTTAAAAAAAAAGAAGGAAAATACCCACATACATATAAAAGCGGACTGCTTTTTGAAAGCCCAGCGGGCCGCGGCTTATGCGCCACCAGCTGGCAGCTGCCACGCCCTCCGCCTTGAGGCTTAATATGTGGCACTGTTGTCGCTGGCGGGCAACTCGATTACAATTACGTGCGCTAATTGCACTTTAAACGCGTCCAAGCTTGTCAACGGGCAACGCTTCACATCCGCCGCTCCCCCGTGCCCTTCACTTCCTGCTGCCCTCTTGATGCAGCCCGCACATTTTTGCTGCCACTTTTCACAGTTTTGCCTCTTATTTTCCTTTCTCCTTTTCCCCTAATTTTTCTTTTTTACCAACGCTTTTTTATGGCATTTCCTGCAGCAGCAGCAACTTACAACTACATAAATTTGCAAACATCATGTTCCATATACATATATATATATATATATATATATATGTATATATAATTTGTTAGGTTTGCTGCATGCAGCCAGGTGGCAGGTGGCAGCACTACTTGTATTATAATAGCCTGCCACACGGCTTTCCACTAGACGTCGCCGCTCGGCCGTAATTCAAAGTGACGCTAAATTTAGTTTAATACACATGAAAACCCACTGTGGAATAGAACATTTTTCGCCTTTAGCTTGCGGCGAAATCAAATGAAAGCTCATTTTATACAATTTAGCGACTTTTCAATGCATGCTGTGTTATAATTCTCAACTAGTTTAAGAGAAAGACAATACTTATCGAATAAGAAGTGTCTGCAAAAAGGACTTAATGGCTTAAGTAATAAAATTTAACTAATATATAATAAAAAATAAAACTATAATAAATAATAATAATAACACAAAAAAATTAACATAAAATTTTTCCCATTTTCTTTACTCTCAACATAAGTAATAATAAAATTAAACTATAAAACTTTTAAGAAACAAAGTTATAAATATTTTCGAATAGCGTATAGAAATGAAATAAGTATATATATATATATTTTGTTCCATTTTTTTTCTTAGTCTTAGATTAATGTGCTTTCAAATCATTCGCAAAATACAGCATAAAGAAAACGTTTTTTAAGCTTTAATGAGCTTTAACAAAAACAATAAAAAACTATAAAACAAATAATATATATATATAAGCTCACCTATTCATGGTCCTTTTATAATATAAATTGATTTTTTTAAATAACTTTCTCCCACATCAAACTAATAAAACCAAAAATAATCTAATCAGCCGTTGCCTAGGCTTTCATATAAGCTCCAACTTATCTAACTTAGTCTAACTTAGTTGCTTAACTCTACTCATATTAAGCACTAGTTGTACAAATTTCCGCTCTTGAACACTTGAAAGAAAGCAAAAAAAAAAGAGAAAAAGATTTGCACAATAGAGTTTGCACCACTGTGCATGTGCAATATAAATAGCTGAACTGCCTGGGCTGTAGCCAGCAAGTGGCCCCTATAATGGCTCAAGGCGTAAGTCCATAGCCCTACGCTCTATGTTCGCCTGTCCGCGAGTGCCTATACGCCTGACTGGCAACCCCAGGCGCTGGGAAAGGGCCCCACCTGTTCCACATTTTGCTCTTTTGCTCATTTACACCTTTTATTACGTATGCGTGCGTCGTTGGCGGCAGCAAAGTTTGCAGTTTAGTTTGCCATTAACGTGGCCATAAGCGTTGGCCACACGCCCAGCCAAGTTGAGCTGCCTGCCAGCTATTCATATGCAAAACAGTGCAGCGAGGGCTGTCACACTAGTTGTGGCTGTCTAGATAACAATTTGTTGGCAAAGTGTTCGAGCAGCTCCACCTGAATCAGAGCCATGCATTTATGGCTCAATGCATTGCATTGTGTGTATATGTGTGTGTGTGTGTGTGTTGTATGTATATATATGTGTGTGTTTGTGTTGTATGTATATGTGGGGGTGTGCGTGCTGTCAAAACCGAGCTGTGTTTCTTAGCTAGCTGCTTGCGGGCAAAACTTTTTAATGTGAAAAGTGCAAAGAAAGTGCAAAGACACACACGCACACACACACACTAACATACACACACACACGCATGTCATTTGGCTGGCTCGCTGAAATGTCACTGCATTTTAATTTACTGCATACCTTGAGGCGACTCGAGCTGGGGCTTGCCCGCTATGGCAGCAAGTGGCAAAGTCCAATGTACGCTGACTTGTTGCCTACCACACACATACACACACACACGCACACACACATTTTGCATTTTACTGCAAATTAAAGGATTTCTTGTGCCTTTTGCCAAGCTGACAACTTAAGA
The DNA here is from genome assembly GCF_003285905.1 of Drosophila hydei. Taxonomy (NCBI): domain Eukaryota; kingdom Metazoa; phylum Arthropoda; class Insecta; order Diptera; family Drosophilidae; genus Drosophila; species Drosophila hydei. The sequence continues at coordinate 4,121,775 of NW_022045833.1, read as the reverse complement.
TACTTAGGCATAAAAAGCCTGTCATACCGTGTCTGCCAGGCCAGCGCGACATATGTGTATGGGAGTATGGGTGCGTGGGTGCGTGTGTGTGTGTGTGCGTAAAGAGAATTAAGTGCACTGCGCTTTGTTGAGAATCACTCGAAACAAAGCCAAGAGCTGCTGCGGGCACAGCGCCCCTACAAGCTGCCATAGCTAGCTCTTGCTCCACGCCGGGGTCGTTCGTGCATCGTCAATGCCACGCCCACTCTCTAAACTCACATATATATATTTATATATATATATATATATATATATCTACATGCTTATATATATATATATATGTTTGTTAGACAGTGCCAACACCTTTTTCGCCTGCGTCCATTTTATTATTTGTCTTGATTATTATTTTCCATTTGCGGCAAAATTAAAATACAACAAAAATTGTGTTTTATATACATAAAAAACGAGAATAAAAGCAACAACAAATGCAAGCGCCATTCAGCCGCAAAGCTGCCACAAACAACAACAAAGTGGGAGCTGCAGCAGGGGCGCCTTAGTGCGCTTGAATAATGTGAAACTGAAAACTTTTCATCAAAAATCAGCCAAGGGCTAAACTGGACGTGAAAACAGGCAGTCAGCTCACCCAACCAGCCAGCCCAGCCAGTCGGACAGTCAGCTGCCCCCTGCACCATTGGCCCCCCTCAACATCTTGGCAGCTAGAAAAAAAATAGCATAGAAGAAGAAACTCTGACAGGCTGCCATGAAAAGCTACGCTTTGGTGTGACAAATCAAAGACTAAAACAGTCGCTTTGGTTAGAGAGCACAAAACAACGCACGGTTCGTCGGCGTCGCAGTCGACAACAACTGCTCCTCCTCAGCCGCGATTCCTGCCCAAGTCCAATAAGAAATGCCAGTGCAGTAATATGAGCTATGGCTGCATAGCTCTGCTACGAGTGGGCAAAGTGGAAAGGGCCCGCTGCAAACATACGACTGTATAACCTGCTTGGCTTGCCAAACTGATTGAGTGAATGAATAATTAAATGATTGACTGTTTAAACGAGTAAAAAAAGAATGCACAATGGTTGGGAAGCTGAATAAATTAAAATAATAAATAAAATATTTTAAGCATCAATCAATTACTGAGTCTCTCTGTCAATCAATTAGTCAGTCAGCCATGATGCTTGTTTACAAATGGAATTGCGACTGATTGATAGAGCTGATTGATGCTTAATGATCAACTTATATTCTGAAAGTATAGATAGGTTTATAGTATATGGCATAGTACGCTTGAGCTAGCATAGTATAGTATAGTCTAGTATAGTAATTTTTCTTTATATATAGTAGCTTGATCGTACTGTTTAATTGATTAATGAAACCTAATCAGCACACACAGCTAGTCTCAAGAGTTTATGGAATGCTTGAATCTCTGTCTAATCTGTTCACAATTAATGTCTATGTATAAACGACATTAAAGACTATTTCGCCCATTAAATCATGAATTCATTATATTTATATCTATATGCAAAATACATTCTATTTAATGTTTAGCTAACAAAGAGCTTTTTTCACTAAATATAACTAATATTCATGAGTTCTCGTGATAGCTTAAATAATTTAAATGCACAATAAATATATTTCCCTCTCTCTCTGAATCCAAATCTAATTTTATTTGAAAAACCTCCATTTATAACATGTAATTATTACAGATTTGTTGTTTATTTATGTAACTTTTTCAAGCTTATGAATAATAATTTTTTGTGTTCTTTAAAAAAATATCTTTCACTTTATGCATTTGCAGTTACAAGTAGCAAAAAAACAACAGTAACAACAACATGATGCTGCATACCTTTTTGAATGGGACTCGTCTCTAATCAGAGCGCGCGCCTGCAAACAATGGGAACAGCAGCAGCCGCAGCGGCAGCAGCCCGCACCACCCGATGCAGCACCAACCAAAACCCACACTCATCCTTAGTGCGAGCTGCTGCCACCACTGTGAGGTTGCTTTTAGGGTTGTGCGGGCGGCATTGTAATGAAAAAGGGGGACAACAGCAGTGGCAGGAGCGAATGCTGTTGCAGGGGGCAGATTGCGGGCTGTTGCTGCTGCTGCTGCTGCTTGTTGCTTTTGGCATTGTTCCTGCAGTTGCACATGCGATGCTTTATATATATATATATTTAGCCATATATTTTACTCAGCACAAATTTATTTGCGGCTGCAATTCCAATGCCTGCCACCACACGCTCTGCCCCTGCTGCTGTCTCTATTCGTGCCCCTGCCCCTTTAGTTGCATTTGTTATTGTTGCGGCTGTAGCTTTGGTTAATGCTTTGCATTTTGTGGCCACAGTGTGGCAAAAAAAAGATGCCCCTCTCTATTGTTGTTGTTGCCCAGTGCTCGGCATTTAAGTGAATCCTTGAGCAATTTGTCAGCGGCTTTAAAGAGCTGCCACGCCCACTTGAAAGCTGCCTACTGCCAGCATGTTAATTGTTTTTGTAAAGTTTTTAATAACTGCAGGCAGGCAGGCAGGCAGGCAGCAGGCAGGCAAACAGTCTACAGGACGAGCTGCCAGTCAACAGTTTGGCCTGCCATCAGTCTCATTATTTATTTGTAATTTAATAAACCAAACGACGCTGGGCGAAGTGGTGTGGGTGGTGTCAAGCGTGTGCCGCCAACCCTTGCGCGCCCCAAAGCTAACGAGAATACTTCAATCTCTAACCCCTTGCCCGGCCCACTGATTACATTTGCTTGCCAGCAATTGATTTTATGTGAAAACTTTAGATTTTTATGACTTTTTTGGCTGCCCCAGGAGCAAAAGTTATATGTATACATATAACTTATTTCTAAATATATATATATATATTCAGTAGTCAGCTGGAATTTATTTGCCCTTGCGCATATTTTAATGAGGCATTAAAGCGTGATGCTGATTCCAACACACACACACACGTACACTCGTGTAATTTATGAGCAACTAAATATTTGCACAGGCTGTGAGTGGGCGGTTGGCCTGTGGGCGTGGCTCACCACCCATCCCACAATTTTAGCCTGGCCAAATGTTTGCCTGCGTTTGCCGTTTTTAACACTCGATTACTTTAAATGCTTTTGCTGCTTGCTCTGCATTTGACTTTGCCTGTCAATATTTGCCTTTGGCTTAACTAGAACACACATACACACACACACACACACACACACACACGCATACACACTCTCCTTGCTCTAGCTCTACATATAAAATTTGCTTGGCTAGCATCAGCATATTTTAGCTGGCACTTTGTTTGCCCAGCTACCCCATTGGACTTATGTAATGAGTATTTGGTTACACAAATCTACCCCTCCCCCTCTCACTCTACCGCCCACACCAAGCCATCCTGCACACTCTATCTACCAGTTACCAGCTGACAGCTGACCCCGCACACAGCTTATTGAAATTCTGCTTAAATTACTGAGCAAATGGCTCATTTATCAAGTGGCATTCGCTGCTGTTCAATCCATTGACAACTTGGCCAACAACCCAATTATGCGCTTACAGCGCGACCTGTCACACACTGACAACAACAACAACAACAACAATAGCGCGCGCACACACACACACATACCCACACTCAGTTGTGTCTCGTGTGGCATCACATGCAGATTAGCCGCATGTTGTTCCGTCTCGTCCATTGGAAATTGAATTAAAAATGATTTAAGGCAATTTACGTTTGAAAGTTAACCGAGCCCCACAACAAGCGTCGCTTGTCGCTCTACCCCTCTCGCTCTAGCTCTGCTACCCTCGATCCTCTGGTCTGCTTTTTGGACACGTCACTTTCAACGCCGGCGGGCGCATAAATTAAAATGTTTGCGTCATGAGGCAGCGAGTGTTGATTGCGTTGCTGCAACATGAGCCACTGCATCATGCATCAGCCAATCTCTACCCCGCTCTCTTTCGGTCACACTCACTTTCTCCCTCTCCCTCTCTCTCTCTCTCTATCTCTCCATTTTCATTGCGACGTACTGTTTGGAATTTCGGTATTTTCGCTTATTATGCGCATATTTTTGATTCGATTAACTTGCTAACTGTTTGCGGCACTCGAGATTTTGTTGTTTTTTTTTTTGCCAACTCCCGGTTTGATTTGCGATCAATGAATAATTATTATTTCGAATTATAAAATATATTAAACAATTTATATTCAGGTAAAACAAATCACATGATAAGATTTAATACTTGATGCAACTAGAGAGAAAGAGTAGTTTGAATAACTCCTCTTGAAAAATTGAATGAGAGAGGCAGAGATATGAAAGTAAAGATTATTTACTATAGAGAAAAAGAGAAGACAGAGAATATAACAAATAGTTATATTCGTAAAAATCGACAATATATTAAGTTTACTTGAACAGAAGATGATAAAGTTATAGTAAAAAAAAAAATAAAATTGTTTGGGCACCTTAAGTCTATTTAAAATTAAGTGCAATAAAAAATACAAAATATTTTTAACTCTTTAAGTGCATTAAACTTACCATAATTTACTTATTAACAATTTCAAAACACTTCAAACTCCAGAAACTAATATATATATATATAAAATTAAACTTTAATCAACAAGTTGTGCACTCTGCTTGCACTTATCTAGCTAATCCGATTCAATATGTTGCATGCAACACACGCGCGCCTTAGTCAAGACCAAGTTTGAAGTCTAGACCAGGTTCAATTGGTTCCTAGTCCCACCTTTATGCACAGCTGCAATGGCGACAAATATTAATTTTGATGATAAAAGTATAGTAATTGAGCCCCATCTCTGTCTCCGTCTCTGTCTCTGCCTGTTTGTTGAAAATAAATCGCAGCTCTGGCTCCGTGCGCTGATCCTACGTGGGATGTCATGTATTTATTGTTGTATGCGTTGTGCGTTTAATGTCACTTGATTTACATTAGTTTGAGCAGCGCAAAAAAAAACGGATACATAAAAACAAAAACAAGCACGTAAGAAAACAAAAGAAACGAGCAAAATAGCAAATTGAATTTGCGGCACTTTGTGTTAAAATAATAAAAAGGAAAAAGGGAAAAATGGCGAGAAAAGCAGATGAGAACAAGTCCTAACTGCTAGATACTCTGTTATTAACTGATACAAACAAAAATTAGAGATGAATAGATATATTCAGGTATATATAAATAAAGATATATTTTCTATATATATCTACGTTGTACACATGATTAAACCTTAATTATTCTTTAGAGATAAAGTTAGGTGTGTTAAAATACACAAAATTGGAGATATAATTTAAATTATTTAGAACAAACGTATGAAATGTTTTAAGAATATTTAATTTGTTTAGATTTTTTCCTAGAATTTCTCTTCTACAGTGCTTTATCTTAGTTCAAAATAAAAATTATAATTCATTATTACATGGAGGATTTTTAATAATTTTTGCATAATTTTTTTTTATATATTCAGCCAGGTAAAATTATAGATTCACTAATTATAGATAGATTAAAGCAGACTCTGTATTCACACCACCGATAGATGGATTCAATATTATATTATAATCATGCTACCTATAGAAACCAATATACCTCTTGAAACACCTCAAGCAGCGCATTTTAAATGAGTCCCGCCAAGTGCTCGACACAATATGCAAATAATCTAAAAATTTATAGGCTTTTGTTGGACTCCCACAGCGATTGCTGCGGCTGCTACTGGGCATCAGCTGTTGTGGCCTTAAGTTTGAGTGGCATGCGGGTAAGCTTAAGGCTTATTATCTTTTTATGAACTGAACTTCGTTTTGGATTGGCCAAGCTTTTGCGTTCTTGGCTTAAGGCTGTGCACGAGATTGTCGGGCTGGGTGTCTTACGCATGATTGATGCGTTGCATGTGTAGTTATCAGAGCCTGAACACAGAACCCAGGACTCCGAGCCAAAGGCAAACTTGACATTTCTTCAATTCGAATTGTGGGCTAAAGTTCAAGGCGTGGCATTTTGATAGAGGGTACGGGCTTCTAGTATAGAGGGTTGGCTGGCTAAATGAACAGCTTCTATGCATGTTGCTAAAAATCCATTAAAACACTTGAGATCTGCTGGCAGACGCGACGCGAACGCGAACGCGAATGCGACTGCGACTGCGACTGCTCTCTAAAAAGAACAACAACGAAATGCATTTCCGTTTATAGTAAAGGCTGCTGTTGCTGTTGCTGCTTTGAAGGCTGCCAACACTCAGACACAACAGCACTTTCCACCCACACCCAAAATTTAAGAAAAACCCCTAAAGAGGAGCACATTAAATGTTATTGATATTGCAATTTTTAGCATTTTTTGTAATTACAGCAAAAAAAAGAGAGAAAATGCTTGCCAGCTATATCAAACAGCCATCAATTGTCTGGCCCAAAACCTTGAGGCTGATTCCTTTGCAGCAGCAGCAGGCGACTGCTACGGCTGCCAGGCGGATAACTGTCTAAATGACACTTAAGCATGTGTTTAAACATGCCAAGCACTTGCCTCACTCAAACTATGCAACAAGCTGTGGCAGCAACAGGGTTGACAGCATCACCAAAGTTCAGGCTTGATGCTGCTGTCGATGCGCTGATAAGTCTTTAGTCTGTGGCCCCCTCCGCCCACATACACACACATACATTGCTCTATATACAAGTGTGCGTGTGTGTGTACGTGTGTATGCTGTTTGCCGCATCTTGCATCGTCTCGAGTTGACTGCGAAGGCAAGTGCCAATGTTGCCAATGTTGTTGGGTAAACTCATAATTGGAATTAATTATGCATTCGCACTTTGCGGACAACTTTTCGAGTGGTTTGAGTGGTTACTAGGCTAAGTGTATATGTGTGTGTGTGTGTGTGTGTGCTGCTTTAATTGTCCTGGTGTGGGTCGCTCAATGCCTAACTAGATAGCAGCCACAAGCAGTTTTAGCCAGCAAGGGTTAAGTGCAAATTGCAGTTATCGTAAGTATTGTCCAACACTGGCTAAAACTAGACAACTTCTCACAGATCAGCAACCAAAATGATATGCCAGCATATCAAAGCTGAATAAAAGCTAGACTCAAAAAGTTTCATCGCAATCTGAGCTTTAAGTTTAAGGCTCTTTTCTATGTGCAGTCAAGCTGAAACTTTGGATCAATTATAATTTTACCAGCTTTTTCACTAAAATATATCATTATTCACAGCTTTAATGTCCTTAAAAAAGCTGCTAAGTTTTCTAAAGCGTTTGTTAGGCGGAATTTAATGAAGTATATTAAATTATAACAATTATATATTTATTGAACTAACTGTATTATTTCTGAATTATATTTATACTCACGTTATTTTCTTATTCGTAATTAAATTATGGAATTGCAATCAATGCCAATATTGAACCGTTTTCAATATTTATTTTGATCATAAGCAAAGCTTTATTAAATTTAATTATAAAAATTTTTTTCTACAAATATTTTTAATTGATACAAATAGTTATATACATAAACATATTTTTAAATTTAATTAATATTAAACGCAATTCAAAATATTAAAAACAAATCGTCTACTTGAATTCGACAAGCATAAGAAATAAATCAAAAAGTAACTTAATATTACAGTTAAATAAAATATATTGCCAAAGTGTAACGGACATTTAACAAGCATTTTCTCTCTTTTAAAAGCCAACTTATTCAATTAGTTGGCAGCATTTTGTTAGCTCAACCGGCACATTTATCTTTTCGCTTTTGTTTTCCCAGCATTTTTTATTTTTTTTTGTTTGTGCCATTTGGCATATTTTAAGCTGTGTAATTTGTAGCTGCTTTATGGCCAGGTACTTGGACTTGAGCGTTGCCCACACCTGAGTCCAATAAGAATAGTGGTATTCCTTTCATATATATATATATATGTATATATATGAATTAGTGTGTGTGTGTGTGTGTGTGTGGGTGTTTCTATTGTGTGGCTGCTTTGTTATGGATTCTTGTAAAATGTTTGAGGCTTTATTAAGCAGCTACTTACATATGTTGCACAGCATGACAAGCTGCAAGGAAGGAGACAGAGGTAGTAAGGGAAGATAGTTTACAGTGAACGGAAATTAATTAAATTTCGACTGCAACATGACAATGCGAAATGACAATGGCAGTTTGACGATAAGAGCGATAAGCGCTAATAAAACGCAATTACCCCAATTGCAAATGCAATGCCAAGAATATCGCAATGGACAATGCCTGCCGGCAGTTTCAGCTTCTGCTGCGTGCCTCTGCCTCTGCCTCTGCCCCTACCTCTTCATTTGGCTGTTATAGTTGTAGCTGAATGCCCCCAGTGGGCATTGCGTACTGTCAGTTATTTCAACGCTCCATTTCATTTGTTTTGACAAGCCAAAGACTTAAATCACAAATGACTTGTGGAACGGAAAAAAAGAAAAGCGTAAAATGAAAATGGAATTGGAAAAGCGCGAAGAAAAATAACAAAAGCCGCAGCCGCGAAATGAGTGAAATGCCAAAAGCTGGACAATGCCAAGCCAGCTCCAAACCAGCTGCAAACGTGCCAACACTCCGCTGTCCAAATCGCAGCCTGCGTCGCACTTGAAGTCTCAGTCTGGCTGGGTGCGGCGCGTGTCATGAGCAAACAAGATAATATTACAGCCAGTCAACGCAAATTGAGCAGCTTGACGATGGTGCATGAGAAACGCATTCCCCATTTTAAATACCCTATTAAATTAATGAAAGACAGAATGAGTTGCTTATATGAGAAACTTGTGCTACATTCTAGTAAATCGAAACATGAAGTTAAGGGATTCTCAAAGAAATTTCGTAGAACTAGATATAATATCTTCCTTCTCGAATCATCTACACTATATGATATATATCTGTAGAGCATAATGCACACATATAACTAAGCCCCTAGAACACTTTCAGTATTATGGATTTACATACTTAAGGTATATAATTAAAAATTTCATTTCAATAACAACAAAATTGTGTTTACTTCCAGGGTATCTTTCAGTCAATCAGCCGTATTAAAATCACTTAATTTTGGTTGCTTTTGTGGCACAAAATGCAAATGAAAACGTCTCAACTTACGCGTTGACTGGCCACAGCCAAATTTGTTGGCAAGCCGGAGGGGAGATGACTGAAGGGCCGGCCAGGAAGGAAAACGATTCTCTATGCCGAACTAGCTGTTAGCCAGAATCGGAAAGTGCTGCCGCACTCTCAGCGAACTAAATGATTGATCGCAGGCATCAATTTACAACCTTATTGCGTGTTCTTGGACAAGTTTTTCTTAAAGCGACAAAAGGCAAACTTAAAGACCAAATCTGGTAAGCTTGGCAAGATTCTCTTACTATTTTCTCTGCTTTTCCTCTTCTCGTTTGTGCATTTGGTTAGGAACGTTTATGAAAATGTCTGGTACATGTTTCGCCTGCGCAAACAGAATGCGAGTGCTGCAATAAAATTCCATTACAGCCGCTTGACTTAAAAACTTGGCCCAAAAAAAAAAGAGAGAGAAGCAAAATATTCGCCAAAGAAGAGTGTATTAAAAGCCAGCCAGCCTCGCGCAATGTGTATGCATAGAGGTGTGTGGCTGTGTGTGTTGGCTTTTTGCATATTTTATGAAACTTGGCGAACATTTAACACCCCGACCAACGTTGCGTATGTGCAACGTACTCACCATAAACGCTGCAAACTCATTACTTGAATTTATTTTGCACTTAAACAAAATGTTTCATTTGCCACAAGCGGCGGCAGCTCCCGTTGCAGCATAAAGTGTAACCAGTTGCAACACTTTAGGCGTTTAGCTCACTGGATCTGCAATGCTTAGCGGCTGGTTGGCAGCAATAGCTGCAGCAGCAGTTGCATCTTTCCGGTAGCCGGCAGCGCGCATGGTGCTTGATGAGATGCAACTGCTGCTGGAACTTGTTGGTGCCATCGCCAATAGTGTCGAACGTGGGGCACAGCGTGTGCGGCTTATGCACTAAGCTGCACATCTCACAAATATTTGTGACGGCCTGCAACACCTGCTCATTGCGTACACAGGCATCCAGCGTCTCCGTTGGCAGGCCGAGATCAATGTTGCTCGTTGGTTCGCTTTGTGGCAGAGGCGTCAATTCGATGCCACATTTACAGCAAACATCTGTCTTTGGCTCGCCTGGGAGCTCACACGGGGCACATTCTTCATCCGCTTGACGTTGACGGCAAGTGCGGCGCGGCGCATAAAACAAACGTTCAACGCTTACCTTCCGCTTTTCGCGATTTCGATGAATCGCTGAATGAGTATGCTTAACTTTCTTCTTCCGTTTCTGGGCCTGCTTTTCCTCATTCTGTTTAAAGTCATCCGATCGCTTCATGGACGCATCGTGCTCAAAGTATTTTACATGTGCATCCAATATGCTCTGTACAACAAGTGCTGAATAACGCTCTTCCATGTTCTTTAGCTCTCTGCACATCAATGATTCGACTGAGTATCGACGTTGGCTTATATCTATCGATGAGAAAGAACTCTTACTTTCGGGCCGCAATCGCATATAGGAATCATATGGTCTATCAAAGTCAAGTTCATCAACCGAATATTTTTCCATTACTTCCAAGTGTTGTTTATATGAACTAATTTTGGTTTTTTGAAATTTCGCACCCCTTTTTACTGCATTGCTGACAATATCGCGAATATATCGCAAATACTGAGAAGCCAAGAGTTTATGTATCGTGGCTTTGGGTATATTAACCTTTATCAAATTATTATATTGATCAGACAAATTTTTCCACATACTATGACCTTGAACCTTTTTGATTATCGTATTGCGATCGACCAGTCCATCCATCATGCTCGGTGCTATTATTACGTCCCTCATGAAATTGTACAGATCACGAAATTCGCCAGGCTTCTTCGTTGCAAATTCGTCCATTAGCTCACTGCCAATAGTTGGCTTCTGAACCAATATATCTGATGAAAAGCTGGCATTCGATTGTTCGGTTTTTGTGTATTGCTGACTGTCATCTGACACTGTTTGATTGTTCAATAAAGCTTGAGCTTTAACCTTTGGGCCTTCAAATCCTAATGGTATTGCAGAAATCCCATTTAACAATTGTTTATCAAACGATTCAGCGTCTTGTTGTTCTTGTTCTTTTTGTTGCTGTAGTTGCTGTTGTATGTGTTGTTGTTCTAGATATTCTAGGTGTTGTTGAATTTCTGGTATTCTTAATAATCGTTCTCGCACTTCGTGTGGTAGTTCTGATAGTTGTCGCAGTGCGTGGTTTTCGTCTTGCAGGCGTCCGTGTTCGCCTTGCTGGTATTGCTGGGTTGTTATTTGTTCGTCATGAGCTGGGTCAAATATGCTAGTGTGTGTTTGTGTTTGTAGACTTCCTTCATTTACATTTAATTTATCGCTTGGTTTAGCCTGTAGTTGTATCGACTTCGTATCATCGTCAGCTGAGGTATTTAATAAGAAACTTGTTGGGTCTACAGGTGCTGTATCGTTGATTAAATCCTTAAACTTTTTGAGACGCAATAGTTTTTCCTGTCGTGCGATTTCCAAATTGGTTTCCAAACGCAAATTTGGTTTAGTTACCTCGATTGATTTAGAAGTATGAGATGATTTTATTTCTTCCCCCGGTTTCAGGGGGTGTTGCACCAATGATACTGAAGTTTTTTTATTATGTATTTGTCCGTCTGTTCTATTCGTAGGGAATCCCGGAAATTTTATGTCATACTTTTTCGCTATGTATTTTCTTGGTATTTCAAGTGTTTTGAACTCTTTGATTGATTTTCTTTTTATAAAAGATTGTCTCAATGGTTGGACCGGATTAAAGTTATTAGCGGAATCAAGTTCCGGATAATAATCCGGACCAAGAATTTTACTATCATCGTCAATTCTCTGTTCCTGCTTTTGTTCGAGTTTTTTTTCAAGTTCGTTGGCTTTTGTTAACAATTCCATCATATGCTTCGCTGAACTATCTTTATCGAGCAGTTTGGAATTGTCACCTAATTCTGAAGTATACATTGTGCCAATAATATTATGCAATTTAAATTTCATATTCTTGATGCTTTTATATGAAAGCTTTCTACGGGTTTTTTGCTTAGTTGGTAATTGATATTGCTGTTGATGTTGAAGTTGAAGTTTATACTGATGTTGACGTAGACGTTTATATTGATGTTGACGTAGACGTTTATATTGATGTTGATGTTTCCTTTTTTTCTTGCCACGCTTCATAAATAGATTCGACGTATTCAATGCAGATAGAACACTTAAATAACTTACATTATCACGAATTTTACGTATTTTCTTTCGGCTCACATCTTTTAGAAACTTTTTAATCCATTTAAATTCTATTTTCAAGTTTTTTATATTTTGTGGTTTACCATCAATAAGTATTGGGTGCTGTTCGATTTTCTTGCGATATATGCGCAAGCTTTTGGCAATAATCCATTTACGTCTTGGATTTATTTTCAAACGTTTGCGCAGCATTCGCAAGCGTGCATTCACTTCACCTTCCTTAACGAGCAATTTTCCGATTTTCTTTTGCAGTTTTTTGTTCCTATTTTTCCATTTCATTAGCGATCTTTGATACTTATACCACAGCCTGGCGATCTCTGCCTTAGCTTGGGCCCTGGACGACAATCTCATTATCCTCAACTTGTCGGCTATGAGATTGTTTACGGCTTCGGCCAAATCCTTTCGTATTTGACGAAACGCATACAAACGTTGACGTGCAAGCAATTTATATCTGGTAAGTTCTGAGTTCTTCTGATGAATCTGTCTTTTGATGTGCATTATACGCAACCAGCGTCTCGATAGCAGCGCCATTTTCAAATAAATTTAATTAAGTAAATTTAAGAATTTTTGTCTTTCAATTTCTCAAATCAATAACGCAGCTACTAATTTCGAGTTTGTCAAAGAATTTTCCAATAAATATGAATTTATTTTCTATGAATTTCAATAATTAAAAAAATTTTGTGTATCAAATTTGATTGAAATATCTTAAGTAAATTGGGCTTTCAGCTTGTTAGAAAAAAAACCATTTAGTAGCATGATTTAGTACAATGAAGCTTGTTAAAGCTAACCTCTGTTTAGAGATCATCAGAAGAGAAATCCAGTTTAGCAGATTTTAAGTATATAGAATATATACTGATAAGACTAAAGGTAACTAAGCTTAGTAAAAGGTAAGTTATTAATACATGATGCATAATGGTAAATATTTTGAATTCGAACTATATGATATTTAAACTGATTCAAATGATTGCGAAAAATTCCTATCTCTGAGAGAAACTGAGAGGAAACAGACAGAAGGCAGAGAAGAGAGATTAGAATATGGTTAAATTGGCTTGGCTGTTAATATATTTCTAGAATATATTACAATTAAAGTAAGAAAGAGATTTAGCCCAACATAGCACATATGATTTATTTACAATCCTATTTGATTTCAAGCTCTATGGTCTTTTACCTCTTCATTCTAGTCTTGTTCGTAATAACGAGTTTATAAAACGCATGAGCCACAGGGTCAAGCTATTAGCGGGGCTTTTGCTGTACTTTTCTTTCAAGGTAAATCACCGACTGTGTCGAACGGGTATTCCGGGCGATACGCTTGTTGCCTTATCAGCAAAGGCGACCCCAGACAAGCGCTCGCAATGTAAATCACATGAGATAGGGAAGCACAGTAACAGCATCAATAGCAGATCAGCTTGTTGTGCTAGCCTACTATATAACAAGTATAAAAACCAGGTGGAAGCCACACTCAACAGCAACAGCTTGAAGAAATCAAAGCATAAGCAATAGCAACAATTAAACATGAGCCAAATGTACGCAATCTGTATCATTCTTAGCATTGGGCTGTTAGGCGTTTATGCCACTGCGATGCCACAGCAGCCGCATGTCCAGCATCTGGTCTACTATCCACCACCTCCGACTCCTGCTCCGATTTTGCGTGCACGTCGCCAGGTGCTGGGTGGTTCGCTAACTTCAAATCCCTCCGGTGGAGCTGATGCTCGCCTGGATCTAACCAAGGCTATAGGCACGCCAGAGCATAATGTAATTGGACAGGTATTTGCCGCGGGCAACACACAGACGGGCGGACCCGTCACCAAGCCCGTTACAAGCGGCGCCAGTTTGGGCTACAACAAGTATGTTTACCAATTACCTATGGCCAGCAGCTAACTCTAATCTTTGCACAATCTCTACCTCAGCAACGGCCTCGGCTTGGATCTGACCAAGACGCACACACCAGGCGTACGTGACAGCTTCCAGCAAACAGCCACGGCGAATCTATTCAACAATGGTGTGCACAATTTGGATGCCAAGGCTTTTGCCTCACAAAACAAGTTGGCCAACGGCTTTAAGTTCGACCGCAATGGTGCTGGCCTTGATTACTCCCATATCAATGGACATGGCGCCAGTCTGACGCATAGCAACATTCCCGGCCTTGGCAAACAACTAGAGTTGGGCGGACGTGCAAACCTCTGGCAGTCGCAGGATCGCAATACACGACTCGATCTCAGCAGCACAGCATCCAAGTGGATGAGTGGACCACTAAGTGGTCAAAGAGACTTTGGCGCCAACTTGGGTCTGTCACATTACTTTGGCTAAGCATGTCTGCTGGAAAATTAAAATATGTTCATACCACATATTTTATTATATTTATTTTGCCCTAAATCAACATTTTGTTATTTAAATTGGACATTGAATTAATAATTTTTACGATTCCATTAGGAAAATTGAAAAATAAATAATTTATTTGAAAAATTTTGATGTTTTCTTGAAATTAAGAGCATGAATATATACTGATTAAGTAAAGATTATGTTAATCACACTCACAGATTGACAATAGAAGAAAAACGATTATTTCAACGATCAATTTCTTAAAATATAATTCAATTTAATTAAAAAAACAAAATTTTCTAACCGCATAATAAAAGAAAAACAACAAATTATTTATTCAGATACCTAAAGCCTGCTGTGTTGGCCCAGCTTACGTTTAGAGGTCTATAAAAGCCCTGTCTGCTGTTCGCCTACTTCCTTGAAGATCTCTGCTGTTTTCAGCAGCTTGATGAAGCGTGGCGAATAATCTTGAAATACCTGTTGATCGTCAGCATCTTCACTAATGGTGGCCTTTCGCAGCAGTGCGTTTAGCTGAGCATTACGCTGATTACGCTCCAGGGTATCGGACATTTTGCGCAAATAGATTAAATCCATGAGCAGCTCGTCCCGCACGCCGGCCGCCTGCTTCTGCTGCTCAAGAGGCAGCTCCTCGAACTCTCGCAACAACTTTTTGACAATACGCGACTTTTGCTCAATGTTCGCCGGCTCCAGAATGCCATCCTCCTGACTGTAATTTTCGGCCAGTAATCGCAGATTTGCTTCACGTTTATCTCGCGTCTTTTGCTGCTCCGCCATATTTTTAACTATTAGATTATAGAACTCCACCAGATCCGGACGTAATGGTAAACAATTGCGCATTTGCATCTGCTTATCAATGAGGTCGCTTATGGTTTCCATAGTGCGACGCACCATGAATTCAGTCTGCGCCAGTTGCTTCTCATTCTGATTGTTACGAATCTGATAGAAATTCTTCGGGTTCTTCCCAGCGCATTTGCGATTCTTTGCCAGAACTGTGATCAAAGCATCCATGCTTGGATCATTACTGACCATATCGAAAACGGCATGAACTATATCATCGGATAGCTTGCCAGAGATTAGCTTTCCATAGTGTTCGCTATAAGGTTCATTCATATCTAAGTGTATATCCGAAGTGGAGTTCACCTTGGAGCTGAACGTTGTGTGAAAATGTTGCAAATATAATTACACTCTCTTTCAATCTCTTTCCGCTTCCTCTCTCTTTCCACTTACCTTTTGTCATGATCAGCTTTGCCTTTCCCCCCTTTCTTACCCTTTTTCTTATCGGATCGTTCTTTTTCTTTGTGTCGTTCCTGCCGTTGTTCTTTGGCCTCTTCACTGCGATCCATGGCCTCACGTGAATAACGCTCGTCCTGATATAAATCCATATTGCCCTCATTCGAAAGCAAATCCTGTTGAGCAAAATATTCAGCCGCACTAAGCTGCTTACCACTGGGCAGCACGATTACCGTACCATTCCCAATGAATTGATTGGTTTTCGGATCTCCACACACATTCGCATTCAACGACAAATTCAGTTTAACTGATTCGGGTCTATTGCATATATTACCAGGTAATGCATTGCCTGGGCCCGGTGTTGCGCCATCTGTTTGAATAGGCACACACACGGGGTTTACAGTGGTGCCAGCAGGAGTTGGTGTTGTTAGTGGCGCTGTTATTGTGCCTTTAGTTGGTGATGGTGTTGTGGTTGTTGTTGTTGCTAGTGTTGCTTTTGCTGTTGTTGTTGCTGCTGGTTCAGTTGTCAGTTGCTCGCAGTTCAGCTTTTTGCTCTGGTTAAAGATCGGATCAAAGTAACGATGCACGCCATATAAAGGCTTTAACTGATAGGATTCTAAATTTTGTTGATGTTGCTGCTGCTGTAACTGCTGTTGGTCTTGCGGCTTCTGCATCATGGCCAGCTCATTGAACAGTTGAGTGAAATTGAGATTCGACTTTAAGTTGTTGGTCAGCAACTGTTGTTGAAATTGTTGTTGCTGCGGCGGCTGACATTGCTGTAATTCATGCGGCTGCAACAACTGTTGCTGTGGCTGCATATATGATTGCGACATATAAGGTTGCAGATTCACCGGCTGATAAGCTTGTGGATTGTTGTATCGTTGACTCATCATGGGCACCTGATAGCGTGAATCGGAGAATATATTTGTTTTCGAAGCGTCCAATTCCTGCGCAGTTTCCTCGTTTTTGGCACTGGTCAACTGGAAGCGCTCATAGGGCAGGGCATTGTCATTGTCACTGTCTTCCGCTATTTTAGCTGCATCCAGATAAAGATCGTTGCCCAAGTTTCCATAATGCAAACGATTACCATTGTGATCCTCGGAGGCATCTAGGACTTGTGAATGGCTATCGACGATATTTAGTGGCCGTAATTCTAATTCCGGTGGGGTCAGTAAAGAGAGATCTGACTCTGATTGTGACTTCGAATGTGAATCCAACTGAGATAACTCCGACTGTGAATCGGACAGTGATTGAGAATGTGAGAAGCGCTGAGACTGAGGTACAGATTCCTGCTGTACATCTGAATGGAACTGTACATAGGGTTCTGCTTCTAATTTAGGATATCTTTCAGAAATAGTCCGTTGCCCTAACTGCGAATCTGGATGTGTTTCCGATTGAACCTCTGATGGCTCGTCCAACTGTGTCTCGGATTGAATCTCCAACTTGGTATCTTGATTTCTTTTAGAACTGGACTGTGCGTCCAGCTGTGCTTCTGACTGTGCTTCCAATTCGGAATAGCTTTTGGATCTCGGCTGCATTTTCGACATGGTTTCTGATAGAGTGTTCAACTGTGAATGGGATTGCGGATAAGGCTCTGCTGCTTCTGATCGTGGCTGCAGCCGGGAATGCCTCTTGGATCTCAACTGCGTCTCTGACTCATCTGACCTCGATCGTGCCTCTGCCTTCGTCTGCAGAACAGATTTTGATTGTGCTTCGACTTGGGCAGTTGCTTCTTGCAGTACTTGTTGCTCCGTGTCCACTGAGCGCTTGCTACGCCGTTTGTAATGCGACTCTTTGCTCAAATCAACATTTCGATTTAGTCTATGTCGAAGCTTTCGTTTCCGAAGTCGGCGCTTGATATTGCGTTTATCTCGCTCCTTTTCATGCTGTGAAATCTTGGTGGGAAGCAGCTTGATCCCAGCATCTGGATGACTCATGCACATACCATTGCGAGGAAGCAGCTCAGGCCGCTCTTCGCGATTTGCCTTTCCAGCGTTGACTGCATTCTTCATGATTTCTTTTTCCTTTTCATCCACTAACCTCACGTTGACCTCCTCTTGTGACTGCGCCTTGTTTAGTTGCTGTTGGGCATCCTCATTGACCGATTGAGACTGTTTTGTTAAAAACTGAGCATCCGCTGACACATCGGCATGTTCCTGAAGCTTCGACTGCTCATTGACTTGGGCAGCTTCGGGTTGAACTTCTACGACTCCTAATTCTTGACTTGGCTTGAGCTGATCCACGCCTCGGTTCTCGATTTTTAACTCAGTTTCTGTAAGGATAGGCTGCGCCCTGTCATCTTTAACAGTTTCTGGTGCGGACAGTCTGGCCATTATAGCATCCCCGCCAGGAGGCATTTGCTTGCTATTATCATTGCCACCATCTTGCCACGCTTCACTTTGCTTTAAATTGGATTCGTTCTCAATTTTTGTAAGCTTGAGCTCGGTTTGCGTCTCCTTCAGCTGTTCGGGCTGTCGCTTAAAGCGTTCACCATCATGCTCCATGGTCAGCTTTGCATTCGCATGCACATAATCTCGCAAGGTACGCTGCTTTGTCGCCGGAAACTGATCAAACTGCGGCATACGATAGTCGTAGCTTTGCGGCATGTCCAGCAGACGTATATTTGGGAGATCTAAATTAGAACTACCTTTGCTATCAGCTCTGCCCTCGATAGAGCCGAGCGATTCGTATGGCAATTTCATAATATCAGCTTTCTGATCGTCCTCCTCCTGCTGCTGCTGTCGCTCTTCCTTCTCTCGTTCTCGCTCCATCTTAAGCTGACGTCGCATTAGCATATCATCCACATAATGGGCACGCAGCGTATCAGAGAGCGCATTGCTCGGCAACGATGGTCCCATGCCCTTTCGCATTAGCCTATTGCTTGTCTTCAATTTGATCTCGTTCATGGGATTGAAGCCAATGCTGGAACTGCGCTTTTTAAGCCCAGCAGGGTAGCGCATCTTGGTAGCTTGTTCAGCAGCCTCCTGTTCGATTTTGGACAGCTTATAGTTGGCCTCGTGTGATAGATTATTGGCATTTAGACGTGGCAATTGAAGTCGTGCCATCGTTTGCTCATAGGCACCAGATGGCACAACACCATTGCCGTAATCTGGCTGTAGGCTATTCTCTGTATCTGGTTGGGTCTCCTTTTTATTGTCGCGACTCTGTTGGAGTTCATGATTATTCAATTGATGTTGCATTTGACGCAGTTTAATGTCCAGCTCGCTCGCGCCACCTCTGAGAGGCAGATGATTAGCAGGCAGACTTTCATCCGTCGTTTCTTTGTACTTCTTTTTAACCTTGCCCACTTCGGTTTGATCAAAGGACTTGCTATACGAAGGTATATAATCATTGGACTTGGCCTTGTCAGTAGCTCGTTGGTATTTATTTGCTGGTGTTTGCTCAGCGAGAGTAGCTTCAACTGCTGTTGCATCCTCTGCTGCTGCTGGCTGCTCATGAACAACCCCCGGCCCGAAACCACGTAACCAATCGTCCGCCGCCTGATTCAGCGCCTTATTATCCTTCTGCATAGCTGTTTCCTTAGCGTCTGCTTGGGCAAAGCTTGCCAAGAGATCATCTATGCTATTGCGTCTATGACGATAGAGTTCAGCTCCCTGCACCTGCCCATAATTCGAGTGTATTTCTTGCAGCTGATCGCGCGCCTCATTAATGGAATTCTGAAAGTTGCGCAATTCCTCGCTGCCTGCCTTTAGCTGACATTGTTGTGATGCCTGCGTATTGGTGGTGCCTGTCAGCGCCATCAGCGTCCACCAGAGCTGCAGAAAGATCATCTTGTTGTGCTGCCAGTCGAGTTGTAATTAACTTACAATACATATATATATATATATATATATGAATATATACTATTGAATTGAAAAGTTTTGCGCCAACTGCCTGCGATTGAGTTTTCATTAACTTGGCAACAGGTTGTCTCATGTGTGGAGCGGGCGGAGGGAATAACTTTTTGACAGCCACTGATAAGAGCCCACAGAGTCGTGCATCGAGCGTCGAGTGTCGAGAGTGGAGCAGGATCCATGTGGCATTGTGGCAAGTTTTTTGCACGGCGGCGGCTTCCGACAGCCGCTGCCAGCTGTTTAACATGAAATGCTCTTTGTTACCAATATACAGCACACAGAGCAAAGCACACAGAGCACAGCACACACACGGCAACGCCCACATACATGGCAAGCGCATTGTTAGCTGCGTTTCCCCATGTAAATCACATTTTTGTTTTATGCCAAAACTTTTGCAAATCAGTAAAAAGAAGGGGGAAGAGCGTGCGGGCGACGTGGCGTATGCGCAGCGACAATAACATTTCCTATTTCCGCCTGGGACAGACAGTCTGCATGTTTGTCTGTCTGTGGGTGCGAGTGCAGCCACACATACACTCACGTTGTCAATGCCAAAGTCAGCACAATGCGCGCCTCGAAATAATTGAATATTATCAAATATGCTGGCAACAGCAACAAGAACAACAACAATAAGTGAACCAGAGTTAAAACTAATATAATTAGCGGGGCGCACGTTTGATTAAAAGTTTTTGCGGCTTGACTGAAGTACCAATCCATAAAACAAAGCTAAACCAAATTAAATAGATTGCTCGCAGTTACAGTAAATATGCCCTAAAGAGACACTCAATTAAATAGTGCTTCATATGTATATGCAAAAGATACAAAAAGTCAAAGGCGAAGAATGAGGGATACGAAATGTTTAGTGCTACGGATAATGTATGATGTAGCATAGAGTGAGTAAGTGAGTAAAATGTTTAGTGTTATGGATAATGTATGATGTAGCATAGAGTGAGTAAGCCGTGAGTGAAGAGCTCTTCGATTTTAATGACTTCTCAATTAGAGGTAATTAATCGAAGTCGTTGCCTAAATAACTTATAATAACTTTATATTATAAGAGAAAAAATCTCTGTATAAGATTAGATATGTGTTCGTTTGTCAGAATTCCAGTAATAAATGTATGCTTTTAGCTTCTTTGACACAACATCAACAGTAATTTCTGCATCAGTTGCTAGGAGCGAAAGCTTCAGTCAGCAACAATGTTGCTATATTTTGTTATCTTATTTTATATATATATATATATATATTTAAAAAAAAAAGTGAATTTATATTTTTGTATACGTACACTCACCAATGGTTAATAATAATTAAACATAAATAATTATAATTGACTATTAGTGATTTAAATACTACAATTATGTTGCTGCTTTATAGGCTGTTCTCTTAGTCTTTTAATCAAGCTTTTCATTAATAAAATGTGAACTGCATTGCATTCATCAAGTAATTTTCATCTGCTGCTAAGCAAGTTCTTTAATTTACACGTGGCATGCCTCAAACACATTGCTTTCTTTTCTTCCATTTCGTTGCATTATTTGTTTGTCCATTGTCTTAGCTTAAAGCTTGAAGTGTTCATTTGTGGAGCTCGGTTGCCGTTTCCACATCAACGACTCGGCCAACAATTTTTTGAGCAAATGGTACAGCAATTTTTACTTATGCCTCAATACTTTTGCCTTGTCCACGAGCTGTGTTCACAAGAGTGGGCGGTGTGAGTTGGTCGGGCGACATGACAAAATGAAAAAGGATACTTGGATACAGGATACTTCATGCCGGACTGTTGGCAGCAGTGGCAACAGCAGCAACAGTAGCAGCAGTAGCGTGGCAGCGTGCATCAAAAAACATGACATGGCACGAGTCATTTCGTTTGTTTTTCTATTCTTACTTCAGCTACTATCTGCCTCTCCCTCTCTCACTCCCCTACTTCTGTCAGGTTTTTTTTGGGCTGCGTCCAAAACATATTTTTTATATTCTTGCAAGCTTTGAGTAAAATATTATGTTACAAGAAAAACAAAACTTTTGTGTTGCATTTACAGCTGCGGGCGTTAAGGAAAATTCCAAAAAAAAAACCAAAAAAAAATCGAGAAAAAATGTTCAAAAATTGTAAACTTAGTTAAATGCATTGGCAAAGTGTTGTGCTTATGCATATTCAAAATGCTTTGGGGCCCGCTGCGAGCCGCACACAAGCAATTCATTAAGCGCAATAGAAAATGGAAAATTTTACAGGACAAGCAGTCAGGCAGGCAGTGGGCACGGAGGACGGGGTCAGCGCTTCGGACAGTTTACGAGCCGCAGACGCAGACAAAAACGGTCCAAAATGTCGATGGGTTGCATATTTACTACTTAGAAATGTTCCATTTTATTGGTCTCGAAATGAACAAATGGAGCACATCACACAAACACACAGAAACACACACACATATTATATATACATGCATATGTGTACTGTATGCTGTTGACTCCAAAAAATTTTGCATAATTTATGAGCGCAGCGCAAACGGCGGCAACACACGAAAGGACCTCAGCCATACACATCTACTCTCTCACACACCCTCTCTCTCTTTCTCTGTCTTTCTGTTTCTCTCCCTCGCCAACTGATTTAAATGCAATTGCATTGAAGTATGTTGTCAGTTGAAGGCTGCCATGTGGATGCGGCTCACGTGCTGCACAACAGGGAAATTGTTGCATATAGAAAAAATAACAAAAAAATGAAAAGAGAAAAGCAGAAAAATAAATATAAAGAAAAGCTGCTGTTGCAGTCGCTGCTGCTGCTGCTGCTGCCACAGTTGCAGTTGCCCATTTCGGCCATACAATACCTATCGACGTCTTCGGCAATTTCTTTTCATTTGCCAAGGTGTTGAGACGTATGTGCTACGTGGGCAGGTCAAGCAGCTGCCCCTACTCTACCCCCCTCGCTTCTACACAAGTGTCGTCTACGATTTGCCATCGAGCAGACCATTTTTGTCTGCCTGCCTGCCTGGCTGCCTTTGTCGACAAACAACCGACAAATTTAGTGTCTTTTGTGCATTTTTAAAATTGAACAAATTTATGTGACACGCTGCGCCAATTGATCAAATTAAATAAACATGAGAACTGGCAAAACGTATCTGCATTCTATCGAGAATTGAGAACTGAGTAGAGAGCGCTGAGCAGTTGAGAATTGAGAGCTAAGAACTGCAATGCCTTAACGTCACAAAACTAACGAAATGTCAACAAACTGAATGTAAATTTTACATTAACTTTTAAGACTTTTAACATTTTTTATAGTCTAACACTATTTATTATCACTATTTATTTTATTTATTTGACTTTTGAGATTTAATAATTTTTTATTTTTCTTTGCTTTCTCTATTAATTTACTGAAATTTACTAAAATATTTTGCTATTTCATTCAATCATTCTATACATTTCCGCTTTCTTCTGGTCTTATTTCCTTATTATTATTTCCTTTTTTAATGCTTTTAATATCTTTAAAACATTTTTAATTTGGTATATTTTATTTTTCCTCCTCCTTTCTCTCTTTCTGCAATATTCAACGTTTACAACTATTTAAAGTACTTTGGAATTAATGTGTTTTCGTTTCAATTAGGAATACTTAAGCAGGTCGGCAATCAATTTGTGCCGCAATGGCTGGCTAATTTGTGATAATTAACTAAATGCCAAGCAGCACGTGCCGCCAAGTTCATCCAAATCCCATAAAGCAATCACATGCACTTGCACAACTATTAAAACTCCCAAGCCAACAGAGAGCTCCGAACTGCGAACTGAATTCCCGTATATATATTTTTTTCGCCTGAATTCTTATGCCTGTGTTTTTTTCTTCTTCTTTTTTATTTGGGCTCCTGTCAGGACCATTACGACTTGCTACATTTCCTTTTGCGACTTCTTTTGGACCCGCCCTTCCCCCGCTTTTCCCGCTTGTCGCCTTTTCTGGCAATTTTCCATATGCAACACGCAACAGACGTTTTTATGTTTTCTGTGTGCGGCGTCGCACACATAAAAAATAAACGAGCCAAAAAGACCAAAAAGGAGCTAAACGAACGACAAGCCCAGCTTGGAGTAGAAAATAATAATAAAAAAGGACGAGTCAAAAGAGTGGAAGTCAATTATCGAATTAATTTAGTTGCTACTGACCTGGCCAAAATGGGTAGCCATCATAAATGTAAATGGGCTTAGAGCAATGTCAGCCCCAAATGGAATTCAAATTGTTTTAATTTTTTCATTTTTGGCTTTGCGAAAGGCAGGCAGCCTGATTGCACAATTTGCAATTAATTAAATTATTGCGCAAATGACATTTTTGCCGGCTGACGCGCCACTCATGCAACAGTCTGTGCTTTTTCACACACACATACATACACATTCACGCATACATGCATACAGCAATTTAATAAACACGATATCCTGCACGGTGCCTGCAACAGCGGACCGTGCCTGGTCATGTAATTGATGCGTTAATCCGCATATTGACAGCGGTTATTGCGGTGGCTTTGCCTGCAAATATGCCCAGTGTTCCCATGGGAAGAAGGGCCACAGATAATACCCTTTCTCCCTCTCTCTCTCTTCCGACCCCCTTCGGGACTGCTCACTGATATGGCGCATTTATGGCCTTTTAAAAGGATTTGCACACTGCATTTTGTACTCGCCGTACACGCAAGCTAAGTAATTTAATTACATTGCGGCGATAAAATTTATATCAATATATGGCTTATACCATGCTACGTTGGGCAAGTGATTTTATTGGCAATACATTTTGCATGCATGCGGCACGAGATACATTTTTGATATAAGCTTGTAGTTAGTTGAGAATTTATTTAATTATATTTAGTCTAACATTGCCCTATCCCTTTATAGTTAAAGATATGTTGCATTCAATTCATTCAATTCAATTCATCGATTTTTAACATAGCAAAGACAAATAACAGCGAATAAATAGAAATTGAAATATGTAACAAACATACCAACACACATGAATATGTATATATTTATAAGAGAGCACATACCTTGCTGAGACAAACTTCCAATTGCATCTAGCTTCATTTCCCTCCCATTCACTCCCTTTCTCTACAAAACTCTTCTACTGGAAATAGATTGCAGTTGTAATTTCGTTTTTTTTTTCACAAAAAAAGACAAACAGAAAAAATGACAAATAACGCATATTACAACTTGTTATTTACAAATTAAACATATACAAGTTGTACAAAAGTCACTAGATAAATACACAGATCACAAACTAAATGCAGTATTTAATTAATTTAAGCTGGCAAACAGAAGATTTAACACACACAGAGAAATTACATCCGATCAACATGACAAACGCGCACTGACTAGTTTGTCATATTTACTTTGCTTCTGCGCGAAACACTTACTCACACTAATACAACAAACTTCAGTATTGTGTTCTCCTTCGTTTCACGCCAGTTCAATAAGGCGTCTTGCCTGAGCGCTTTCATTTGAGTGCTCAACTCAGATAACGGGATCAGTGGCGTATTAGCTGTGTCCCGCTTCCACTTATGTCAATTGAAATGCATACTCTCTGCTGTATCTGCAGGCTGCAATCGAAGGGAAGCAAGTCAACGGGATCAGTTGGAATGAGCTGTCAACAGTGATGGCATAAACACATTCTAACTCTTTAGCTATGTAAGTGCTCTTTGTCAAGGGTATTGCTCATATTGGTACCTATGTAATAATAACTTAACCTATCTATCCCACGGTACATTATTCTTTTTATATATATATAGTATATATTATTACATTATTCTTCTAAATAAGTTTACCAAACCAAATGCGATTGCCAGTACGATTACATACTTTTAGGCTGCGGGTAAACTAGCTTGCTTATAGCTATATTTTAAGCGTATTTGGTTCCATTTGCATTCAGCATGGGTAAGGCGGTGCCAGAAGATGCGCAACAGTTGAGTGCACAAGTGAAAGACTGTTTGTATGTGTATATATGTGTGTAACTGTACAGTTGCGAGCACTATTTTTCAATTTATTACGCTCACATAACAAAACTTTATTGCTAAGCTTTAGCAGTGACTGCTGTAGCTACAACTCCTTGCCAGTGTTATGTCCCCTTCCAGTTGCCTTTGCCATTTCTATTGCAGTGCCTGCCAACTAACTGTTCAATACTCATGGGGAATTTGCCAATGTGACGTGGCAATGTGTGCGTGCCAAAGGAAAATTAGTCCAAAGACGAACAGGCAACAGCAGCACCGCATGCCACACCACTCGCTGTTGCTGCTGCTGCACCACAGGTGGGTATCAGGTGCTTTGGGCTTTGTTAACGGATTTATGCGGCAATCATAAAACTTGCCAACTAACCAGCAAGAAATGTCGCGCAAACCAAATTGATTTATGTGTGCAACGAGAACAACAAACGCAACAATCGAACGGATATAATATACGCCCACAGCGGCTCACACCTAGTCAACCGCATCTTAGCCAAGTTAACAGGCAGACAAAACTTTTAATTTACCAAATGTATTTTGTCTAACTTGATGATTTCAATACGCACATAAAGAACGCCACAGCCAGCAAGTGCTAAAGAGTCGGAACTGGAAAGCAGTATAAGAGAGGAAGAGAGGAAGAGTGGCTGCTAGCAGGCTGACTGGCTTGTTGGCAGTGTTGGAAAAGTTGCAATTTAATGGCAAGGCAAACGTAAAAACGGCAAAATTATGACCAAAATGAGAATTTAATCGAAATACGTGAGCGGAAAAATGAAAATTTGACTGCAACTGGGGAACGTCTGAGGCAAACGTTGAACGTCGAGCCAAGTTGCAACCGGCATAAAATGCCAAGTGCAAGCTCATGCAATTTTTATCATGGCCACAAAAGCAAACACAGACGCAACACGGCAGCACTCTTCTACCTGCTCACACCTCCTCACCTCATACTCCTCGCCGTCCACCTTTATGCGTTACCTTGACGCTCGCGTGCGCGTTGAGCATCTGAGGCAATTGCACAAATTAATGCCACTGGGCGCTGACTGTTGCTTTCTGCTGCTCGCATTTAGCTATCCAGCTACAGCTTGCATCTTCCATCTTCCCATCTTTTCGCCTTCCCATCTTCCATCTTCCATCTTGCACCATCTTCATCTCACGTTTCCCAGGCAGACAGACAATTCTCAAATGAGTCAACAAGCACTAAAATTGTTTATTTTATTATCCAAGTAACATTTTGAACACAGTAAGTGGTTCCGACTTAGCTAAGGGACAGTGAGGGTAAATACAACCGGATAGAATATAGAATAGGGATTTTAGGGGATTTTAGAAAAGTTTAGCCTAAGATTTTGTTGTATTTTAGAAATGATTTTTTATATTTATTTTTATAAAATTAATAAATAAATTTAATTACAAATAGAGAAAATTTAAGTAAGCAAAAAATACAAATTAAAATTATAAAAAAATTAAAAACGTTAAAAAAAATTACCATTGAAAAAAACTACATTTTATAAATATTTGAAAAGATTTTAGAACTTAAAAATTCAGCAAAAAACGTATAAGAATTTTGAAAAAAAAAATTTATTCAAATTTGTTTTTAAATTTTTTAAAATTAAAAAACATATATGAAGCCTTTTTTAGTTTAAAGGCTAAAGAATCATAAAATACTTAAATATATTTTTTATTAAGTGAAAAATATGCATCATAACTAATTCCAAATCTCATGTATATTTTCCAGTTCTTCAACAACTGCCCAAACGAATTTCTGTTGATCTGGCAACACTGGTCGCTTGCATGACCAACTTTTAAGAGCTTGGCTAAAAAGAGCATAAGCCACGCTATGCGAATTTATGCGAAAAGCAACTCAATTGCTGGCGATCGAGCGTCTGCGTCTGCGAGCCACAAGTCACATCACGTCACGTTCCTGGTATAAAACCAAATGCGGAGCGCTTAATGCAATCAGTCGCCAGCCGCAAGTCGTCAGGTGAAGAGCCCAGCAACAACAAGTGAAAGAAAGCTGCAAAGCAAGTGCTCATAGTGCTGTATAGAGAGAGACCAACCAACCATCCACGCGAGTGCAAAGTGCAAAAGTGTTGCAAGCCGAAAAATGCATCGTGCCCCAAGCCAAATGAAGTTAGCCGGAGGAGCTCAGGTGCTACTGCTGCTGCTGCTGCTATTCGTTGCCAGCTGCCAGTCGCGGCCCATGGATCTGTACGATGATGTTAGCGATTTCTTTGACGCCATCTCCTTGGACGACGTGGCCAACACGGGCCGCAACACGCATCCGGAGCAGTTCTGTATGATGCCCGCCCGCAAGGGCGTGTGCCGCGCCCTGATACCGCGCTGGCGCTACGATCCGGAGCAGAAGAAGTGTGTGGAATTCAAATTCGGTGGCTGCGATGGCAACGAGAACAATTTCCCCAGCTACAAGACCTGCATGGCCACCTGCGAGGGCATGTAGCTGGTGGAGCTGGAGCAGCAAGTGAAGGAGAACAGCTGATCGGCATTTTCGTTTCCGGTCGGCAGGCGTTGCCAAAGGCGCGTGCCTTTGCTTTTCGTCCTCGAATCAAAGGCAGCATTTATTTTAACACACACACACTCGCATACACCTCTACACACACATTCCCATTAAGCAACTTGCTTTAAACATTTCTCTTTTATATTTATACAGTTTCTTTTATTATTATTATTTTTTTCTATATATGTTATCCTAAGTCAATTCATGCATCATTCCGAAATTTGTATTTTAAGACAGAATTAATTGTAACAAATGCAGGTGTGCAACACTTTGCTCTAGCTCTTAAGTTATTGTGATAAATATTCATGATGAAATAAAGAATAAAACAAAATCTAAGATTTCGATCTGTTATAAAAAAAGCATTTAACTGTTATATTTACTAGCTATGAACTGTATTGCCTCTGATGATGGAATATAAAGTGTTATAATGTGTTATACACTCCATTCATTTGTTATACTTGATATCTTTGATCTTTATTATTGCATTAGGCGTATATTGATCTGTTATATATTCATTGATGACTTTTCAACTCTTCAAATGTGTTATACAAATCTAACTTCTGTTATACTAGTTATCTTTGATATGTTTTAACTTATTATGGGCATATAATAATTAAATATGCATTCATTGATAGCATTTCAACTCTTCAAATGTGTTATACATTTCATTCATCTGTTATACTTGCAATATTTCATCTGTGTTAATGTGTTATATGTATATATATATAATTATTCATTTAATCTCGTCTAATACAAATTATTGCTCAGTTATATATGCTGTCTATGGTCTCAACTGATGTGTTATATGTTTGATGAACTGTTATACACCTTTGGATTTTATGTATGCTCTTCAAATGTGTTATATGTACGTTCTGTTATACGTACAATTACTGTTATACTTCGTTTTCTCAATTAGTCTATATTAAAACTAACTGTTATATTTTTATTGATGTCATATTCCATTTTCTAATTTTATATTTGTAAGCTATTCTTATTTCCATTCTGTTGGTATTTTGTTGAACTCTCTTGATGTGTTATACAAGAGATCTGTTATATTTGACTTGTTGAAATACAATATATATTTGTAGGAACACAAGTAATAAGCCAAGAAATATCTTCAAGAATATTTCCTCATTTTCATTAATTGCAGACTTTTCTAGCAACAGAAGTTTCTGGCAAAAAAAGCTGAATGCAGGCAAAGTATAGGCAGTCGAGGTTAAGTAAATGGCTTAAAGTAGAAAAATTTTTAGTTCTCTTTTTAGACATTAAGAACTTGAATTCCTCCAAGACTTATTTGCATAAGTATTTTACAATAAATTCTATTTAAAATATCTCATGCGAATGAGTTCAGAGAAGCTCGTTTATAAGTCGAAGATAATTAACAAAGGCAACTGCCAAACAATTGTTATTGATTCATTTCTAACTTGGCCTAAGGCTATATACATATATATATATATATTTAACTATTTATATATATTCAAACAGACACCAATCGCATTGCAACTTTCATAGATTTCACTTGGAAATGGCCCAACTCAGCTGGCTTCGGGTTATTTCTCATAACGCGGCCCATTCATGCGAATATTGCTGAACCAAAAAGAAAAAAAGCGGAGATAAATAAACAACAATGAGATGTGAGCAGATATGACATGTGGAAGATTAGATACCCTAGTAGATAAAGGGGTTGGAAATACCTCAAAATTGTTTCTATAGAAGTTTTACGTTTGATTTAGACGATCCTCAACTGGAGTTAGATAGCAAAAACAGCAAGAAAACTGCATAAAAACTCTCTTTTTATATTATATAACAAGCAGATATAGA
Source organism: Drosophila hydei (assembly GCF_003285905.1). NCBI lineage: Eukaryota > Metazoa > Arthropoda > Insecta > Diptera > Drosophilidae > Drosophila > Drosophila hydei. Next base: position 4,091,912 of record NW_022045833.1, on the reverse strand, counting down.
CAAGATTTGGATATATACAGACAGGAAATTTGATAAAGGTCATAAATATCAAGTTTGGTTCAGAAATCTTCGCAAACAAACAAGTTTCTTAGGCAAAACTTAGCTTAAGATAAAAGATTTCAACAACAATTGTAGCTATAAAATATATATACATATGATATAGTGATCGAATCTGTAAGACAGCAGTCTAGGGTACCACTTTTAATATCAAGCAAAAGCAATGCAAAGTTTCATGACAAAAGTTTTTTATAATTCAGTTTGTATAGAAACAGATGGAAAGACTGATAGGCGGACTTGACTTGCCTATGAAGACAGATCACTAATATAAACATATATGTATACAATCTAAGGTCAATGACGTCATCTTCATATGCATTCCACGATTCGCGAACAAATTAACAAACTCCAAACAAGAGTATATAACAAACATACAATGAGCGTAAACAAACCAGATCAATATATGCAAAGGTCATGCTAATGATGATGACAATGATAATGGTGATGATGATGATGATGATGATGATGAACCACGTCAATGGATGCCTAGTTGGGTCTAGGCAAACCACTACGTACAAACGGCAGACATTGGAGAGATCACAGTTGTGTGATAGCCAACGCCAAGCCGGGCCGTGGGCAAGTGAACAAGCAATAAACAATTGAAAGGTGCGAATTTATGTTAAATCGATTGCCAATAAACATAATTTATCCATGTCAACGGAGTCGCAGTCTTTGAAGCGAAACCGAAAGCGAGGGCCACAACGAGAGCGGCCTGGCTGCGGGCCTTTCTACGAATACATTAATATATATATATATATTGATGTACATATTAATATTTATGTACATATTGATAGGTATAGTTTGTTACAACTGCTGGATCATTGACCTATTGATGACAGCTGTAGAGCTAGTAACGGCTAAAAACAAGTTGCTGCTAACTCAGGATAAGAAGCCAAGCTATAAAAGCTATATTTAGCTAGCAAACTAAAATATCCCAAATAATAGCTAACACTTAAAAGTTAAGTCAATTTCAATAAATAAAATTGACAATATTTTTCAATCAAATTAGGCATCTTTTTAGCTGCGCTAGCTAGACAAAACGTGTTTTCGAAAAATCTAGCAAATTCTACGGCGCGCTAGTTTAAAATCGCACTCCAGAGATAAACAATACCAGCTAAGATCATCGCATAATGCGCTGTTTTTAGAGTGCTGCCAATTTGATATGCTAGGCAAGCTGTAAATGAGTGTAGAGGAGAGGTGTTAAAGTTCCCACTAAGTAACGCATAAAAAACCCGGCTGCTGAGTATGCTATATGAAATCCCCCCTAATATATAAAAAGGCCAAAAATGACGTAAATAGCGTACTTGGGCAGCGCTGACTAAGACAGAGAGCTGGCAAATAGGCAAATGACAACTCTATATGCAGAGCGCGTAACTAATTCCTAAGGGAAATATAAGTATAGTAAATGTCCTTCATTAACCAAATGTATATGTAAATCGCACACTCTTCTCTATTCTTATACGCGAAACTAATTTTCCCACTATTATGCTTTAGATAAAAAAGCCTAAGCTGGTTAATCGAAATGCGAGCAGATGCAATTACATTATGCTACACACACAGACGCACACACACAGCGTTGTAGCTATTATGCTCTTATTTTCATATTCGTTTTGCCAATATTTATGTCATAATATTGTTGTTGGTTTTATTAATTCACAATGCTGCGGACTTTGCACAATAATTTGTAATTTAGTGCCGCCAAAAAGCAAGCAGGAAAGAGCGACGGAAAGGGGCGGAGCGCGGCATGGCAAGGGGGCATGGCTCAGGTGGAGTAAGGCATATTTGGCGTGCTCACGTTTTATGTCCAGTTTACTTCAGTCCAGTCGAGCCAGCTCGAATTCAATCAAACTCAGCTCCGACCAAATAAACGTTATTTATTTTGTTTTCATTTTGTTGTTCGTTGATTTTTGCTGTTGTCGCTGGCCTTTTTGTTGCGCGTGCGCAACGATTTTGGCTTTTCGCAATTTTTGGGTTGCGAACTTAACTAAGTTTCTAGAAAATTCTGATGAGGCAAGAATTGCCCGTTAAATTGGCTCAAACTAAGCAAATAAATAAAAAGCGCGCGCAGTGCGAATGCGGGTGAAGTCAATAAACTGTTTTAACCTGCATAAAAGCCAACTAACAAACAACTAACAACAATTGCAGCACGCTAGGAAATTTGAAAAATGTAGCAAAAAATTAATTAAAATGCACTAAGCGCGCCGCCAGCCTATGAAAATGCACAATAACAAATTTTCCGCCTTGCATGAATGGCAAATAAATAGTGCTTAATGTTTTTCTTTTTCTTTTTCTTTTTTATGCTTTTGCTGTTGAAATTTATTTATTGAAGGCACGTAGCGCATACGCAAAAAAAAATTGCAAAAATAAATTAAAATAAACAAATAACAAAAGTCAACGGAACGCAATGCGCCCCGCCTCCAATGCGGGTTTGTGTCCAGGTTAAAGCGAAGAAAAGTCAACGAACTTTATGCGCAGCCAGCAAAAGTCCCTTATTAAAAAATACCCTTGTTTGAGGCACTGCTAACTGCGACAATTGCTGTTGAGCAAGGTAATTGTGAGAGGGGAAATATTTGTGCCACGCTTTCAATGAGTTACATTTTTGCTTGCAATTATTGCAGCTGAGCTAATTTTTGCTTTACATTGTTTAATAAATATTATTAAGCTCAACTTCTTTAGCAACTTAATAGAGTATTTAAGCAGCTGTAAAAATTAAGTGCAGCAGCGTTGCTTTATAAAGTAGTTATATTGAAAGAAAAAAGTACATGACAATAAGCATGACGAATGCATTGCTATTGTCGTTGTTGTTCCAGCTGGTAATGCAAATATGCATGATGAGGTGTAAATGGATATAGACATTATTGGAAGCAATTTCCTGTATGCTTAAGTGGCCCATAAGTACATAAATAGATAAGCTTACAATGTACTTTTTCTGTGATAAAAATAAAAAATCCCGGATGGGACATATTTTGAAACGTCGTGGAATTATCATTGAGATAAGAAAAGACCGTTTCTGTTGGCGTTATTACTGACTTTTCTTTAAGACTCGTACAATTTATCAATTTTAGCAAGTTTTTAATTTATCGTTCTTTACCAATTGCTAAATACAGTAATATAATTATTATAACTAACATACACAATGTAAATATATATATTTATATATACCTATATATATATATATATATATATATATATATATATATATATATATGTGTGTGTGTGTATATATATTTAGATATATTTGTTTTATTTATCGGTTTGTTATCTTTGATTATTAGTAGAATCGATTGATAGGCGTTCGGAGCTTAACTTTTCAACTATGATTCTTAGCAGTAGCAAAAAATATGTTTTATATTCATACGTTCCCATCTTAATCAACTTTCAATTTGTTTTACTCTGCAGCCTAGTTCTAGAATTTAACATTAGGTTCTTGGTTTATTAGTGTTTAGTTTAACGTCAACGTTTCGTTATAATTTGTTTGGCTTCAATTCTAAATGGATCAGGCGAATATAGTCCATTTTCCATATAAATATTAATATATATATATCTGGTAGTAGGATCAAAAGTCTAAGGAAGCAAAGAATTTGTGCTTGAGCTAAGCAAATTAAAGCGAAACACTGCATATATTGTAGGGTAGATGAAAGTGTGCGGGGCAGAGGAGAGGGTGTGGCTAATATTAGCAGGCTACATCCGTGGTAACACTCTTGATGCTCTCGGAGCTAAAGTGAACGCAGCCGTATTTGCAGACCAACGTCCAGACATATGGAATGAAGAACTCCTCTGGCGCATCCTCCTCAACATATTTGAATTTAAGATCCGGGAATTTCTAAAGATAAATATACATATATGTAGTATAGAACAGAGTATAGATTGGATAGCACCTACTCTCAGACGGTCGCTGGACCATTGGCTAGCGCCTTTGGATATGACCTCAAGAACCTCACTGACGCCCAGCTCGCCGCGCTGTTCCTGCACGCGCTGTAGCCGTGATGAAAAGAAGCCAACGACCTGGAAAGCAAAAGCATAATTAATGTACAATATAATTGGCATACAAGCTAATATAACAATGCAGCATACCATATCGATATTCTGTATAACATCCTGGAACGCATGATGACTGCGGAAGCCCTCAAAGACGCTGCGCTTGTAGAGCAGCGTGTAAACCAAATTGGGACAATAGACCAGTTGATTTGTAAGGCAGGAGTTTAAGATTTCCAGTACCATGCGCAACACCTCCTCCAGCACGCTCAAATCCTGCATCATATCCTCAGGCGTTGTCGAAACATTTACAAAGACTGCACTGTCCGCTGGCTCTTTGAGCTGGGCATCCAAGCGCGTATGCTTGCGGGCGAGCGTTTCGAAAAGGGAAACCAAACGCTGTGCCACATACGGATGCAGAGCACGAAAATGTCCAGACATGTTGGCCAGAGCAGCCAGGCAATTGGTGTGCAAATACTTGTCACGCATCTTCAGCATATTGTATTGGATGGTGCGTATGACGATCAGGATGAGAATGCCGCCCAACGATATCTCAGATATCGTGCGCTCCGTATACCAGCTGATGTTCTTAAGAAGCTGCAAAGCAAAAAGGGCATTAGCTCGCGCAGTATACGAGATGTCAGTCACTTACAATCGTGTGCACATTCTTATTGAAGCCCTCGTCCTCGCTGAGTATGAGCAGAACGATGAGCGACATGTAGATGTGATGTGAATTGCTGTCGGGCGCATTGTACAGTGTTTGCAGTATGGGTATAACCAATAGCTCCAGATCCTGCTGCTGCATGACGAACCGATAGAAGCGTTCGTTGCGATGCAGCAGCAAATACAGCAGCAGTGTCGCCTGATCAATGGTCACAATGCGGCACAGGGTTTCGTAGACAGCCGAGAAGTCAATCTGAAAGGAGACGGTTCCCTGTTTGGGTGAATCCTTTGAATCCGCACAGCCAAAGAGACTCGTGCGATAGGCATTATCCTGCGCTGTGCAGTGATTCGTCAATATCAATATGAGCAACAGACTTTGATTAGCCAATGGATAATGCGTGCGAAATTGCTGGGACAACTCCTCGCCGGTGGCGTTGCTCGTCTTGAGGATATCCTGTTGCTTACGAAAAGTGAAGATGGAGAGCAGTGATTCAGCGATGCCAAAGACAAATGAACCCGCCGACGTCGAGCCAAACATGGTGTGCGGCACCTCAACCATACGTGCCACAAAATGCAGCAGCGCCGACATCAGGACATTCGCATGCTGGCACTTGTAAATGGTGCGAAAGACAATGGATTTATCTGTGGGCTGAGCGAACAGATGCACGGCGAGCAACGTTATCAACGTATTGACCGACTCCAGGTGCAAATGATAAGTGAACTCCTTGACGGGTATAACAACAATTAGATTGACCAGCGCATCGATAAACGTCTCGAACTTCGCACCATCCACGATCAGCGCTGCAAGCGTCGCCTGTTCCGTTGCCTCGATGGCAATGCTAGCCATTTGCTGCTGCTGCTGTTGTTGTTGCTCCTCGGCTGCCTTAACTAAATCAGCACTGGGCAACGCCTCGAAGTGCTGCAACAGCTGAAACTCCGACCCCGTCTCATTGATATACTTGATCAGTGTGCGTATGATGAAGAGCGCATTGAACGTTTGCCATACGTGCATGTTGCTCTCCTGGTCGGAGAGCGAGAGCAGCTCGGTGGCCTTCTCCAAAAAGACAGTTATCAGCGAGCCGAAGTTGCCCGTCTTCAAATTATTGCCTATAAACGATTGACATAACGTCTCCAGACGCGAATCCAGGCTCAGTTGATCCTGGCTGCAGGGTAAACATTGAACGTTACAAGGTTGAGTTGCTGACGTGTTTATCCACTTACCTGTTCTCAGGTATTACGATATTATAATTGAGCAGTCCGTTCCAGAAGGCTTCATCGTCGTGTGCTATATGCTGTCGACCCACAAATCGCTGGAGCCATTCATTTGAGGCCAAGTCGGCATTTCTGCTGACGTTTATGCCCATCTTTTTGGGTGTTGCTCTAACTACTGCGCTGCCGTTGATTCTATGCGGAGTGCTACTGCTGCTGCTCTCCTGTTAGCTCGTTAGTGTTTAGCACATTGGTTGCCACAAGCCCGGGCTATGAGCCTTTTTTTTCCGTTTACAAATAACAACAATTCTTCGTGTTGGCACTGAGGCACGTCACCCATTCATTTGTATGTGTTTTTTTTCTCATATGTTTTTGATGTGCTAGAAATCGCGTGCTTTACAGCACTGCCCGTAGCAAGTGTTGGCTGGTTCCGAAACAACTCTAACGAACGAAATGTATTGAATTAAAAAACAAACTGTTTTTCCTATTAATTTAGAGATAAAGTGCAAATATTTTTTTAACTAATATATTATATTTTTATTATATGATGGCAGCAAATATAACTGTTGAACTCTAACTCACTATAAAATAAACTGAACTAGTTGCACACGGAGCACACGGAATTGCCAATTGACGTTATACAACACTCTTTCCCTTTGCGTGACGTAAATTTTGCTCAGTTTGAGACTATTTTCAAAATATTTGAAAACTTTTCGTTTTGTTTACAGATGTTTTGCGCCGTTCAATATTGTGCAAATGAAAAGAGAAAACTCCGTTCGTTTTCGTTTCCAAAAGATGCAAAACTATGTGAGAAGTGGATACAGTTTTGTCAGCGACCGAGTAAAATAAATTCGAAACTGGAAAAGATTTGTGTGGACCACTTTTTGAGCGAAGACTTCGAAAGAGATTTACCCTACGAGCTGGGCGTATACAGTAAGCCACGCCCACTTAAACTAAAGTCTAATGCAGTGCCAAGTGTTCAAAACAAGACTGATGTGTATTTTGGAAGTGCATATGAGCAGCAGAAGCCGAAGCCGGTGCGAACGAAGACGTGGAAAACGAAGAATGTGGCGCAGCGTAAACAAATTGTTGATGCGCTCCTAGAGGAATATAATGAGCAGATGGCAGATCAAGGCGCTCAGCTAGAGATGCATCTAGGTGCGCCTACGAATGAGGACGACGATGTGGCAGAGCTACCCGCTGAGGAAGTAGTCCAAGTAGTGATCGATGCCGATGCGTATCTCACAGCTCTGGAAAAGGAAAAGTCTGTAACTGCTGTATGGTAAAGAAAAATCTACCGATACTAATTAACATTTCTTGCAGCACGGAATTGCGGCGCGAGAACTTCAAAATGAAGCTTGCAATTGAGAAGCTGCAAAGGCAGCTGACCATGTGCAATGGACGCTACAGTGAACTGTTCGACAATCTAAGCAGAATCTTCTCGAAGGCACAGCTGCAAAAGCTGCAAAGTGGAAAACGTGTTGTGTGGCAGCAGAGGGATCTGCGCGACTCCTGTGCGCTGTATGCCACCAGTCCAAGTGCCTACAATATGCTGCTCAAGAAGGGTTACCCACTGCCCTCTAAAAGAACGCTTCAACATTGGGAGGCCACAAAGCGCTTCCAGGAAGCTGATGATGATATAGAGAGCTGCAGCAATCAGCTTCAAATTGAGGCGGAGCACGAAGAGGCGCAACAGGTGGAGCTTGACCAGCAAACCTACAACCTAATAGAAGCTATAGATATAACACAAGTAGATCCTAATTATATTAACTAAAAGTTCAAACTGTGTTAACAATATCGAAGAGCTTTAATTATATAGCACATAGGCTATTGAATCAATATAGAATAGGTTTAATATAAGCTATGTTTATTATATGATGAGAATTGCAATAAATTGCCAATGATTATGATTATATAATATACATATATCAGTATATATATTTAGGAATATGATAGACATTAAGATTACTAATAATTATTAGGGAACTGTTTATTATAATGGTAGCTTAACTACGATAGTGATATATAGAACATAGAATATAGAATGCAAATGCTGTTAATTCAAAGTGCGAAACACCTGACAATATGTAAATGCGAATTGTTGTTTAAGATAATGCAATATAGAATATAATATAACGAATATAAGCTTAGCTAAATTGATAAGCAAATTTGATAATGGTGAGAGACAATTCGTGGACTTTGTTATATAGCATGGGAAGAATATGAGCTTAGCTATATTTTTATGGCAATGTTGATAAACAAAATATGAAAATTATAGTTGATAATCTTTTAGGACAATTTGTTGCCTTTGATAATGTTTGTTTATATTATATAACATTTAAGAAATAATAAGAACGTTTAATTTTCGATAATAATGCATTTATTTGAAATATTAAATTGAACTAAAGCTAAAATAATTGTTATATACTGCGCCGCACCTATGCAGCCCATTTAATTTGGCAATTGACTATCCCGCTGTATCAATTGTTGTTACTTTTGTTTCTGTTATCTTTTCACTTAGTCGTTTACAATTTAGATGATGCATAACTAAAAGATATATGTATATACATATATAGATTTATATTGCGACTTGTTAACACATACGTTTATACAGACTATAGGTATAAAAAAAAAACAACAACTAAAGAGACAACCGATGAGGCGAGGTTAACTATTGCATTGCAACACTCACAAACATCAACATAATGATCATCAGGATCATCATTAATAGTAGACAATTAACTATCACAAATTTTTATTCAACTTTTGTCTCTCAGTGAATGTGGCTATGTATGTTTCCATCTGTCTGCCTGTGTATATGTGTGCGAACAAGAAAATATATACATATTCTTTTCGTTGCATTTCAAAATATATCGAATGTATATATATATATATGAATATATATATATATATATGTGTGTAACATTGTTAACTAAACACTCGAGCTATTTAGCCATGTCGCTGCGTAAATATATGTGTGTGTGTGTGTGGTGGGTGGATGGATGAATGTGTTTATGACGTATGACTTAAACTTAAGAAATATACACTATGGATAAGTATGTGAACTTAGTATGGTTTCAGATGGTTTGCTGTACAACATGGCCGATGAATCTCAAATTAACGCTCGCTTGCAACTTGATGTTTTGTCTTTGGCTTAAAGTTTGCGCAAAGTATTTGACTTGTTGTGCTTCTTGGCCAACAACTGCTTCAAGCTGAACGACGACAGCGCAATACCAAACAGGGCTAACATCGTGGCAGATCGGGTCACCACACGATTGGGCGCCGACGAGCTGGTGGTGAATGCATGGCTGCTGTGCGTCGAGGCTTGCGCGGAGAGCGGCGCTGCCTGAAAGATTAGATAAAACGAAATCACAAATTAGAGGAAATCCAAGTTAAAACAGGTACGATAAACAGGTATCTAGCCATTCTTATCACACAATTTTTTTTTGTTATTTTTAGATGTTAAACGTTAGCCAAATTGGCCAATTGCCCAAAAAGAATTTCGGTGCCGATTTCTACTGCGCAGCGTTTTTTGCTTTTCTTATTTCAATTGCAGTTGGCAACAAAAGGGGCGTTTGTCTGGGTGGGCGTGGGGCCAGACAAGTTCAACTGCCCCAAAAAAAATCCATGGCTAAGCGAATTCCCACGTTCATTGAACTGATTAACAAATTTGTAGCGTAATCTGAATGTTGTTGAACTTGTAACACCTGTCCGACTATCTACATGTACAGTTATCTGTATAGTATTTATATATGTAATATATAACAGCCCCCAGCAACGCCTCTATTGTAATTGTCGTTGTTATTGTTGTTATTATAGCAATTAGTTAGGCGTTTGCATTCTCAATGTTACTTTCAAAGACGCAAAAAGCTTGAGACTCGTGTCAGGTGACGTCAGCAGACAGCACAGTGGCCAAAGGTTGGGCGAGTAGGAGTTCAACTTGAAATTATTTTAGACATGGGTAGCCAAAGAGATAACAGTTTTTTGGACGAATGCAAGAAAGGCAAAGGGCCATTAAATTAAATTTGTATATATTTTTAAAAAATATTTTTTATATTTTAAAATATTTTTTAATAATATTTTATCTCACTTTTTTGCATACTATTATTTAATTTATATTTTTATTATTATTTTATGATTTTTATATGCCCAAACCTTTTCTTTAAATTTTACGGTTTCAAGGGCTTTTGCACCACTGTTATAATCTGACACTGTTTATTTTAGTGAGATGCACTTCGCATCGACTTGCATTTCATCTTGTGACGCACTTGGTCTGACCCGCTTTCCTCCTTTTGTGTTTATTTCTTAATCCGCAATTTCTCGCGGCGCTATCGCCCGATTTGGCGACCATTGCTCAAACATGCGGCGGACGCGTGCCGAGCATAAATAAAACGGCGACCGTCAAAAATCTCGAATGCTTATAAATATACGGGAATTGTTTGCACACACACATACACTCACATATTCTTGCAAATTTTTCATCGCGATTTATTTCGAAACGGAGCAAGAATTCCATATTTTGTTTTGCTTTGTTTTTTGTTCATTGGCTTTGCTTAGCATTTGCATAGAACTTTGCTTCCTGCTCCAGTTCCGGTTCCGATTCACTTTCAGCTCTGCTCTCCTTCTGCCTGCTGATACGTTCCAGTGTCTTCTTGATATCTTGTGTGCTGGGTCGGGCAGTTCCTGCACTGTTTGAACTTTCCCGACGCGCACATTGCCTGCTACGTCTGGGGCGCGAACTTTGCACTGGTTGACGATTTAATGAATTCAGGAACTGGCTGGCTGTTGAACTTGTAGGCGGTGCTGGTGGCTGTGGTTTCTGCTGCAACTGCGAGCGCACCATTGTGGATGCCTTTTTAGGCGGCGTCTGAAAGGGATTCGCTTTGGGCAGGTCCTTTTTAGCTGGGCTCTTTGGAGTGAGCTCTGGTTGCGGAATGGAAATTGTATAGGCAATGTCGCCAGCCTTGCATTGCGCGATCACAGATTTGAGATTAGACACAGCTACTGCTGGTTGCTCAGATTCGCTCAGCAAATGGGGCATAGACAATGTTGTAGTAGTTATTGTTGCTGCAACTGTTGTTGCAGATATAGGAGATGAGCGATTATCGCATTGTTCGAGATCGTTTGTCTGTTTAGCCGGTGTGAGAGAGAGTGCACTCTTTGGACTGCTGAGCAACTGCTGCGCGTTCTCCCAATTTGAAGAGAGAATATCCTCAATACTGCAAGCATCGGAGCTCGATGGGATATTTGGCGGTAAGCTAGAATCACAACTGGAATTATTTTCCCTGTTTTCCATTGAAGATTCGTTGGTTGTGCCTGATGCCAGCTGCTCAAGCAGTTGTTTTATAAATTCGTCGTCATCCGCATTCGTCGAATGTGTCGGCGGCTCGATGTCCTCCTCATCGGAGGAGGATACGGCGTCATTGTGTGGCCAAAGACAGCGACGCGATTCACACTTGAGCAGCTGCTCCTCACGATTTAAGTAAAAATAGCGCAGCTTGTGATTTAAGCCTTTACTGGAGCATTCCACACATACATCACCCGGTTGCAGGCTTTCCATTGTGCGTGTGCGTGTATGTGTGTATGGGACTTTAACGAACGTGTTTGGGAAATTTCACTTGTGCGTAATTTCCCCAGATTTCCCCAATTGCATATGTAAATTTTTTTGCATTTGCCAATACTTTGCGTTTTTATTTAATTCGCTATTTTGCGTTTGCTCACCTGTCCGAAAGTTAAACGAAATGCATATAATCCGATACTAGTTGTTTTCATGGTCCGTAAAAGCAATTATTATCTGCAACATATATAAATTTCAGTTTTGAGCACAAGCCTGCTTACATAATACGAAATTGATTTTTTCATTTTTTTATTTCCCTGTTTCATTGTATTGGAAAATGTCAGTGTGAGAGTTGTCGACACTTGCTTATTGCTTACATTATATGTGTGAGTAAAGTGAATGCGCGTTGCTCTATATGGACGTCTCCTCTATTATGCAGTTCTGAGCGTTCTGCGTTGCGTTTATTTAAATGTATTAATAAATAAAAAGCAAACAAAATTCTCTAGCGGGCACGCCACACCATCTGACAGGGCTGCTACTGAAAAGAACTAGGGCTGGGCTCGTACACATGTGTGATAAAAGCTGAAGCACGAGTTAGCACGAGTCAACTTTACAGTGCCCGAAGTGCATCTGTTTTCCTCATACACTGCAACAAAAATTATGTTTCTAAAATTATTTTAAATATGAATTATTTATGTGTAAGTAATTAAAATGTCTTGCAAAATATATGTATTCGTGATAATATCATTTAACAATCGCTAGCATGAACCTGATATATTTCAGCACGCATTATCATTACGAGATCAGGTAACCCGGCCACTTTGTTTACATTTTGTATTGTATCTTCATGCGATATGGCAAGGCTTTTTTTTTTCATTTCAATTGTATAAATTCGTCAGATTAGTAGTCTTCGCAAGTATTAAGTTCAAACTATATAAATTATTTCAAATCGATGTTTTGTACTCAGTATTTAACTTTTTCAGTTGCGATGTAAGCTGCACTTATATCACTTAAAAATTATGATGAAAATTCATTCGCTTTCCAACACTTGTTTCTTACAGTCGGTAACTTGCTGCAAATCAATTTCATAATACGACTGTGTGTTCAGCATTGCATTTTCAACAAATTAAAATCAAGATGGTTCTTTCTGATGGAGCTAAGGAGCGTCTCGGCGTTGTTGTCGATATTATTCAAACCACATTCCACTGGGGATTCGTCCCAATGGTCCTTTATTTAGGTAAATAGTGCTAGACACGTGTGATAAGCGCCAGCAGCGTGCTATCTATTGATTTTGTATTGATAATCCTTATTTGTTTCTTTTTCATGCGTTACAGGATTTTCGAAGGGCGCCGAGCCTGGAATGCCACCTTTGTCGCTTTTAAGCCTTTTGTGGCAATAATTATTTCATAATTCATGTAAATTGAGCAACGACAGCGTTCTTTTGGGTAAATTGACAACATGTTCTCGTTGATTGGTTGGCACTTTCAAAGTTATAGTACCTGTAAGAAACGCTGGCGGAAATAAATTTCTGTTGAACACTTTTAACAAATGATATACACATATATATAGTGTATATTTAAATAAATTTAACCAGACCCATCAGTATTGTTTATTTATTTGTGGTAACACTGGTTGCTCTGCAGATGGCAACGCCGAAAAGGTATATGGTGATTGGTATTTTTTTTTCCTTAAAAACTGTGTTTTTATATTTGCAATAATCGGTCACACTGACCACATCTTTCGCAAAAGCACTCGCACACAGACGAGTTTTCCGCTGATTTCGTTCAACAAAATTGCATATATAACAAATAAATAATACAGTTTAACGCAAACAAAAACCTCCACAATATAATTCGAAGTGCTGGCCATAAGTGTAAATAAGTTGTAATTGAAAAACAAGCGGCTACAGTGCTAAACTCACGTGATGAAAATACGGCTGAAAACTTCAACGTAAAAAGTGGGAGGGGATATATGAATTTTTCTAATTGGATTTGCAAGAAGTGAACGAATTTTGCCCGATAAATCGCGTTTAACTCTGTGTTTTAACCAAATATGCTAAATTTTCCATTTATATATGAAAAAGGTGTTTAACCCTAATAGTGGCAAGTCGTTGAAACGAATGCACAAACAAAATGTAAGCTCGCTGCGGGCGCAAGCAGAGCGCGAGGCCGACTTCGAGTCCCCCCTCCAAAAACGTCCCACGCCCACCGCCCCCTCCGTGTCCTATACAATAAATGCGCAATACAAAGCAAATTAGTTGTCGGCGTTGCCGTATCCTTTGCATAGTTTTGTTTGTGTCGTCAAGGAGTGAAAAATAAGTTTCGCTGCCTCTTTTGCTCCCACACAGACTTTGAGCCGTGTGCTTGTGTGCGTTTATACATATTTGTTTCTGTGAATGTGCGTGTGTGTGTGTGCGCGCGCGGAAAACAAAAGAAAAGCACAAAAGCGAAAACAAAAACAAGCGCATTTATCAAAAAGCAAATACAAAACAAAAATGTGGCCAAAACTGCTGTGCTTATTGGCGCTGCTGAACGCCAGCTATGGTAAGTGCCAGGATATTCTTCCACTCTTACAAGCATACAATTTTTTTACGTTTTCTTATTGGAGTTGCGAAACTAACCTAAATTTATATACTCCCTCTTTCTCTCTCTCTCACTTGCTGTGCAGCTTCGCCTATTGAGATTGTCATAAATACAACAAATGAAGCTGGCGGCAAAGCTGGCCATAAATTGTTACCAGCAGCAGCGACAACAACAACGACGACTGCGAGAACAACAACAAGAAACGAAACAGCTGGCGCTTATCTAACCAAATCGTCGCTGCCTTTTGCTGATAACAACGGCCATGGCAACAACAACAATAACAGCAGCTTTGTGCCCATACAGTTGCACGGAACAGACGCTGCCTTAGCCTCCACCGCCGTCGCTGCTTCCCCTCAGCTGCGTCAGTCAGCGCCCACATTCCCGCCGTTGCAGAACAAGAAACACGAGAGTAAGTCAAATAAGAATCCGCAACGGCCCTCGCGTGACTTCAACACCTCAAAAAGCAGCTCAAGTGAGTTGAAAGCCCGCCAACCGTCCGTCCATCCGTCCGTTCGTCCGTCTGTCTCTGACTTGTCTCGCCTCGTGACGTCAGCTTCGATGTCAATGTGCTGCGCCGCAGACAAAGCGCTCAAGTGCCCCCTCCTCTCTGTCTCTCTCATCCTCTGCCTCCCCCACACGAGCCGACCGACTGCACTGCAGTCACAACACACTCCCACCCCCGCAACTTGAACAGCAAATGCAACTGCAACTGCAGCAGCGGCAGCTAAACAAAACTGGCGCGCAACATCAGCCGAGCGACGCCGGCAGCGACGTCGACTTCGTCTGGGTTCTTTATGCTTTCCGCTTTGCACTTGTCTTCTCGTCGCGGCGCGGCTTTGTCGCTGTTATTGTTGTTTTTTTTTTATGCTAAATGCCTTTTGTTTTTCTTTTCATTTTGTAATCTGAGTGCGCCTACTTCTGCGGCACTTCAGGCCCTGTTTGGCAAGAGCGGCGAGTGGCAAGGGGTGAGCTATGTCTGCGATCGCTAAAGAAAATCAATACGAGACCGAATTATGATTAATGAATCTTTAAACAGACAGCTAACAACGGCTTGCTAATTGGAGACAAAACCACGTTTGCCTCACGGGGCTTAACAGCAAGAGTTGTTGTTGCTTATTGGAATTATATGCTTATAAGGGAAATTAAGGGGAATTTAATTGACCGAGTTTGGGAATAATGCAAGGATCAACGGGCTAGACAGTGAAAGAGAGAGGGAGTGTCTTGGTTAATGGGATTTTATATGTCAGCATTAAATAAAAGGAAATTATATACCAGCTTGTATTAGACCATGCTTACACGGAAACTTAACAGTTAAGTTGGTGAAATGGACATGAGACTTAATTTTTATTCAATTCTGAATTTAGAATTATACAGTTTAATCAATATGAAATTTTCCTTTATTTACAAACTTTCTTCTTTTGCAGAGGCGATCAAATGCCATTGCGATATCTGCAAGGATACGAATCACATCTGCGAAACGGATGGCTATTGTTTTACGTCTGTGGAGAAGGACACCGACAGCAAGATAACTTTCAGTTTTCGGTAAGTCTTTCCTTTGCTGCCATTTTGCTCAAAGACAGCAGCAACAACACAGGAGATATTTTGACTGTGAGTGTTGCATGAATTCGTTGTGTAGCTGCCTCAACATGTCGCAGAGCTTCCCGCCGGGCCGTTTTATTTGGTGCAACGATGGCCAACGAGGCGGGCCAACGGCACGGCCAGCCGCCCGTCGGGGCGGCCATGCGTGTTGCAATGATCGTGACTTTTGCAATCTGAAACTGCGACCGATTATCAAGCTGCAAAGTGCCACACCTGGTGGACGCCAGGAGTCGGCGTCTGTTGGCCCATCGGTTAGCTACGAAGGTGCGCTATGCTGTGTGCACGTGTTTTAACTCCCTACCACCACTTGCCACTTGCCACTTGCCTACGTTTCATATCCTCTCTAACAGCCAAATACAAACAAAAACGCACGTCGTTCCAGTTGCTTTGTTCCAGTTGGTTCGTTCTTTTGAACTAGCTCGTTATTCTACTATATAATGCTCGTGTTGACTTTGACTTGTTAGTGAATCATAACCGAAAACAAAACAAAAACCAATTTAATGCAGCGCACACTACTAAAAATTCCAAACAACAACAATAAACAGCAGCAAGAGCAACAGCAACAGACCCAAAGACTAAGTTAATCAAAGAGCAAATGAACTGAAGCCAAGAACTTAACCATCAACTGCAATTGTGGTTCTTGTGTTGGCTAAATGGGCAAAGGCTTTTTGCTTAATTAAATCCTTCACTTATGAATACACTTTTTTTTTGTTTTTGATTTTGTTTTACTCTTTGCTACTAACCAGACTGATTTTTAATTAGCAACTGGGCTCAAAGACATGAGCAGCAACAAAAGAAAGCAAAAACAAAAACAACAAAAATAGAGTATTACTAATTTGTTTGCTGTCTCTCTCTTTCACCTGCTCGCTCGTGTACAACGAACAAAAAAATTGAAGAGTCAAACCACTTAAAAAAACCAAGAAAAATTAAATCAAAACAAAACACGCCACGCGCGCTTTATTCTCGCTCTCTCTCTCTCTCTTTCTCTTTGTTTTACCACGTTCGATGTGTTCGTTCGCCTGGCGCGCTCTCTCTTTCTCTGTTACTCTTGCTCTTAATATAACACAAAAAAACATACTTACCAAATAACTGTATATTGGTCTACTATTGCTGTACAGTTGCCTCGATAAGCGTTACGAGCTGAATCGCGAGCCGTTGGAATGCCTTTCCAGTCGCCCAAAATACGATTCGTATAGAATTAAGTGTTGTAATATGGATTTCTGCAATAAAGATGAGCTTATGAAAAGGATATTTGAAACAGGTACAGCAAACAGATATAAAAAAAACAACAATAATATAAATAACAAGAAACAAAAGCAAACAAAACACAAAAAACACTATTTTTCTACCTCTCTCTTTCTACTTATGAAAAGCTTTTTGGTTTGCACTTCTTTTGTACTTTGCGTTAATTATGTAATACAACAACAAAAACACTTTTATTTCTGTATGCACTCTAATAAAAAAAATAATAGTTTTTATAATATTCATAATTTAATTACGATTTGCACAACAATTTAGTGGGCGCCTTATAATTGATTATAAATAGGTTTTTCAGTTTTTTTTTTTAAGTAAATATTTAAATTTTCTATTTGCACTTTGTTCGCTTTTTGGTCGTCCTCAGATTTGTAGTTTTTTTTTCTTTGCACGGCTTTTCTATCTTTATCTCTCTCTTTCTTTGACTATCTTAATGGCACATCAAACACTACAACAACAACTACACCTATCTATATGTAAACCAAATAAAAAAAGAGATTTAGTTTTTCAATCAACTTTTGCATGCTAAATAATTTCGCATACTTTTCGATTGTAGATGCTTTTAAGAAGAAACAGTTATTCTAGTGCGTAGAGTTTATTTTCGTACATAAGGTGGATTATCAGTGTTGCTCATCAGATTGAATTGGCAGTGGAACTAGTTCAATAATCAATCTTCGCTTGTAATTGATCGCTCTTCTTCTTAAATATATTCTTTTTGTAGTTCTCTAGTTTTTTTTTGTACATAATCAAATTTTTGGGTACCCTTAGACTGCTTCAACGGTATTCTTTGTACTTTTGGTCTCTGCACATACAGCTAAACATATTAAGCCGCTGCTGTAAGTCCCACTGCCCCCACTACCCCCTGCCTGCGCTCGCCCCCTTTAGACCACGCCTCTGCTGCACGCTCGCTGCGCTAAAAACAGCAATTGCAACTATAACAAAAGCTGCTTATCAACTGCACAAACAACAACCAATGCAACAGCAACAACAACAACAACTACAACTACAATTACTACAACAGCAACAACAACAAACCCTAAAAACCTTTTATTTGCCTAACTTAGTAGTAACTAAAAATTTAGTATTTAATATTAAAAACAAAAACTTGAGTCTACGACTCTGAAACAACAACAACAACAGCAAAAGTACTACTCTGTATATGTATATGTATGTATGTAGATGCCTGCCCCTAGCAAACCACTTACCACCCGAAGATCCCGCCTGGTGTCATGATAAAACACCCACCTCCTCCACACAATGTTGCCAAGATGATTTTTGCAATACGCGTGAAAATTACAATGGTGTTATACCAGGTGAGAGTTGCTTAAAAACCATCCAAAAACCACAAAAAAAATACAACGACCCAACTTTCCATATCCATCCACTCGCCATTCCACGCTCCAATATTCCAACATTCCAGCTGCCATCTGCCATTCCCATCCATTCATTCATCCATCACAAAAAAACATCGGCGGATTCGAAAAAAAATGTTATTTTGTTTTTCTCACTACACGTGACGCCCCTCTTGTCGTTTAAAGCCACGCCCATGTCATAGCACCGTCACATTTGCGTTTTCCTTTAGACAGACCTTTGTGTAGCACACGCAGCAAAACACACAAACACACATACACACACGCATACCTGTCACACTGTAGTCAGCCCCTTTTTACTCAGTCTCTGCTCCACATTTACATGCGTCTGTGCCGTCTATAAATAAAAAAAGAACTGTTTTGGTTTGTTGGGATTTTTGCCTTCCTTTTCCATTACGCATACACACCAACATACATACACGCCCGCACATACACACCCGTTTTGTGTTGTTGTTGTGTATTTCACCTTGTCTCACTCAGTTTGTTTTGCGGCCTCGTCGTTACTCCTTATCCTCCATCCACTTGTCGCTCGCTGTGTACTCGAGTTGTCTGCTGACCTTTCGCATCATTCATATTGACTTGTTAAAAACACGACGCACACACAAAAGCCAAACAACTGTAAAAATAAAAGGAAGTATGCAAAAACAGTAGCACAAACAATAACAACAAAAACGGCAACTGTCTCAAGGGGGCCAAGCAAGAACAACAACTGCATAAGGAGTAGAAGTAGTAACATCAGACAGCGCGCTCTCCCGCTCACTCGTGCGCAGCCAACTTGTCTGCGTTAATTCTGTCTGCCTCTTATGCTTCTGCTTCTGTTTCTGTTTATACCAAAGTCGTGTGCATTCATATTCATTCATGTGCGGCTGCGGCTGTGGCTGCATTGCGATGTTAGCGTCGCTGTCGACGTCGCTGCCTAACGGCTTCATTCCATTCATTAATGGCCGCATTTTTGTGTGTTTTGCCGTCTGCAGCCTATTTATATTTTTTCTGTGTGCCCCTACGCTCATCTAAATATTATTGGTAGTTGTTTGTTTATTCAATTGTATGTATGTGTGTATGAGTGAGTGTGTGTGGGCTTGTTAAGTGTGTATGCCTGTGTTTATACTTTATTGCTCTCTAGTTTTTAAGTTTGCGCCGCTAAGTATGCAAAGGTTTGTAAATATGTAACTACCAAATGTCAAAGGCAGGTTAGTGCCAATTACTACTACTACTTACACATACATATATGTATATAAAAATACACACACACAAACATACACTCGCACACGCACAGACACACACAAAGCCTAACAACTAACGTATTTTGGTTTTAAGTGCACCTTGGTTTATTGGGTTTGTTTTATTATTGGTTTTCGTTATAAGTTCTAATTGATAGCTTGTTTTAACGCATGTTGCCTTCTCACTTATACACTTACTTTCTGGCATTTAATTTTCCATTAATTCTCACGCTCAGCTTTTTTGCAGCCTTTAATGTGTACTTCTAAGTTTATTAATACCTATTCGTATTCCAATTAGAATATCGGTCTAATAAGACGCTGTCCAGTTGGCAATTGGTCACTATCATAGTGGGCGCCACTTTAAGCATTTGCTTTAGTGGCACTGTAGTCTGGTATTTCTGCCAGCGTCGCAAGCGTTTGGCCAATGGACGACCGTTCGCCAAGGAGGATTCTGTCTACGATCCCATACTAAATGGCAACACTACGCTACATGATATTATTGAGATGACCACCTCGGGCTCTGGATCGGGTGAGTGTAACATATAGATAAATTTCAATAATGGGGCTTACTTTTGAGCCATAAGAAGAGGGCCTAATGGAGTTCCGCACCTAGAGAAATAAGGTTGATTATGCTTTTTAGTGAGAGATTACTTATTGTAGGTTGACTCATTTTACTGTCAGCAGAGGCTCTGACCACAAGACCTCACTTATTCACTCAAAACTCAATATCACCTCATTCGGTATACTATCTCATTAAACTCCCAAGATGTCAACTTACCTCTGCATATAAAACTACTCTAATATTAATCTAATCCCTCGCTGTTCTTCTCCCAGCTGGACTGCCGCTGCTGGTGCAGCGCTCGATTGCACGTCAAGTGCAGCTGGGCCATGTGATTGGCAAGGGACGTTTCGGCGAGGTGTGGCGCGGACGCTGGCGTGGCGAAAATGTGGCCGTCAAGATCTTCTCTAGTCGTGAGGAATGCTCCTGGTTTCGTGAGGCGGAGATCTATCAAACTGTAATGTTGCGTCACGAGAATATATTGGGTTTCATAGCAGCGGACAATAAGGGTGAGCTGTTACCCCTTCAAACTATTTCTCAACTAATATTATGGATTGCTTTTGAATAGACAACGGCACCTGGACACAGCTGTGGCTAGTTACGGATTATCATGAGAACGGCTCGCTATTTGATTATTTGACCACGCACACCGTGGACACTAATACCATGTTGAACATGGCGCTGAGCATTGCCACGGGTCTGGCACATCTGCACATGGACATTGTGGGCACACGCGGCAAGCCCGCCATTGCGCATCGAGATCTCAAGTCAAAGAACATACTGGTCAAGTCGAATTTGAGCTGTGCCATTGGAGATCTGGGTCTGGCTGTGCGGCATGTGGAAAAGGATGATTCAGTTGATATACCGTCCACACATCGTGTGGGCACCAAGCGCTATATGGCGCCCGAGGTGCTCGACGAGAGCATGAATGCCCAGCACTTCGATTCGTATAAGCGTGCGGATGTCTATGCCTTTGGCCTGATACTGTGGGAGATAGCGCGTCGCTGCAATATGGGCATGATCTTTGAAGAATATCAATTGCCCTACTGGGATGCTGTGCAGCCCGATCCCAGCATTGAGGAGATGAAAAAGGTCAGCTGAACCACATAACAAATGTGTGATTATCTCTATTGTCATTTGGCATTGTGATGTGTCTTGCAGGTCGTGTGCATTGAGAAGAGTCGGCCGAATATACCCAATCGCTGGCATGCTTCGGATGTGCTCCACAACATGGCCAAAGTCATGAAGGAGTGCTGGTATCCCAATCCAGTGGCGCGACTCACAGCGCTGCGCATCAAAAAGACGCTAGCCAGCATACGTGTCGAGGACAAGGTCAAGAACTGATTGTGGCCCTAATGTGTGTGTGTAGCCCTCACCTTTTCCACGAAAATTTGGGATGCGTTTAATCTAAATGGAGTTGCGTGTGCAACTGCATCGCAACTGTGCAACCTGTAACCTGGCCCCGTGTTACCTTCAAGCAGCAAACAAAAAGAAAAGAAAATTAAGAGAGAACTAAGCTAAACTAAACTAAACTAAACTAAACTAACAAATACGCTGTAAATACTTAGATCTTATATGCCCTATTCCCCACACACATGCTATGAACTGTGCTCGTTTTATATTATCCTTTGCATTTCGCATCTACTTTTACTTTTGTACATATATCTATATATGCGTATGTATATGCCTATATATTTCGTTGACATTTTCCGCTGAGATTCGCTTAGTTTTTCATGAAGGCAGCGGCGCGCCACAAGAAAACAAAAACCAATATAAATAAAGAACCGCCGCACTGCCAATTTGTGCTAAAAAAAAAAAAGAAAAAAAATAATGAGATAAACAATTAGGGCCTAAATATGTATACCTAACATATATTTTTTATAGCCACTGTTCACAAACAAACAAAAAAAATATATAGATGAAAAACGAAAACGAAAACAAAAACAAAATACATACAGTTAAAAGACTTTGCCAAGACTGAGCAGCAGTGAGAACAGCAGAAAAAAACCCGAAAATACAAAAAGAAAAGCCCCAAAAAGTGAAAGAAAGAAAAACCCCAAGTTACAAATTACGAATTCCAGTTGTATATCAAACTAATAATCGTATATAGGAAACCGTAGCAATATCTAGTAATTAAACACTTTTTAGGCGTTTATCGTTGACAAATAAAAAAAATAAATAAAAATAAATAAAATTAAAAATATTTATGAAAACTCAGGAACTCACAAATTACAAAAAAATCAACAATTTTGAAAAGCAAACAAAAAGTTAAACAAGTTTATATGGCGCGCCGACTGCTGCATGCCACGCCCCATAACCATGCCTGCCCCGTCCCGCCCTCTACCC
The DNA here is from genome assembly GCF_003285905.1 of Drosophila hydei. Taxonomy (NCBI): domain Eukaryota; kingdom Metazoa; phylum Arthropoda; class Insecta; order Diptera; family Drosophilidae; genus Drosophila; species Drosophila hydei. Next base: position 4,069,521 of record NW_022045833.1, on the reverse strand, counting down.
CTTTAAGCTGTTGCTGCTGTGTGTGCGTCTCCTAAGCTAATTATACATACACGCATAACATTATATATATATACCTATACATATATATACATAAGTTGCTTTTAAGTTTTTCTATATATATATAGGTTCTTCAAAAACTTCATTTTAATTGTTTTTCATCAATCATTTGTTTTTTTTTTTATTTAGATCTGTTATAACCAAAGCTTGTTCTTCCTAATTTTACTGTAGTCATAAAACAAGTTGAGAGAAAGAGAGTAATATATATAAATTAAATATATATATTTATTTAAATGTATATTTGCTTGATGTTTCTTGAACAAAACATATTAAAAGCGTTAAAAAAATTGATAAAGAAAATGCATCGCGCTGAGAATTGTAACTTTTAAGTCATTTTGCCACACTGTAAAACCTATATTAGCTGTGTTGTCTAACGTATCATGGATCATTTAATAATTTCAATTGTATGTTGTATGTTTTATATGTCTACAACACATATACACACCCACACTCACACAACAAACCAGCCATAGCCAAGCAAACTAGAAAATCCCTCAAATCAAAGCCGCAATAGTAGTTTCTATGCAAACATTAAATGTTGCTTGACACAGCCAAGAGATTAAACAACACTGAAAAAAACGGAAAAATTAAAAAAAAATCATTAATTTTACATTTCATCAAGCTACAACTAAGCAACATATTATAATTATTATGTATAACAGTTCTATTTGATATGCGTATAACGAGTAAAGAGAAAAAGTAAAACTCTATATATATATACATATATATGTATATATATATATATGTATGTGAACCTAAACTAGTTTGTTACGACTTTCGGCCTGCGAAATTTAATTTCCTATTAATTTAGGCAACTGAAAAAAAATAACAAAAACAAGAATTATGAAATACGTTTACGTTTAAGTTTAAAACTAATTTCCTGTAATTTGTAATTTTGCTGAATTCCAAAAAGACCCAAAATTCAGTGAAAAAAAGAGACGAAATAAATGTAATTTAAGTTTTTACAACAAGAATATTCCTGTAATTGTAAAATGTGTAAATATTTGCGAAAGAAAAACAAAAACCATTTGAAACATTGTTAAAAATGTTAAATGTTTTCCCAAAAAAGCAACAGAAAACAGGCGAAAACTGTTTCGTTTGCCAATGCTTGAAACAAATATAAAGTAATCAAAGATTCTATTTAAACAATATCGCTCTATAGAGGCCTCTTAAACCGTACTGAGTTAAAAACCGAAGAAATTCAAAACAAAAAAAAAACTGTAAAAGACTTGAACAACAAATGCGCAAAAAGAAAACCTTTTTAAAAAAAAACATCCTATTTTCCAGCTAAGAAAAATTATTTTTAAATTAAAAAAAAAAGAAAAGCAGAAAAAGAAAACTTGTTAGGCTCAAGTTTTCCTAAATATATATTTTTTGGCAGCATCTGTGTTTTGTAATGTGTATTGGAAGAGCGACAGAGAGAGAGAGAGAGAGATCGTATGGAAATCAGGATGTGAATTGGAATTTTGGATATGTATGTAGTATGTGAAACATTTACGGTGTACTGTTAAAAATAAAAATACAAAACAAAAGCAAAAAAATGGAAAAGAAAATGAGAACAAACAAAAAAAAAGCGTTGAAAGTGTAAACAGAGTCTAACTTTTAGCTTTAAGCTGCGTTTTTACTGGCACTTTAAATAAAAACAAAACCCAAAAAAATATTTGTAAAAACAAACAAAATTTTAATATTTTGCAAAAAAGAAAAATCAAACAGTTGCGCAACTGTTAACGGGTTTTTGCGTATTCCTTCTCATTTACTTTGGCTAACCAGTCGAAAGGTTAAAAGTTCAAAAATTGGGTCATACGTCTATCAAGTTCACTTATTCATATGGCCTTAGGTGTGTTTTAATTAAAATCGCTTGTGCTGGTCCTGTGCTTGCCCTTGATTTATGGTTTTATTGTTAGAACTTTTTAATTTTTGTTTTTGGCCACGTTTTAGTGTGACGCCTGAGGTCATGTATTTTGGACCCAAAATGCGGGCACACATTTGTTTAACCCAGTTCCGATGAGTATTATTCTGTTTATATATATTATATATTGGTAATATGGTAAGTTGATGAGGTTATAAAGGCAACTATAAGGACGACAGCTCAATCGTGTACAGTTAGTCTATTCAACCAGCTGCAAGCTGGATGTTTAAAATATATATATTCTCGTCAGGCGTGAACGACTAGCAGATACCCGGAATCTTATGATTGGATATTGCGGAATATATATATATATATATATATATATATAATATATTTGAAATGGGCAGGCTCTAGCTATTGTGGCTTACGAGAACTCTGTGTTGAAACGAATGAACAGACTTGGACATAGCTAGACATAACTAGATCCACTGAGCTTGTCGTTCTAATCAAGAATATATGTACTTGAGGGCGTCTGTCACGCCTTATGCTTTTTATATACATAATCACAAAAACATACTCTAAATTCTAAATTACCCTTTAAAAAGAGTTCAGGCTATATCTATATCTTAACTTGGCTGAATAAAAAATCAATTTGAATAGAATTCAAGCAGCAAAAATTGAATTTTTAAATATAGGTACTTAGTTGTTTATAATTTTAAGAATTGAATTTTTGAATTGAATTTTATTTTAAATTTTATTTAAGACCTCTACATTTTTATTTAGATCAAAAAAACTCTAGGCTCTTAACTCAAAAGCCTTGTCAACTCAGTTAAGGCTAATTATTAATGCAATTAACTGACACAATCTAGCAAATTTAGTTAACATTTTGAAGGTCTTCAATTTGCTATAGCACAACATTTCATCCTTTCACTTACCCCAACAATTCTGTAAAATTTGCAGCTGAAATCTAGGCAACAACTGCTCGCAGAAAAATTGGCCCAACGCAAATATAATTTAAAGCATTTTCTGCGCCTTTGAAGCAGAAATTTTTCAAAAATAAATAATTAAAATTCATTTTTGGTTTTGCGGGCTTTGCGCCCTTTGCACTTTTTTTGCGTGCCTTAAATTTTGTTGCTGTTTATTTAATTTGTTTACTTTGATTGTGTTTCTTCATTAACATTTCGCATGGTTGTTTGTGTTGTGAAATACATTTACATAGGTTTAATATTAAATACAGATATATATATCTCGTTAGACTTGACTTGATGCGAATAAAAAACGCAAAGTGCTAGGGAAAAAAACACACAAGGTACAGTTCACATTGCGGTCATGGCTACATGTTCATTATTATATTATTATTATTTTTATTATAATTCTATTTTATTTAAATAAACAATTTCATTTGATTTACACATTAAGAGTTTGGAATAAACTTTTTTGGTTGCTTTAATACTTGCTGTAATAACATTGAATGCCTCAGTCAGTATTATATATATATATATAGATACATATATATTATATATTTTATTTTGGGAATAAATATTTAATCTCTACGTAAAACACATTCAAAATTTTATTTGATTATTATAAGTGTGTTAATTATTTTCATATATATTTATATTTGTTTAAAACAACGAGAGTGATATGCATTTGTTAAACATTTGATATGTATTTTTCTTCATATTTTAGAGTTTGAATTTTTTTTTTGTCTTTTAATATATATTCTTTAAACGTTGCCTTTAGGTTGTCGCCAGTAAAATATATATATTTTTAAATAACTTTCCGTCTTTCGCCTGCTGCTCAGTTGCGACGCTGCTGAAAAATGCTAGTCATATGCTGTTGAGAGAGAGAGAGAGAGTTTAGAGAGTTGATATATATCAATATATATGTGTATTTATAGGGTATTGTAGAGGTTTACTTGTGCGCTTACCTCTTGGCCCACATCAACGCAGTCGAAGGCATCGCGAAAGTAGCCGCAGCTCAGCTTTGATGCTCCACGATGATGCAAACGTTGGTGCTGGCAGCACATGCCGCTAAATGCAGCAAGTATGAGATCATAAATTATTTATCAGAAGATACCCTGTACGTATGCCTTATATAAGTTACTTTTTAGGTCAGTGAGTTCCGCACAGGGACGTTTGCTTTTGACAGTATAACAATTTGAGAGAGAGGGAGAGAGGAGATAGGGGCTAGCGAAAGAAAGACAGAAATCCCAGAGAGACAACAAAAATAATTTTGGAGACATGTTTATAAATAGACTTTAATGGACAAGGCTAAAGACAGAAACCAAAGACAAACTGACAAACAGATTGACAAGCAGTTTGTCAAACTAAGAGGCCATATTTAGGTGCAAATTTGTGACAAATCTGAGCTGTTAGCACTTACTTGACCACTTGACAATCGCTGGTGCTGCTGCAATCGCTGCCCAGCGGCTGCTTGGGTCGCACATGGAAAACATCCGTCAAGAGTGGCGCCTCCGTTTCGCAGCGCCAGATGCCCTCCTGGGGGACCAGCATGCAGGCGCTGCCCGGTTGACAGTCGGCATGCCGCTGGCACAGATCACGCTGTCGTCCGAACACATAAACGCATTTGCCCTCTGCCAACAGATTTGCAATTAGATAGGGGTTTCGAGCGGACACCCGCAACAGCCCACAACTTACCGCCATATGTGTGCACGCAGACCCCAGTGGGGCAGCAATCGTCGTTTAGCAGGCAGGCGCGATTTGCGCAGGGCGTATCCTCAATCAGTGGCTCCACAATGCCATAGACCTCCGCCTGTGGCTGGCGCAGTGGCGCAGACAGTGGCTGCAATTAGAGAAACATTTGCGTCGCACCATGGGGCGTATGCGTGTTTTATTACCTATTGACTGCGCGCGTGCCATATTTCAATACATATTTTATGGCTCGCTGCAGAAGGCTGATTAACTGTCTGCTATAATTTGCTCAGCACAATTTGATTATAATTCTGCTGTGCGACGCAACGCGTTTGAACTTTGCACTTTAAACAAAGCCACATAACTGCCGCATGTCGCATGCCACATGTCAACATGCCGCATAGCGGTAGCTGGTGGCAGCTTTAATTAATTAACAACCGCTGCAAGTCGTTTCAATTTATGTGGCGCACATGCTGCCGTTGCATTTGGCAGCTGCTCGCTGCACGCTGCTCGCTGCTTGCTTCGTTTTTTGTGTGGGCGCGCACACGCTGCGTATGAGTGATGCAGCTGGTTTTTGCGGTTTTATACGCTTTTGACTGTTCGTGCCTGGCTTATTAGCTCACTCTTCAATTTGTATAATCATTTTATAAGCCAATTGCATATTGAATATCAAAATCTTTGAATTATAATTGGACTTTGTGCAAACGTTCGATTGATTATCAATAATTGGATTGACATTTATTTGCCAAGTGAAGTGAAAAAAATGAATTTGGATTGTCTTAATATCAAATTATAAATTCGTATATAATATACTCTTAATACTCTTAAAATATGTATGCAGAATTTCAATGTATTTAAACCGCTTTTAGCACAGTTAATATTTCCTCTAGCCATACTTAAGTTTTTCTCATTAACCGAAAGCCTTTACTCAATTTACTAAATTGACAAAACTAGCTACGTGTTTCTCGCAGTTTTGCTTCACTGTGCGTGGGCGTTAACTGCGCCTTGCTCATTTTAATTAGCCAGTCGCCGTTGGGACTACCGTTCTATATTGCCTATAAAACTTTGTGCTCACCTGTTGTTCCGCTTGCTTCTGCTGCTGTTGCTGTTGTTTTTGCTGCTGCTGCTGCTGCTGCTGCTGTTGTTCCATGGCAAATAGCTGGGCATAGTCGTTATTGTAGCCCGCATTGTTCAGATTGCTGGCAAACATATCAAAGTTGGCGCCCACATCGACTGGCGGCGGTGCTGCATTGCGATGCAGCAAGTTGCGTGAATTGCGTTCAAAGAGTGATGAACGCTGCCAGGCTTTGCTCGACATGGAGCTTGCATTGGCGCCCAGCTGCAGGGCCAGCAGGCCGAGCAGCAGTAGCTGCATCGGTATGCGTCTCATGTTGCACGCAGCTCTCTCGCTCTCTCTGTCTCTCTCTCTGGCTTGCTCGCTCGCGCTCACTAGTACCACATTGCCAGAGGCTGTAAAGGCTGTGTGAAAATGTTAGAAGCCAAAACCAAATTGCGGCCTTAATTAAAATACAACTAAACGAGATTTGGCTAACAGGCACTTGCCAACTGTTTTTGCCGGAATTAAAGCGCTTGGCCCATGGCAAGAGCAGAGAAAAAACCAGCCTCAGGCCGTATCCTGACCCAGCTCATTAAAATGTGTGGGGTGTGTGTGTGTGTGTGCCAGTGTGTGTGTGTGCGGGCCTGCTTTTAGTGTTATTACCGGCACTGACTTAATTTATGCGTCTCATACTCACTTAGCGCTTTTTATTGCGCCGGATGGCAGTTAGACATTCATATATATATGCATACATATATATATGTATATATATATATATATATATATATATATATATTTATAGACATACATCTACATTTAGACATTCTCATATGAAGATATATGTGCTGTGGAAATGTTTGCTCACTATTCATAGGCGTTGAGCTTTTTAGCTTTAGCTGTTTTGTTGTTTTATTTATAGAAAATATAATAAATCAGGTAATTGGATAGAAAGGCGTATGTAATATATATATATAATATATATATATAAATATATACACCTATACATGTATACATATATTTATATATATATATTTACTTATATAGACATCTACATAATTAAGTAGCGCACGTTCTTAGCTAAGGGTTAATTAGTCGTTGCTGTTATTAATGTTGCTTATCGGTAAGAAAAAGGTTAGTTAAGGTCGAAGATGAAGCTGTTTATGCCATATACCCTCTACATTACATTTGCATGATAAGTGCTTTGATTTTGGAGATACCCTGCAGCTGCTGTGTTGGCTTTAAATGTGCAGCTTTTTGCAGGCAAACTTAAAGAAAAGATGAAGACAATTTTCTTAAAAATGTTTCACATTTCATTAAAAAACTTTCAAAGAACTTGTACAGCTCGAGGACATAAAAAAAGAAGCATAAATCAGAAAAATGTTCAGCGGCCTTCTATGTGTCTCTAAGTTAACTAGTTTTTCTGACTAAGAAGTTAGGCTGCACTAGATTGGCAATGCACGACTAACAGATGCCCTGGATCCCAAGATGATCAATTAGATTTTTGCTATTTTAGAGTGAATTGAGGAGATAAATTCCGAAATGTAAATATTCGTTAGCTATGAAGGGTTTGATGTGCCTGAAGCAACTTATGATTATTATGTTTTATTATGAATTACATGAAAAAGGTAAAGTTATTGATGACTTTAATAAAATGTACACTCTTCGTTATCTACGGGATGATTTATGCGTTAAAGGTGCTTCTCAGCTCTCTAGAAATAGCTCTTACAAAACATGCTTCAAGATTGAAGTATTCATAAATACATAAAGGCAGATAGAGGCACAGCAAGACAGTGAGAAACAAGCTTGAGCGTATTATGTTCTTAGCTCGCTCAGTCTATATATTTATATATTTCTCTGTCTGTCTATCTGTATGTAAGAGTGCTTCAATCATAAAACTTGTGTTATGAGAGCTAGGGACCAGAGAAGTATATTTTATTTAGCCTAAAACTAGTTGTGTCTCTGTCTCTTTCTCTCTCTTTCTCTATCTCACTGAGCTTAGTTTTGCTGTCGCCTCTCATGAAGCATATATACGCTTAATAGGTGCAACAAATACTGCTATCTGTTTCGAGGCTTACCCAGTTTGCCTGTTACATATTTTTTTTAACAAAGCCCTCACACAGTACTTACATAATTTCTACTGAAATAATTAGCATAGCTTTATTTATGTGTTTATATTATATATTCCATATATAACAGCTGCAGTCAAATCTCATAATTTTAGCTTAAGCAACATTATTTGTTCAAGATATCAGGTAAATTACAAGGGCTTTATTTTGCCTTTAAGCTCTGCAGTTAATAAGTTAACAAATAATAAAAGTTATTTTGCAACAAGGACATATTTCTTTGGATGTTTTAAAAATTAAGATAAATTATTATTGCCATTTCAATTACCAATTTGCACCTCAATTTAAGATGAACTTTCTACTCTGTGAACACACACCCCATCTCACACACACACACACCTTTAGCTCTAACAACTAGCTAACGAAATTAGTTTAGTTTTGCTGCATAAAATAAAAGCGTTGCATACTTCTTGGGGAGCAGATGTTTCCAGCTGCATGCAACTATGAAATATATCTTTCCATGGCGTGTGCTCTCATGCATGTTGCATTAAAATGGTTCCCCAGACACTCGCTTAGGCAAATTATTATGGCTGTGTGCACTTGCCTTCCTTTCCGCTTGTCTGTCAGCATTGGGGGGGCTGCGGGTGTGGCTGGCAGAGTCTTAGTTACTCTAAATATAGCGACGTCAGGTACGCCATGAGCTGCCCACGACATAAGTCAAATATATTTAACATCGGGTTGGCTACACATGTTGACCCGGGTAACGCCTCAAATCCATTTTATTAATGGAGCTGTCCCAAAGACCCGAAGAAAGCCAAAAGAAACAAACCTTTTATATTTCGAGCTAATTACCTTTCTTTTTTTTAACCTGTTTGCTTTCGCCCTCAACAAATATTTTTGGCGCTCGTTAGAAAAGTTTTGACTAAAAACTTTTTGGCAGCTTCAAAATTGTAATTCACAGAAGCACAGGATGGCTCAGAGAGGGAGAGAGAGAGAGAGAGAGAGACACAGAGATGCTGTGCTCATTAAAATGCAATTTTTTGTTAAATATTTCATAATTTAATCTGTGTGAAATTGTATTTGAAGTTATTTGGCTATTAGGGTAGACTGTCCTTTGATTACGAAATTGGCGTAGAAAAGTAATTTTGAATGCTTCAGCTCGAGAAATTTCATATTTATGAGCGACTTAAATGTGATTAAATGGAGAGAGCCAAAAAGTTTTTGAGTAAATCTGTGTGAGAGGTTCAGAATAGCTATTCATATCAATTTATTGATTTTCCATTTGCTCAAAGTTGTGTGAGCCAAAAAATAAAAAAATAAAAAACTAAAAAACTAAATCCTTAAATGCTGCATGAATAAACTCGATTAAGTTATGACAAATTGGGAAAAAGAACTGACACTATATTATATTATATTGTTAGTTATTGCCCCATCTATTCTCTTATTCTTATGTTCACTTTGCCTTATATAATTAATTATAATTATAATTAATTTTTTCTTTCTTTTGTACCAATTTTTTTAAGTTTCCACTAACACGTATAATTGTCAGTAAGTTACATTATTGTCACTATATATGGCTATATTTTGTTTTTTTTTTTTTGTAATTATTATATAATTTGTTTGTATTTAACCAATATGAGTTTTAGTTTTAATTAAATAAAAAAAGCAAGATTAAACAAGGGTTCAATAATTAAATCAATAAAAAATAAATAAATAAATACCCAAACAAATAAATACATAATAAAATAAATAATTATAAAAATATATAAATCAGTAAATAAATAAACTTGTTAAATAAATACATAATAAATACATAAAACATATTAAATATATAAATAAAAATAGATAAAACATAATTAATAAATAACTAAATAATTAACATAAAGAATAAATCAGTTAAGATTAAAAATTATAACATTATTTTGAATAAAACAATTTTACAAACATATTAAGAAGTCACCTCATTATCGCTTAATTTAAATCTAGATCTAGTTCTGCAGTATATATTTATAAAAATATTTTAGATGCTTAAATAAGTATTCACAATGAACTTCTTTGAAACTAAAACAAATTTCAATTTGAATCTCAGTTTTCAAGATTATTTTAAACAAATCTATGAAATTTTTCGCTTTATTAACTTTTTATTCACAAAATCTTAATATTAAATAAAAGTTTTCTATTTAAACAGACTTGATTATAAAGCAGAAAATATTTGTGGACTTAGTTTAAGATTTCCTCACAACTTTTCAAATATTTGATCATAAGACAAATCGAGTTAATCTTTTTTCATTCAAAACGTAGTGAAAGTTTTACTATTGGTCACTGTTTGCAAATGTCCAAGAGTTTTGATAACTAAGACGTGCATTTCCTATTTACTTACAGCCAAGAGTTTGTCAGGAAATGCCAACTTTTGACAGCCAGTTGACAACAACTTATTTTATTTGACAACAAAAAGAAAAAGGCAGAGAGGAAGATATTTGCTGTCAACGGAACAAGCCATAAAAGCCAAAGTGAAGCGGACAATTTTGATGATTTACTTAACGCAACAAAAATAAACGGCAAATGCTCATTAAGGCCTAAGAAAGGTGTTTGTTGTGCGTGTTTGTGGGCGTGACACGTCTGCACATGTCGTCAAGAAATATGCTGTCAACTTGATTATTGTTAGGCGAGTTTAGACAAAGTTGAAAAGTTAATTATGTCAGCGCATTAATAACACACAGCTGCACACACGCCCACACACACACACACACATATGTATATATTTATATACTTTCATAAATTGTAACTGTTTATGCAGCTTATAATTGCAACTTGCCACAATTTATCGCACTTCTCACTTCAACTTCAAATTGCAAACACAACAAACACACCCACATCCACAGCCACACACACTCACTCACTTAACTTACTAGCTAAATGTACCTGCTGCCTGTGTGTCCTTTCAGCGACTGTCGGCCAACACCTGTCGGCTGCCTGCTACAAGGCGCAAGAAAGCTTTTTTCCGCAAGCTTTTTCGCTAGCGCTGCGAACATTTTTATGAATTAAAAGCGCGAGGCAAGCTTTCGCTGTGTGTATGTGTGTGAGGCCTATGGAATCAATGAAAGGCTACAATCATTTATGTACCTAGCCTTTATGCCTCGTCCCAATGACGTCACAGCCAGCGGTTGAAGCATGTCCTTTGACTGCCTGAAGCTTGTTGCCTGCCCAAATATTTGATAAGCCTGCCAAATATTGTTGTCAACTGACAAGAAATCGCTGCGGGCTGCCATTTTGACTATGTTGAAATACGGCTTAAGTAAAATTTATAATACTCTAAAAAAAAGTTGAGCTTGCCTCGAAAGCGGAAATTTGATTACAGAGGAAACTTTTGCTGCGTTTGGTGTCGGTTGATAAAGGAAATTCTATTACATATTTCCTCTTTATGTGTGTTTACTGTACCTTTTCTTATTATTCTTATTATTACTTGGCTTCAGCTTTCTTTATTACTCTCGTTTCATAAATTCAAATATAGTTAAATCTCAATTAATGACTTTATGTAGAGCATTGGCAATGCGCTCTTAAACGAAGAAATCAAATAGAATCTGTAAGCAAGGGAAATTGTTTTCTTATAACCAAATAATTACTTTGTAATTAGAGTAACCATAGAATTACTTTATTAGACTTGAAAATTAAATGCCTCAACCATCAGCTAAGCAGCAGAAACTAAGCTAAAGAGACTGCTCAGTAACTGTTCGAGTATGAAGCCATTTCTGCTCATTGACCTAAAATCACATGCTAAAGAAAACGTATTGAAGTTGAAGATAATATCATATGATATATGAGCAAACACTGAAGGCAATGGCAGAAGAAGTAAAGCAGTCAAAATTGGCGAGAGTCTTAAATAGTTAATAACTTAAATTTCTTTCAGGCAACTAATGTACTTTATAGTCTTATATTATAGTATTATATTAAGAGGGGACTGTAAAGAATGTCACATAAAGGAGATTCTTCTAAAAAAGTCAAAAATTTTTAAATGATAAATAAACGATAATTCAAGGAGATCTTAACAGAGCTCATTTCTCAAAACCTGGCACAAACCTGATAAATAAACGATAATTCAAAGAGATCTTAACAGAGCTCACTTCTCATAACCTGGCACATGTCGCATAAAAAAAAATATATATAATTTATAATCAGCCTTTTTAGTCAAGAAACTCTAGCAGCAAGAGCTCTACACAGCTGTCAGCTTTATACCAAAATCTTTAGCTAACTAGACATTCTTAAATACCCAACTAGTTCATTAGCTTATTGTTATTTATACACAAATAAAGTGTCCTGCAGGCAGCTGTGTGGATGCTTTGACAAACCGTTCAAGCGTGATTACAATTTTTATTTATATTTTTATTTTTATACGCCGAAACCATTTGATATTTACCTTGAAAACAACATAAAAAGCCCAAAAATAAGTTGAAATTCCGATCGATTAGGGCGAAAAAGCTTTTAAGCATTATGCACATGACGTATACGCAACGTTGTACAGTTCCATGTACGATGTTTGGCCTTGCTCTTGGCCTTATCCTGTTAACCTTCGGCTGCAGCTCATTGGCAATGACAGCCTTGTGCCACAGAGAGTTGCCGGCGCGCAGAGTAGATTGCACAAAGCACTCGTTGCAACACGGAAGGCAACTCGCTGCCTGCCGCTCGGCATATGCTCTGTGCAACGCTGCCAATTGCAGTTGCAAATGCTTATCTTCCACCGGAAATTGCTTCGACTAGCTGTTGCTTAAAGCGTCAGAGCTAGCTGTATCCTGCACCTTCGCATCTCACCTTTGCACTTTGATTGCGCTCGCTTTTGATTTGATTTTATCATTATTTTTTTTTTTTTTTGTGAAATCCAATTTTACTTAACATGATTTGATTCTCAGCGGAATATAGTTGCTGTTATTTATTTATTTTTGCGATGCTGCTGTTGCTTCAAATGGACTTGCCGTGTTTCCGTGTGGCATCGGGAATTATTGCAGCTGGGTCAACCAGTTTCTTAGCTGGGGTTTCATTACACTATGAAATTGATTGCAGCCATGGGAAACTAATGGGTAATGATGGAATTGAACATGAATTAACTATGATATTGAGTAGAGACTAAATAAAATGAAGAGCTAGAGAAGAAGCGTACTTTATATATGTGACGCCAGGGATCCTGAATATCTCTAAGTAGAAGAGTAATTTCGAGTAAGTTATTTATATAAAATATAGGTATAGTGTATATAAATTTAAATTTAAATCTTAATTCTCATTTCCCACATAATAAAAATAAATATTTTGGACATAATATTTTGGACATACTAAATTACACTCGTTTATTTCGTCATATTTGTTTATGGATTTCGCTTTGTTCGTTTTTGTACGCTTAAGATGCTAACAAATGTTTATATAAATATATAAATATATATATATTTGTATATAAATAAATATGTTATATATCGTTCAGATATAGCATTTATCATAGAGTTTTAGCATTAATTAAATTAATTAATAAATTCAATTGAACTAAAAACATATGCTCTCTCTCGCTCTCGCTCTCGCACTCGCATATTTGCATTTCAACATAACAACAATTTGCCTATGAAAATTAACAATTTCATTCAAGTTTCTAGCTGAATCAAAGGTAAAAGTTAAATAAAAAAAACGGCAATAATAAATATTAATTAAATAAATAAATAAATAAGCTTAGCAATTAAAATAAATATGCCTTAACATTAGTATTGCGTAAGTCGTGGTAGGGTGTTGATATGATGGAGTGTGAGGGAAGGAAGCTCGAACTCTAAAATATTTTCAGTAGTCGCCCGAAAGTAGGCAACAGAAATTGTTGCACAGTTTGACAGTCGCTGCAATTTCGCATATTAAACTAAGGAAAGGTAGAGTTTTGTGGGTGAATTTTTATGAGTTTTGTGAAAGCGACGCTCCTATATATATACATATATATATATATATATTCAATATTTATGCAATATATATATATATACATATATTTATAAGTTATTTCGCCACGCTGAAGTCCTCTAAAAACTATTTTCTATTTACAGTTGCGTTGTGTGTGTGTGGGCGTGGGCGTGGCTTATTTAACGCCCGTTATGCTGCGTAGCCAAGGCTTATAGAATGTGGTACGCATATAGACGCCCGGCAGATACGGCGCCGCGCACTTGATGCCATGCGATACAGTGCCAGCCAGCTCGTAACGTCCATCGGGACGCTGCAACACCAAAGGACCGCCGCTGTCACCCTGCCAAGAAAGTTGATTAAAAAAGTTTCTAAACAGCTAATTGCGGCATTTACCTCGCACGAATCCTTCTGCCCATTGGCATAGCCCGCACACAGGAAGGAGCTAAGTATCTTCTTGTTGTGCCCAGCCGTGTGGAACATCTCCTGGCAGACGCTGTTCTCAATTATTGGCACCTGTTGCGTGCGAAAAGCCAATTAAAAGTTGTTCGTAAAGCGCTTAATCAATCAGCATGGGCTAATAGCTCATTACTGCTGCACACACACACACTCACCTGCACCTCCTGCAGCACTGAGGGCACACCGCCGCCGTACTTGAGTCGACCCCAACCAGTCACTGTTGCCATGCGACCTGTGAAGTCTGCCTGATCGTTGGGCATGCAAATTGGAACTGCGAAGGAGACGAAAGATTAACTTGAGTGTAGGTGGCAATAACTTTTAATATAATTCAAAAGAGTTTGAATTTATTTATATGAACTGACTATCGCTTTGATGATAGCGATAATCATCATGGTTCACTCTTAGTCTGTGCTGTTTAATCTACTCTAATTTGTCCTTGAATAAGCTAATGATAAGTGTTTTATGATTATCATTTAAGCGCTATTAGTTCTTGATCTATAGTCAATCTTTTCAGCTGCAAAATATGGTTATAGAGGCTATAAACTATTCAGCTGCCTTACCTATCAAAAAGGCAGTCGACAGTGTCCGACTAGAAGATATCTAAGCAAGGTAACCAGACTTAATTGCCTACTTGTTGAATTATTTTATTGATTTATTTCTCCCTGTTCAGCTGCACTACTTACCTATATGCGTATCAAACTGCACGGGACTGTCCATTTCGAGCAGCGCCAGATCGTTTTCGAACGTGGCCGGATCGTATTGACGATGCACAATGACGCGCTTCACATTCTTCGTAATGGGACGTTTGCTCTCCAGATCACCGGAGATATCGAACTCACCCATGACAGCAACCAAAGAGGCCAAGAAACTAGAGAGAGCATTAGGCATTAGCTAAGGCACTTGCTTGGCATGTTAGCTTAGAACTTACCCGGGCTGGCAATGAGCAGCGGTGATGACGTAGCGACTCGTGATTAAAACGCCGCCGCATTTGTTCTTGGTAAAGAGTCCCAGCCAGGTGGATTCGCGTACTAGAACCTGCCAGGGAAAGGCGCCGAATGTGGAGCCTTTGCCGCCGACAATGCGACCCGATTTAACATGAGGACGAACGCCGCATTCTGTTGATGGGGAGTGAAATGTGAGGTTAGGAGTAGGGAGTGTTCACAAAGCGAGCGAGCGAGTGGGTGAGAGCGAACGAATGAATCAAATGTGAGCGAGCGAGCGAGCGAGCGAGCGAGCGAGCAACTGACAGACAGCCAGTAAAAGAGATACACAGAGAGAAACGGGGAATAGCAAATGCAAATAATTGCGGGACTAGGCAAGAAATGGAATAGGCACGAGGAAATGGGGCTTTAACTAGGCTACTTAAAGTGGATCGGGGATTAGGGGGATTAGCGGGTTTAACTAGGCTACTAAGAACTAGCTATGTGACTATGTGGATAGCGTTTGGATGTTTCAATGATGGCGATGCCTGTGGACAGGCCGTTTGAGCCGGCGGCGTGCTATAGTTGTTGTTTATGGAATGATTCAAGATGCAAGGATGGACATTTTTGGATGGTATTAATCAATTTAGTTGGCAAGGGTTAACGAACGTAATGTGTGCATGAATTATTAGAAACAAGAGAGAAAACAAAGAATAGAGATAGATAGACAGTTTGTTTTCGGGGTCCAGGCTACAAACACTCAACACTTACGTATTTTGCGTCCGTTGGCACCACCGTACGAGCTGAGCGTCTCTTGCTCGATCTCGTTCTCATGCGGACTCGGATTAACGTCCTCCTCGTCCTCCTCATCGACAATTTCATCGTTAGCTGGTCGCGCAGTGGTGGTCACACGTTTCGTTGGCTTCTTGGAGCTGGGACGTCGTGTTGTGGTGTTGGGTCGACGTGTGGCCGGTTTGCGTGTGGTGCTAGCCGAAACCTTCTTGTTGGGCGCCTTGGTGGAGACTCGGGTCACTGGTTTCTTGGTGGTTGCCTTTGGCTTTGAGGTGGTTGCTACGCGCACTGGCTTGCGTGTGGTCTTCCTATTGACGTTGGTGGTGCTCACCGCACCGGAGGCGTAAGTGGATGCTGTATTGTTCGACTCGTCGATCATGTCGGCCAGTGCTTCGAAGTTGCCCTGCAGCGAGGCCACCAGCTTGTGCACAAGCGTGTGCATCTTATCCTTCAACACAATGTCCTCGACAAAGGCGGGCGTCGATAGCTCCAGGTCGCTGGTCACAGCGCTCGACGCGGCGGACATATTTAGATTTGGATTGCGCACCGGCGGGAAGTTGACGAAATCATTGGGTGAGGTATACGTCTCCTCGACATTCTGGCCAACCTTCTCGCCGGGCACCGGGAATGCCGGATATGTGGGCGTCGGACCATAATAGCCTGGGAAAGCGGGCTTATCATCCGAGGGCACGCCGAACAACGCTTCTGTGGTCGATTGCGTGAAGGTCAAGTGCACGGGACTGCTGCCAGCAGCGGGCATGCCGAAGTAGCCCGGATCCTCGAAGTCATTCGAGCTTACCACGGGCGGCGTGCTGCCGGGACGTCGCGTTACAATCGGTCCATAGATATACGAGTTTGACGTGGAAGCGGTCGAGCCGAGCTTCGTGTCATCCCAAGTGTTCGATGGCACCACATTTATAGTCGTCGGCTTGGGTGTGATCAGTACGGTCGGCTTCGCTGGCTTGGGCGTTATATTGATCTGCACAAATCCGGGCTTCTTGTGATTCACATAGTTGTTGGTGGGCTGCTGTATGTGTATGGGCGTGGAGGCGGTGGCGTAGAGTGGTGCTTGGTAATTTCCAGGCGTGGAGCCCAGGATATTCTCAGCGGTGCTCTGTATGAAGGCGTCGAGCTTATCATCGGCCATGAACAGCGGTGGCACCTTATCGTAGTGGTAGTCCACAGTGGCTGGGGGACGCGGTGTGGTTGGACCAGTTACATAGCTCGTGGAAATGGGCTTCGAGGAGACGGGCTTGCGCGTGGGTGAGCTAGCCGCTGGCTCATGATAGTTGAGCACAGATTGAGAGGACTCGGCATATGGAGCTGGTGCGGGAGTTGGCGTAGGAGCTGGCTGATCATAGTTGCTTATGGGCTGATCGTAGCTAACTGCCGGAGAGGCTGGCTCATCGTAACTGATCGCAGGCGTGGCAGATTCCTCATAGCCTGCCGCAGAAGCCGATGACGACTGATCGTAGCTGACAGTGGGCGTAGCCTGCTGATCGTAGCTGGAGCTAGCTGCAGCGGGTTGATCATAACTAGAGCTAGAGACGGCTGGTTGATCATAGTTCAGAATTGGAGCTTGTCCATAGCCGGAGTTCAAGTGCTGCTGCTGCTGTTGCTGCTGCTGCTGTTGGTTGTAATTGCCCGCAGGCTGCTTGATCTGTATGTGCGTCACAGGCGACTCGTCTGCGTTGTAGCTGCTGCTGCTCGGCTGAACAGGTCTGCGCGTATTCTGCTCGCTCTGCACTGGCTTCTTCTTGATGATCGTGGGCGTTGCCTGTTTCTTGGGCGGCGGGCGCTTTGTTGTGGGCTTGGGACGTGGCTTGGGACTTGCTGTTATCAAAACTGGACGCAATGAGGAGCTCTCCTGCTGGCTATCATATTGTGGACGCTGCGCTTGCGTCGTTGTCGTGGCAGCCAGGTAGCTGGCTGTGGGCAGTGGACTAGCTGTGACCAGCTTCTCGGTTTGCTGATAGCCGGATGAGGTTTCATCATATTGCTCCTGCACTTTGGTGGTATGCGACGAGACAGAGACCTCGGCGGGCACATTGTCATTGTAGTGCTGCATGGTCACCATGCCGATGTAAGAGGCCACCGGACGATTGGAGGTTGAGGGACGCACGTAAGCGGGCGATGGCTGAGGCGGCTCTGTATAGCTGTTCGTAATCTTCTCAAAGTTGATCTCGGTATTCGCTTCGAGAGAGCCGCTGCTCAGCTGTCCATAGCCGGAGGGCTCGCCGTCCGCTTGATTCGAATCTCCTTCCATGTAGGACATATCCACTGGGTAGGCAATGCCCATGACTGGCATTTTGTTGAACTCCGAAGTTTGAGGAGCCTCCGGCGAGATGGCATCATTATAGCTAGTGGCCGGCATAGTGTGCTCCTCGAGCACGGCCGACTGATCATCACTGTAAGTGGGCCGTGGTGTGGGCAGCTCAGCGGACTGACTGTTCGTGGAAGCATCTTGCTCGCCGGATAGCTTATCATAGCTGAACTCAGTCGTGTAACCGTATTCCTGCTGCTGCTCCACCTCCTGTGACTTGGTCAAATCGTTTTGCTGCTCCTGGCTCTGCTGATAGTAGCTGGGCGGCTGTGCGGTAGCCGCTGCCTCACTATGATCAGCTTGTGGTGCATAGTTATACGAGGGCGTCTGCTGACTGACCACATTGTAGCTGGGTCCATGGTTGCTATTGTTCAGCTGCAGTATAATCGATTCAATTGAGTCCACGTGCGTGGTTATGGACGAGACCGTGGTGGGATTGCTCTGCACAGCGGAGGGACGCTTCTCATTGTTATAGGTGGGCACCAGAATATATTTATCGTCCGCTGCGGCGCTAGGCTGCGTGCTGCTGGAGGAGGAGATGTACGATTGCTGCTGCTGCTGCTGCTGCTGCGGCTGTTCCTTTGGTGGCTGCACATAGACAGGCTGTGGTCCATATCCCGTGGAGAACTGTAGATCTTCGACGAGATCTGCATCGGCGCCGGGATGCGTTATGTCGCTATGCGTAAACTCGCCGCCATCCAATATCAAATGATTGTGATTATGCATATTTGCAGGCTTTGGCTTGGGCTTCACCTGCTGCACAGGTCGCTTCATGGCCTCGGCCAGTTGTGGCACGGGCTTGGCTTGAGGCTTGGCTTGTGGCTTGGCCTGAGGCTTAGCCTGAGGCTTGGGCTGTGGCTTGGGCTGTGGCTTAGCCTGAGGCTTGGGCTGTGGCTTAGGCTGTGGCTTAGGCTTCGGCCTGGGCGTGGTCGCTGGCGCCTTGGTTGCCGCAATTTCCTCAAAGCTGTTCGACTCTGAGCTGCTGTGCTCCACCTGTCCGTTTGCTATCTTATTGGGCACCTCCGTGGTAAAGGTCACAATGTCATCCACATGCTCCGGTGGCAGCGTGGCCAACACCTGCATAACGAAATCATCATTGTTTGGCGGCGATGAGAACGTGTTGATCTTCACCGAATGCTTGTGCACGTGTATGGCAGGTGGCTGCTCCGTGGGCTTCAGCTCATTGGAGTTGACCGCATCGTTATTCGTCTGCAGCTCTGCCTCCTGCTCGAATTCCACGCTGGCCGATTGGGAGTTGGTTGCCTCCGTAGAGCTGCTGCCATAGTTGAGCTCTGTCTGCGCGGCAGTCTGCACGCTCTGACCAAGGCTTACTGTGCTGCCCAGCTGCTGATAGACCTTATCCAGATTCTGTTGATCGTAAATGTTCTGCGCTGGCTGCTCATCATGGAGTGGTTGTTGCTGCTGCTGTTGCTGTTGCTGCTGCTGTTGTTGTTGTTGCTCTTGTTGCTGCTGCTGTTGCTGTTGCTGCTCTCCATAGTTCTCATAGGAAGACTGTGCTGCTGCCTGTTGCTGCTGTTGCTGCTGCTGCAACTTTTGCTGCTGCTGCTGGAAGTACGCATTCTGCGCATCATTGATCAGCGTGCTGGCCAGCTCATGTGTTTGCGGTATCTGACAGCAGGCACCAAATAGAAAGCCATCCATGCAGGCGCCCACTACCTCGCCGCCTCGCTGCGCGCACTCATGATTGAACATGCAAATGGTGGGGCCATTGGAGCGTGGATCCGAGCTGGGCAGCGTTTTGGTAGCGCGACAATGTTTGGGCGTAATGCGATAGCCGCCAAACAATTTGCGACCAGCTGCAAAGAGAGAGAGAGAAGGTGGAGAAGGGAGGATTAGAAGATTGAATTAATATAGAGAGAAGCTGGAAATTAAAGGTTGTCTAAGGGTCTGAAGAGATTTCTTGTCTTGCAAGTTGAGCTAGGCTACAAGTCTTTATATAGTCAGAGCATTAGCTATTGGTGCTTAAGCTTTAGATCTCTTGAGTTGATTTAAGAGCGAATTAGCTGCAGTTATAAGGGTTTGGAATTAGACACTGTGCTGTAGCTCTAGCTTAGTATTTTGTATACTATCTTAAGTCTGCACACCAGAGCCTAAAGCTTAAAGACATGGCCTACTCTCAACCTTAAGACTCAAAGGTCTAGTCTTAAGCACTCATTGTGTCAGCTCATCCAATACACAGTTAGTCATAGCCAGTCAATGAGCTCTTCGCGCCACTCACTCAGTCAGGACAAGTTCTCTTCTATCAATAGAGCTGTTGACTTGGCCTATCATTTTATGGGCTAGCTGTAAATGTAATTGTGCTTGTTTTTCATTTAATTAGCAACTTAATTGTTAATTGATTGCGTCCACACAAAGAAACGATTTTGGTTGGCTCCAAGAATCTAGCACTCAAAGCTGCTCCAATTTCACAAAAACCAAAAAAAAAAAAAACACTTTGACAAGCTGCTTTTGCGGCTAACTTGAAAATGGGAGCACGCAGCCAGCAAGTGGGGCAGCCAGCCAGCGCTTGAGGTGCTAATTGCCAAAATCAAGTGAGGCCTGGTGCCAGTCGGGTTATATTTTTTCTTCTTCTTCAGATAAAGCAATAAAATCAATAAGCAGCCAAATGTCAAGTGAGCTGCAACTCGCGTTTAATTTGCTAATGAGCAAAGTTGAGTGCGACATCATTTGCCAAATGAGCTGGAAAGCAGACACCAGCAGCAGCAGACGAAGTGCAGCAACAGCAGCTAAAAGTTAGCTTTGAACTTTGACATTGCAACGGCAGCGACTTGCGCACTTTCACTTGGCAACTGCCTTTCGGCTGGCCCCAATTGCAAATGCCGCTTGCTTCTCATGTTAATTGAGTTTCTGGCGTTGGTTTTTTTTTTGTTTTTTTTTTTTATTATTTTCTGAGCTGCTTTTAGCGACTTTTAGCCGTTTTCAAAACGCAATTAAGTACGCAGCTTATGGTTGCCAAAAATTGTCACTTTCATTTCAAGAATTCCATTCGCAACTATCTAATTTTCGCTAGCTAAAGCAATTATATACAGTTGCCTGACTCCGATTGCCGATTGCCGATTGCCGATTGAAGCGCCCCAAGAAACGGAAATTGCCTGAAACCCAATTAGAATGCTAAGCCACATAAATTTAAATACAAAAAAAAATTAATTGACAATCAGCGAGGCGCGCTGAAAGTGTTTAGCATTGAATGAAAGAATCTTGTGTTTGTTTAATATTTTAAATAGTTTGCCATAGAACATTAATCATGAGCAGATTTGCTATAAGAAGGAGACAGCACAGAGGCAGAGACAGAGGTATGAAGAGTAAGGGAGATAGCGGTAGGGGAAGAGGAAGCAAAGTTCGCCTATCTTTGCAGAGTTACTTACTGGAGTTTCTTACGCTCTCAAGAGATTCTTGCTAAATGCTGTTTGCAAAGACTCGTTTTAAAGACTCTTTTCAAAGTATCTATCTTTCTCTAGTATCAATAATGATGGGACAAGGAGTCTGAGTAGTCTGCAAGGCCACGAAAAATTCTCTGAAACTACTCAAATATGCCCTTTTAAAGCAGTTAAGATTATAGGTATCTATCCTCCAGGAAAGATAAAAGCAGACAGGCAATCTCCTTTTACTATATTCACTATCGAATCTAACCAAAGTTCACACAATCTTTGTTGCCAATTATTGATTTTGTTAGCCAAGCGAACCTGTTGCCGCAGCTCCTGCTACCAAACACTTTAATAAAGCTAAGAAAAAAGAAGTTCAAGTGAAAGTAAACACGTAAAGCGAATAAGTTATCAGAGGCCCAACAGCAAAGAAAAAAAGACTCCAATTAGAATGTCCAGTACGTAGCACCCGTAGCATCCAACTCCAACCGCAAGACAGAAAGAGAAAAAAAACATAATTGCGAAAAGTGATAGTGTTTTGTTTGCCTTGTTCATTTCATTTCATTTGGTTTATTTATTTATTTAATTTTTTTCTTTCTTCAAATTTATATTTCTTCATTTCGTTCGCAAGTTTATAAACGATTTCGTTTTTCTGCTCTGTGGCTGTTGGTGTTTTTTTTTTTTTTTTGTATTTTCTTTTCTTTTTATTAATTTACTTGCTCTTTGTGGCTTTATTATTTGCGGACATTTCGCAGCTTTATGATTAGACACTCAAGTGCGCTGAAGTATTCTTCCGACAATCGTTAAAAGTTAGTAAGCCCACAAACGATGTGAAATTGCCGCCAGCTACACAATGACTGTTAACTGTTAACTGTTAACAGAGCGCTCTGTTAGCACTCGCTGTTGCTGTTAACATAATGATGGAGAGTTCGCTTCGGGCTTTCGCGCTGTTTGTTCGGCTGTCTCTTAATTATGCAGCTTAGCATAATTTGTTTGCTCTAAGCTGCGCTATTTGTTAGGGCTATCATTCGCTCGAAGCTAATGGCGTAGATCAGTTAGCTGTCTCGATAATGTCTATGCAACAGAATGTTAGCTACGGACTGTAGTAGCTGCTCAATTATTTATGAATTATAACTTCTGAAACTTAGTGAACCATAAGCAGTAATTAATTTTTGAATAGATTTGTGTTACGCCTACGAATTGGAAATCCAATGAATCTATCTCTTAAAAGTTTTTGAGATGCTAAAAAAAAACAAAACTTTTCTGTAACATAATAATAATTTTGTATCTAATTAGAATACCTTAATATATCTCTTTAAATATTTATAAATTTATTTTTTATTATATAATCAAAGAATTTGCTAAATAATCAAAAACTCTCTTCACCCATGTTCCCAATTTCAACAGATACCAAATAATAAATTAAATAATAGATACCAAATAATAAATAAATTTAAATAGGTAAAGTTATGCCATTATGGCTTAACAATGCTTAGCAAATGTTCTTTATTCTCACACCTGACGGAGTCTGTGAGCAGTTCGCTCGCAATCTAGCCAATTGTGACCTTTACGCAACTCGATGGCTCAGTGGAGTCGCATAAAAGAGAGCGAGAGACTGAGCTATTCATAAAATATGCTAAGAATGCTACAACGTGAGCATTAAATATTTTTAGGGCGCACCTGCTACAAAGAGCGTAACTGAATGCGCGTGACTCCCAAAGCTGATTTGTGATTTGTTTTTTTTTTTTTGGCTTAGGTTTGGATTTCAATATAATTTGGCATGCCATGCGGTGCGGCGCGGTGACTTATCAGACAGACTGTGACCCTAATTGGCGCAACAAGAAATTCAAGTCAATGTAGCGTCATAATCGAAACGTTTTTGCATGCAAAATAGGTTACAGCATCGCAGCGGCCACACCAACAATTGTGACAACTGAGAGCAGGCAAAAAGCCGGCTCACACACACTCACACATATACGAGCGCACACTGCGCCGCTCTCTTGACTTGTTGTTAAGTGTGTCAAACGCCTGATATACATATATATAAAAATATTTTATTTCTTCTTTTTAAATATTTTATCAGCTAAATAAAGGAAAAGCAGCAGCTGAGAATGAGCTAACAGGTTGCGCAGCATCATTAATTATGAATAGCAAAAAAAAAAGGGGGGACCATTTGTTTGCTACAAAAGATTCCGGTGACTAGACTCCAGCTAGACGTAACTCCAATTCGAAATCCAATTTGAACATAATTAGTGATGAACGGTGGCAAGCTCGCTGTGTGACACTCTACACTCTAGTCAGAGTAAACAGCAAGCTTAGTTATATATCCAATTTGGATTTTGTTCAAATTGGAAGCAATAAATACTAGTATGTCATCTGAAACGCTAAATGAAACTAAAACGCTAAATTTCAATCCAATTAGATTTAAAATATCCAATCGTCATCCATTGGAATTAGGTGAATCTCTTAATAGCTAGTATCTGGACTAAATTCTAGCTTAAACTCCAATTGAAAGTCAATACACGCTTTGCTAATCATAGCTGGCAGAGTAGAAAAGCTGGCAATTCCTGTAAATCACACTAGACCTTAGCCAGACTAAACCAATCAGATTTCCAACTGGAAGAGGAATGCCAGTCGCTAATTATGTCATTAAAAACAGTGGCAACCACCGTGTGACACACTAGACCATTGCTTCCAACTTGAAATCCAATTGGTAGAAATGAAATTCAATTTGGAATTGGGAATTGGAAATGCTTTGGCTGTGAACAGTTAGCGACTGCATTTCAAACGCATTCAGTGAAATTTTACACACTCAGAGAGACGAAAATTAATTAAATCATGAAATATGCTGCATGCCGAGCCACAGCAGATCAGAGCAAAGCAGCTCGCAGCTTCCCAACTGTGTAGCTGGGAGTTCGAATTTCGAAGAACTTGTTTTCGAGCCAAAAGAATGTAAACAAACGAGGCGCTTTAACGGTAAAATGGAAAATTATTATCGATCAATTAGCTCAGCGTTGCAAAAAAAACTACTGAAATGAGAATTTCTTAAAAAATAATTTAAGACTTTTATGGAATTCTATGGTAACATGCAATAGCACGTGTCGGATCGAATTTCTATATATTTCTCTTAACCGGTTTTGCATACATTTTTCTTTTTGCTCTGATTACAATGTGAAAGTGTTGAAAAGTTCTTGTTCTACATTTATGTAAATTATAGAGTTGCATTTACTGCAAAAACCACATTTTTGAAGCTTGGAGAAAACTGGGAAATATTTTAAAATATTTAAAATATTTGTAAAATGCATAAATTAAAAAAAATTAAATGATAGAAATTTTCCCAATAACTTTTAGAACTTATAAAAAACTCGGAAATATTTAGAAAATTTAAAAATATTTTTAAAAATAACTTTTAAAAAATTGTTTAGCTTTTTTATAATTGTATAATAAAAATTCCCCCCAAATTGCTTGCTAAAACAAAGATATTAAAGTCCAAGCCTAAGTCCCTTTTCTTTAAATGAACATTAAATCTTCAGTTTAATTTCACTTTCCTTAGACAAAAGGAAAACTGTTTACAGTTGGTTTATCTTCATTTTTATAATTTTTATTGTATTTTTTGTGTGTTTTCTTCTTATGAATCTCTAACGCATGATTTGGGTCTACAACTAATTATGACAACAAATCCAACAATAATCATTCGGCGAGCTAAAGCGAGAGTTTTTTGTTCAACCTCGTCATCTTCTTCTTCTTCGAGTTGTTTAAATTGAATTTGTTTTGTGATTTGTAGCTGTTGTTTTATAGTTTGTCTTTCATCTTATCTTCTTTTTTTTATTAATTTTAATGGGCTTTACGTGCGACTCGTTGCTATTACCTACAGCTACCCTCTCTCTCTCCTTCTCTCTCTGTCGCAGTCTCTCTTAGTGGCGTCTCGTTCTGCAATGTCACGCAAGAAGTTTTCCGTTTTGCGTGTTGAAAAATGAAAGTTAATTTGCTTCTTTTTTATTATTATTTTTGAGGTTTTTATTTGGTTTCCCCACTATTTGTGTAATAAAGTATTTGACCCTTTCACAACACTGAACAACTGTCAGGGTCACAGTTGCTATAAATAATAAGTGCGAGCGCCATGTTGCTGCCAGCTGAGCTGGAGCAAAATATTTCCCAGTATTAATCGCAGTTTAATTGAATTGTTTAAGAACAGCAATAAGTGCAGCTGGAGCAAACAACATATTAAGCATAACTTGTTGCATGCTCTGATTGGAATATTTGTGAATTGGACTGTGCCATGCAACATACATACATACTTGCATGGATCTAAACGATTTGCACGCAAAGCAAAGCACGCAAAACGGGAAGACAGCAGTTGCGCCTCTTGAATTACATAAAATTGCATTTGAAAGTCGAATACACATATACACACATACACTTACGCACGCACACACACATGTTCACATGCATACAAGCCCAGCTATGCAGATGCTCGCGCGTCGGCGTCGCTGCTTGAATTGGCACAGCCTTCGCATTGGCAGCAGCTTCGTCGCCTTCACCAGCCACGCCTCCCCCGTAGCCCGTGTGTAAATTGTAACAGTGACCCAAATAAAATGCGGCGACCGAAAAGACCGGTAATGTAACAGTGAATGTGCAAGTGCCTACCACTGCTGACAGTTGCCATACACACACACACGCACGCACACAAACCTCTCTCTGCTTCATACATAGTTGAACGTATTTTACGCATGCAATTCTAATGGGAAATTGCTTGTTTGTTGTATTTTTTTTGCAAAACCTGTATTATAAAACAGGCAAACGAAAAGCAGTGATGCGCCAAATTTACAGCGTGACACGACTATCGACTACTAATAACTCAATTGAGCTTGCACAGAGAGCAGCTGCAACTGGTATTTTGCAAGCAAATTAAATACCAAATTATGTATATCAAATTTAGTCATGCACGCATTTGAACTAGTTCACTGATGCGTGCAATGCAATTATCGAGCTGAGATCGCCTATCGATAAGCTTAAGCCGGTCATATGTAATTAAAAAAGTTGCCAAATTTGTCGCGTGTGAAGTGAAAGATTAAAAAGTGCGTGTTAACTTAGTTTAAAGTGAGCGAATGGTATAAAATCATGTTATTTGTGAGACTAAAGCGTGTTTAATGTAATTGCCTAATGCTAAAGTGTGAAAGTGTGTGTGAATTCAGAGTCAAGCTGAAAGTGCTCGACTTCTGTGTGTATGTATTTCAATATATATATTTCTTTTTGCATTCTCTTTGAAATTTGTGTGTGTTTCTCTTTTCTCTCACGCAGGCAGCACTTTGTAAGGTAATCGCAGTGTCAACCGCGAACCGAGTGCGTTCTGCTACTCGAACAGGTTGCACAGCGACACCAAAAGCGGGCCGGCCGGGCCTTTGGTCAAGCAGCACCACACACACGCACACACAGAGGCACACGCACACAGCTGTAGTTATGAAAAGATATCAACGTATGGATGTTGTTGTTGTTTTTGGTGTTGCTCTTTGAGCCAGTTTCGTTTAGCTGCCCTGCTTTATTGTTCAGTGCACAGTGGGTAAGTACATGAATTCCGTTTTGTTTTCATTACGACTTTTATTTTATTATTATATTTGTAATTTTCTGCTTGGTCATTCGAATGATAAGAACTTTGTGAATGATAATTATTTTTTCTTGTATTGTTTTTTTTTTGTTTTTTCCACAATGAAATCTTGTTTGGTTAAGTGAAAAGTTTGACGTGGATCGCAGCAGGTAGAGGATGGCTGTGCAAAAGGTTTTCTCCCCCTCTCTCTCTCTCCTGCAATGGCAAGTTGCAAGAGATGAGATCTTGGGAAAACGATCCTAAGCTTTTATGTCAATATGCATAAAGTGAGCTTGAACATCAAATCAAATATGCAAGATGAGCGCAAAAAGCTAAACTAAAATGAAGAAGATCGTTGTGCGTCGCGCAGTGAAAGTTGTCGGCCGCAATAAATGACATCATTTTTGGCAATAGCCTCATTTCCAATCGATAACCAATAGCAATCGATAGGCAATGTACACAAGAAAGAGAGAGAGAGAGAGGGAGAGGCGGAAACAAACAAAAGATATTTTTTTTATGGATGCACACACACGGAAAGAGGTTTATAACGACAAACATTTAATGTCTATGCAAATATCATGCGAAAAAAAAGAGTAAAAAGAATATGTGGTCGACTCAAACAACGGAAGTAACTACCAACAACAACAGCAACAACAACAACAACAACAATAGAGAGAAGAAGTGAAGCCAGCCAATCGTTAGTTAAGAGCATTTCACTTTCACCGCCAAACATGTCAAAACACAAATACAGATTCGACATTTTGCTATGTATTTCCTGTTAGATGCAGCCGTAACAAAAGCCCCCGTTGACAAGTCGATAAATTTGTCAATTACAAAAAGGAAAACTCCAGGCCAACAATGAGAGCTTGATGAGCTTAAAAGATAAACTAAGTAGCCAGCAAATGACTCCGAATGGGCACAAATGAGTGGTCTGAGTGACTGAGTGAACGAGCGCGAATGAGTACGTATGAGCACGTATGAGTACGTATGACTATTTAGACGCTCTTTGATAGCCATGCACTAATAGTTTGCCAGCTACTCGCTGGCATAGGAAGTGCAACTGAATTGCCATATGATAAACGAGTGGTGTGAGCTTCTTTTGCTTTCTGGTTTTATGTGACTTAGGTGAAATGCTTCTTGGACACGGGCCTGGGCACTTGATGTTGATGATGTGTCACAGTTTTTATTGTTGTTGTTTTTTTTTAATGTGATTGAGTTAAGTTTTATGTGATGTGGTAAACGTTTGTGGGAAAAATGTTTGAAAGAAAGTCAAAACTAAAAAAAAAACCAAATAAAAAATGTCGCTTTCACATTAATTGCAAAATGAAATATGAAATTAAACAACTTTGCGTATGCGCAATTTAAAAAATTATTAAATAAAAAAACGGAAAAATCAAATTAAGGCAAAAAGTGCTTAAGCAAAGCCTAAAAGGCATTATGAATTGATTTTTAAGCACAATGAAGTGCCAAGAGCAAGAAAAACAGAGGGAGAGAAAGATAGCCAGACTGAGATGGCATTTGCTTATGTAGAGCATTTGACCGTGCAGCGGTAAAAACGTGATCTCGAAAATTATATCGATGCCAGAGCGACGAGCAGCTGAGGCAACTGACTAACTGACTGATTGACTGCTGCTGCTGCCAACAACAATATCAACTTGTGCTGCCTTTTAGACTGCAGTCTGCAAAATCTTGGCAAAGTCTTGCAGCTTCCTGCCTCCAGGCAGTAGCTCTCCGTGTATGTGTGTGTGTGTGGAGTGAGTCGCAAATTACCGCAAGCTCAACGTCAACTGCAGGCCGACAAGTGCACAGACGCTAACTGGCACACGTTGCGATCAGAACCTGTACAAAATTTGCCATTGTTGTTGCTAGAGTTGTTGTTGTTGTTGTTATTGTTGTTGTTGTTGCTGTGGCTACTGGCCAAGACATTTTCATTTCGCACGCGCAATCAGCTCGGACAGTGAGCCGTGGGTTTTTTCTTCTGTACAAATAAAAATTGAATAGAAATTGAAAATTGTTTTATGCAGCACACACACACACTCATGCGCACACACATCTGTTGTTAATGATAGATTGTGTGAATGATTGGCATTCGCTGTCTCTGACCTGACGCAGCAAAGTTTGTCCCGCAAAACGGAAGCATTGGGTTTTCTTTTCTAGCTATGGCAACCTACAAAAGTGTTTGTTCAGTGATTTGATCATTTGATCATAGCATCTCAGGGTGTGTATATGTGTGCGTGTATGATGTGTGTGTTTGTGTTTGGCTAGCAGTTTTCACAACGTTAGCTGCATAAACAAACTTCAGCTGTGTGCAAACTTTGCCATAGGGCGCAGAGTTTAATAACCTAAGAATTGCTTGAAGTACACTAAGCTTAATGCAATTTATATAATAATTATTTATATAATGTTGTAATAATGTATATATATTTAAATATTTGAATTTATAATTTATAGAAATATATAAATTTATATATGATTACAAGTTGTTATCTTTTTTATTTTTTTTTCTAATTTTTAAATATTTTGCTATATTATTTGAGAGCCTAAATATTTCGTATACGTCTATGTCTGCTACAATATGTACCATATAAGCTTGCCTAATTTCTATTGTTA
Source organism: Drosophila hydei (assembly GCF_003285905.1). Lineage (NCBI taxonomy): Eukaryota > Metazoa > Arthropoda > Insecta > Diptera > Drosophilidae > Drosophila > Drosophila hydei. The sequence goes on along the minus strand of NW_022045833.1, from coordinate 4,039,854 downwards.
TTGTTCATTATGAAATGTATTCTAATTTGCATGTTTCATAAATAGTAATTCTTACGAAAGAATCTTAAAGCCAGCCATACATAAGAATCTATCAGATCAGATTACTATTTGATTAAACTGACATAGGGAATGTAGTTAACAAATTAAATGTATTAAGTGCGGCACCTGATAGGATTGTATTTGTCGGTCAAGCAGTCATTATTCGTCCCAGAACTCCAACTGTGTCTGCCAACCAACAATCGCTTGCTTTTATCTCAATTCTAATCAACACTCACAATTTAATTATCAACTCGGCTGTTCCACTCAGGAAGTCTTTCGCCATATTAACATAATTTTTACTCAGGAAGTCTTTTGCTAGATTAACATAATTTTGCATAATTGTAGCGCAGCTAGCTCCACTTGATTAACAGCCAATTGTGCCACATATTATAATTGTAGGCACACTTCTACAAGTCAAGTGCTGTAGTTCGTCGCTTAAGTCTTTTGTTTGTTTACGTTGCTTTCAGCGAATTCAGCACAGCTTAAATGTCAAACTCAATAGCTTGTGCCAGTGCCTTCGATTCCAGCTAATAACCTGACACTTTAGAAATTTGTTTCACTTTTTAAATCGGCAGCAATTAACACGAAAGCGACTCGCTACAAATAAAAAACTGTCATAAGAAAGTGTGTGTGACACAGAGATGCGTCTCATGTGCCCAGCCACAGCCACAGCCACAGCCAGTCGCCGCTCTGCTTGTTTGAATAGTTCAAAATGGCAAATAAAAAAAAATTGTATTCGTAATGTAGCATAAAATGAACCAAATAAATGACAAGTGCGTTGCGCTTCTTCACATAGTGCATGAGTGTGTGAGTGCGAGCATGTGTGTGTGTCTGTTCATATATGGAAAGTCATTTTCTGTGCCAAAAGTTTTTCATCTGGAATTGACACAAAGGCACAGTTTAGCTTCTTTTTTTGCGCTTTTCGTTTTTGGCCATTGTCAAGACCAGCAGCAAAACGTCGACTGCTGTTGTTGTTGCTAGTGTTGCCTGCCAGCTTGTGCTTTCACTCGCCTTCAAAGTGTCGAAGTGACACGCTTCGATTTGTCTCATCGAGAATTGTGTGCCATTTGCCAAATTGATTTTCATTCAATTGTTTAGTTCAAAGAAAAAAAATTCTCGCAAACTTTTCTATTGTCAACTTTCAGTACAGATGGATGTACCATACACCTATATATAATATGCTATATATCTATACATAAATGCTTACCGCCGTTCGTTTCAATTGTTGATCTAAATCCACTTGTTGTCTGCACAAATAATGCGCCTATTATTATTAAAGTTGTTAAAGCGTTGGAAAGTAGTTGCCGTTTTGTTATTGCTGTTGTTGTTGTTGCTGTTGCTGTTGACGTCGCTGTTGTAGTTCTTGTTGTTCTTGCTGCCACTGCTATTGTAGTCGCGTTTGTGCGCGACGCTAACGCCGGCATAACCCACTTAAACATGTCTGCTTTGGTCCGTCGCTGGACACTATTCCGGCTAGACGCTTTGTCTGCCAGCAAAATTTCCACTTAGTTAAAGGTTTTTTCTTAATTTTAATGTCGACGAGTGCGAAAATCTAACAGCGACTGTTGTATGTTGTAATTGAAAACATACACACGAACACACGCAGCTACACACATGCAAATGTACCGCTACTGCAAAACAAAAGACTTGGGCAACGAACGTGTTTTATGCACGAGCTTAGTGGCTTTAGAATAAATTTCTTATTATAATTTCTTCTTCTTTTTTCTTGATTGAATCAAAAAACGTTAGCACATTGAATTAGTTAAGTTTCGTTGTGGCGCACTGTTGTTTATATAGTTTAATTAATTGATTGATTGGCGAATTGTTGAACAGTTGCTAACAGCGAGGCTCTAGTCGAAGCGCCAAGCGTCCGGTCAACTGAACGTTCCGCGTGTGTCTGATTGTCAGCGTTGCCCGTTTGCCAGCGGTGGCCGAACAGATAACGGACCTTTGCCACTTTTGTGTGGCACAACTTTCACTTTAACGCAAGAGAGCCAACAGTGAGAGAGAGAGAGAGGCAGAGAGCGAGATTTGTTGGAGAGCGCGTGTACGTGCGAGTATTTTGTTTGAGACGCGAGTCGCTTAAATGGTAAACATTTCTATTTTGGTTTCTACTTGGGCTACTGATTCGGTTGCTATATATTACTGTTAGCGTGCTTTCTCTGTGTGTGCGAGTGTACGCTAGGTATTTGTGTGTGTGTGTGTCAGTGTCTGTGTACTCTGGCAACGTCTGCACGCGTGCGCGTTTGAAACTCAACTGAAACGGTTTACAGCCAACGCTTGCGGTTAAGAGCTGCACAGCTGCTGCTCGGTTAACAGCTTGAAATATGCTACTGCTGCTGCGGCTGCCGTTTGCTGTTAACTCACTGTTGCAGACGGCGTCACATAATTGCAATTTGACAGCCGTGTTGACAGCTATAGATTTTCTTTTGAGCTTGCAGCTTTCGCTCTGGCCTGGACACACGATTTACGTGCTGCGATATTTTGCTACTATATTTGAGGCGTTGCATATGCTAAGCAGGGTTATTGGCCTGCTGCTGGATCCGTTCGAGGCTAATAACAAAAGACTCAAGACAAAAACTTGGCAATTAGTGTATTCAAAATTGCTAACAAGCCTAGCAATAACTGTCATCGACAGTGCGTGTGTGTGTGTGTCTGTATATATGTGTGTGTGGGACTCTAACCTGTCGTTTGGCATTTCCTTGACCCAAATTTCACTGAGCTTAGTTTGTCAACGTCTTTGAACACGTCGTTGCAGTTGCTGCTGCGGCCTGGCATAGTAAAAAAAAAAAAAAAAAAATTAAAAAAAAATAGGCATTAACATAGTCAAGCTGAGCCGGTGCCAGGGCCGGGCACTTGGCTGGTCAAGCGTGGTGAAGCTACGCCACGATCTTTGTGTAGAATTTCACTTTCGTTATTGTCGTTGTTGCCGTTGCCGCTTTGTGATTGTTTTCTTTTTGGCTGGCTCTCTGCGGTCAGTCAGGCAGCGGCTCGTTAGCCATTGAAATGGAAAACATTACGGCTTTTGACTTTGCCATTTTGGCCATGCCGGGCACGTGGGCGGCGCATAGCCACACATTATCTTGATCCGCTCGGTCAGAACGTTTCGTCTACGTCTTCCGTTACTTTCATACCTCTCTGCGCGGTGTTCCCAGGCTGCTCAGGCGCAACTGTTACGACACACAGTCTACTCCCAGCATAGATGACTGATTATAATTAAATGATTTTTACTATCCAAAGCGCATTGAACGACGCGTCGCTTAAATGTTAAAAACAAAGTCAGCTTTCTCTAAAAAGAGACAAAACAAGCCAAGAAGGTGCCAAAATACAAAAATTAAATCACAAACGAATCGAGTCACAATTTAGTCGAAGCAGTCAATGATTTAGTTAGCTGTGGCGATTCTTCGCTTTGTAGTGCCCGCTGGCTGCATGGGTTATATAATCGAAAGTAGCTGAGGGAAATAAACAAATAGCATTTTGATAAGCATTCGACGACCCATTCGATTCAATGAATGAGCCAAATTTCTTTGATTTAAAACAAATCGAATACATAAATTCGGGGATTTGAGTTTTAATTATGCTTAACAACTTTTCAAACTTGTTTATGTTGCTAATGAAAGCAGTTAGATGAATTTTCAAATTGCCTTTTTTTGTTTGTATAATATATAAAAGATAATGCAGTTATAGCTGAAGCTGATAGATTTATAGCATAGGAAATTTTTTGAGAAGAGTGAGATATGAATGCTCGTCGATGGAAGGATTTATTGATAAACTTTTTGCATAATTTAGCTATGACAGGCATGCAGATTAAGCATGCTTAAAGTCATCATTGAAAACAAGAGCTTCCTATAGGAAACAATTGTTATTTAACTGATTCTTTATTAGGGTGCTATGCTTACTTATTTGTTTCCAGTAGTATCATTCGGAAAAAATTTCTAAATGATTTTAAAATTTTTAGAAAATTTACTTTGCTCTAAAATATATTTCTTAGACTGTTTTAAAGTAATACTTTTATACACATACTTTTTTTTATTCCCCTTCGAAATTCTTAAAAAATGATGAAATAATCTAGCCATATCGAATTTAAACTGATTCCCAGTGCTTGATTGACCCAAGTTTACATGGTCTCAATCGATTGTGATTCCTTAAAGATTAATAAATATTATTAAATTGCATTTTTCATGCTTTCTTCTGCTAAATGCTTAATTTATTTTGCCTTTAAATAGACAATGGAAAATTCCAATGAATAAAATTATATTTTGGCAACTTGAGCTCACATCTAGTAGCTGATGATCCATCATCAGTAATGAAGTTTCATTTATTTCTTTTTCTCTTTATTATTTATTGGTTTTGTTTTGTGCAAACAATTTTGTGGGTAGCCAAGACACGACAGATCGATAATAACATTGGCATAATTGGCGACAAGTGTGTGAATTTGAATTCCTCAGATAATGCCAATCATTGCGTGAAAGGCGATGCTAAGCGAGTGGGCGTGGCCTTTTATCTTTTAAAGGCGTTGAAATAATCAATTGCTAGCTAGGCAAAAAAATAGAAATAGAGAAGTAAAACGTGAGATATTAGAGATAAGGTATATATGATATAGACTCTACCCAGGGGCCAAATCGTACAAGTTGTTAACAGCAAGAAACACCGCCTGCTTATTTTGTTTTTTTTTTTATACAGCTATTCCTTCAGTTTTTTACATTTGATCAGGTCTGCCAAATTAATGTGTTGAAAACGAAAGTTCAAGCGAGTTGAATGAATGCTTTAAAAATATATATATATATATATATATATATTGTTGTTGGGAATCTTTGGCCAATGTCTAGGCTAATTAATCATTTTTGGAGCTGGCGACGCCCTTGTGATTAATTGCCAACTTAATTGAGCCAACATATATTTTGCGAGCCAATTTGATGATCCGACAGCCAAATCATCATTATCCATCTTTGAACTCTACTTTCCATTTTTGAAGCCAGTAAGTAGCCGCCTGTTGATCTTGTGTAAAAGTGCAGCACTGTAACAGGGGCAAGCGTTATAATATGGTGTGCCATTGACTCAGTGAGCAAGCTTATATGTATATATATATATATATCTATATATGTGATGTGCGATATATAAATAAAACAACAATAATTTCACTTTTAGCAAGTGGCAGCGGTAAATGTTTATTTTCAACACAAGCGTTAAGTAAACAAAATACTAGAAGTTACAAAAACTGTGTGAAGAACGAAGGCTAAAATACTCTAGATGTTAGTTTTGGACGTAGTACAGAAAATATCTGCGTTTTAGGTATGAGCTTATATTTTTGTACTAACAAATTTCTTGAGAAATTTTGAATTTGTTTCTTCTTCTGCTAAACGAGCGCACAACATATTAACAGCTGATACATATTTTGAATGTTAAGTTGAGTGGTTTTCCCTCATTTTTCTATTTCAAGTTCAATTTGCAGAGTAATACAACTGTCTCAAGCCAGTTTAAATGGAAAAAAATAAACTTAAAAAACTATTGCAAATTCTTTAGTTGATTTGTTGCAAACATCATGTGAAAGTTGTAATAACTTGAGCTAGGGCATAACAAGAAAAGAAACTACAGCGCATTAGAAATGAAAGTGAGCAGCAGCAGCAAGTGCAAATATCACACACACACACATAGTTTAACAATAATTGTTAACTAAGTAATGTATGACACGTTAACGAAATGCAAACATAACGAGCTTCGAATTGAGCCGCAGCCAACATTCCCGTTTGGCCGTTTTAGCAAACAACAAATCGGCGATTATCACATGTCAATGGCCCGGAAAGGGTGCGACTACGAGTGCCCAGTTTGGCTGTAGACATATGATTTAATTTGCTTTAAAATTAATTACGCAAATGTTATTCAATCGGGCAAATGGGCGAAACTTTTGCCCATGGCTCTGAGCAGTTGTTGGCTCTAACTAATTGCACTCTTATTTCACTTGTAATTTTTGGCATTTTATTTTAATTTGATTTGCGCAACAACTTTCGTCTTCATTGCCTTTTCTAATGTTATTTGCACAGCTTTTTTGTTCATTTTTTTTCATTTCATATTTTGCCCTTACATATTTTTGCACCTTTCACAGAATTTTTTTATATCTCTTTTTTTTTAACTTCCGTCTTGGCTCTTTTCTCTGGCCTTTGCAATGTAATCATCTCTTTTTTCTTTCATATATACATATAATATTTTGTACGGCCATTTAATTGGCGAAAATTAAAAAGGGAAAATATTTTTACAGACTCGCCGACACTTTTGTGTAGGCGTCGCAGCTTTTGGCAATTAATTAGAAAGCGAAACTTTAAGTTTATTTAATAACAAACACAAAATATAAGGAGAAAAAAACTGTGCAAACACTCGTTAGTGTCCAAAAGAAAATGCCTAAATGAAGGTTTTTAGTTGAGGCTTGATTACAACTATTTCTAGGTGTTAAATTATGGAAGTGAACTTAAGTCAGACGGTCTTCACTTCTTGCTAAGGTTTAGAGGAAGAGCTTGCGTGCTGTAGGCAAAGTTTGCCAATTGAAGTGAGCTAAGAAGTGAATAGAATAGAGAAAAAAACGATTTGAGAAAGGAAGTTATAATAGATGTACTTGGGTAAAAAGCCCAGCGAGTTAATTCGAACTAAGTAGATTAGATGTTTACTTTGTTATTATAGCATCTACTTGGAGATATGATATCTGAGATGTATATCTGAACAATCGCTGAGATAAAGAGATGCGTCTAACTTAGTCTGAATTGATCTGTTAAGGAAGTCTCTGCCTGTGTGCTACAAAGCTCCAACAGATTTTATAAGCGAAGAAACTTCACAGTTGTACATTTGATTCTAAATCTTCCCAATCCACTTAAGCTTAGAACTTAATCGATGCTCATAGAGCAATAACCCAATTAAGGTTTTGTCTGCTTGATTGATTGGAAAGCTTCCTTGTGTTCATTAGTTATTATCAAAAGAATTTGGACTTCCTTTCAAAAATTTACAGCATATGAGATAGAGTCATTTGTTGTTGTTGATAACTTCTTGTTGGCTTTCTAAAGCTGCTGTCATTTGGTAATGTCTCAACACTTGATCATCTTAACTAAATTACAATTATGACGCCCATATTGTAACATGAAAGGGAAACATTAGATACACCTGTAGGCAAGCTGTTCGCAGCGAATTCATTTGAGCTGCCGGCGCTGAGAAAATGTGGGCTTCGAGTCTGTCTGTGTGTGTGGACTTAAGTACTTACAAATGTCGAAGATCTATCTATCAAGATTTAAGGGCCAGGCAAACCAATAATTACCGGATGAGCCGTAATTTCCTATGGGCTGCATTTTTCAAAATGATGCGATCAAATTAATGAACAGTTGCCCCAAAAAAAAGTGCTAAAGAAGTTTTCAAGCATTGTTTGTTGCTTCTACTGTTTGTGTGATTGCATTGCTTGATATTGACATGTAGTATTGTCTTGGCTAAGCTTTGCTTGAGTTCAGAACAGCAGCAATTGAGACGACTTGCAGCAGCAGCAACCACAGCAGCGGCAGCTTGAAGGCGCTGTTTACCTTGCCAAGTACCTTTCAATTGTTTTGTGGAGAAAGAAAATTCAGTTGCTTTTCGAACTCTTGCAGAGTGGAACTTTCGTTTTTTTTTATGTTCGGCTTGCTTCTCGAGTGGCTGGCTGCTTCCTATAAATCTTTGCGGGCAGCAATAAAATTATACAAAAACAAAAAATATTACAAGAGCAAGAGCATTTCCATTGTACAGCTCGTCCAGAAGTTTGGGAAAGTTCAAAAACGTCGCTTGAAGACATTTTACATGCGGGACACACAGCAACTGGAACTTGGTCATCTCTTTGTACGGCTTTTACCCACTTGACTGACACACTCGCCCACTCTGCTGCACAGCATTTAATGATTCTTCTCCGATGTGCTTCAAGCTGCTTAATTGTGCAACTTTTCTATGGAAATTAAGTGCAAGATCTGCGCCGCAAGTCTCAAATTCAGTTTCAGTTTCAGTTACTTCATCGCTTTCGTTTTTGTTTTTTGTCTAGCGGCTCTGGTGGGAACTTTTCGTATTACCCTCTCGTTTTCAATGACTAAATGAGGCTAACGCAGTTTACCCTTTAGTTATTTAAATATGGCTTTGTTATTAATTTAAATTAGATGCCGTTGGATGCAAATTTTCAGTGAGTTCGTTTTGTAATTTAACTGAATTGTATTAAGTTAACTTGATTTGAATTTCTGTATCATTTGATATGGTTTGATTAAGCTAATTTGTGTGGGAGTTGAGAGGTATAAGATGAAAGATGTAAGGCTTTCTAAGTATATTCTGAAGAATTTTGAAAGGCAATATTGAATTTAAGCAAGAATGAGAATCGCTTAGAAAGGCATACCATTTGTTTATTTTTTTCTGATGCCAAACGATAATATTTGTTTAAGACATCGTTTGAATTCTCGAGAATCGATCAACAGATCTTACAACTTCTCCATGAAGAATTTTCTGCTTTCTAGAAATTCAAAAATGTCGGAAAAAAAAATAAAAAAAAATGTTAAAAAAATTTTAAAAATAATAAAACAAAAGTTCAACGCCTACAATTCAATTTATATCAATTTTGAACATAAATTAAGAACACCATTTATTTTTATTTTTTATTTATCTTTGCATAGGAAGTCGTTATAAGTTTCATACATAAGCCTCTTCATGTGCTTATTTCTTTCCACAACAGTAGTTTCTGTATTTACCTAACAAATACAGTTGACAACTTGATATAGTGTTAGTTTAACACTTTAAATAAACCATTTTGATCTGCAATTTGTATGCCAAAAATATATTTCTTTGAATAATCAAAAACTTACGCAAGCGAATGCTATCTGTAAAAAATTTCACCTGCTTACATTTTACATAAATGGGCAGCAGATCACAAACCATATAGACTGTCAACAAAATCATTAGAGTCCAAATATATATATATAGAAAACAAAAATGTGCCAATAAAATACGAAACCAACGCAAATTCGATTATCAATGGAATTCACATGATATGTATTTGATTACATACATATAACATATATTTTATTATACTATAAAAAGTGAATGCAAAACTCTGCACTTTCGCCACAAATTATAAAAGTCTAGAGCTTAGTTTTGGCCTCAGTTAGCTAATCGACGATCGGGTGTAGGATCAATGTCCGCCAAAAATTTCTGGGCACGTTTCTATATTATTGGGCAAATCGCATAATCAAAACACGCCCCAATCATTTACTAAAGAGCGTTTATTAGTTGCACGAATGTTCAGGCCAGGCTGGCCCACGCCGCCGCACTGCTCTGCCAATTGCATGTGAAAGTTCAGCGGCAGACGTTGGTCAAGGAGCCGCAATACTTGGAAGAGTTGAGAGTCGTGATTGTAGCCGTTGATAATCGGAACACATGAGCGCAGAGATCTGTGATGCCTGTACAAATTATGATACATGTTTGGCTGGGCGGCTGGATCACTTGAGATTATCTCAGGTTGAGTTGCAGGTGATTCAAGTGGCCCGAAATATGGCTCCCACACGCCATCAAAGAAATGCAGCTGCCTGACCCTCGATCTGTCCCCCCAGGTCCGGGTCTGCGTCTCTCCGCTTGCCTATCTGTCATATGCAAATGACCGAGTTTGTCCGAAAGCGAAAGTTCCATGACGAACGAGCTCATCGCAATGACGTCGACAACTGTAATTGCGGGGCGTTTATCATCGTGCTGACCAAAAACGATTTTTATATTGTCGTTTTTTTGAACCCTTGATGATATAAAAAACGATAACTTTCCTAACTCTAAAAAGTACTCTGAGTTGGCAGGTAAAAAGCATTTAAATCTAACGATGTTTTTATCATTAATTTGAGGCTTTATTTATATAGAAACTTTAAACGCATCTTTGTAATTAAATAAATTTTTATTTCGTTAGGAATTAGGAATTAGATTTCCTAAAGTTTTTAATATACTAAACATGCACATGATAAAGAAATTTATATAAAAAATAAGTTTTTGGGAGGAGGACTCTAGATTTACCTTAATTTCCTAGACTTGTCTTCTTCCTAAACTATCCATATTCACAAAGGAATATATTGTGATGTTGGCTCTGTAATCTGTCCTAAAGAAGTGATCTAAGTTGATTACATTATTCTAGTTTTCAGATGCGGATTCAGCATTTCAAAAACTTAAGATAAAATATTATCTAATATTTGCCTACTTAATCTTATTTAAACTCTAGATAAGTACTATTAAAGATGGTATACAAATGCCTGCAAATATTCAAGTAGATTAACATATCCGTTTGATAAACCAAAACTCATTTTGCACTAACTATTGTTCCCTAATTGATATCCATTAAATTTGCACTCCTTTTAAAAATCCATTTAATGCCATTTTCATGCGAAATATACAAGAAAGTTCCGTGTTTTTCCAATTGCAACTAGCCCGAAAAACCACTTAAAGTAGTTAAAGTTGAAACACTCAAAATAAACACGCCGATTGTTCGGGACTTTTGTTTCTGCTGCCTTGACTTTACGAATCACTCGTTTACTGCCTGCTGCGCATATAAAATAATTTTTCTGTTCGTTTTCTCACTTAACATATTCAATATACATTTGGAAATTTGTCACTTGTGCAGCGCTGCAAAGAAAGTTTTTCGTTAAATATTGGGCAATGTTTTTTTTTTGTTTTGTTATTGTATTTTTCGTTAGTTTTGTTTTTATTATTCCTTTTCGGACGATCATATGCGGCGCCTGCCAAATAACGCTGACTCGTTGCCAAGCTCATGTTGTGTGCGTGTTGAATTTAAATGTTTCACTTAATGAATAATGTGTGAAGTTGAAGCTATGCGGGCTGTGCCTCTGTAGCTAACATACCACAGGTTTATGGCTTTTGCTTTTATGTAGAGAAATGTAAATAAAATGATGAGGCTTAAGATGATAATGAGAAGTGGATATACAAATAGAATTTTGAATCGGAATTTAATAAAAGTTAGTTTTACTTCGTTTCCTTAACACTGTTCTTCGTTATTGATATTTAATACTTTCTTAAAATAACAATAAACAATATAAAGTTTCACCTGCTATAGTGTAAATTGACTATAGACTATAGTGGTGTGTAAAGCGAGCAGAAGGTGGCGGTAATCAAATTTTATTAGGCAATCTCTATTATAAAATGAGAGATGTTTTACTTAATAATAATTGCAGGCTATACGAATTGATACTTTATTTAAATTTAATTAAAAATGCTTTTGATTTACTTAACTGTATTTGTTATTAAATATATTTTAAAATTAAGTAAAATAACAAAAAGAACTTTAACGGTAGAGACCGTTGCAGTATGTCTTAAATACAGAAGCTTGGTATAAATTGAACACTAGATGGCGCGGATGTATTATTATTGCGCAGCCTAACAGCAGGCACTGCTTTTGAAACTTTTAATGCTCTATCTGAACTTAATATGAATCAATTTCTTGAGCGTTATGGAGAGTTAAAACTTCACATATTTTAAAATAAATGTTTCGCTTATTTTATTTGGTCTTTATTTGATTTAAAAATTTTCTTTTTTCAATAAACTGAATTGAAAATTTTGCATTTGACAAAAGCTTTGTATTAAACTTAATTTATTTAACCTGAAATAAATGTTTTTCTTTAAACATCATTTAAATTGCTTTTTGAATCATTTATATATAAGAAAATTTAATTAGTTTTAAATTTTAAATATTAATTTCTCCAAGGACAACATTTTCCGCATTTTTTCAACTTTTGTCTCAAAGTCGATAAATGAAACAATTCAAATTTTGTTTTAAACATTTTAATTGAATTAATTTGTTGTGCTTTTAAATAAATAATTACAATACGCGTATTAAATTAAATTACAATAGCTTCTTTTCTAAATTGTTTTGTTTTGTTAAATAACTTCGGGAAAAAGAAGCGCCTAATCAAATGCCCTACATCGAGTAGAGCGATTTGCCAAATATCTATTAAATAAACTTACGAGCTAAGTAAATGTTATGCAATAATTTAGAAAATTATATACAGAGCAAAAGGGAGGGGAAATAAATTAAATTGTTCAATCGAGTCATCAACTCGTTGCTTGCTAAATATAAAAATCTTCCTTTAAAATTAACAGTATGACAAAGGGATATCATTTTAGCTATAGTTATCGTTATTGTAATTATTGTAATTGTGGTGCGGTGTGTGCAGTGTGCAGTGGGTTGACAGTGATGCTAACTGAAATCGTTGCTTGGGTTATGCGCTAGACTCCATGTAGATCGTAAGAGTATATGCCATAACCAAAGCACGAGTTCGAGTTTGAGTTTTGAGTTGAAGACTTTGTTCGGATTTGCTGGGCATTCGCTAAGGATTTAGACATATTACAGCGATGAAGACTACGAGGCGACTAAAATTGTAGAATCTGATTGATCCAGTCTCGGAACTCAGAGATGCGCGTATAAACGCCCGGCTGATTGGCCTCCGCACAGCCGATGCCCCACGAGATGACGCCGCCCAGTTGAAAGCGTTTATCCGACTCGCGCTGCAACACCATGGGGCCACCCGAATCACCTGTAAATAAGTGAAATCCAATTAGCCGATGCCATTAATCACACACATACATATTTGAGTATATATGAGTAAATGTGGTTACCTTCACAGGAATCGTATCCGCCCTTCTTCCAGCCGGCACAGATGAATATGTGCGGTATGTGCTCAATGTAACCCGCTGAGCGGTACATGGACTCACAGATGGTGTTGTTGATGACAGGCACAGCGACCTCCTGCAGCACGCTTGGCAGTGGGCCATCCTCGTACAGGCGTCCCCAGCCGGTGACAAAGGCCGTTTGTCCAATAAAGTTCTCATCATTATCGGGCACACAGACGGGTATGATATTCGGCTGGAATACTACGGGCTCATAGAATCTTGAAGAAAACGGAGAATAAGTAAATTTTGATTAAGCGTTTGTTTTCTTTTCGCACTCACCTGAGCAGGGCCAAGTCGTATTCGAAGGTGCGCGGATCGAACTGTGGATGGGAGGCAACAATTTGCACACGTCGCTCCTGGAAGCCATAGGGCTCCTCTTCCTCAGCCAAATCGTATTCGCCCAGACGTAATAGCAGATCAGAGGGTGGTACACTGAAAGAGCATTGGGTTGGGTGTTGGTTTGTTATTTTTATAAAAACAATCTTTATCAGTCTACTCCGAGAGGCACTTACTTGTCAACACAATGTGCTGCGGTGATTGCCCAGTTCTCGTTGAGCAGCGCTGCGCCGCACTTGTGCAGATAGGTTGAGGTGCGCCATTGGCGCAGGGATATCTGCCATGGCCAGCGGCCAAAGGCGGCGTTTGCGCCGCCAACAATGCGCGGCTCGGGGAACATGCGACGGCCGCAGACTGCAAAAAAGATGGCAGGGGATTTTAATAGGCGAGCAGGTCACAATTAAAGTAATGGCCACAGCGAAGAAAAAAAACGAAATGAAGCCTTTAAAACATTTTAATCACTACAACAGGCACTCAGTCATCCAGACGCATGCAATGTAATATGCTTTGGCCAACTCTTTTGGCTTTGCTCTTGGCCAGGCCTTGACTTTGGCCAGCAGTCAACGGCCTACTTTATGAGCCGCAGCCGACTCGTTTCGTGCATCGAGATATTGCAAGTTGCTCTCGCAAATCGGTCAACGGGCCTCAACCTAACCAACCAGCCAACCGAGCAGGGAACAACTCCTGACTCATTTTGCTCACAGGCTCAAGGAGCGGAGTGGCGTGGCTTGGCGTGGAATGGGTTCGCAATCGGACAATCGACTTAGCAAGCACGATAAGCGCAGACAACGTGACCCAGGCGGCACAATGACCGCAACGCCAGTCATTATTGTAAATTATTGCTGTAAAAATTGCTATGGACATGAGTTGTTCTTCTTGTGGCAGTAAAAGCCGCGCTTTGCTTTCTAGACACGCTGATGCTCCTGTGCAGCAGCATCCCTGCAACATGCGCACACACACACACATACTGAGAGCCAAGTCGAGTTGAGTATCATTCAGTCAGACATAAAGTTCTTACTCAAGGCCAATGTTCAGCCTTCAAATTGAATTTAATGGCCACGCATCTTTGTCTTATGGCCAAAGTCTGGTGTATTAATAGATTTCTTCGCTCTGCAGCAAACTAGTTTTTTTTTTGTTCTTCATTTTTTCACAAGCTATACGCTTATATTTGGGGTATATTAGCTTATATAGGAGAGTTGCTCTTGTAAATCAAATAATGGAAAAAAATTAAAAAAAAAAATTTTAATTCTTATTTTTAATGTTGGAAGTAGTTTATATGAATAGTAGTATGAAGCTTAAAAATGTTTTAGGAACATAGTAAAAAGTTTTTAGCATAGATTATTGAATTCTTGAAGATTGGTTTTTTTGTATAAATATAATATATAAATTTATAATATTTAAATATTTCAAACTATTTTTGAAAAAATGTTTTTGAACTGTTTTAAAAAGCTTTCAAGCCTATAAATATTATGGAGCTAAACAACTTTTTGGCGAATATATACCTATTTGTTATTGAGATGTTTTCTTATCATATCAGCAAAATATATAGTGAAATGTATGTTAAAATTTTCTTGAGTCTCTCAAAAGTTTAAATTTCTGTTAGTTAAATATATTTATGTAATCTATAAACTAGTTTTGAATTTCTGTTGCTCGTTTGTGAATATAGGTATTGGTCTCGAATCAAAGATCAAAGTCGAGTGTGTTTGAATGAAGTTGGCGAAATAATACTTGAAGGTCTCCTCTTTGTACCTGGCTATATTCTAATTATAGTCTATAGTCTTTAGTCCGTAAGGCTTTTTAAAGAGTACACAAATTTAAGAATCGTTTCATTTATCAGCTCCAACTAATTAACAACTAACTCTATATTCCATTTATATGACACATATAATTAATATGTAATACACATATATATAAGTGAGGGCATACGATCTTCGTTTAGCTGCCTTTGACTATTTATTTTCTCTTTTCCTATTTTTTTTTTCGCTCTGCCTGTGCATCAATGAAGAAGCAACATGTTGAACTCACCTTCCCTGTAATCGACGCCCTCCAAGCCAGTGGCAGGCGCTACGGTTGTATTGCCAGCTGCATCGATTGTCGTTGTATTCGGCTCTTCACCGCTGTAGTCCGTTGTGGTGCTGCTGCCGCTTGACTCGCTGCTTGAATCTATGTAAGACGACGTTGAGGATGCTAATTCCAGGCGTTCAGTTGTTGAGGTTGTTGTTGTTTTTGTCGTTGTTGTTGTTGGGGCTGCTGTTGGTTTTGTTGGTGGTGCCTCTGTGGTTTTGCTTGTTACAGTTGTTCTTGCTGTGGTTGTTGCTGCTGTTGTTGTTGTTGTCGCCGTTGCTGGCGTAGTTGCTGTTGTCTTGGGCGGCTTTGTGGTTCTATGCGGCTTGCTAGTTACCATTGTCTCCTCATGAATTTGACTCTGACCCGGCTTCGAGTCGCTGCCACTGCTGCTGGTGCTGACGCTGGTGGCCACCGAGATAACCACCTTGTCTGTGGCGCTGGGCGTTGCTGCAATTAGAGTTCGATTCATGTTTTATCTTGCATTTGCCACGTTTTACCTGCACCACTTACCTGTGCCAGTGCTTGTATCTTTCTCTGCATTGCCTGTCGTTTTGTTGTTGTACAACTCGGGCAACAAAGTGGGCAATGGCACCCAATCTCCGGCTGATTGCCCTGGCTGCCAATCGCTGCTAATGGTCGCATTCGTAATGGGCTCCGCTTCAACATCTGTCCAGGTGATCAAGCCTGGTTTTTTGGTGGTGCTAACACCACTTGTTGTTGCTGCTGTTGCCGTTGTTCCAGGTGTTGCTGTTGGTTTTGCTGGCAATTTGGGCGCTTCGGTTGTAAGCAACGGTGCAGCGGTTGTTGTTGTTGTTGTTGTTGGTCTTTTTGTGGAGGTGGTTGGGGCTGCTGTGGTGCTTGTTGTTGTTTTTGTTGTATGTCGGCGCGTGGGCTTGGGCGTACTTGTTGCAGTTGTTGTTGTGCTGCTGCTGCTACTGCTGCTGCTGCTACTGCTGCTGCTGCTGCTGCTGGTGCTGGGTTGCTTTTTAGGCGCTGCTGTTGTTGTTGTATGGCTGCTGCTGCTACTATTGCTGGTTGTCGTTGGTCTGCGCGTGGCTGTTGTCGGTATCACATCTGCCAGCAACGCGGGCACCTTGACTATCTCACCCGTTGGCTGTGGTTTTGGCCTGGGCGCCAACGTTGTTCTTTCTGGCAGTTTGGTGGTTGTTGTTGATGCTGCAGTCTTATGGCTCTGAGTGCCTGATGTGGTTGTTGTTAAGGTGCTGCTGGTGGTGCTGTTAGCTGGCTTGCGAACGGGCAAAGTTGTTGCTGTATTGCTGCTGCTGCTGCTGGTGCTGTCGATTGGCTTACGAGTTGCTGTTGTTGTAGTGTTTGCGGTGGATGTTGTTGTTACTGGTTTCTTGGCTGGCGCTGGACGCCTGCTAGATTGCGGCTTGTGTGGTTTTGGCGTTGTCGTCCGCAACGGTGGTGTTGGACGCGATGTTGTTGTCGTCGTCGTCGATGTCGTCGTTGGTGTTGCGGTTGTTGTTGGTGCTCTGGTGGTTGTTGTTCTGCTTGTTGTTTTGGCAGCTGGGGAGCTGCTGCTACTACTGCTACCGGTGGGCCTGGTATACCGTCTGGTGGTTGTTTCGGGCAAGCGATTGGTGGGTTCAGTGGTGGTTGGCGTGGTTGTCTCCACAATCTGAAAGGTGACAAACTTGCTCGGCACTGTGGTGGTTTCTATACGCTGCTCATAAGCTGGCCCGGTGGTTAACACTGGACGCGTTGTGGTGGTGCGACGACGATGTGGCTTAACGGTGGTTGTTTGCTTTGCGTCTACGTTGGGCTTTACTGTGGTGCGCACCACAAAGTGTGAGTTCTTGTGAGTGGTGTGCGCAGTGCTGGGGCGACGCGTGGAGCTGGATGAATGGGTCGTACTGCTGCCTGAAGTACTGTCATTGCTGGTGGTGCTGCTGCTGCCGCCGGTGCTTGTGGTGCGCACTGGCTTAAGGCTGCTCAAATAACTCTGAGTTACATTTTTGAGCAGCTCGTTGGCTGTGTTTTGTTGCTGCTGCTGCTGCTGTTGATAATTATGGTGGTGCGTGGTGCTGCTCTCAGTGGTAAGCTTAAACAGTGCGCTCGTAGGCAACGTCGTGGATTCGTGAGAGAAATGTGAAATTGTATTCTGATCGATGCTATTGTCGCTTATCTCCGGCGCAAACAGCGAAGCCTCCTCCTGCGAATACAGAACGAGTGAGGGAGAGAGAGATGGTTGTGTGGTTAGTCGATTAAGCTAATTATAGTGCTTGCAGCTGCGTACTTACCTTCAGAGCACAACACGAGCCGAAGTAGAAGCGATCGATGCAGGTACCCAAATGCGTGCCATTCTGCTTGATGCAATCGATGGCAAACATGCAGACACCCGAACGTCCCGATTTGCGCACTATGCAAGGCAGGTGGCGTATGTTGCGACCGGATTGAACTGCAAGACAAGGGAAATTATTGTTATTAAAAGCTGACTGATGATCATACGGGATATGAAGATGACGTATATATTAAAAAAATGTAGATATATTTTCTCTATCTTCCTTTGAAGAAAGTTGTATCATAATAGTAAGAAGATCTGTGCTTACACTGAAAGAAAACAGATATCTCTCTTTAAATAAACTCTAAAGTAAACATTTCCCTTACACACATATAACAATCATCAATATACTCAAGCAAACTTCAGCAAAAGCTTATTTAACCATCGCATAGAAAAACCCACCAAATATTTCGCTCAGTGTATGCTTAACAGTACGACAATTGCATGACAAAATGAAATGCGCGTTATGCTCTGTATTCTTATTTGCTATTCTGATGCTCCAAACCATTTCCGTTTGTTTGGGGCGATTAACGCCTTCAAATTGTACGCCAATTTAAGGCAAGCAAATACCGTTAGATAAACAGTTATAACAAGTGAAAATGAAGTGGCAACAACAAGCCATAAAGAGAGAATGAGAGACGTCAGCTAGGCACGATGAGGCAATACAACCCCAACATGGACGGACAACAGTAGCATTATTATTATTATTATTATTATTATGGTTTTTATTTATTTATGAATTGCCTCTTTAAGAATGAACAGCGAGTCACATGTATTTTGTAATGGAGCCACCAGTCTTTGAACTTATGTAATTGCAGACGACACTTAAAAGAGAAAGAGAGAGGGCGAAGCGAAAGACTCAAGCAACGAACTCGGCGCCCCATGTGAAGAACCTTTTGTTTGCAGTACGCGCACGGTCATAAATAAAGCGACACAGCTTGCGAGCTGTCGGAGCTACCGTGTCAGGCATCGCGTTAAGCACAAGTTACTTGGCAGATAAATTTTCGCGCGATTTACTCGTATTTCAATGTTAAAGCCAGCCGCAGTGCAGCGCTGCCGCTGATGTGTGCTTGGCGTTTATTGAACTTTAACTGTAAAGCTGATGTATACAAAAGTTTATTGGTTATGCAATTAACACGAAATGCTGATATATTGTATGAGGCAGCGCAAAACAAATGACTTAAGGCACGAACTGGCCAAGAACTCAACAAAGAACCGAAAAAAATCACCAAATGCCGGCCCCACACACACAAACACACACACACGCACACATATCAAATTATATATTTTTGTAGTCAAAACTTTGTCACGTTTCGTAGACAACGCATGGCAGCGCCGTCTGCGTCAACGTCGACGTCGGCGTCTCGCGTCAATGTCTCAGCTTTTTCTTCAGCTTCTGCGCCTGGTTCTACTGCCGTTGCTGCTGTTTGCATTTCGTTTTGTGGCTTTTTGGGTCAACAGCTTAGCATATGTTTTGCTAGCCACTCGCCAAGCGACACGAACAGCCTACCAAGCAGCCGACCAGGCAGCCAAAACCAACGGGCCAGCTAAACCTCTAGAGCTGGAGGCCCAGACCCGCATTGCAATGTCGGAAATTCGTTTTTGGCATGCGAATGACGGCGGCGACGCAGCGAGCCACATTTTCTTTGGGGGCAACTCGATCGTGGTGGCTATTGAAATTGGGTCAGGCGCTGACCTCAGCGTGGGCGTGGTCAGAAGTGTTAGAGGCGCTGAGAATGAGTTCATGGCTGACATTGTTTTTATATTTATTTATTTCCCTTTCACTTGGCGTCGATTTACTTTCCGCTTTCTGCGCCGCATCTCGCCAGGCACAAGATATATATACCTACATATATATACACATATATTTTTTTTTATTATTATTGTGTTTGTTGTTGTTATTGTCTTTTGGTCCATTGCGAGTCATAAAAATGAAATGCCTGCCACCTTGACGCAGCCACTGGCAATGGCTTGTTGTTGTCTGGCACACGCTTTCTTGCGGCTGCGCTGCTGGCTTATTTTTATGGCAACATTCTTTGATGGTTGACCTCAATTGCTTTTGCTCGCTGACGTTTGCCCGTTTGCCCGTTTGCCGGCATTGCCAGTTTTGGCTCACTGTTTGCTTTGCAGCCAAGAAAGTTGTGTACGAGCTGCTTGGTAGTTTTATTTTCAAAACTCTCGCGATCTGTGAACTGATGCTGTGTACGAGCTGCTGTAACTGCCTCAAGCTCTGCCCATTGTTGTCGACAAATTGGCAGCTGTCGCTGGCTAACACATGTCTTATGAAGAGGAAGTGCTAATAGCATCTAAATTTGATTCTTAATGGCTATGACCCAATTAAACTATGCTCAATACGCAACGCTTGTCGCCGCTCTGCATCATTAATTTTGATTACTTTCATTTGAGACGCCACATGAGACCAGCAGCCATCAGCAACATGAAACTATTGGCCATTTGCTCAAAAAAAAAAAAAAAAAAAAAAAAAAAAAACAAGTTTGTGTCTTCAGTCTTTCGTTTTATTTTGGCAATCAAATTTGATTGCGTTCAGTTGCTACCAATTCTGGTTCTAGCGAAGATATGAACATAGCCATTAACCGTCTTCTGCTTGATGCTCAGCTTAATTTTTTTTTAACTCTAGTTTTCCTAAAGTGCTCAAGTCGTGAATTTTTTAAGGCATTAAAACGACTAAATTTGATTACACTACCTAAGCGGCTTTCTTTAGCTAATGTCGTTCTATGAAATAAATAAAATATCTATAAAATATCTTTAGTAAGAAAATGTTTTTGAGCTATTTGAAAATAAGTCGAGAGAACTTGAAAGAATCGTCTATTCATCCTTTGAAAATTTTCTGATGTAAAGAAAGTAAAAATAACTTCTGATAACTTTCCAGAAACAATAGCTTTTTACCGCCTCCATCTTCTAGTTTAAATAAAATTGTTTCCATTAAAAAGTTTTCCATTTAAGTCTCAATTTAGATTCCCTACCTCCCGCTGTAGAATTTTCA
Source organism: Drosophila hydei (assembly GCF_003285905.1). Classification (NCBI taxonomy): domain Eukaryota; kingdom Metazoa; phylum Arthropoda; class Insecta; order Diptera; family Drosophilidae; genus Drosophila; species Drosophila hydei. The sequence goes on along the minus strand of NW_022045833.1, from coordinate 4,019,404 downwards.
CAAAATTGCATAGGCATTTACTTTAAATCATTGTTTCCAAGAAATGCGCCCCAAAAAAAAGAGAGTATCCAAGTAAAGAGATTTTTTAATAGCCTACGTGAGAGAAAGTGCTTGAATTCTGGGTAAAACCTGTCAACAGGCGCTGCTGACAAAGCAGCTCAGCCTCAGCTGGCTTGATGTCTTTATGCGCTGTGAGTGATTCCAGTGAAATGCTGTCAAAGCTGGCCACTTGGATAGCTGATGCTCAATTTGACAACTTCATAATTATCTTGCTACTTACACTGCGCTAAGCTCGGATTATCCACAAAAACGGGACTGGCCTCCAGCGCTGGCAAGAGCAGCAAACTGCTCAGCGCCAGGATGATGATGCTGCTGTGCATATTTCTGCTAGTTCTGGCGTTGATCGATGCGGGTTTGACTGAGCTGCTGTCGTCTGCTCCACTTTTGCCTGACGCTATCGCTGTATCTCTAGCTCTGTATCTGTATCTGTTAGTCAGCTGCTGCTGCAACGCGCCCATCTGCAAATGGAAAATAAACATAAATGCTTTTAGTTATGAATCATTGCGGCAAATGTGAAACGTTTTACGGCCCTTATCCGTATTCAAATTAAAACTAAACACGGAATTTCTACCGCGAAGCCATGGGCACGGCAAATATAACAAAAAAAAAAAAAAACCAACAACTACAACAAAAACATTCAGACAGCAAGTGCGTAGAAGCTTTTGGATGACTCAAGCTCTTCAAGTAGGTGAAAGTCGTTCGTTTCGAGTGACTTGCATATGCAAAAAAAAAACGAAAGAAAAAATTTTAAAAAATAAAATAAAAGTTAAAAAAAATAACAAACGTCTAGAAGCCAAGAAAGTCTTTCTACAGCGCAACGCACTTAAGTTACGCTTCAGAAGTTATCTAACAATTGTGTGAAAATATATATGGAAGTGTGATAAGAATTTGGTTAGAAACTGAAGAGTTTTAAGGGAGAGAGCTGTGACAACGATTTGAGTGTAGCTGTCTGAGTGATTTTTTAGAGCATATAATGCGGACATTCAGCTTAAAGTGTTTTTAAAAAATATTTGAGCTAGGCTTAGACACTTGAATTAGAGCATTTTAGGCTTCATGTAGCTCAATAGGAGTAAATGTAGTTCAGGTATTTGATATGATTGACAAATCTTGATATATTCTATGTATGTTTGTATTTCATATGTGTCGAATCCTATATAAAAAGCTTTAAGCACTATGTTAGTCAAAGGCATGTTAAGCTTCATTGCCTTCAGATCGTTGCTTGAATTTTCTAAGTTACATAAATATAAAAAAACAGTAATTGATTTAACCGCAATTTATATCCACTAAATCAATTAATCTTCAACTCATGTTCACCCAAAGAAAAGTAAACTATTTCAAATTACAAACAGTCTAAATAACTACAGAATTTAATTACAAGAGCCCAGATCCGAGCTAGCCAAACAAATTGCTTAATATATATCAACTGAAGTTTCACTAAAGCCAATGCAACAATTCTTCGAGTGCAGCATGACTAGTTGAATATGCCCATGTGACAGAAATAAAGTGTATAGAAATGCAGCAAGAGAAGAAATTTGAAATGAAGCTTGCGAATAAAAAAGGTAGGGACAAGTGGGCGTATGTGTAATTTAGCTACCTGCTGGTAGCATTGCTTGTGCTGCCGCTGCTGTAGCTATTGTCGCTGTTATCGGGTGTTTAGTCATGCCCGATGGAAAGCAAAAGTGTGTGTGCGTAGAAAGCGCACAACAATGTGCTAATGGGCAGCACGATATATATATCCAAGCATATATAAATATATATTGATGTATATATAGCTCAGCATAAGCGGGAACTACACGTTGTATAAGCGTTTATATAACTGTACAAAGTGCAAATGGGTGTGTTCACAACTGCTGCAACTGGTTCTCAGTGCGTTAAAGTTCAAGATACGACTAATTGATGAACGGCTGCTGCTGCTATTGCTGCTGATGCTGTTGCTGCTGAAGAAAGTTTCAGGCATGACAAATGTACAGATATGATGACATAAACTGTAACAATCAAAGAAAGCGCAACAAAAGAAATATAAACGGAGGGAGTAACTCTATATGAGACTCGTTGATGATGAGTTGACTGAATCTAACTGGAATTGGAAGCGAACCGAAGGCACAACCTGCTGATGAGCAACATTTGGCTCACACGCAGTGTGTTTGTTGCCTTTGGCGACTTTGTTTTCATTGATCCGTAAGCAGCAGCAATAGCGGCAGCAACAGCAGCATTAGAAGTTAGCTGTATGCTCTCCCGCTCTCCTTTTCTCTCTATCCCCTTCTATCGCCTGCTCTTACTCATCTGCTCACACGCTCGTCACGATCTGCAGCGTTGAGCAATTCGCTGTCGCGCTGCGTTTGTTTGGAGCGTTTTCTTTACCCAACAACAACAACACTAACTGTTGTTGCTGCGACGGCTGCTGCTGCTCGTGTTCTTAGGAGCTGCGTTGCGTAATACGGTCATTGACATTGGGCCAGAACCGTTGCCCGCAGCTTAAAGGCATTTTATATATTTTTTAACCGCATGCGGCTTGTGCAAAAAAAGTATACAATGCCATAAAATGTTGCTTAGTTTAAATATAAAAGTCTAAGCCAACTGTCATTAAAATACATTTCATATATTTCTTATATGGTATGGCTATGTGCATAGATACCCTGTAGAAAGGGAATTTGATTTAAGGTGTTGAAGAAATTAACTTTAGCAGCTGAAATTTTCTTTTCCAGTTGACGAAATTTAGCAACTCGCTCTATAGATAAATAACTAACATATTATATAAGCTTAATATCAAAGTCTTGTAACTGTAGAACATGAAGTATACATAACGTATTTGTACTTCAAACAGATCTTAGGCAGCTAACTAGAGGTAGGAGTATGGCAAATGTCATTGATAGACTTAAGCTAACTAACTTGAATTAGAGTTAAGAACATGTTTTTGGTATGCACTTGATAAATTCATAATCTAATTAAGCTTCATTTCCTCTGAGCCGTGTTTAAACCTATTTTCTGCTTCACTTCAAAAGCTTTAATCACTTTAAAAATCAGTTTTTCATGCAGAGCATCAGCGATTCCGGCACGCTTACCTAAAGCGCTCTTGTTCTTTATACCAGCTTCTGGTTCTCTAATGGGCGTTGTCTTAGGCGCAATTAAATATAATTTATGCGATCTGCGAAGAGAAAGGGAGGGAGAGAGAGAGAGGTAGAAAGAGAGAGAAAAGCAGAACGGAAGCTATAAAATATATCCGCATGAACGCAACGCTGATTGCTTTTAATTAGGTGCCAGAATCGGCAGCTAATTGCAGTTCAGCTCGGCAGATCAAAATAAAATTGGTGGGATTTGAGATGAAAGATTTGAGCTATCGCTGAGCAAACATCGCTCACACACATAGCTTTTGTTTAGTAGCTATGCGAGCGCTGCGAAAAAACGGCTATTTGTGTATTTGGGTCACGTTCTTGGCTTGGCCATATAAATATCAGATGCGTGTAATTGTATTCGCGTTCCATTTCGAGAAATGTGCAAATTAACATGAATTTTGTGGCTACTGTCGATAAACCAGTCGGAACGGCAAACAGACAGGCAGACAACCGGACGGGCGGACGGACGGACACGTGAATGACTGAGAATATCGTTTAAGTGGGTCACACACAGATGATTTGCATGATTGTGTTTTTTTTTCTCTCTTTATTATTGAATTGAGCTGGAGAGCTGCTGAGGAGGCGTCAGCTGAAAACAATTAAGTAATTTCCACCTGGGCAAATAAAAATTTGATGTTTATTTCCACTCGACATGTTAAAAGTGAAATTACAATTTTATTTTATTTATTTTTTCTTCTTTCTTGGGAACTTTTATTTTATGTGTTTGTTTTTTTTTATTAAAAAGTCATTTGTATGTATTTGTCTCTCTGTGTGTGTGTGTATAACACTTGCCTTAAATAAAAGCGAAAGCCACACAAATTGTACTTTTTATAAGGTAGCTCTTCTCTCTCTCTCTCTGCTAACATATGAATATCTTTATTTGTTTAAAAGAAAAGTGAAATGCATGCAGAAAGCACAATATTGTCACATCAAATTAGCCAAAAAGAAAAAAGAAAGAAGAGGAAGCAGGTGAACAATAGAATTATGCCATATGATATTTGGTAGAGCGCACATAATCAGAAACCAGAAGTGCGTCCACTTTTGCTGCGACGCTTCAACTTGGCTTTCATTTCTGTGGCTGGTTACCAAAAACGGCTTTGGAGAAATTTTGAATGGGTCTGTGAGATAGCGTGTGTGTGTGAGTGTATATATAATGTATGCTGTCTATTGCTAGCTGCGGGATGCGGGAGTTCATTAGTTCAGTTAGCTCTAGAAAGCCAAGTCAAACGACGCACGAATGTTTTAGCCAAAAACAAAAGACTTAAGGCACAAACTTGCAAGCGACAAAATTTCTCAATTGCAAGCAATTTATTATAATTAACATGCATTTAAGCGAACCACTTGTAAGGGGGATGGGGTGTCAGGCATGCAGGAGGCATCATGATCTGCTGTAGCTGTAGCAGTAACTGGAGCTGGAGCAGCAGAAGATGCGGCTGCATCAGCATCTGGTAAATCTGCAGCCTCTTGTCATGGCTGGCAAAACCAGAATAAGCTGAAATGCAAATAATGCTCAAGGCGCTGCTGTGGCTGCTACAAATGGGGGGAGTTCGCTTAGTGGCAGCAGCAGTTGAAGCCTCTGCATTTTAGACCAAAGTCAAAGCCAAGCGACAACAACAACAGATGCAACAATAACAACAAGAATAACAGCTAGCAGACCAGTTCCGAAAAGAAGTTTTTTGCTCTTGTGTCTTGTTGGCTGCTGCTGCTGCGGCAATTGAAACACTTGCCGCTTGTTGTTGTTCTTGCTGCTGATGCTGCTGCTGCTGCAGCTTTTATTGTTGTTGCTGCTTTTAACAGGAATTTCAATAAAAATTTGCAGCACAAGGCAACTTTTGCTTTGGACTCGTTTGGCTTTGGCCGTTGATCAAAATCAAGGCGCTTGAACTTGTTGTTGCGCCTGCTCTTGTTTTGCAGCAAGTTGATGCTGCTGCCGCTGCTGCAGTTGCTGTTAGTTGCAGTTATGCGCAACTATTGTGTGTGTGTATGTCCCTAATTGACTTGTACGTGGTAGAAAGTGCGGCGCAGCTACTTAGCACACACACACACGTACGGCAAAGGGGCGCGCGTATCTGACGGATGCGTATCTAAAGATTTGTTTTTTTTTTTTTTTTTTGTATTTCTGCTTTATCTTTTGCATTTACTTGCTGCGTGTATTTTCGGTTGTTTGTTTTGTGTTTGTTGTTGGGGTTTTTTTGTACTGTAGCTTAAACTTCACTGCCAACTATTTTGGGGTCATTTCTTTTAATTTGATGCCGCACTGTTATTATTCTATGTTTTTGTTGGCATTATGCTTCTGCTGTTAACTCTTCATACGGCTTTTTGTTTTGTTAGTTTCTTATATATTTTTTTATGAGTTTTTTCACATTTGGCTTTTGTTTGACACTCACGCTGCTTGTATTTTGTGCTTTCGTTGATTGCTCTCTCTCGCTCTCTGTTGCTCGCACAGGCTGCCTTTTGTTTTAAGCCCAATATATATATATAGATAATATATATATTATACAAAAAAGAAAAAACTTTCGGGAATTCGGACACAATACGCCGGCCTTTGTGTTTAAAAAGGATTGTAATTTGTTTACTTTGCCTTTTTGCTATGCAGCTACGCACTGGCCAAGCCAATTTGAGGCCAATAACTCAAGTTCTATAGGCTCTCGCACACTCACGCACTCACACACACACACACACACGCGATACGAACACACGCACACACACACACGAAATCGACGTAACCGAAAGGCGAAGCAAGTCGATGCCGAAGAGGAGCCAAAGACCGCGTTTGAGTTGCGCACGTCTGGAGAGAAGCGCGCATACAAAAGATCCACACGCCAGTCGAAGTCAGCCAAAGCCAAAGACACAAACTCTGACGGCAACGCCGGCGTCGCAGTCGCTGCGCCGCTGCTGCTGCTGAGATTTTGCGACTGCGCTGCGAACAGCGCTGAAGAACGACAAAGCAAAATTGGTAGTAGCTATAGAGGCAACATACACGCACACACACACACACACAAATATACAAGGGGCACTTGCGCATATAGAGAGCCACAACATGTGCGCATGCGTAGCCGGGCGATGCCGACGTTGACTGCGGCAGCAACACCGACAGCGACGCTAGTTAGAGCTTCGCGCATAACGGTTTCCATTAAGGCCAGTTCACAAAATGGTGAGAACAACAAACGCTAGGCGGTTGTTATTGTTGTTGCTGCTGCTGCTGCTGCTGTAGCTGTTGCTTATTCAAATGAACAGTCACACACACACACACAGAGTCGCACACATGCTGGCACACTCTCTCGCTGCTCTCTTGTTGTCACAGCCACAGCCACAGCTGATTGGCGGCATTTGTATGCGAAGACTGCGGCTGCGGCAGGGTGCAGGGGCCATACAGCAGAAGTTTGGGGTTAACAGCGCTTTCACATTAAAATAGCAAGAAGCAGCGACAACAACAACAAGACAGCGCAGTTGTTAACTTGGGAGTCGCTTGCTGGCTTTTTCTTTAATATATATATATATATCTTCATTTTTTTTTGGTGTGTGGTGCAAATGAGTGGTGCTCACACAGCCTGTCGCCATTCTTTGTTCAACTAACTGACGCTGTGTGTATGTGTGTGTTGTTTGTGTTATAATTTATGCACGTCTTCAGGTTAAGAAAGTCAAACTTTATTAACGCTGCTGTTAGTTGTCTCTCTCTCTGTGTATATACCTGTTTATGCTGACGGCTGATAAGAATTGCTAGCAATTTAGCTGCACTTGTTGCTAATTATGTGGCAGCACAGTAACGTGCACAAACACACGCAGAGATATGTTAATGCACTTTTAAGCGGCTTTGAAGCGTTTTGCTTATGTTTGTTCTTTGCTCACTTGCAGCTTGATTAAGCACAACAACAACAACAACACACATCAAGCCCAATCAATCAATCAAATAATTAATCAATTTGTTTTAATGGCACATCATTTGGCATAGGTTTATATGATTAAAACGCGGTTCAAATCATTTTCTTTATGTTATTTTTTTATTATATATTTTTTGTTTTGTTTTGTTTTGTTTTTAAATTAAGCAATCGACGCACAACAAACGCTTTGAACTTGAGAGACCTTGACACTGGCGCTGCTTCACAGCAACTGAGCCCAGGCCCAGCCGTAAGCAGGCAACAAGTTGCGCCCAGTTGTCCAGCGCTTTGGACAAGAGGAGCAAACAGCAGGCAGGCAGGCAGGCGAACAAGCAACAAAGAAGTGGAATTCATTTGTTGTGGATGCCAAGAGCACAAAACAGCTCCAAAAAGCGAAAGAGAGTGTATGTGAGAGCGATAAAGAGAGGGAGAGAAGCTGTGCCTGATAAGCCGCGCTGAGTCAAGCGCTTAATTAGCCAAACATGTGTTGATTATGTTATTTGATTTGATTTTCTATAAAACTGCTTACCAAAACACACACACGCTCACACAATAACTGCTGCCCCATAGCCGTGTTGCTGCCACAACGGAAGTTGCATCATTAGAAATTCTGAGCATGCCTCATTGTGGCTCACCTGCTTGTTGCCCGCTTGCCACATTGACATTGTGTTGCACTTGCGCTTCTGGGAAGATGTGCCTGCTGCCTATTTGCTTTCATTTGGCTGCTGCTGCGGTTTCTATTTGTCTTTTCTCTCTTGCGTTCTTATCACGATTCCGAGTTGTTTGCTTTTGTTAATATTTGATTTCGAATTTGCCGCACAAGCTGTTAAAACTGTGTAAATATGTTGTCGAGCTGCCAACTTGTGGCAAAGCGTGTAGTGAGTTGAGCAGATGAGTTGTCATGCCCGCTTAAAAGTATGCAATGCTGGTTGAGTTGCCAGTTTGTGTCTTAAGTCTTTTGTTTACTCAGCTGAATTTTGAGAGTGAAAACGTTAAATTTGTTTTCTTCTAATTGAATTGATGATATTTGAATAAAATTCCGATTCTCTCAATTCTTTTGTATTGAGTTTGTGCCTTAAGATTTTTGTTTTTCTAGATTATTAAAAAGGAAAAAACGAAATTGAATATTAAATATATATATATATATATATATAACTTTATATATATAACTGTATATATATATATATAACTTTAAATCTTAGCTCCGACTAACAAAAATCTCGTCAACAATTTTCTTTTTAATCTTTTCAATTGATCCCCAAGTTTTATATAAATTTTTTGATTTATTTTTCTTTTTTTTTAAATATTAATTTAAATTATAAATAAAGTTAGATTTAAATTCATGAAACTCTAGGCGAATGAATGTAATAAATATTTTAATGATTAGCGGTTAACCTCCAAAGTTGAGCCAATGGGCTGGGTTAGGTACACAAAAAATAAATAGCAGCTGCTGTGAGATTGAGAGCTTAGACTTAAACACTAGCAACCCCGAGTCGTAGAGAGGAATCACATGGCCAGGCAAACGGGTGTTGCAGTTGCAGTTGCAACAGCTGCAGGCGATGACTGCAGTCTTCCAATTGATTAAATGACAGTCGCATGCTTAAGTATATATCGAAGCAAACTGTATTCACGCATTGTTGTCATTGGCCATAACCTTGTTGATCCACGGTACAAAGTGCTGTATGTTGGTATAGACGCCAGGAAGATGTTCTCTGCCACAGCCAATGCCCCAGGAGACAAGCCCAATCAGTGTTTTGCGGCCATCCATCGTAAGCGTGAGCGGCCCGCCGCTGTCGCCCTGGCAGGAATCACGACCGCCCTCCTTATAGCCAGCGCAGAGGAAGACCTGATTGAGCAGAGAGAGAAGATATTACTTATCTGATATATATAGTTCCCTTTCCTTTACTTACATCGTGTATGGCCTCACGTCTGCCGGCGGCGCGGAACCAACGCTGACAACGATCATTCGAGATTACCTCCACATCCACCTCCTGCAGCACCGAGGGCACCGTGCTCTGACCATGCCGCGTACGTCCCCAGCCCGCAACGGTGGCCATTTTGCCCGTCAGCTTTGTGGTGGGCGGTGGCAGACAGACGGGTATGATGTGCTGCTTGTAAACCACATTGCGATCCAGCCGTATGAGTGCGACATCATTTTTGAAATCGGCGGGATTATAATGAGGATGAACCTCCTTGCGCTCAATGCCATATTCCTCGTGATTAAGACGTTCCTCCTGGCCACGCACATCCCACTCGCCCAGCCTAATTTTCATGTTCGAATTGGTGGTGCTATAATGAATATGTACAGAAGTGCATGAGTGGTTGCTTGATGGATGTTAAGCTTAGGCAGCGCTACTTACGTGGCAACACAGTGAGCGGCAGTGACCACCCAGCGATTCGATATCAATGCACCGCCGCAGCTCAGTTTGCGTGTGAGGAAACCGCTCTTGATGAGCGCCACCTGCCAGGGATGCGAGCCAAAGCCCGTAGAGTGGCCGCCCACAATGCGATTGGTGCGCGAAAACACCTCGCCGCAGCCTGAGTAGAATAAATTAAAAGAGGATTAGATGAAGAATATCAAAATATTGGAAAAAGTGGAACAGCGCAAGGTGCAGAACTACATAAAGATTGTGATTCAAAGTGTTTTTTTGTTGTGTGGTGCATACTAAGGAAAACTTGCAGTGGTGCGAGAAATGAAAACCATAGTGTGAAAGAGAGAGACAGAGAGATAGTGATAACAGTTAGATAGTATAGATTTTGGTACAGTTGAATTGGTTTTTAGTACCCGGCACTGGACGAAAGCTGCCGTCGTTGTAGCCACCACTTTGATACTCATCCACCGCCTCGCCTGCATTCAGATCGAGCACATTGCCCACGGCGAATGGCTGTGCCTGCGGCTCGTGCAATATGGGTGGACGCGTTGCAACAGCGCCATCCGGCGGTGCATCTGCATCAAAGAAACTATCCAGATGATTGGTGATGCCCAAATGATTCGAGTCATGCTCCCAGCTATTTAAGCTCGACACGCTGGGACGATGTACAGATGAACTAGAGCCGGAGCCGGAGTTGGAAGTGGGCTTATAGGGATTGCCGTTGTAAAGCGATGGACGCTTTGTGCTGTAATAGGCGTGGCTGGGATAGGCCGGCCGTGCTGACGAGGCCGCTGACAGGCCGTTATTGTTGTTGTTGTTGTGTTGCGTCTGGTGATGTGGCTGATGATGTGCCGGCTTGTTGGCAGTTGGCGACAAGTCGGGATAAATGTCGTGCAAGTGTATTATGTCACCTGTGTGTAAGAATCATGATGATGTTGCAGTTTTCCTCTATGCACAAACGGACGCTTAAGTATGTTTGTTTGTCTATTTGTGAGTGTGAGTATGTTTGTTGGGGAAGCTTTTCAATTCGAGTTCAACTTTCGCCTGTGATTCGCTTTAAGTAGTGAAAGACTTCAGCAAAAGTAATAATAAAAAAGCCACTGAGCCGGCAATTACGACTAGCGCCCTGCACGACTTTATTATGTCACCAAAGCCAATGAAGTCGAAATTTAATTCACAACTAACAAACACACACACACACAGATACATGCACACTCAATTGACCGCAGTCCATGACAGAAACAAAAGCCAAAATGTATGAGATAATTTTTCGCACGTAATTCAAAAAACAAAAAAAAAAAATAAATAAAAAAGGTAAAAGAAAATCCAAATAAAACAGAACGCCGCTAGTTGATTAACACTGCTTTTATTTTCTACTCGTTTGTGGCCGAGTTTCTCGACTTGGACTTGAAACGCCATAGCGAAATGCCGTAACTGTGGGCGCTGTGATTTTTCCCACCAAAAAACCAAAAACAAATAAATAAAAAATAAGCTTGATGCAGGCTCTGGGCAAAAGGCGCAGCAAACGTGAAATTTCACTTTTAAAATGCAAAAACGTTCACCTTCGTTTATTTCCGCAACAGATTTGGTTTTTGTTGATTTTTTTTTTGGTCTTTTCATTGTCGCATCTAAGGTTTGGAAAATGTTCCACTTGAGCGACTCTTAGACAGAAGTAAAAACAACAGAAACGAAAACTTTAAATTCCCAGAAGACCTTTTCCCCCAAAGAAAGTGACTACGCAAAACAGAACTCGCTACTTATGAGCTTTAGGAAAATTACCCAAAAAAAAAAAGAGAAAAATATGTTAAAAACATAAAATTGGGGCTAAAATTGGGCTACTTAAAAAATTTCCACTTAGAATTATTTACAACATGTTGTAATGTGTTTTAAGTTAAGTTGTTGTTGCTGCACATTTTTATGGCCAGCCTAGAAAACTAAACAGAGCACAACAGGCTGCTAAAGCAAGTGTGCCTCTGCGTGCTTGCTTGTTGGTTTTGTTGTTGGCTAAGATTACGATACAGCGAATGCACTTGGTGGTAATTGAATTTGTATAAAATCAAATTTATAGCCAAAAATGTGAAGTGCGAAAAAAAGAAGCAGCAAATGAATGGCAACCAAGCAGACAAGGCGTTAACAGCAATGGGCTGTGGCAGTTCCGAAATTTTAATGTGTAATAATAGTTTTATTTTTTTTTATTTTTTCAATATTTAATTTTACAATTTTTGTAAAAATTTGGCAAATTTTCTTGTGAAGTTAAATGTCTAACATGGCATTTATCTAGACGATTCTGGGGCTAAAGCATGGAGGGAATAAATAGATATGGCTTGTGATTGGCAGATTCCATAAGATGGGATCTTGAAACACAGATATTGAGTAAAATCTGCGCTCAGAGATCTCATCTGCCACAAATAAATATAAAAATCGTTGTTTAGGGATCCAATCTTATGTAAACTGTGGCAGATAAGCCATAATGGTGCTTTGAATAGTCCACTCAAAAAATTGCTACAGACAGACAATCCATCTTAGACAAAAAGCTAGTTGTTAACTAGCGGTCTATACAATATAAAATAAATGTATTTCGATTTTCAAGACATATTCAACATCAACTTTTCTATAACCTACGCATTTGTATAGTCAGTTCAACAAAATCTATCTGCATCTAAAGCTAACATCTAAATTTCAGTTAAATTGAATTTCCAATTCATTCGATTTAATTCGTTCCGCTGTAAGTTATGTGTGCTCTTCAGCCTGAACGACCCATTTAATGGTACACCATTGACACCTTCCAGTTCAGCGCCCACTGCTTGAAAGTGCAGCAAATGGAATTTAGTAATGCATTTGCAGCACATCTGCCCCTGCAGACATATGTTAGATTGTGTGTGCGTGTGTGTGTGTGGCAAAGTCGAGCAATTTGTTGTCATTTTCGAAATGCGAACTAATTTATTGCGCTATTATACAGGGCATTGCATAAGTCGAAGCGCAGCAATTTGCAATTTGTGTGCTCGCCAAGCCAAAGAGCAGCCAAATGCTCTTACAGCTAACTAAGCATGGTAAATTCAATTGGGGGTGGGCTTGTTGGGGAGCGGATCGCTGGGAAAGCAGATTGGACCTATTAGAACTTAGTTACTGTTACTCACTTGTATTGTTGATCGGCGCCGCATGCGGACTCTCCTCGGCATCGAGATCTTTGTCCACACAGCATGACCAGATCATGCCGCCGGAGCATAGATCGAGAGGTTTGCCGCCGCCCAAGACGCACGAGATGGACAGGCCGCACTCGAATTTGTGGCCACGGAAGCGGCACGACTGCGGTATCACTGCAAAGACACCAAAATAATGGGCATTAGTTGGGATAATACGCACACTCACACACACTGTGTATATGTGAGGGGCAGAGACAAAGTCAATAGGCAAATTGTTGCAGTTTAAGTGGAGTTTGTACTTCTGGATAGCATCTCCATGACGCTGTTCTCGCCGTAATAGCCGGTGCCGCTGCGACGTGACAGCGCATCTAATATGAGCATGTCATGCTCCTGCTGTGCCGTCGGATAGCCCACAGCGCACACGCTGTTGGGTGTGAGCACATAGATGAGCAGCAGGCTCAGCCATTTATCCTTAATGCGATAATACGTATATGTTCGTGCACGCGACATGGCTGGGGCTACTCCTGGCGAGGAGCGCGACAGGCAAACGCGTACTTTCACTTTCGCACAGCACTTGTTATGACGCGAGTGTTTCGCTGCTGCGTTCACTTTCTTTTTGATTTTGATTTTTACATGCGTAGCTATCCTGTGCTACACTTTTCTTATTATTATTATTATTATTATATATTAAAAACTCGAGCAGGATTTCACTTTTATTTATAATATCAGCAGCTACGCATGCGCAACGACGCACGAAAAGAAAATTGTTGTTGATGGCGTTGTTGTTGTCGTTATGTATAGCGTGGCTAAACCGCAGCGCGTCTCAAACATCGACCGCACGTCGGGAAATTCAGCTCAGAACTAAGCCAAAGTTTTGTGTTTGCACTGCGTTAAAGCAGCCGAAGACATTTGCTCGCATTTCGCCATTTCACCAGCAGAGCCGAAGGTGTTTGAAGCCGAGAGAGGCTTGAAAGAAAGAGCAACAGCAACATGTTTGCAGCGGCGCTCAGCAACATGTTGCCGAGCGGCCAAGTCTTAGCTTTGATTTCGTTTTTTCTTTCTGTTTTATTTTTGGCTTAGGTTTTTTTTTTTTGTCTTTTCTGGTCAAGGTTTTTGGTAGCTGCTCTATTATGACTGCTCTCTGCACAAATAATCTATAATCTATGGCATATAACATGTTGTTGTTTAACACTTTCGAATGTCGGCAAGCGCTGCAATTGTCGTTAATTGCAGTTGATTTTCCTGCTCTTGACTTGCACTGGTATGTATATAGATAAGAGAAAAAAAGACTTTTGCTTTTTCTATATTACATGGCGAGTGCCATTGAACTTGTGCTGCAATTTGCGCATGATTTGATATTTGCCTCCATATCTTTTGTTTATCATATGCAGCTCTTACTTTTAGCTTAAGTTTTTACTATTATTTTTTTTTTTTGTTATAAATATTTTCTTTTAATTGTTTTAATGGAGCATAATGCGCTTTCGTTGGTGCGCAGAATGGGCCATATGTTAATGTCGGCTGTGGCTGAGTAAATAATTACCACTCAAATTTTAGCTGTGGCTCTTAACTTTGGACGTGCGTTTCTCGGGCTAATTGGTTTTTTTGTAGTTTTTATTTTGGAAAGTCCAATTAAAGCTGTGCATTCTGACAAGATGAATGAAGTCTGCTCAGAGCTTGGTTGGGCACGCCAAGAACACGAGATACACGCATAAAGGCGCTGACTAAGTTACTTTCGCCTGGCTTAATTCATTTCTGGTACTGTAGAAATCGTGGAGTGAATCATGTGAACTTGACACCGTATCGATGGCTAAGCTCAAGGTTAACTAATATGCTAATTATGTAATTGAAACACATGTTCATGTTTGTTGACTCACTGAGCCAAAAACGAATGACTTAGGCAACGAACTTGCTAGGTGTGAAACTCTTGTTTTAGCAAAATGGAATGCAATGCATGGGAAAAAGAAAAGACTTAGGCAGCGAACTTGCCTGTGGACAATTTGGCTAAAATGCGTGTTTAGCGGACGAGTAACATAATTTAATTTTTCATATATATAAAAACTAAAGAGTTAGGCGACAAACTTATACCGGGTCTAGTTACATATTTATTCATGCTCTTATGCCTCATACAAGTCAAACATCTGGGCTACTCGCTACAAATCAAAAGACTTGGGTAAGAAACTTGCATACTTACAGTCGAGTTCATCGAAGAACTTTGCCTGCTTGGGCAAGTCCTTGTCAATGGCCTCCTTTAGCTCCGGCGTAATCACAGCATTGTATACCGAGTTGTAGCTGCTGTGAGCGGCGTCCAGGCGACCACATAGAGACAGGCATAGGCCGAGCAGTAGAGCTGGCAGCAGCAGCAGTGACGTTGGCAGCGGCAGCGGCAGCAGCCATGCAACTGCGCGCATTTTGCAATACTTTCGTTGTAGTTGTTGTAATTGTTGTCGTTGTTGCTGCTGCTCTTGTTGTTGCTACTGTTGTTGTTGCTACCTTGTTTGTCTGCGATTTTGTGCAATTGTGTGTTTCACTTAATTCACGTAGCGGCGCGAGTTTTTGATTGAATAATCGCTCGTTTGCATAGCAGGCGGCTGGCAGTTAAGATTGAATTAAATAAAATTCGCGCAGCCCATTTAACTTAATATTTGGCAATAAGACCCAATGCATTTATTTCGCGGCCATTTTAATATTTTAACATATTTTGTACGCGTCACGCACTTTTTCTTTGGGCTTCGTTCGAAATTTTCGTTGTGGTTTGCTGTTGTTTTGAGCTCTTTTTTTCTGTGTCTGACTGCCTTGCGGTGGGCTTTGCGTTTGCGAACAGTTTGCGGTAACGTCAAAACACTTAATAAACAGTTGGCTGACAAATTCAAAATCAAAAAGGCCATCAACACGCTCACTAACACGCACACAGCAGCGCCGAGCGGCGCTGAGCAACGGCAGAGACGTTCGCTATTGAGTAATATGCGCCAAAGAGTGTGAAACGGAGACTCTCGAGTGTGCGTGTGTGTGGAGAGTTACACTCGCATCGAAATCGAAAGTGAAAAGAAGCAGACAAAACAAGACGTGGCCTCTGAGCAGAGACAACAACGTTTGTCGCTCACTTGGCAATTGCATGTCGCATGTCGCTTAGCTGTTGCTGCCATGACTAATGTCAAATTTAGAGCTCACAGAGCCAGTGGCTATGAGAAACAAGAGGAAGTTAAATTGTCTTACTCGCACCTCACATGTTGCCACCAATTTAGTGGGCTGCCAAATGTAATTGTAGTCGAAAAGAAAAATCAACAAATTGTACAAATTGCAACAGGAAAAACCAGCAGCAGCAGACGCGGCTCTCTGGCAACCCAGGGCAGCCAAGCGAAAGCAAAAACGACGCGCGCACAACGCACATCTTATTTCGAGTTTATCTCTCAAGCGTGAAAAATTCCCTGCATCAGCACTCCAAATGCGCTTTTTTACTCGCATCGGAAAAATTGAAAAGCCATCAAAACGAATAAAGCTCAAATAATTGATGGGGGTTGGGAACCAAAGTCAATTTGATGAGTTCATGGATAACTATTGAATAATAATTGGCCACAAAATTGATGACAGACTTGAAAGACAATCAATTTGTTAGACAATGAAACAATCCTATTCAAAATTATAGAGCATTGATGCATGACTAAGCAGATACCCTGTTATTTAAAATGAACTGTAACTAAATAAAGTGAGAGTGCGCTAGCTTGGGTATGAAGATGAAAATGGTGAATAGAAAATGGATTTTATATTTTGTAGGTTTCTTAGTTTAATAATAATAATAGCTGATCTATTATTTCCGGAGAGAATTTTATAAACAGAAATTAATATTTCTTAAATTATTGAATTCGATCTAACTTATGTAAATTAATATTTGTATACACCCTACACTAATAATAACCTTAAACCAAAATCAATTTTTTCAAGTTGGAAATATATATATCTAAAAGCTCCTAACAGAAAGCAAACATAAGCATATTTTCCCATTCATATAGGTTATCAGCTTGTCATCAGATTTACTTTCACACGCTTAGCACACCCTTCCAACCCATTTCTTATGGCTCTAGGGTATCTAAGGCGAACGTAACATAATTTAAATGCTAGCATTGGGCAATTGGCAGATGACACTCGACTCGAGTCTCTGACTTGGCCCAGTCTTAATGTGTTTAATGTACAAATTATGATTATTTTCTGTTTGTTGTTGCTATTGTTGTTGTTGTTGCTGTTGCTGTAGCTGCTTGTTTGTTGAGTTGAAAGCAGTTGATTGTGCCATTTATGGCAGCAGCAGCAGCGACGAACACTAAATGGGAAATGGGCCAGCACAGCGAATGCCAAATGACATAACAAAGCAAATTTTATTGTTATTGTTGCTGTTGTTTTACGTGCTGTAAAGTGCGTAATTTCAATTGAAAATTCCCAATGCACAGTTGCAACCATCGTTCAAGGTCGTTCGTTAAGCCACCCAAGCACCCACACAAATAAGGCAACTAAACCCACTTACATTAGCTACATAATAATATTTAATATATCTAATAAATTGTAATTTGTTATTTCATATTTGTTGCTGTTAATATTGTTACTGCTACTGCTGTTGGTGTCGTTGTCATTGCACAGGCCATTGCTTAATGCTAGACGCCATAAACTAATGAGATTGCGCTGCCACGTCCACGGGGAGTCGGAGCCCATTTCAGTCTGCCACATGATTTGTTGTAGCTCTAGGCCCTATGGCTCATTGTGCGCCACAACGTCTTCCACCCAGCGCAGACTCTTCTGCAGATTGTGATAGATGCCTGGCTGATGATCCACGCCACAGCCAAAGCCGGCGCTCGTAATGCCCACAAGCACAAAGCGACCATGTTCCTTGATGACCAGCGGACCGCCCGAGTCACCTGTGCAATGCAATCAATTTAATTTTATTATATATATATTTTGAGGTTGGCCTATATATGTATGTATGTAAGAGTCCTTGCATTATTAAAATTTAGATACTCTTCTAAGTGGTTTATCCTAGATATTCTTAGCGCTCTTCTTTAGAAGAATGTACTTAGTAAACATAATTCAATAACTTTCTTGTTTATCGTATAAGACAGAAACTTTAATATATGATATATATGATATATATATATATATATATATATATATATATATATATATATATATATATATATATATATATATATATATATATAAACCTTTATCTGCCCGATCTATCAACATTTTTCTAGTTTACTCTTTACCGACAAATAAATTCATTAAAAAGTCCACAGGCTTCTGTTAATCTCCTCCCAGCTCTGCTAAGTCACTAACAGCGCTCTGTTAATGTGTCGCCTAAAAGTATGCAACAAAGATCTATCTCACCTAAACACGCATCCATATGTCCATCGGAATGACCGGCACAAAACATTTCCGATTTGATTTCCACACTGATCTGTTTGCTCTCATGCCAGCGCACGCAATCCAAGGTGGCTGTGCATAGAGTAAAGTCAATAATGTCAATGATAATAGTGTCGGTCATATTGTGTCTATACTGTACTCACATATGATTGGCACACTGGCCACCTGCAGCATGTTGGTGCCCGCATGACCCATATGCGCTTCCGTCTTGCCCCAGCCGGCGATTAATCCCTTCCGTCCCACCAACCGAATGGGATACTGCGGCAGGCATATAGGCAAGATGTGCTCGCTGAAACCCGTCGGCCGGGCCAGCTTTAGCAGCGCCAGGTCATAGCGGTCCGGCTGTGTGATGCGAAAGTTGAAGCGCGGATGTATTATCTTTTGGAGCACGCTGTGCTTCTCCACGGGCAGCGGCTCTTGTATGTGCCCCAGATTCTGTGTGTCCAGCTCGCCCAGATACACGGTTATATCGGGCAGCTGGGCCTGCTGTATGCAATGCGCCGCCGTTGCCACCATATTGGCCGATATCAACACCCCGCCGCACTGATACTCAGCAATGCGTATGTGCGCCAGCCACGGATACTCTGCAAACTGTGCCGGTCTGCCGCCAATGATGCGCTTCTGCAACGTATTCTGCGCTATGCGCGGCAATCCACATTCCGGCTAGAAATGATAGAATAACAGATTAGTCAATAACATAACTCGGCAGCATCATAATTGATGATGGCATTGGGCACACAGAATTCACAGACACAGAAAAAATAGCAGCAGAAAAACTGTGAAAAACTAGTTTTTCCATAACAAATATTTTCAATTGTCTTATTGTTAACTTGGCTCACACGCTGTGCACTTGATGAGTTTTGAAATTAACTCTTGAAAAATACATCAGGATAGTTATGCCGCTTCAAAGAACTCTTGCACAATCTATTATAATAGACTACAAGAACTTTTACACAATCTTTAATTATAGACCCTACTGTAATATGGTAAATAACTTTCATAAATATATTAGAAATAAGTGCTTGCATCCATATACATAATTACAGATGCATGTTTATGTGCTCTGTTACTCAGTGTATATTATGTTATTCTCTCTACTAAACTTTAAAGCTTAATGAAAAGTTTTTTTAAATAGTGCAGCCTTCTATGTGATTCTCATTAATTCTAAGAACCTCTCGCTCTATTTTTTTCACAAACTCTATAGCTCTTGCGCTTTCTCATCCCATATTGAATTTCTTAAACAGTGTATCCTTCTATGTGATTCTCATCAATTCAAAAATTCTTTCAGCCATCTCTCTTTGTCACCTAATCTTCAAATTCCTAATTCCCTCTTATATCTCCTTCTATATTCGCTTCTCGATTCTCAATGATTCATATTTTTAACGCTAGCTATATTTAAGGAAAGATGCCTTCTATGCAATTCTCATAAATATAAATAACTCTTCGGGCATCTCACACTTCATCACAATCTTATTTACCCAGCTGCATAGCTCATAGCTACACACAAATCCATGTTGTCTAGTGTAATTGCTTCATTGCAGCCACTTTACCTTTAGATTGAGCAGCTCGTTATCATCGCGCCGCCGCAACATAATGCGTTTGGGCAAACTATTCAAGCCCATCTTTAGTTTGCCATAGTCCACCAGATTCTCCAGCGGCGATTGATGCGTATGCTGATGCAGATGCTGATGCGGTTCGGCAATGCAGCAGCTGAATAGCCATTTGTTGCTGCCACAGCCTTTGGCATGCTTGCCGCCCTGCAGCCAGCAGGAGAAGCTCAGTTTGCAAGGCCACACGCCGCTCTGATGCACACACTCAGCTGGCACGCCCAGCAGTGTGTTTAGAATACCTGAGCGGGAGTATTAAAGGAGAATTGTTGATCAAAAGTTGGCGGGGATTAGCTGAGGAGCAGGCTTTACTTACTCGCCTGCAGCGGAGCAAATTGATAGAGCAGCAGGCATAGCCACAGCAGCAATAAATACCCAAATGAACGTCGCATTTTCAGTCACGACTTAAGCGTGTACGCTTCACAGACAGTCACTGTTTTCGGTGGGCGTTTAACACAATTTGCTGACAGCTAAATTTGTGTTTTGATTTGTTGCTGTTGCTGCTATTGTCGCTGTTAATGAAAGCATGACAATTTCTTATTCACTTTTATGTCGTCTATTTTGTGCTGTCTGCTCTTGTTGTTGTTGTGGTTGTTGTTGCTGTTGATATCTTCTGCTTTACCATCTGAAGCTAGCAAAACTCGCTGTTATTTCTACTTAGACGTCTTATTATTGTTGCTCCACTTTTACTACTCTTTGTGGTTGTTTCTGTTTTTGTTGTTGGGTTGAATGATTCACACAGCTAGCGGCTCGATTCAAAGCCGCTTGCGTCCTTGTCGCAACGTGTTCTTCAGCTAAATGGGTTATGAGACGCCTTTTTTCTTTTTTAAATAATAACTATGTCAATGCATCAGACGCTGGCACAATTTTCAATTGCAGCCACACAGAGTTTCACACATGCTGCCAATTGTGGCATGGCTCAACACACACACACGAAACGCGACGCGAGAATTGGCTAAAACGGCGGCAGCAGCAGCGACAGCGACAACCGCACGCAATGCTGGCCAGAATCAAACTGGGTGCCAAGCTGTAGCCAAAGTCTTTTAGCTTCGACTGTGAGAGCTTCTTCCCAACAACTGGTTGGCATCTTGAGCCGACACACACATCTGGCTTGATCTTGGGCGCTAGTTCTCAAACGCAATGTCTGGCTAATTGTTACGAAACGCAGGAAATGTTTGAATTATAATTATTTTATGCGACATAATTGCAAAACAGCAACGAGCTATGCACGTAACTTATTTAGCTATTCGTATGGAGGAAATGGGAGCAATTCTGGCTAATACAACTTTTTTTTGGGTTAACTGCGTGTCAGATAAGGGGGGAGCAACAGCAGCCGCCATTCTTTTATGTAACTTTCTAAAAAGCAAACTCTTATTGATGATGCTCTGTAGCTGTCTGAAGCATTAGCATATGAAATATGCTGCTGAAATATGTTTTTCTTGTTTTATTTTGTGCCCAGCAGGCGTTTCGCTTAGATGTCAAATGGATGTTGGCCATCGAATGGGTCACAAAATCGAGGAAACTACACAAAACAAATCACACATTTAACTCAAAAACTTCAAAAACTTACTAACTTCTCAACAAACACCTTTTGCTTCAGTTACAAGTTTACTCTATAAGTAGAAATATTTATTTATTATTTCGATTTGTGTTTGTAATTTTTTTTTATTTGTATAAATATAGATAGATTAGGAATCTAAATTTAAAATTTGTTGTCACACCATGGCCTGCAACCCACAAGCAGCAAAGGCTGCCACCCAGGGTCTTGTTGCCGCACATGCCAGCAGCATTGCGTATGTGCAGTGCCAGAATCTCAAGTACAATGCCATTATTATAGGTTGGCTGGGCGTCATCATATCAAGCGTGATGATCTTTAGCTCAATGATGGTCATAAATATGCAGACCGATGTCGAAGTTCTGGTGAAGCAAATCTTACTGCAACAGGCAACAGATAAAGAAATACAGCTATTAATGAATCGTATGTATTATAGTTCTGGACAACTTCTCTTCTTATATATATATGTCTATATCATATATAACCTTGATTCCTAGTATTGGCTGCTTTCAGTACAGTCGCCTATGGTATGTCCTTGATTAACCTGGGCGTCAGCCTCTTGCTGCTAATAGGTGTAGCTCGGGTAAGTAAGAGACAAAGATTTGAAATAGGTTAAGGTATGGTTAGGCAGTTGAAGTTCATTGCAAAATTACCATGAGCATTCCAAGTAGCTTTTTCTATTGTACGATTTACGCAGCTTGAATTCATATGTGTTCATTGTTGAGTTAAACATTCGACAATTTCTTTAGCTGACTACCTAATTCTACGTTACAGGACTCGAGCGGCTTGCTGTATCCTTGGTTGATATTTCACGGCGTTGTGTTTGGCTTTGGCCTCTACATGGGCATATTCTATGCCATGGCTGGCCTATTTATAGACCTGTCTAGTTTCTTGATGTGCTTGCTGGTCTTCACACTTGTACTGGGTAAGTCTTAACTATATATATGTATATAGTCGTATTAATATTCTATAATAATCTATCCACCCCTGTTCAGTGCTCTACTATAAGATCTATCATGAAGTTTTTACCTTGTTCCGCGTCATGCAAGAGCAGAATTTGCGAAATGTAAAGTTCTGCCAAGATGCTGAGCACGTGTTTGCCTCTGGCGTTCCATATTCGCCATTATATTTACCTCCTTTTCCATACAAGCAATGAGGGGAAGCAGCAGCATCAATTGATTATTTCACGTCTAATGTCGAAGATAAATTAATAAAAAACATTTAGATGTTGTTTTTTTTTTTCAACATTTACATAATTTATTTACACACAATTAGTTCATAAATAGTTTAAAATTACGTAACAGCGCATATGACTAAGTAAATTAATTAATAATTAATTTAATGTAATTTGAAAATCGCTTAACCAGATATCCAATAGATATCCCACAGCTATATCCCAACTAAAGATATATGCCTTGTCGTTACTTAGTTCTAATATACGCAGTTTCCTCCCTCATCATCTTTCTCCTCTTCGTACCTTACTAAAAGTAGAGCGCTGCGCGAAGTTTTGTTGAATATTATTAAATATATAAATAAGAATTAAAAAAAGAATGTGAAAGTCGATAGATGCGGAAGCTGGGGAAGTGAATTATGTACAAAACGTTTGCACTCCATTTATGTTCTGTGGAGGGCATTCTGCAAGCTGGAGCTGAAGCGTTGGATTTAAAATAAATAAGACACAAGTTGCATAGCTTAAATGTTGACAGTCAGGCCAACTACATAGGATACCCAGTCCACCGTATAGGCCAGGCGATGATATATGCCCTGTAAGAGAAAAGTTGCTTCATTAGTTGAAGTTAAGGTTTGGAGGAAGGTAAAAAGAGTAGATAGGGAGCATAGTCTAGATCTTGTCTTAGACAACCACTTACCGGCTGACCCCGCGATGCGCAGGAATAACCCGCCGAGACAACACCTGCAAGCACGTATATATTCAAGTTAGCTTGGAGTTGCTGACAAAGAACCACTCGATACTCACCTATCAAATACCAACGTCCATTCTTCTCATGCATCAGAGGACCGCCTGAATCGCCCTGGCACGAGTCTTTGCCGCCATTGCGATAGCCGGCGCACAGCATCTCCTGATAGATCACGACATTAATGCCATTCTGTCGATGCCAGCGCTCGCAAATACGATTCTCAATCACTGGCACATCAACAGCTTGCAGAGTTTTGGGCCGCAATCGAGACCCGGGGTTCAGAGCGCCCCAGCCGGCGGCCCAGCCATACTTGCCCAGAAAGTCCTCGTTCTTCTCCGGCAGGCAAATGGGTGCTGTCGAAGATGTGAAGTGAATTAAGAGATGCAGAGGGTAGCACTAACAGGTAGATCTACCTATATGTGGCATGAAGTGCACTGTGCGTTCCAGTGTCAACACGGAGACATCGAAGCGATCCGCTTGTGGCGTGAACTTGAAGTAGGGATGCACATCGATGCGACGCACGCCAAAGGTGTAGGCGGGCAGCGGTTCAACGGCCGAATTGATGACATAATCGCCCAGCGTAACGTGCACCTGACGGGGTGTGGCACGCGCCACACAATGACCGGCAGTGACCACATGACGTCGTGATATAAGCGACCCACCACATCTGCAACAACAGCAAATGTGAATTTGAAGAGCCATAAAGAGGTGGCCATCACTCCAGCTTACCTGGATGAGCCAATGCGTATGTAGGCCTGCCAGGGAAAGGAGCCAAAGCCGGCGTCGTCGCCGCCCACAATGCGACGCTGTGCGGTCTGCTTAGCCAGTGAAATGCCGCAGCCTGCAAACCAAGACAGACAGTTAGAGTGTGTGACGGGTTAGACCATTCAAAGGTTAACGCTAATAAAACAGCACAGAGTTAGTAGCAACTGGGGTGAGAGAAACAGAGAGAGAGAGCAGCAGGTGGAACTTGCAACCAAAAATGAAGCCAAAAATATGAACGCCGCTTGGAACTGCCCGCAATTTGTAGTTGGTTGGTTTGCTGTGTGTATGTGAGATAGGGGCGAGGGTGGTGCGTGCGGGATGAAGCATTAACTTTCTAAGTCGCTGTGTGGTTTGCTTTTTAATTTTTTACTTTTTTTTTTTTGTGGCACTTGAAGCTTTTTTTCGGGGCATGCCATTAAATGATGTTTAAATGTGGCTTAGTTGTCATTAAGTCTGCTAATTAACACATGCACATGCTGGGCAGTTGTAAAGTTCCTCAGTTTCCTCTTCTCTTTCCCCATTGCACTCGGCGGCATTTTCATATCCCACTTCAAGCTTGGTGCAAGGCATTTTAGTAGCGTGGTTTTGTTTTGTTTCTTTTTTCGCAACTAAATTAGGCACTCGACATTTGACAAAAAGTACTACGAATACGGTGCACAAATGCAAGACACATAATAAATACATAAAAAAATTAAATTATAAATCATAAACAATAAAAAGCAAGCAAACGCAGTCACTACAACAAATAATTTGGTTTTGTTAGGCATGCAAAACTAAGAAATAATCATAGCTGTTCTTATAAAATACTTGCAGAAGTTTGGAGGGTTTTAAAAATCAAGCAAATATTCATATTTACCAAGTATTTACTGAATATGTACTGGCTAAGCTTTAATATTATTTTTTTAATTGTTTATAGGTTTAAACTTTGACTTTTTAACTACTGGAAAGTTCTTCATTCTTAATCTACGATATATACGATATATATATATATATATATATATATATATATATATATATATATATATTTAATAAATTTTCTAGAATTTTAAATGGGTTAGAGAATTTTTGAGCTGAATAAATATTTATTTTCCATCTAAATTTTTGCAAATGAACAATAAACTTTGATATAAGACCAAAACATTTTCTAACTTAAGACTTTTTGAAATAATATATATTTCTGGAATCATTTATATCATTTAAAAGCATTTGTAAAGCATAACGGACAAAAAGCTATTTACAAAGAATCTAAGTAGCCATAAAGTTTAGTTGATTTTATTTAATGCTTGTCTACATTTAGTTTTGGAATCCATAAGCTATATATAAATATACATATATATATTTCTTATCATATTCCTCTGCAAGTATATTTACTCTCCGGCAAACCGAAGTTTGCTCTATAATTTTATTAAATTTCATTATTTTATATAAGATTTTTTCGACTTAGTCCAAAAAGCAAGCTGGACCGTAGTGTAATCTAAATTGTTGTTGTTTTTAGTGTGCACGTGCATGGACTTGTAGTTGGTTTTTTTTTTGTTTGTTTAATTTTGTTGTTTTGTTGAGGCAGCCACACTCACTGGGTTCGTTGTTGACCGGTCCGAAGTTCTTTTGGGGTAGATCGGTCAGATCGACCGTATTGCCCACATAGTCCGAGCTTCGTAGATTGGCCGATTTGGCCGTGCGATGGCAACAGCCGCGCAGCAATCCATTGCAGGTGCCCTGTATTAGGCCGCCAGATAGCCAGCAGCCTAAAAAGAACTCGCAAGTACCGCCACGATGCTGACACTCCATGTCCGTTGTGATGTCGACTGTCAAATGGTTGGGGGGATATCATGTATGTAGATGAGCAACATGTGTGATGTGAGTGTATTTGTGTGTGTGTGTGTAAGTGTGTGTAACTGGTTATGTGTTGGGTAGTGTTCGTATTGGGACAATTAGGCCTAGTGCAAGCAGTTCCCAGCAGCGACACTAACTGAAGCTTAACTTAAAAGAGTAGCAAATGGTCTCGCAGCTATGGACCCTGACACTTACCCTTCTCCTTGAATGTGCTAGCTGATTGTGGACTGCTCGTAGCCTCCGCAGCATTATCCAAATCCTGTAGACTATAATCGTTGCGTACATCCTGTACGGCAGCCAGTTCGTTAATGCCAAAGTTTTGATCTCTGTGTGGAATAAAAAAAGCGCTTTAGTGCGGAAACTTGAACTAGTTTTATTGAACAAGTTCGACAGTCTATCGGTCTATCTATCATACATTCATATAACTCTCACGCTATCTAAGTATCCTCTGTGTTTCCCACGCTATGCAGCAGCTTTTGTCGACTCACCTGAAAGCAATATTATCGCTAAAGTAGACACCCGTTCCGGATGGTGCGCTGGAGCCACTGGGTCCAGTGGTGCCCACATTGTCGTTGCTGGGGAAAACCACGCGGGGACTGCGCGAGGATTTGTAGGGGAAATAGCGACTCTTGCGCGAGCTCTGATAGTCCCCGGGTGCCACATACTCATTGAAAGCCTTCTGCGGTCCGAACTGACGCATGGGACTGGGTCCGGTGCGGAATTCCGTGTCTCCAAAGTAGAGACCGCGCTGCAAGCGACCTGGCAGTGCGGTAATGGGTCCATTGATGTCTCCAAATTTGGTCACATCATCGCGATAAATTTTTCCAGCTGCCACGGCTGCGTTCAATGTATGAGGCTTCGAGTTGGCGACCAAACCGGGAAACTCAAAGCTGGATGGCGAGACATCCGAGTCGAAGTACAGTTGACGTGTGTGCCGTGTCTCGTGGTCATACTGTGTGGGCGTGGCATCCTCGGTGAAGGGCAAGCTACCGCCACCACCACCTACAGCTCCACTGCTCTCCTCGAAAATTGGGCTATCCTCACGATAGCCCTGTGGATAGAAGGGATTGGCCGGCTTCAAACTATAGCTGGGAAACTGAAAGCCCACACGTCGACTCGTCTGCTCTGGCTCTGCATACTCCAGCTTGTCCGTGGTGCTAGCTGCGGCTACCAAATCACTGCGTTCAGTGCGCACCGTCTGCGACTGCTGCTGCTCTGCCGCCTGAGCTGCCAGCTCGGCGCCAAATTCATGAGCCACAGCAGCAATACCCTCGGCCGGGGGCCCCAGGGCGGAGAGCGTGGCATTGCGACTGGGTCGCAGCTGCAGCAGCGAGGCTGGACTGCTCGCCTCCCCCTCCGTCTGCAATGGGATGTACATATAGTTGCGTCTGCGTCCCTGCCGCGTCACATTCTCCGGCAGCGTGGGCACCAGCTGCTTGGGTATGGTGATCAGCTCACTCTGTGGCAGCTCCACACTTGGCGCCGGTATGATCTCAACATCGGAGCGACGTTGTGCGGTAGCAGCTGAGCCAGCATTGGATTGTCGTGCCGTGCGATAGGAGCCAAAGGATTGCACTAGGCTGCCATCGTTGCGCTGTCGCACATCCTTGAAGCTGACATCGTCCTGCTGACTGAACGTCTGATACGGCGCATACAGATTCCTGGCAGTGGGCGCCGCAGTTGCTGCCGCTGCTGCTGTGTGGGTGGCAAAGGCTGCGGTGGTCTGCCACGGCGCCAGCTGTTGGCCCGTTAGCAGCGCTGCTGTCGATGCCGTTGAGCTCTGCGCACCGCCGATCGCTTGAACTTGACCGGCATAAAGCAGGCAGCTAATGAGCAGGCTAAGCCTCCAACTGCATGGGCAATTGTTGCTGTTGCGATTGTTGTTGTTGGTTTTGGTTTTGGTGTTGCGTTGGTGTTTGGCCACTAACATCTTACATTGAGCGGGGATGAGCGTGTGTGGTGGTTGTTGGTGGTAATGACACTGCGCCCAATTAAGGTGCAGCTGCGCAACTTCCTGCTTGTTGCCGTTGCCGTTGCAGTTGCAACTGTTGCTTCTGTTGTTGTTGTTATGGCGATTTTGAACTTGAAGCCAATTGCTGGCCCGTTTCGCTTTTCTTCTTCTGCTGTTGCTGTTGTTGTTGTTGCTCGCAGCTGCTGCGTGCCGCGTTCATTGATCCCCGCTCCACTGGTTTCTTTGCCTGTTGCTGTTGTTGTCGTTGGTGCTTTATTTTTTTGGCTTTGGGGATTTTCCGGCGCCCGATGCTCCACGCTTTTGACGCTGTGTTACAATTCAGTTGAAGGAGCTGCTGCCGCTACCGCTGGCAATTGGTTTTCGATTTTGTGCCTGCCGCGAATATCTCGTGTGGCGGGTTTCAGCAGTTGGTGCGGTTATTGGACTCCTGCTTGCCTGCAGCTCCGCCGGCAATATGTGTGTGTGCGAGAGTGTGTACGTTTTGCTGCTCCAATGGCAATTATGGCAATTGCTGTTGACGCTTCAACAGCCGACGTTTCATGTGGTTGCATTCATGACGGCTGCTGGCAGTGGCTGATGATCTTGCAACAAGAGAGCGAGAGAGAGAGACGACAACAACAACAACTACTAACAGCAACAACAGCTTCGGCCACAAATTACTTCCTTAATTGCCTGCAAGAAGAAGAGAGAAAGAAACGTAAATATATATATATATATATATATATATATATATACATTTATATATAAAGAAAACGGGCTGGCATTTTGGCCATTAAGTTGCCACAAGCATGACATTAAATTGTGGGTGTGTTTCAGACACATGGTCGCGGGGGCAGTATGAGTTAGTGTAGTGGGCGTGTCAGACCATTAGCCACAGCCTAAACGCTCAAAATGAGCTTTCATCTGACGGTTTTAATCAACGATTTGCGCAGTAAATGCGCATTAAACCGACAACAAATTAATAGCAAATTACCAATTTACGCTGCTGCTGCTGCAGCAGTTGCTGATGCAGCAGTAGCATCATGCGTTTCCTCGGTCACAAACCGCAGCAGCAGCAGCAGCAGCTGACTTTTGGCAACAACTTTGCAAAACCAGTTAACAAAATAAAAGTCGCTGCACAACTGGAAAGCGGCAAAATTTTTGCTTTTATATGATTATTTTTTTTTTTGTTTTTTTTTTTTCATTTTCGTGTTTTGAAAAGTTATTTTTACGTTTAACGATAGAAGGAAATGAATGACTGCAATGAAAAGCGCAATAAAAGCAAAGCCATGCGGCAATCCCAGCCAATGCGCTTTAATGGAAAGTCCAAGGCATTTACATTAATTTGAGCAGCTTAACCACATGATCCCATGCATAAATAATTTGCCAAATTTTAAACTGTGCTTCCACATGAAATTCGCTTCACAATCAAGTACAATTTTTATGCGCAATAAATCAAATTAATTAATGGAAACAATTAATGAACAAATGCTATTTAATGTATTTTGTAATTGTTTTATGTTTTAGGCTTGTAATTTTTTATAATTATTTTCCGGCTTTTAGGCAAATAACAATATTTCAGACAAGAGTGGGACAACTTGTCATTAATATGTTTCAACAGCTCATGAGTCCTCTTAGGTATGAATTCTGTGCGTTATATGATTATCAACATAAATAAATTAAATATTTATGTAATAAAGTCAATTCATATATAAATACATTTTTAAGCTGTTTTCACATGTGCACGTTTTAGTTTTCGCATTTTGACGAATTATTGCTTATAGTTAAATATCTTTTTCTGTGAAATGTAGGTCTTTCAAATGCTCAATATTTTAATTCTTCGTATATGTATTAATTAGTTAAATTTTCAATTATTTAAAAACTACTTTAAATATTTTGTAAAATTTCCATTCTTTCATTAATTTTTGAAGAATTTCTTTGGATTAATTTTATTATATTAAGTCTTACTAAATTTATATAAATTTTAAAATAAACAGTATAACTTTTTTTCTCATGTTTTATAAAAGCTATAAGAATGTTCTTATTGTTTAATATTTTATTTCTTATTTTCCAAAAAAAATCAAGTCTCAATTTTTTTTTAATCTTATAGACTATCAGTATTGTCTAATGCAGCATAACTAAATTAGTTAAGTATTAATTATATAATAATATTTATTCTGAATACGTTGAAATTCAATTTCCTTTATATACTTTATTTTTTGCCTCTTCTCATGAAAAACAACTAAATTTTAGTCTCTGCTACAATTATTAGACAACATTGTTTTTGATGTTATTAGGAAAATCGCTTACATGTATTTTAGATAAATTAATAGGCTTGGCGCAAATACAGGAACTTTTTACATTTTATATATATAAATTATAAAATTCAGACGTAGAGCAGCTAGAGCAGCTTTAGCCCTGACAGCTATTAGCACGTTATTCTTTAATCAACACTTTAACTTAAAACAACAGACAGAGCATCATGCAGTCGCCCCTGCCTTAGCTGCAGAGTTCTTTGTTGTTGTTGCTGTGTGGTCAGCGAAGCAGTAAAGACAAAGCAGCAATAGCAACAGCACCAGCAACAGCAACAGCTTTGAAAGTAAGAGTTGGCAACTTTTTGCGCTCAACTGCGCTGCAGTCGTCGCTGCCAGCGAGTTTTCACTTTCATTTCGAGTTCAAGCACCACGCGAGCAGCTGCCGCTGTTGTTTTTGTTGTTGTTGCGGCTGCTGCAGTTGTTGTATGGCCGCTGCCAAACTAAAAGCTTCCTCTGGCGGGGGCGTTTGCAGCAACCGCACAAACTTGACATTTTGAACTTGATTTCTAGCCTAGCCAAGAGATTTTCCATAGAGTCGTGTCTGTGTCAGAGGGTAAAGTGTGCAGGCATGAAGACGGGCTGGGAGTCAGCTTATGTCAACAGGAAGCATTGCGCGAAACGTGACCAGACGTTAGCTATTTACTTCCCCAATATACGTACAGCTCATAGCCATGAAGATTGTTTTGCATAATGTTTTAACACGATGGGCTGCTGCGCCTGAGAGTTGCTGCTAATAGATTTTTGTGATTATGAAATCTGCAAAGACTGATAACTGGTTTGTCAACGTGCGGCAATGTAAACAGCTGTACATAAATATATATGCAAATCTAGATATAGATGTGCATATATACATATATATATATATATATAAATTTATATAGTTGCGAAATTGACACAGCAATTTGAGCTACACGATTTTATGCGCATTTCGTGTGATGTAATCAGGCAAAGCGCAAAAAAAATTAACCAAAAACAACTTTTCAGTGTTGGAAAATCATATGCAAAAAGAAGAAAAGGCTGATAAAGAAATACCAAAAGCCACGCTTTAGCAATGCGAGTGGCCAAAATTGATAAAAAGTTATGTAAAAAATAAAATGCGTTCGAACTGCCCACAGCAGCAGCAGCAGCTGCTGCTTGATGATCATCAACTTGTGATGCCTCATTATGAGCAACATGTTGCTGCCGCATCAGCAATTATTGCAACGGCCTTGTGAAGGACGCCGGAAACTGGCTTTACTTCTTTTTGCTTCTCTCTCTCTTTATCTCTCTTTTATATATATTTCTTTTATTTGCTGTTTGCCTTTCGCTGCGCTCTTTCTGTTGCTGTTTTCTTTCTTTCACACTTCTGCTGCACGCATAATTCACATTCATTTTTGTCTTCTTCTTCTTTGGTTTTTTATGCCTGACAGTTTATTTGTTTTAATTAACAATTGTTGCGGCTGCTCCTCTTTTATTTTAGGTTGCTTTTTATTGCGCCCTTCTTTTGTTTTTTGACCGTATTATCTGCATGTGCACTTTGTTTTAGTTTTGCGCGCTGCCTAGTGAAAGTTGCTCTTGTTGTTGTTGTTGTTGCAAACAATGCGTTGCTCGTTGTTCGTTTGCTACGTTTCGTTTATTTGTTGCTGCTGCAAACAAGCAATTTTTGTATATATAATTTTTTTTTTTGTATATTTTTCTTTTCGTAATTGAGATAAATGCATTTTAAATGCGCAGCAATGGCAACAGCAGCAGCAGTTGCTGACGATGCGGATACAACGCATTGCGTATACGCAGCGTTGCGCACAGTTTGCGTGCGTTTGTTCAACTCTTCAGCTTTTCAGTTGCTTTCCACGCATAATTTTCAATCAAATGAATTTCGTTTGCATAAAATATATAAAAGTTGAGATAAAACAATGCCTAATGCACAAAATCACAAATTGATGACAACAATGGCAGCAGCAACAACGAATATAAAAATAAACATAAAAGTTGCCTCTCGTTGCCATTTGTCATTTGTTGCTGTTGCTGTTGCTGTTCGTTATCGCTGTTGTTGCATCTGCTCGTTTGTGACGCTGACGAGTTGCGCATAAATAAATGTCAGCCTATGCCTAATTTAATGCATGCGTTTGCACAAATGCTTAAATTACAGCATAGCTCAAATGAACTTCAAGCTAAAATTTTACAATATGTTAAAAACTGAAGATTTATATCGAAGTTAATCAAGAAAGGTTTTTAAATTTAACTGCCCCATTAAACAAATTGAATTTGTGCATAGAAAAGCTTTAGCTTGTTGTGAATGAATATTGTAAAGTTAACGATGCGGGTTTGAGCTAAGAGTTGGACATAACTTGACTCTTGGCACTTGGCTTAGGCAGAAGACGTTGACTCTTGAATCAGATCTTGAAAATAGTTTTATAAATTACAATTTGAGCTTGCAAATTTATCAAATTTCGTTCGCATTCATTGGTATCCACAATATATATTATTTAAGTTCGTCTTAATCTAGAAGAACATATATATATACTATCTAAGCTAAGCAAGATATTCATAACTCAAGTTGTGTGTATTACATTGTGTGTACTACACATCTCAACGAAAACAAATTTCTTTTCACCTTACAACTTGCTTGCCCACTTTTGTTTCCAGTGTACAAAGAAACTCGCTTTTAAAATAAACAACAATTTAAACAAAGTTGTGCCAATTATGTGAATTGCTACCAATTGTACAATTGGCAATTGTTTTGCCAATGGCGAAAAGGTCAAAACGTTTGGACTTAACCACAAGCTGAAGCTGAAGTCAATTGGGTCAGCGGCTCAAGCTGCTGCAAGCTGAACTCTAAACAAAAGCGCACATCGTATGAAAATTGGTGTCATGCCATTGGCACATATTTAGCCTGGCCAAAAAGCAAACACACACACACGGGCAATGGAAAGCCAAAAACCTTATAGTCGTTGAGCTATTGGGTAAGGTAAGTGCTGTTGGCAAGAGAGTTCCAATTGAAAACCGGGCCCAAAGCACGCTTGCTGGTTGCCACACGGCCCAGAGACGCATAATCAATAGATATGCGACTGCGCCAGGGCCAGGGAGGGGTGAGCGGGCGCAGAGAGTTGGGTTTGAAGCGTTAATTAATATTCAATACTCGCGCTGCGCAATTGTTATGAATGTGTGAAGTCAACACCGGCAGCAAAAAAGCGTTAAGAAGCGCAACAATAGCAACAACAACAGTAACAGCAGCAGCAGCCTGAGCGTTGCATGTTAATCAAAGCTACATTTTGTTTATACGTATTGATAACGATTATATAATTAGCTGTGGGCCACTTGGCGTATGAGCAATATTCATTAAACTCTTGCACATTTGATATTTGGGGCCGCCCACTTTTGCAACTTTTTGGCGCATTAGATAAGCGCCATTAAAATTTTATAACAATATATTCTCCTATATTTATCAAAAGTGATTTTTTTATTTTCCTCACGCTAATGACTCGTGCAAATTGAGGCTATCGACTTGCTGCCTGGCAGCCGGTCAGCAACCGCAAAAAGCTGCTAACAACTAGAACAACTGCACATGCTAAACACAAGCTCAAGATTCACAGAAAATCTATAAAAATAGACAAAAATAATGGGAAAAAAAAACACAGTAGCTCGTGTCCAATTAACAGTTGAAATGAATGCATAATCGATTGCGCTGCCCAAAGTGGATGGGCATTAAGAAATCATTTGCATTTTCCGATTGCTTTACATAAGACCCCAAAAAGAGTCAAAGAGAGAAAGATTGTGGCGCCAATCAAAAGTTTATAATTTACATAAACAAAAAACTACAAAAACAAAAATTAAAATAAAAGCAACGACGGGCAACAAATCCATTGCCATGGTCACAATTTGGCGGAACTTGTTTCTCGTATGCAAACAACAACAACAATAGGCAAAGTAACAACAGCAGCAACAGCAACAATCACAATTTGGGTTTATTACCAGATGATAGTTGGAAAAGGGTCTCGGCCTGAAAAAACCACAACCGGATTTTCAATTTTTGGGCGCAAGCGAAAACCGAAAGCAACTGGGCTTTAGGTTGACTTGAGTTACTTGACTAAGCTATACCCTCTTAAGTCTGAGGCAGCTCTAGACATTATATAGTCACTATATATAGTCATGGTCATTTTTTATATATATATTTCACATTTTCTACATTATTATAGTTAAGTAAAGAAAGAAAAAACATATTTCAGAGCTACTTAATCTTAAACACATACAGCGTGCTCTTGAGTGTCTGCTATATATCAACGACAATGTGTATGCAACTCAAAAACAGGGTATTGAACGTTGTCTTAAATTAAGTAATTTGTGTCAGACAAGGAAAGTTCTCAAGTTTGCGCCTTAAGTCTTTCGTAATCTGAGTTTCAGCTGACAACAACAACAACGTCAAGAGGAGCAGCCGCAGCCGCAGCAGCACCAGCCGCCGCAACGCAGCAATTCAATATATAACATGCTCTAAAGAGCATGCAGAGCAATACGAGTTTCTCCGCTTATGCAATAAGCAAAGCCCTAAATAAAAAAATATATATAAAATAAAACCACTTCAGGAAAACAAAAAACGCACAAGAAAAGAAAGAAAAGAGATGTTACCAAAAAATAAAAAAAAAACCTTTTCGATGGCGTTGGCGGCGCTGTGCTGATAATGAAGTTCATGTCATATGTAACGCAGACAAACTTATAGACATACATATATGTGTATATATGTATGCACTGATTTAAGTATATGTATTTAGTGTGCACAAAAGCTTTGAGTGGGCTATAAAAACGTTGCCAAATAATTTTTTTTGGGGCCGTCTGTTGGTGGAAACAAAATTTGGGTTAACTTTTTTGTCTTTTGTTGCTGCGTCTCGTTTGCCCTTTTTTCAACGCACATTTATTTATGTTTTCCTGTTTTGTTTTTGTATTTTATTTTTTATTTCATTTCTTTTTTGTTTTTGCATATGCGTTTGTTTTTGGTAAAGACAACTTGACATGGTTTGTTTGTTTGTTTGCAGTTCGTTTTATTTATTATTCAATGCGCGCTCTTCTTGCAAATGTTTATTATATAACAATTAACAAGTCGAAGAGCTGTTGAAATATTATTTATTGAATAATATTTAACAAGTGTGCAGCAGCAAGTGGTTTGGCTACATATTAATGGGACTATATAAAACTTTATATATATATATAATTGGTTATATTTGATGTGTGAATGAGTTAAAGAAATCTAAATTGACATAAATGGACCTTTTTGTTGAATATACATATGTATGAGTCGAAATTTGGCTTGCTTGAGCTCAAAAATAGTTAAGGAGCTATGAATTCCGAATATGGAATATCAGCTTATAACATTTGTTGAATATATTCATTGGGGCTAAAATTTGTTTGACTTTAATGTTTATTACTAAATGAACCTTTCTAGCAAGTGCTTAACAACACATTATTTCAGAGAATTCTACATTTTCAAAAATTTTGAGCCGTAAACTCAGCTCTTCTACTACACTACTACTCTTCTGCTGTATACCAGCTTCTTCAGTCATGGTATAGATATACCATAGTTCACTGTGTTATAACTAATACAATCTATCAACCTTGTAGTCTTCTTTACCTCTTTGTGCAATGATATTCTACTGAATACCAACTTTGTCGATCACTGTCAATAATCATAATCTAGACTAAAGTGTACTGCTCTAATCTAACGCCATCAATCTTCAAGCCCAATTTAATAGACTTCTCTTCCACACTTTACAATGTTTTTCTACCAACTTTGTCAATCATTAAACCAAATTACATAGTCTTGTCTATATCTGACAGCTTTGTCATAGACTTCTCTTCTACTTCTATAACAAGCCCAATCTGTTGAACACCACACTCCATTAATCATTAAGCCAAATTCCAGACTGAAATGATTTCAGTTTTTGTCTGCTCTGCAGACTTCTTTTGTCTTTTTTCTGCACATTTTAGAAATATGTAAAAAAACTGGTATTTTTGCTCAAGCGCTACTCAATTAAATTAACTTTATTTTGCTCTAAATCCACATTAGCTTAGTCCAAAGTTTTTATTTTTTTGATGTTTAGCTTGAGCTAAAATATTCGCATTACTTTCCACATGTGGCAAGAGATCGAGCCATGTTGAGGTGTTACATATGGCAGTTACTAACTAACTCTGTGTGCGCATACACTTGTCTTGTCTATGGTGTGTGGCTATGGCTATGGCTATGTCTATTGCAAGATTTATTAGATAATGGCGCTTTAGTTATTTCTTTTCTTTAATATTTTTCATTTTGTTTACTGCGGTTCGTGAGTTGTTGCAATTTGAATGATTTAATCGTCGTCGCGGCGATTGCTAATAAATGTTGATTGAATGTGAAATTTATGAACATTTGATTAGTTTCTTTATGTGTGGCAAGACTTTGTTATTAAAACTAAAAAAAAAATTCATCTTACCCAACGTTAGTTTCTTTCTCTTTCTATTTTGTTTTGTTTCAGTTTTAAATTGCTGAATTAATCCAAATCGTGTGTAAACAGCTTGTTGTTGACTTTTATTGTGTTTGGCTATAAAAATTAAAGCACACTTTAGATATATTTAATGTAAAAGCAATTCGCAAATTGCTTGCAAATTTATTTGTTTATTAATAAATAAATTTGTATTTTATTTATTTTTTGTTTTGGTTTAGCTTGGCTGCATGTTGCGTTGCGTTGCGTTGCAATTTACTGAACTAGCTATATATCTGTCTATATAATGCGGCTATAATCATAGCAAATGGCTTCGAAATCGAGCGCTGCTGAGCTGAGCTACAAAATAGCAAACAGATTGCGATTGCGAGGCGCAGACTCCAATTGCAAAATCAAATCACTTTCACTGTCAGGCGCGCAGCCGCAACGAAAACGAAATTGCAACTCACAAGCAACACAGCAGCAGCAATAATAACAACAACAACAGCAACAGCAACATCAGCTATAGCTACAATCCAATACAATCCAATCCAATCCAATTCAATTTCAATTTCAATACGTATCACTCGATTGCACTCGACTCTCCACTCTTATCGATAAACACACTCAATTTAGCAATTGTTATTTGGCTTTTTGTTTAGCTTGTTTTTAGCTTTCATATGCTCCGTTTTGCATGTCCTTTGATCCTACACATAAATAAACACACACACTCAGCAGTAGCCAAACACTTACGTTTTGCGCGCGTCTTGCGAATCGTCGAACCGAACGAGCAAACGATACGAAACGAGCTTTTGCTAAGCTTTTTGCTTTTTAAATATATATTTTATATGTTTTTTAGGAGGCGAGCGCGCACACGACCTTCTTGAGCGAAGTCTAAAAGAAGTCTGAACGCAAGCGCAGCCGCTAAAGCTGAGCGAAGCTGCAGCAAAAGTTTAACAACTGCGCAGTCGCGGCTGCTGCTGCTGCCTCTTCCTGCTCTGTCGAGCGTTTTTTTTTTTTTGGCTAAAGCAAAGCAGTGAAAAAACAGCTGTCGCTGTCGTTGGGGCTTTCGTTGAGGCTTTTGGCTGCGTTGGCGATGAGGCAACAATCAAAATGCACAGACACAGCGTAAAAGCTATGAAAGGGGACGACGCAGCTGAAGAGTGTACATATATATATACATTAAAAGTCAGTAACAGCCAGCGCTTTGTACAAATACTTATAAAATATTTTTATATATATATACTTATTGCTTAATGCCGGCTCAGACAGCCGGCAGCGCCCGCACCCTCCCATAGTACCCCACGCCGCTTTGTTCAAGACCCGAGATGCAGGCGCCCATTTCGTAAGCTGTAATTATGTTATGAAGTAGTAGTCGTAAGGCATCATTGGACGCCATGGTCAATAGTAACTACTCAAACGCCATTCAGTATTTAGCTAGCTTTTATACCATTTTTCAACTGTCCAGCCATGACAAGCGCCAATTAAACAGATTCGGGCTGCAGCTAGCAGGGGGACAGCAGACAAGAAGAAGCAGAACTACATAAGCATCGACATTTTTTAATGCCTTTTGACAGACTGTGACATGTCTGTGACTTGACTTTGACAGCTAATTGCAGTTAGGCGCGTCAAAACGCGATTGAAATGTAAACGGGCCTTGTCACAAAGACAAAAACGTGAACGTAAACTCATTTTTATTGTCACCAAGCCTAGGGTATTTGACCAGAGCGTAAGTTGAAGAATCATTGTTCATGAAATTAGAGCAGAGGCATGAAAGTAAACAGAGTAGCGAGAGCAATTAGCATCATTTTGTTGCTTTCGATAGAGCAACTATGAAATCTAGTTGTTATGTTTTAATAAGCAATTATCAGTAAGATAAAGTTTTGCACAAAGTTCACATTGAACTGCCAGGCATAGGAGCTGTTCACTGTTATTTAAGATATAATTTGAAATATATTTGTCAGCTCTATACACAACCCCAATTTCGTATTTGTATAGTTTAATCTTAGATGAAACAGTTTTAGTCAAAAGTATACTTTTTATGTTGAAGTTTTCTTCGCCATAAAACTTTTAACCTTAAACTTTCGTCTCAGTTGACCCTCATTTAACTCCATAAACTCTTCCAATATTAAACACTTATCAGGTTAATAGCAAAATCAAAGTAGCATTTACAAAAAAAGAAACAAAAACAAGAGTTTAACTTTGAGCTCGAAACACTGGAGCGTACATTGTCAAAACGAAAGACTTAGGCAACGAACTTGCACAACGATTCAACGTCAAGGCTGTGCCAAAGGAGCCTTGATCTCAACAGTCAACGGGCCGAGGGAAACTCCCAAAAAAGCTGTTGACAAAATAACGAAGCGGACACAAGAGGGAGACAGAGAGAGAGAGAGAGAGAGATATTCACGCATGTATGGAGTGGCCTTTGGAAAATCAATGCGAATGGTGTCGAAAGACGATGGCGACAACAGCATTTCACATCAGCATCCGCTGCCAGCCAACATATTCAGATGAATCATCGCAGCGATTTCTTCTATTTTGATTGTTGTTATGTTTGTGCAGCTGAAGAGTTGGTTGTTGTGTTGTGTTGCTTGGTTAGTTGTTTTTGTTGTTGTAAACTCCCTTGTTATTGGCGCGCGTAAAGTCCGTTTTGCTCTCATTTCAGCGCAGCAGCGAATTGAAAGTGAAAGGAGCAGCTCATTTCTATAACTTAAGCTGAGCAAATGTTGCTGTTGCTGTTGCTGTAGCTGTGAGTGGAAAGACGCCAGCCAGCATCAGCTACAGCTGGCGGGCATGGGCATTGGCATTGGCGCGGGTGCTACTGCTGCTGCTGCTACGGCTGTAGCGGATGCTTGCGACAGTTGGAAAGTATTTTCAGTGTGTTTATACTGTGACCTGGGCAAATATTTGCATATATAAGAAAGAGCGCTGCCTAACCGCAAACTCGAGTAGCAATTGCTCTTAATATTTGCCTAGCCTGGCACAATTTTTGCACAGCTGCCGGCCATCATTGATTTGGCTTAGTTTTGTTATTTGTTTGCGCACAAATTATGAATATTCATTTGACTGACATTTTTTGTCTTTTGTTTTACCTTCTTCTCTTCTTTTTTTTTTGTTGGCCAGCATCGTTTTTGTCGATTTCTCTGCGATATTTACTGTCATTAAATGATGTTGTCATTTATTTCTACTACTGTCTACTGCAACGGCAACTGCAACTGCAACTGCATAAGAGTCGGCGTATGCAATGAGGAAGTTAGCGGCGTTTGCGCTTCACGTCAAAGGCAAATAAAAATCGATAATTGAAAAAATGGCAACACAAATATTTGCTACAACAGATGAAGGGGGCATGGGCATGCCGAGATTAGCATACATTTTGCTGTATGCACAGCAGACGTAGTGCTGCAGCAGCTGCATGTTCGCATGCGCCCAAAATTATGAGGCAGGAAAATATATTCGCACATGCTTCATATATGTGTGTGTATCTTTGCGCCGCACCACAAGCTCTCTGGCTGTATATGTGTGTGCGAATGCCATCATCACTTTCACCCAGAGGTGATATAATGAACTACCGGCCTGGCTGACTGGCTGGCTGGCTGGCTGTCCGTCCTGCTCTGTAAACTGAAACCAACGCAGTGCAAAAAATCGCAGCTGCTGCAAGATGCGCTATATTTTTCTTATTTCTTTTGTTGTTGACCGCTTCAAACTCCCAGCTCGTGATGCCATTTAGCGTGGCTTTCAAAGAATTCTTTATTCTATGCTTCACTGTCAAGTTCGTGCCTTAAGTTTTTGGTTTGTCTGCTGCCATCAGTTAACACCAGTTTGCGCTAGTCGCCTTCGTTATAATTCGATTAGCGCTATTTAACAAATTGTCTTTAATTGTTTATAAATTGCATAAATATTTAAAAATCTATCAAAATAAATTTTTTGAACATAACACCGGATGTCAAAAACCGGATGTATATCACATATAGATGTTAGATTAGAACTTTAAAAACTTTCCGTTCTCTTGAATGAATATTATACACTTTGAGAAATTTACTTAAACTCAAATTATTTTGGTAAAATGGAAATAAAATTTAAATAAAAATTAATTTTTTGTAAGCTTCAAATCTGACAATGGAATTTTTATATATTTCAAGTTTAAAAAATATACTTGAAATTAAAAATTTAACAATTTAAAAAGTTAAGTATAAAGGTACGTATAAATTTTTTTAATAACTATTTATTTAATAACTATTTTTTTAAATATTTATTTAAAAAGATATACTGTTTTCCCTTTTTAATAATTTGATTTAAGAAATAAATTACAAGGCAAATAAATGATCTCAAATGATTTCACAAATTACAAAAAAATAGTTTTAAATTCGCTCAGTGTAAAAGCCGTTAAACTTACATAACATACTAGCAACATCATCAATATTGCAATTGCCCTTTTTGGCTCAGTGTGCACGCATTGTCAGTGGGCACGTGCCACAGGGTAAACTTAGCCAGAAAGTTTTTGCGACCCAGCGGCAATTAGTGGGCCCATCGTTGATCTCTTCAACCAACAATAAATAACTGCTGGCAACTATAAGAGAAAAACGAAAAAAATTAAGTATATATACATATATAAAAACAAATCGAGATCGTGAAGTATGGAAGCGCATATGACAGCTGGCAGTGAGGCGGTCATAAATCAATTTCAACGCCGGCAGAGCAAAGGTGTTAACCAGTTCGAGTTTGAAGCTTGGAGTCTGAGCTGTGCCGTGTTATGTCGGGATTGCAAAATACCGCAGCCCACAGACAATCGAGCAGTGGCTTATGGAAATGAATATGTGAAAAGCTAAAAGCCGTTTAGATTTTTGTTACCAGTGTCTTTAGGCATTTTATTTTCTTTCTCTCTCTCTCTCTCTCTTAATCTTCATTTTTTTCCTTTTTTTGGCTAATTACACAATTGTCTATGCAAGAGCTTCGGCGACATATTTATGCTTTAGTGCGGGAGGGAGTGAAGAAGGAGGAAGCCCATAGGCTTATACAATTCGACAGACGTCAGATTGAACGGGGCATGCGTAACCGAGGGTGTTTTTGTGTTCAGCGAAATGAGCTTTATGAGCGTCTCTTACAATGCCTGTACATAGATTGCATGAATATATATGTATGTGCACGCATGTATGCATGTGAGCAGACACAACACGCGCATGAAGAAAACTATTTCTTTGTGCACGCCAGAGACGTGTTCCTCTTAAGTCTTTGCCGTTTGTTGCCTGCAGTTGATTACCTTTCGGGGTCTTTAGCCAGGCAACTTGAATTGCAATTTGTGGAAATTTGATTGTCAAAATGAAAGATGACGACAAGATTTGAAGCGAGGCGTATACATAATTTGCACATTAGTGTGCAGCTGCCTTGCAGCAGCAGCAGGGCTTAATTTTTGTGTATGTTTGGGCAATTGGGAAATGCTGTTGCTAAACACTTAACCATTTCGTTAGCTGACCTAGAAAATGGGCTTCAAAATACAGTTGACAGCAATGCGTCGTTTCGTAAGCTCAACAGCTGGCAAACAATAAAGAGGCAAATTGGTAAACAAATTGGCCCGCTTTTCGCAATGGCTGTGCAACTGTAACTGTGGCTCTGACTGTGGCTATGGCTATGGCATCGAGCCAGGAAATTTACGCTATGGCCTATTAAAAGGTAATTTCAAAGCACAAGCACTTTTGACTTTCATTGCTTTTTGTTCAGTAGGCGCAACAAATCGAAACGACGTTTTTTATGATTATTATTATGATTAAGTTGCAAATTATAAATAAAACATTCAAAGATTTCCTCATTTTGCACCGTTCACCTCATCAATCAGTCAGTTAGACAACAGATCTCTTTTCAGACCGTTACAAATAGAAGTGCCAGCAATTTTGTTTACATTTCGAAAGGCTGCAGCAGAAACTTCCTGTCAAAGGTAGTGTCAAAATTGAAGCGAAGTTGCTTTGTATGATTCAACGAAGACTGACGAGATTTGAGATGTACTGAAACCAGGCAAAATGATAAGAAAATACAAGAGCGAAATCAATTAATACGTAACGCTATGCAGTTTCTTAACTGCCTGTCAAAGTTAGCAACATAATCAAACTGCAATCAGATTGAATAACGAACACCCATAAATAGACAAGAGATGATTTGTAATTTTGTCTCGGGTTATGCCGAAAATATAATTTATTAAGCCACAAATACTAATGCAAATGCCACAAAAGGTAAATGAAATGAGCTCCACCGAAAATGAAAGTAAAATTAATTTTATTTTGATTTTTTTTTTGCCCCACTCTTTTTTTTCTTTTTGGCAAGTATCGAGCGCGCTTGCGCGCTCTGCTTGGCTTCTTGGCAATTTTTTGGCGATGATGTCAACATAATTTCTCCACCTACACAGCAGGCCAGTTCTCCCTCCCCTTTCGCTCTTGGCGCACATCTTTCTCGCTCCCAGTGTGACCCCTGCGCATGGCTTTGATTGGGTTAAATTGAAGGCAAGCACGCGCTTATATAACGTGGCCGCAAGCTGTGCTGAAAATCATTGGCGCGTTCGTGTCTTCAGTCTTTTGTTTCAAGCATTCGCCATGGCCAGGGAACCGACATTGAGCGAAATAAATGCCATGATTTGCATTTAATGCGCATCAAAGAAAGAGCAGAACCCGTCGCTTTCCACTTAATAGAAGTGTAAAAGATTTACAACTACTAAAAACTTCACACTAAACTCCATGATTTACACGCCTCATAGAGGCGACCAACTGTAGACAATGCGACAGCCGAAAGTCTTAAGCATTGTGTCTACCACAAGACTAAAAACAGAAACCAACCTCAACAAATGAAATGCAACAAATGATAATTATGGGCATTGCTGTATCATTGTGTGTTTTCTTGTTGCTGCTGCTGTTGCTAATAATCATAAAGAAAGGTTAACAAAAAAGCGCCTGCAGTTGTTATTATCTGTTTGTGTGTTTGGGGGCAGCAGCTGTGCTGTGCGCCATCCAGCGGTGCGTATACATAATCCACCATTTCATGAGTGTCGAGCGTTTGTTTCGCATTCCCCCTTATATATATACCTATATATATATATATTTATGATTGTTATTGCTTTTGTTGCCATCATCACAGCCCGCGTCATAATATACATAATTTCTTAATTGCTTGGGGTCAGCTTTGAGTTGGTTTTTGTCTACTTTTTTCTTTGCTTTTTTTCATCGCTGACCGCAACGCTTGAAGCGGACGACCAACAAGGCGTCTGCAGATGGGCTCTAATAAATACGCATTTGTATGGCTGATGCGTAATTTAAATGATGCACACTTCAATTTCTGTGGTTGTCTCTGCACTTAAAATCTACAATTTCAAGCCAAAATTGTTTCATGTGTATATTTTCAAGCTGAAACTATGATGCTGCAGCACGTAAAGCGGTTGCGAGAAAAATGAGGTAACAATTTGTAACAACATAAAGCCGATTTGTTAGACATATTCTATATATAATATATATATAGCTGATATCAGTGCGTCCCAGTTCAGCTTCTTCTTCTGGCAATTACTGAAGCTTTATTTATTTATTTCTTGCCTAAATACTTAAACAAA
This sequence comes from Drosophila hydei, assembly GCF_003285905.1. Lineage (NCBI taxonomy): Eukaryota > Metazoa > Arthropoda > Insecta > Diptera > Drosophilidae > Drosophila > Drosophila hydei. The sequence continues at coordinate 3,975,483 of NW_022045833.1, read as the reverse complement.
AATATTTTATAAAAAATATATCAATATTAATATTGGACCAAATACATATAAAATACTCAAACATGAGCTGAAAAAACATCTACAAAGTTTAAAAAGTAAAAATATATTTTTGAATATATATTAATAAAGAAAGTTTGTAATATTAAAATATAATATATAAAAACAAATTTACAAACGAATAGAATAATATGCAAAAAGAAGGCATAAAAAGTAAAGTTGGATTAAAATAATAAAATATATATCAAATATTTTTTGAAAATTTGACAAAGAAATGTCAAAGATATAGTATCTTTTCTCATATTTTCCCAACGGTCTTTAGAGCTATCTTTAAAAGTAAACAAATCTTTGCAATTTATGCATCTAGTTTATTAAATCGTGCAAATGAATTCATTTAACCTAAGCTAAACGCAGCTAAAGTTTTGTTTATTGTTTATTATTTGCTTGTTTTTTACCCGCTTTTATCTCACACGCTAAAGATATATCTGCATATATGTTAATCCTATTCGCAATTGTTTATGCCTACACCCATTTGTCAGATTGTGGATTATTATTTAGCTCGTCGCTGTCGTCGTCGTCATTTCATTTCGTCTGGTTTCCTTTTGTGCGAAAGCAGTGAGAAAATATTTGGCTAAAAGTGCGCCGCTTGAATGTGTAAACACAAATTCGCATAGCGAAAGAGATGGCTGCTGTTAGAGCGGGACAGCGCCAGTTGAGACGAATTTTTGGGTTAATGTTAATGCATTTGTTGATGGGCAGGCGGCAATTTAAAAAAGTTCAACCAAATTGGCTGACAGCCGCATGTAAATTTCATTTAACTTGTTTTCCCTTTTTTTGTCTGTGATTTCTTCTTCTTTTTGTTGTTGTTATTTCTTTATTTTGTGGGGCATTTTGAGTATTTTGCATAAAGAGGCATTCAGCAAAGCCGAATACAGATTGCAATGACGACGATGTAGATGGAGCTGGAGCTGGAGCTGGGTATGGGTATGGCGTGGGTGCCTTTCACTCAACTTAAACTTTAGCTACAGCTTGGAAGTTCACGTCCGGCTCCATGCCATGTCAAAGTTACCGGCAGCAGCAGCCGCAGCTACCAGCTGTGGAAATAATTTCATTTCATGGCCAAGCTTCGACTGCAATTCCGACGCAATTAGCAGCGGGCGGCACGCAATGCAATCATTTACCCAAAAGCTATTTAACAAATGCCGCCCACTAGAGTCGGCGCAAAACAATCGGAAATCGAAATTGAGAGTGAAAGAGTTGGCTCTTATGGAACGAGCTGCAGCCAGGCATATAAACGGCGACCTTGTTGCAGTTGCGACACAGCGCGTTTCTTCAGCTGCGTCGTGGCTAACGACCATCAAGTCCAGAATCGCTGACCTTTCAACAACTCGTGTGTGTGCAGCAAGTGAAGCGTTTCGTTGAAGTCCGGCTTTGACATAATGCAGTGAGCAGCCACTAATCCCCGCTAGCTAGAAAGACAGGGGGAGCGAGGAGGGTAGTGGGGACGTCTCGGATTCGGATTCGGATGTGGATGTCGCAATCAAGCGTAGAATAAGCCACGCACAAAGCTGCGCTTCGTTGAGCTTCAACTGCAACAGCTGCGACTAAACATTGCGACACTTTAAGGCTGCTGAGCTTAGAGGTTGCACTGCCCTGTCCTGCCTTGGCCCCTTCGATTGTTCAGGTAAAGTGCATTGAAAGCAGCGCAGCTGCCAAATGGCCGGAACAGATTATTCGGCTGACTGACAGCAGCTTGGTAAATGCAACCAAATCGTAGCCAAATCGAACGTAGCTTATTTGTTGATAAATCTTTTGTGGTAATCGCCTGGGCAGCTGGCTAATTGTTCTTGGGCAAGCTTAGAAATTGGTGTTAGGCAAGGTTACACTGAAAAAAAAAAGATTTGATTGAAAGAAAAGTTTTGAAGTTAGCTCAATTGCATAAGATAGTAATATTATAAATAAAGTGCTACTTCGATTTCGTACTTTTATATCTATTTATTATTTTCATTTCTTATATTCCCCTTTTGTTCCAATATATTTCAAATATTATTCTTTTCACAACTTTCCATTTTATATATTTTCACATGTTCAAAATCTATATTTTTCCACCACATTTGAATTTCATGATTTGCCGCCATACTCGCGTCTATATATTTGCCTCGCTCACACGCATAGCTCACACGCAACTTAAGCGCTGTTAACATTTACTGAAAAGCAAGCGAGATAACAACAGCCAAGTGAACAAGTTCACTCATTCGTTCATTTGATTCTCTTGCAGTGCTGCCCAGCGCTAGCCAAATGTCAGTTAATGTTTAAATAGGAAATTTGAATATTTAATTAAAGTGTTTATTGAGTTTTTCAAGCAAATGATTATAAATAGTTTGAATGCAAACATAAAATATGCTTCTATACGACCTCTGCAAGCAAAAATGTAAAGATTAACAATAAATTTTATATTTTCACCTGGCGAAACTTACTTTTCTGTGTGGAGTTCCAGCCAATCTTAACTTTGGTCTGTTTATTATGCGTCTTTAGCCAGTCGACAATAGGCTGATAGTACTCCAATAAGGCCAAACTGCTAAGGCCGGTATTTTTGGGCAATATTTTGCCTACGACCTCACGCCAAGGCTTCGTGGAGCCCAAGGACATCATGGCTCTATAAAGTATGTTTAATAGAAATAATAATTCAGTATTACAAATTAGTTTCTTAAACTCACTTGAGACTGTTGCCCACTGCAAAATTGCCAAAGAAATCACAGTTGTGCAGCTGCCCGCGATGGTTGGCCTGCTGGCACAGCGAACGATAGAACTGATAGCCCAGCACTTCCGAAATAAATTTTCTAGAGAGTTCGAGGTGAAAATGTTATGAACTGTAATTGGTTGGTTTACAAAACTCACTTGGTTTGATAATTCTGCTCGATGTTTACGTAGAACTTGTAGGGGAAATCGATGGCACCCTCTGGGCGATCCGTGGGCGGCTCAATGCCTGCATGCAGCTCCAGCAGTCGCCAATAATGTTTGTTCACTGTATCCATGTCGACGGTGCCATTTAAGAGATCATGCATTACTTTCGTATGAACATAGTAGAGCGGTATATTGAGAACTGTGTGAATGCCCTGTGGGAGGATATGAAATGGGGGTTAAAAAGTCTCTCTTGGAATAGCTGAAGCCAGAGCTATGAACTTTCTGCCATGTAGAGCTCTCCAGTAGTTCAGACTGTGACTATCACTCACCATTCTGAAGAGTCGATTCATCAGCATTTGCTCCATAAACTGCACGCCCTTGGCCAGGCCACGTCCCGTCAAGTGGGTGGGCGATGAGGCCGAGAGCACCACAGCCTCACCCACCGGATATTCCAGATTGTAAGCCTTGAAGTAATACGAGGGCAGCTGCTTCTTCTGCTCGGCATAGTAGACCCTGGCCATGTGGGCGTGATACTGCATCAGCTTTCTGAAGCTAACCTTTTCGCAGTACATCATGTAGACGTGTGGGGTCAGGTCGAAGAGCGAGGGACGACAATCGTCGTCGGGTCTGTCTTCGTTTGGCTCCTTAAGCTGATTCTTGTGGAACTCAGCGCTCAACGGAGCAAAGCCTAACGAGGTGTAGAAACTCTCGGACTCATTGACCAGCGCCTTGGCACTCAGATGCTTGACGAATTCATCGTATTGGGGCAGATCCTTGCGTGGGAAGTAGGATTCAATGATGCTGCCCTCCTCCCAGGCCTGCTCGAGCACCTGCTGGAAGAGATGGTCCGGTATGGGTCCATTGGCGTTGACCACATCGCTGCCGTACTTCTTGTGCAACTCTTGGCGCACAAACGCATGCAGTTGCTGATAAGCGGGCTTTAGCTCCGCCATGGCCTGCTCCATTTGCTGCAGCATCTCTTGGCTGTCGTAGCGATACCACAGCTGATGCACCGGTATCTCCAAGATCTGTGCGGCCTTCTGATACGACTGCACGATCGTGTAGAAGTTAACCGAGGCCCAGATCTGGTTCTTGTCACGCCACGTCTCCCAGTAGTACTTGAGCTCATCGACATCGTTGCTGCGCTGCACAATCTTCTGTATGTCCGGATAGTAGGCCAGCGGACTGTCGTCCTCGTTGGGCATCTTGGCACCACCCAGATACGGCTCGATGTCCTTGTCTGTGGACATTTTCTGCAACGCTGCCAGATTCATCTGCACCGAGGAGAAGTAATCCTCGCCCAGCACAAACAAGTCGCCCGCTGTGCGAAGCTCTTGCAGCGCCAGCTTCAGCTCCGCATCGTGCACTTGGCTCAGATCAAAGTTACTTGCCTCACGTGAGATGCCCACCAGCTCGTCCGCTATGCGCTTCACATTGGTCAGCTTGGAGAAGAGCGCCTCGAAATCCTCCTCATTGTTAGCTGAGTATGTCTCGGAGGCGATTTGATTGTACAGCTTGAAGTAGCGCTCGCTCGACTGATCAATGAACGTCTTGGCCTGCCGATCGTAGCTCGAGCTGACGGCAGCTGCTGCCAGCTAAGGTCAGAGAGAGAATAGAACAAAGTTAGCTAAGATTGCCTGTGTGTGTGTGCGTGTATACCCTAGGCAGAAGTTAAAGGTGTATATTAGTTTTGATGTCGACTCTTTCTGAGATTGAGAACGTTATATATGCAGCTGAAATTGAATTAAGGTAGAAACAAATTTGCTTAGAGAGTTGTTTGTCAAATACCCTATATTTTAATTTATACAGGGTATATGTGCTTAGTGAACTGTCTAACTGATGTTTGAGTTATCAAATATTTGAGCATATCATGAATCTTTCAGCTATATGTTATATAGATTTCATATATATATATTCTTCTATATGCAATTCAAGCTTTTAAAGCAGTCAACGTCAGAGCGAACACAATTAACATGGAGCAGCAATTGATAAAGTGATAGATTTAATGATAAACTCTGATAGTTAAAGAGCTAAGCTTGAGCTGCAATGGGTATACAAAAGCTTATGTAGCTTATCTGACAGAAGGAATGAAATTTGTTATCTGTAAATATACCACAAATAGTTATTGATAACAAGCATAGGTGTGTGGCTTTGAGAACTATCTGGGCGAGCATAGAAATCTTTTGACAACATATTATATAACTTTAAATTAATAAGCCTGTTTTCATTATAATTTTTCAATCAGCAGCTGCCTCTAAAACTTCTTTAACTCTTACTTAGTTTACACTTCCAAGACACAACTCTAAGCTACAGCTCCACTTTGTTTAGCTTTTCATTTAGTATAATCAAATAATTGCGCAGCAATTGCTTAATTTTCTGCTTCTTTGTGATTATGCTTACGCCAATGGTTGCTATCAGCAGCAGCAGCTGAGACTGACCCAGAGTCAGAGCCATCTTCTTGCTTTAAAGAAAAACTTTTACTTTTACTTTTGCACCACTCGACGGTGCGTTCACAACTGAGCCGCTGAGGCGACAGCAGCCCGATTATAAGCGCTATAGAGCGTCAAATTTGATGAGTGGGAGATTGAATTTGTGCTGCGCGTAGGCTGGCTGCTGTGATCTATCAATAGCACACGCCGCAGCTGATAAGCGCAATCGCAATCGCAATCGCAATGCGCGCTTAAGGCCACAGTCGAGTACTAAATGAATGGACCAAATAGTAACAATTGTATTGTTTTCTTTAAATGCCATGATGCGTTTATTATGAGCTCAATCAAGATGCAATATAGTCTATTACTGGAAGTACATGTAACTTAATATATATATACGTGTTATATCAGTGTGCAGTGTCATCGAGTGAAGGTCGTTGCGTTGTCGTCGTCGTCGGCTAGATATGTCCAATTTAGGCCTGTCGATTGGCCACACGATTCTCGTGGCGTATGCTAACGTCTACGATGCTCATATTGGGCGTGAGGAAGTTGACCAGGCGATCGGCGCCAGTGCGTGGCAGGCGATCGAAAGGATAGCCCATGGACTGGCGATCGGGATAGAGACGATCACGCACGCCGCAATAGCTGGCAGCATCGCTGCAGCGGCCCACCAGCTGCTGATCAATCTGCCAAAGAAAACAAAGCTTAGCTCAGCTCAGACTTTAACATTTAGCTAGCACTCAGAGACTCACCCTGTCGTTCTCATAGTTGGAAACCATGACGAATAGATCGCAGCGCAGACCCTCGGGCAGGCCCTTGGCAATGAGCATGTGATTGGGCCAGCCGCAGCCGCAGAAGTTGAACTCCAGCTCCTCGGCAGAGCCAGCTGCAGGCCGATTGGCATCCAGGTTGCGGAAGGTGCGTTCGAAGGGAATCGTCACGCTCGATTCTGTGGAGCGACGGCGTATGGTATTCGGTCCGGGATTCAGTGAGACAACAAACTTGTCCAGCTCAACCATCATCAGACGCTGCTCGCGCAGCAACATGGGCTGACCACGCTCGTCGTTCTTCGGGGCCATGAAGATGCGCACATAGCCGAAGCGCTGGGCGCCGCCATCGTTGTTCACGTTGATCGTGTAGGTGAAGGGCAAGTGGGTCAAGTGGGTGAAGCGGGCGAAAACATTACCACGTGGCGTAAAGTCAAAGCCACGCGACAAATCCATATCGGATTGCTGCCAGAAGGTGGTCAACACATTGGGCTGGGTGCCATTAGAGGCCACCTGGACGCCCGTAATGGAGATGCCCGAATAGTTCAGCTGTGTGTCGGTGTAGGCCGGCAGGCGGGTCTTGTGCTCCTGGAAGATGCGATCAATGTAGGCGTGCCACCTGTAGAAGGCCGGATCACGCATGGCTGTGGAGGAGTCGCCTATCACGCCAAAGGACTCCAGATGCTTGTTGTTGGTGTCATGCGAGTAGGAGATGAAGACGTGGCCAAAGTTGTGCAGATCACCGTACTGAAATTACAGGGTATACGACTTATAGTTAGGCAATCTGTTAATGGACTGCTTGAAGCTTACCAAAGTGCGGTTGGGCGACAGAATGGAGGACTCCAGTATATTGCCCAAGATGTCAATGCCTCGGGCCTCGTCCAGCTCCACTCGTTGTCCACGCTCCTGCAAATACAGAATAGCTATAAACTACAATTCGAAAGGTTGCTTCACGTGCTACTCACATCCATGACGAAGCCTTGATGAATGGCCTCGTAGATGCGATCGCGCCAGCGCTCAAGATCAGCCACCTCCAAATTGATCTGATCCTGTTCGCGATTCAGATCGCCCAGGCGCGTATTATCGAAGCGTGGTGGCCAGGCACGGCTGGACACGAGAGAGTCCATCTTGGGGAAGTAGCCCTCGGCGATGGGCTCGCGGAGGTTGTTGAAGGGCTGAGTGCGGGCCAGATTGTTGCTGAAGCGTTCCATGTTGTAGCGTGCCATGACCTGCTCGTGCATGTAGTAGAAGAGCTCGCCGCGACGATCCTTGTCCACAATGCTGCGATCGGAGGCCTCGAACGGGTAGACCAGATGCCAATGCCAATGATGAAGATTGACGCCCAAATCTTCGCGGAAATACCACAGGCGATGCTCTGGCTCCAGATCCGAAGCAGTGTAGTCCCGGGGTATGACAATGGGCATGCGTGAGCCGGGCTGCACCACGAAAGACTCCTCACGCAGCTCACGGAACACCTGCGAGTCGACGAAGCGATCGGGGAAGGACTGGGCAAACGAGGGCAGGTCCAGTCCCTGGGTATCGGGACGATGCAACAGTGCAACGGACAGCGCATAGTTGAACATCACGGGATTCACACGATCGCGAGCATAGACCGCCACGCTCTGCAGGTCGTCGACGCTGCGCATGTTCACAAAGATGTCGATGAGCCGGGCAGCAATGCGTCGATGCTTGGGTATGAACAGCGAGAACTGCTCCTCGCGGCCCAGCGACATGGGTATGCGCAGATCCGGAATCGAGATCTCCCGGACAGGCACACGCTGCTCCACCTTCTCGCCGACACGGCTCTGCACCTCGTTGCTGATCGGACGATAGCGATCGGTCAGATAGCTATCGGGCACATCGAACACGGTCACCTTCTTGCCCTTGTCCATGAAGACGGGCTCAGTGGGGTGCTCGAACAGCAGCAGCAGATTTTTCGTGTCAGCCATTTCGCAGAACTAGGTAGAGCCGGAGCTAGAGCTTGTCGAGAGTCTCAAAGGTAGTTGATGTACTAAGCACTTGTCGCACTTTGCAACTGTAACTGTCCTAGAGCTGAGCTGCGCCTTTTATAGCTCGCAGCTCTTGAAGCTATCACTGACCACAAACTATGCCCAAAAGAATGCGCTGTGAAGCGGCCCAGCTTGTGGTGCCCAAGAAAAGCAACTGATAGCAGCTGATAAGGCAACGAGCTGCAGCTGTGCATGGAAAACCGCAAAATTTCTACTATTTTTTGTTATTTTTTAATTTCAAATTTCTAAAATACATTTTTTATTTGTTTTTGTTTTTTTTTTTTGTTTCTTTTTATTATAATTATGTTTACACATATATATGTATATACTAGTTTGAGTGAAATTTGATTATTCATTTTGTATGTATATAAATTATCTGCACTATATATTCTCTCTATATATATATGTATTTATATATATATATAAGTGTCTGTATATATAGTATATTGCAACAAATTCTACGCTCGGCGCTTTCATAAATACATCGATACTAAATAATTATTGAACTACATGCACAATTGTTATGATATCTGTATACATATATATATTTTGGTTTTTTCTTTGCGAAGATCAACAACGTGTTTAAATTAAATATTTATATATATTCCAGATAAAAGTAATGTTTCCCTAGAAATGCCAAGAATATCAACTGATCAAATGAGAGACACAATCTTTCCCTAGTAAGCCTTGATTGCTTCTCAAGTTCCTTCTTTGTCTTCCGCTGCCTGCTCTTCCCTCTCAATCTTTGACCCTTGTTGGCAATGGAATTGTATTTCTTGTCTCTCTCAAGAGAGAAAGAGGTTAAGTAATTATATTATCTAGCTCTAGGAAAAGCGAGGCAGATTCCTCTTCCTCAATGTCTCTCTCGCTCTTCCTCTTTCTTTGTCGCTTTTCTCTCAATAGTTATTTTTCTCTTGATCTTTAGCTGATTCTTTATCTCTATCTCTGTTGTCTCTTTATATCACACTCTCTTTCTTCCCATTTTAATCTCGCTTGATCTCTATCTCTCGTTCTATCTCTCGCGTTCTCTCCTTCTCTCTCTCTCTCTCTATCTCTCTGTTTCTTTCTCTCTTTATCTTTCTCTCTCTAACTGTCTTCTCTTTCCCTTTCCCTAATCTCTCTCATTACTTTCTCTCCCCCCACATTTCCCATATAATGATGCACATCTAGTCCCTTAGAACTGTGTGAGATATATAAAGAGAAGGTGAATGCTATTTATAGATATATATATAATATATGTTTTCTAACATAACTGAAGAGACAGCTCTATATAATAGTGTATATACAAGTGTTGTTTCAGTTTCTCGTGTTGTTCTTGTAGTTGTTGTTGTTGTTGTTGTTGTGTAAAAGCGTAAGTTCTTGTAAAAAGTATCTTAGAAAAGCCCTTGAAAATGTCCTGTGCTCCTTTGGTTTGGCCATTTGTTTCGAGTTGCATGATATGTTGGTTGTGTTGTATAAGCTCTTAGGATAGAGTAAGTTGGGTTTTTTTGTTGTCTTGGTTCTTAAAGATGGAACAGAAAAGGGAATTAACACTTGGTACCCATAACCAGTAAGAAGAGTGAGCGCTGTGTCCATATATATATATATATTATGTTCAATATGTGGTATAAATCTGTTTAATCATATCAAAATTACATACAAATATATGTATTTACATAATATGTATATAAATATATATATAATAATATATATAGTGCATTGTAAACTCAAAGGAAATACTTACAAAAATAGAGACCAAAGTGTAAAATACATAAGAATACAATTTATGCAAAATATAATCAGTGCCATTTGTTTAAACAACTAAAAATTGTTGTTCCATTTAAAGTAGATGAAATCCATAGTTGAACTAGTTTTATATATGTACTATGTATAATGTGGAATGTTGAATGTTGAATGTTGCATGTAGCATGTTGCATGTTTCATTTGTGTTTTTTGAGTGTATTTAAAAAAGTTGTTCAAGCTTTAGTCACATTTTTTGGAGCTGAAGCAATTCTCTACGATTTGTATACATATATATAAAACGTTTAAATATGATTTGATTCGATTCGATAACTTGTTTTGCCATAAATAGATAGTTACAAATAGTTGTTTGATCTGTTTCTTTTGATTTTGATATACATATATTTATATATATATATATATTGTTATTCTTCGCTTTTGTTTGAATGTTTCGTGTGTATATTGGTGCCCAAATATTTTCAGACTACGCTAGTGCTACTTTTGTAATTACAATAACAACTATTTGATAAATTTTCATGCATTATTACGCCGACTGCTAAGGAACTTGCACTACAATTTGTGTTTGATTTTCTCAACTTCGTTTTCGCTGCTTCCCGTTCTCATTTCCGAAAACATAAAAACCAAAAAGGAAAATTCTTGAAATGGAAATCAGATTCGTTGTAAATAGAGCTTTGATATTTGATTCATATATATATGTGTTATATATATGGTATATATGTTTTAACAACTTGCTGCTTTGTACTGAGATTCAGGTTTCAATTCGTTCGTATCACTTGCCCCTCGAACTACACACACACGCACATACACACAGATACACAGATACTACAACACAGTTTGAGATACTTTTGAGAACATCAGAGACTCAGGTACAAGTATTCGCTTAGCCCCTATACCAAATATACATATTATATAACATATTATCGAGAACTGACTTTGAAGTGCAGTTGACAGCAAACAAAAATGCAAAAAATAAATTAGAAAAGCCAGGACGTATAGAACTGCGGCTAGCCGAAGTTTGAATGCTCTTGCAGAGGGAGAATCGTTTTGAAATGTGTATCATATAATATAAGAAATTGCGCTTTACTCTCTCATCTTCGCACTGAGGAGCTTAAAATATATTCAGAATAATCTTACAGTACTTATCAAAGGACTACAAAGAGTAAACCTCTTCAATATCTTTAGAGCTACTCTCGGTATTTTCTATAAGAAAACACAGCAGACAAAGGAGAAGAGCCCATACAGCCCCTTGTCAAATATACATCATCTTTATGCTCTCCTTGTAACTACCTCAACGAATTTCATAAATACAATCTACTCTGCAAGAGTCATGTGCAGCTAAACCCAAAAGCGTAGCCAAAAGCAAAATGGAACAAAATTAACGTTAACTTCAAAGGAAATCTACAATCCACGAACCGGAACCAACCCACATCAATGCAAAAATGTATTACCAATGCTTATGACTTAACTAATGACTTTTTGGCTTGGCTGCGACCGTTGCTCCAGCAGCTCCGGCGCCACCTGCTGCTGGCTTGTTCAATTGAGCGCCACCTGCGAGGTGGCATTTTGGTACTCCTGCCGGCAATAGCCCATCACGATATCTGAACGACAATCGCCGCCCATTAGGCCAGGCAGCAGGACCGCAGCGCCCAGTATGGTGACCAAGGCGCCGAACACGACCAGGCCCAGAGCTGGCAGCTTCTCCCGACTAAAGAGGGCATGCGGTTCCATTTGTATGTAGGCCAGCCCAGGCAATATGTAGGCCAGGGGTATAGCTGCCAGCAGACCCTAAGTGATATATATATGTGTGTATAGAAAAAGAATTTGCATGAAAATTCAGTTGTTATTTGTTAGAGCTGCACGTGTGTGTGTGTGTGAATCAAACTCACATTCAATTCCAAGACGGAGCCCAGGCAGTCGGTCATGGGCGATATTATGAATGCGCTGAACACAATGGCCAAGGTAATCGCTTTCGAATACTCATCAATTTCGGCGCCCTTCTCCATGTTGGGGTCCTTGTCCTGGGTGAACTCGCTGATGGGCTCCTTCAGCACGAACCGATGCACCAGAGCGCGCACAATCTGCAAACAGTGTTGCAACAACAATGAGTGCATATCTATGCAGTATATCAATAATGTGCAACGGCAACGCCAACTGAGTGGCACGAAATCCGAAATGTAATCTATGTGGCAAAACAACTTGGCCAGAATGATGGTCCGGCAGCAGATGGTCCAAACAAACTGCTAAGCATTACACAAACTATCTCAAGGGTATCTCAAGTGAGCATGTTTTTTCTGCATGCTGCATGACTAACTAATACTCTGGAAGGTTAAGTTGAGAGCTGGAGCTGAAATACTGAAAATTGTGATAAGCTTGGGCATTTCCTTAAGTAAATACTACTTTATTTGCTCGCTCTTCTAGAAGACAAGCTTTTGAGGGTTATTCTCTGACTCAAAACTTTGCCACTGATTGCCGAAGACAGAGCTTCAAACTGAAGTAAGTAAGCTCTGTAAGTAAGTGCCACAGGGAATAGGTTGTAGTCTTTCTACTTTTTAAAACTAAGACAAAAGTAAAAATGATTCTATAAATAAAATATAGAATGAACATAACATACATCTGATTGCAGAGCACAAGGCTCAAATTGAAGAGAAATTTCTGACTGAGACCTTAAAGTTTTAAAAATATTAACACTGCACTTCATAAGTATAAGCAATGCACCTGAGTAAGGTAAGAGTTAGAATTGCTTTAATGGAAATTTGTAATAATTTATCAAAATAACAAAAATTTGTTTAATATTACTTTCAGAATACAAAATCTGTTGCTTGGCCTTTAATAAAATCTATTTTTATTGTGATATTTTATAAAAATAATGAATGAGCCATAAACTAAGGTAAGATACTGCTGTTCTGCTGCCCACGCCATCGGAAAAATGTATACTGTTACTTATGTATACGAGTTACTTATGGCCATGCCCTAGCTATGGCTATGTAAATGATGTACTGATTATGAAAATCTGTCGTAACTAAGCCGAATTTTAAGATTTTCAGAATCAACTGCATTAATTTGTATCAAAAGACTCTAAGTTTGCCCAAGGTAAGAGTTAAATATCTTTTTATTTATCTTTCTAACTCTTTCTCCCTCACCTCATTAAAAACTATTTCCTATCCTCACACCCGTCTCTATCACTGCCAACCACTCCACGGCATACATTAACCAACATACCTCTCTTGAAACGAAACACTCGATGGGAAACGTCAGCAATATGGATATAGAGAAGAGCACACGCGAGAAATTCATTAAGTCATCATCCCAGCAATAGTTCTCGAGTAAATCGCCTGCAATAGAGGGCGGGAGAGGGAGACAGGGGCATAGATTATATCGCAAGCAGAGCAAGAGATTAAAATGGCGCTTTAACAGCGCTCTAAAAAAGAGACCAGAAAATGCCATTAAATGCGAGCGTAATTGACAATTAGCTTACCCTGGGAGAGGGCACGGAATGTTGAGTAGCCCGCAATGCCGAAGAGCGCAGCCACAGTCCAGGCAAATCCAATCGAGATGTGGGTGACCTTCTCCCAGCGTTCCATGGTCGCCTCTCGCATCGATTGATAAACGAGAAATGTGTTGTGATGACACATGAAAGCTGAGCAGACGGAGAAAATGAAAGAGAGAGAGAAATGGAGGCTTGTTAGAGCTGACATTGAGCGCGACAAATGCAATTAAATTGTTTCTCTTCCTTTCTTTTGTCCTTAGTCTGGCTTAGCTGCAATCAAGTCGCTGTTTATCCCCGCTGTTGCATAAGTGCGCATACTGAATGTGTAGCTACTTACCAAACACCATGATGCCCGTGGCAGGTATTAGATCCGTGTTAGCAAAGCGCCAAGATTCGGCCGTGTCCGTGCTAAGCGCAGCAACAGGCAAAAAAAGGATATATAAAGAGAAAAGGATAGCTCTTAGCGTGGGTAGGTGAAAAATTACGCAAACTTAACACCAAATTAACATTTTTTTCTTTTCTTTTACGTTCGCAGAAATGTAAAATTCACACACACACACTCACCCTGAGCGGAAAAAAGGGCGAAGGTGCGGCTTAGGCGCCAACGAGCGGACGGACACAACATAATATGCTAAAGATAAAAGCGAAGCGCGAACAGCACACAACACACAATGGCTGCTGCAGAAGACGTAGCACAAATGTACACAAATTGGAAATTTATTTAAATTTTATGCCCAGCTCGAGCACCCGTTGACCATGAAATACGCAGCAGTGGCAGCCGGATGGAAGGAGAGGTAGCTGGAGCAGCAACTGGCAAGTGTTTGGCTGTCAGCTCGAGTCGCCGTTAGCAACAGTGTGGCAACTGCTAACGACTCGTCCTCGCCACTGCGTTGCACACATTCAAAAAACACGGACAGAGACAGAGACAGAGACAGATAGCGCCACTGCTGCGGCATGCAACAGCCATTCGCCAAACTAATGAAAAGCTATAAAAGCCAAACAAGTGGCACACTACATTTTATGGCACTGCACGCCGTTCAATGCCGCCGGCCCGGACCAAGCTCGGCTAAGTCGCCACAGATTTGAAGGCACTAAAGCGCCACTTAGTACTAAAGCGACCAGGACTCTACCTCAAAAAAAAAAACAAGCGTCTGTGCCGCAGTTTTTAGCTGCCCGCCAAGAGCTCCGCACATAAATTTGCTGCCGCACTCGGGCAGCAACAAATTGTAATTAAAATGCAAATAAATCTGTGCGCGTTATTAGACAGCGTCGACACTCATATTTTGGATAATTTGTATAAATTGCTTAAAAAAAGCAGAAAACAAAAGCGAAACACAAAAAAATCAACGTAAAACATAATTTATACAACAAAATATATGTGGGTAAAAAAGGGCACGCATTTTATTGTTTTGTGCTTATTTATTAGTCATATTTCTCAATCTGAATGCCTTTTAGGATATCTTAGCACCTATTTTGTGTATATAAAATGTCTGTTTATACGAGTAATATATTAAATATATTATTCTTTAATACTTGTTCTTTCCTATGATCAGTTCCTTAAAGACACACAAATTCAAAAACTCGCAACTTGTAAGATATTTAATGATAGGAAATTAAATAAAATAAGCAACTATATAAATCTCATATTTTAATAAATAAAAAACAAATTAAATTACTGTTAAATTAATTAAATTAATGTAAATGAAATTAAATGTTAAGAATTCTAATAATATAAATAAAATGACAATGAAACTGAAAATACAAAAAGTGTTCTTTACACGCATGCTAGACATAAATCTACTCATTTTAAGTGAATTAGTGCTTCATTTGATAAAGCCAGCAGAAATGCATAACAAAAGCAATTAAATTTTTGGACCACTTTAATTTGGCACACATAAGAGCACACGCTCTGCACGTTCATTTTAATAACTTATAACATATTACATTTACGAGTTTTGCCTTAGAAAATAAAAAAATTTAGAAAACGGACAAAATTTAAAATTTTTCTTAAAGTTGCTATATTTTTGTGAAGAGCACTGTTTTTGGTCTCTAGTTCGTTTTGCAACAAATTTAAGTGCATACTTTTGGGCGGCATTTTAAAGGCGCACTATCACGTACACGAACCATTTCGAACTCTTGCGCCTTGCAAGTATTGCATACTTTTGGGCTGGGCAATTTATTAGTTACACGCGAATACATTTAGTAGCTTGCGCCCACTGCAAAAATCTTGTAAATCATTTGACACATAAAACAAAATAAAAAAATAAGAACCTATATTGATTTTTGTCGTATTTAATTAAACAAAATTTTAAATAAATATTAAGAAAAAGAAATAAATTGTTAAGAAATATATATGTCCTTTGAAAGGACTAAATTATTTCTTGTTTTCTGTTGTGATATTGCAGAATGTGTATTCCTGAAAATTAAATGGAAAAATAAATTAAAGTAATTTAAAATAAATTAAATTACAACAATTTTAATAATAGAAAAAAAATTACAATGAAAATGAAAATAAAATAAAATAATGCGTTAAAAAAGTCCTTCGTTGACATGCAGGCTAGACATAAATCTACTCATTTTACGCGAAGTAGTGCTTCATTTGTTAAAGCCAGCTGAAATGTGTAAAAAAGCAATTAAAATTTTGTCCCACTTTTTTTGGCATACATAAAAGAGCCAATGCTCTTCACTTGTTTTAGGAAATAAATAAATTTTGAAAACGGATATTTAAAATTTTTGTTAAAATCGCTGTATGTTAGCTAAGAGCATTTATTTTTCTTTCTATTTCGTTTTGCAATAAATTTAAGTGCATACTTTTGGGCGGCATTAAAAAGCCGCAATATCACGTACACGAACCACTTCGAACTGTTGCGCTTTGCAATTTATTATGGGGCTGGACAATTTATAAGTTAGACGTGAATATATATAGTAGCTTGCGGCTAACTTTGCAAAAAACTTGTACTATATATATGTATAAGCTGATATTTGACTGTGGATCAAAGCTCATGCTTAACCTTTAAAATTGAACTTTAACTTTCATTTGACACCCACAACAAATTGAATTTATAGCCATTTACTGTCAGAAATTTAATTTCCCTTAGCTCTAACTGTCAGATATTTGACTTTAATATTTGGAAGGCCAACGGTAAATCCTATAGCCAAGTTTGTAATAAAACTTAGAGACCCATAAATAACTTATTCTCAAATATATACTCACACTTTATAATCGCCCGACATAAGTTTTATGATGACGGCAAACAATATGAAGACGACACACGCCAGGCTAATAAAACTGGCGCGCGCCAAACGGGAGACATTCTTATAGAGGCACAGTGGCACCACAACGCCGACGGTGACAAAGAAGACGACGCCCAAACGTACCGCACCCATCGAATCGCCCCAGGATGGAAAGAAACGTACCAAAACTTTAGATAAGGTATCGCCAACGACAACATTGTACGATATCATGGCTGTAAAATAACAAAACTTTGTTAGTGACGTCTGTGTATGTGTGTGTGGCTGTGTGTGTAGCCAAAAATTGTTGGCATACACGAATGTAATTTAGCGATTAGCGGCACTTACCCAGAAAAGGATACATAAACTGTAGCAGCGATAGCAAATAGTAGCCGTATTTGCCATAGGCAGCCTCCATGATGCCCGGATAACTGAATCGACCGCAGATATGACCGCATCTAACCTGCAACGATAAATGGAGCTTATCACCTAGATCTCTCTGACTGTCTCTGTCTCTGTCACTGTCTCTCTCGCTCATTAATTATGCAAATTGTGATGATTTTTCGTAACGGAAATGCATTTAATTTGCAACGCGCTGTTAACGAGACACGCATTCAATTTCCGTTTCCGCCTGCGCTTCCGTTTAGGGCGAATGATTTGCCATTTCTAACGCCAGGTTTGCTGGCCATTTACTCACCATCAGTATGAGCGAATAGTCGGTTATGTAGGCCACCAGGATGAGCAGTGCAAGGCCCAGGCCAAAGCCGGCTCGGTGCAGAGCATAGGGTATGCCGATGACGCCGCTGCCAACGATGGAGTTGATATAGTTGAACGATGCTTGTGGTAATGAGGACAGCGTGTCGCCTGATATGCCATCCCCTCGTTGTTGTTGTTGCTGCGAGGATTGCTGCTGCTGTTGTTGCTGTTGCTGCTGCTGCTGTTGCTGCGGTTGGCCCTGTTGCTGATGTGTCTGATGGTCGCTCTAGAGAAAACGTTAAGCAAAAACAAAACTTGTAGCGCAATAGTGGGTATGGCAGCTAGATGGAAAGTCTCTGTGTGTGTGTGCGTGTGTCCGTTGCGTTTCGGTTTTGGCTCGCTCTATTATTGTACGTTGATTGGGATAAGAGCGCAAAATTGCCTCGAGTGCCTCTTTACATCAAAAGCAAACTGTCCCCTTCTGACACACAATCAACTCGTGCCATTTCCCCTACCCCCATCCCCACACACACAACGCTGCGTATACGCAATGTGCAGGTAGGTTACGTATACGCAACCTTATCGTAAATTGCTGCTGCCAGCGCCAGTTAGGTTTTGCCGTGTAGTAAAATGTTTGCGCGCCCTTCTACTCTTCACTTTTGTTTTTGTCAGTCATCCCGCTAGCGCGCTTGAAATGTAGCCATAAAAGACAACTTTATATGAAGGGCTTAAACATAAACCCAAATAAAATGCCACATCACGGCGCAAGGCCAATGTTGTGACAGCAGAAACAGACTACCACAAAGTGTGTGTGCGTGTGTG
The DNA here is from genome assembly GCF_003285905.1 of Drosophila hydei. Lineage (NCBI taxonomy): Eukaryota > Metazoa > Arthropoda > Insecta > Diptera > Drosophilidae > Drosophila > Drosophila hydei. The sequence goes on along the minus strand of NW_022045833.1, from coordinate 3,957,401 downwards.
TGTGTGTGCGTGCAGTTAGCCAAGTTAGTGGCAGCTGAAGCGTTTACTGCATTGCGAGCGAAAACTTTTACCAGCTGTTTGCAATTAAACAAGTTTTCACTTATTTTTTTATTTTTTCACTCCATTTTTCATCTATTTTTTTGTTGCTGCTGCTACTGCTGGCTGTGGCAACTAAGTTGTGCCCGGACAAACAAAGCGGAACGCCAAAACAGCTGAAAGCAAACAAGCTAACAAAGTTCTGGGTACAGTTGATTCTCTCTCTCTCTCTCTCTCTCTGTCTCCCACTCTCTCACTCTCTCTGTGCGTGTCTCTGTCTGGTAGGGTTCCAAGTTAAAACCGTAAAGCAAATATTTGGCCGTAGCTACTTTAAAAGCCTTCTGCAGCGTGCCGTGCAGCTGGGCGTAGGCGTCGGGGCATGCCGCTGCGTAATGAAAATTTCCAAAAGCAAATTACGTGCGAGTTGAGTTTCTCAATTCAATTAAGTGGCGACAGGTGGCAGAGTACGTTGCATACTTTAGAGAGCAGCAAGTAGCAGCTAACAAGCGGCATACGGCAAATGGCAAATGGCAAATGGCAAATGGCACGTGGCTAGAGTGCCATTAAAAGTGTCATTGAGTATCAAAGCAAGTGGCTAATTATAGGCGTCGGCCAACTATTAAGAATGTTTGCTCTACACCCACTAAAGCACAGAAAAAGAAGATAGAAATAATAGACAGAGCTAGGAAGAGCAAGAGCATTGTAACCCAACTTTCAATTCAATGCCAAGGATGTGAGCGGGTCAGGCAAGGACAGCCAAAAATGAAATTACAAAGTGTCCTTCCGCCAAAACAAATTGCGGCCACAGCGAAGCAGAGGCAGAGCCAGTGGCAGACGAAGTGACAGAAAAGTTCTGGCTGCTCGTTAATCTGGCAGCAGAGCGAACAAGTCGAAGGCTGGCTCAAATCCAGCCTTCCTCGGTCTGTCTGTCTGCTTGTGTGTGTGTTTGGGCCACACTTGAGCGACGGATTGTCGCATTTAAATATCTAATTTATAACACGCTTGTTATTGTTCGCCTTTACGAGTGGCAATTAGCTTACAAATCCAGTAAGTGCCGCAAATGTTTAACATTCGCATAATACAACATGTTCTTTAAAGCGTTTTACTTATCATTTGAATATGAATTGGCATGGCTGAATGAACGGGCTTGGCAAGGAGAGGGCATAAAAAATGTAAAGCCTCCGAAAGGTGCCTACACTCGCATAATGTTTATTCACAAAAAAAGAGGGCAAAAGGCATTATGAGAATAAATAAGCATTGCTGCCCGCACTCTGTGCAAGAACCCGAAAAAGTGCTGTCAGCCATAAAAGGGAGAAAATAATAAAAAGTAAAGTAAAAAACCTAAAAAGGAACGTCCTGATAAGACGACGACATGAATGCCACATAATTATTATGCGAGCCTTGTGCATATTTAATATTTACTCTCCAGAGGTTCAACTCCAGGCATTTATTTGTTGACACATCTTTGCGCACACAGCACTCAATTTTATTCAGTTTTGCAGCTAACCAGAAACTTAAAGCGCCTGTACACACACACTCTCTGCCTCTCGCACAGCTCTTATAAATATGTTAGTCCTGCACACAATCCCATAAATAATTTGTCAGCCTTTGCCCAAACTCCCTGCCAGGCAATTAAAGCTCGCAATCCAATTAATTTCCCAAAGAGCAGCGCAGAAAAAAACCAAAAAATAATTCAAAAATAAAGCAGACAGAAAAAACAGCAAAGGCTGCCAACCTGCTCAGGTCGAAACTCAATTGAGCCAAAGCGTGTGAAGCGCAAAAAGGCAACATGAAAAAAGTAACAGAAATTACAAATAAGAGTTCATGTAGGTATGAGGTTCAAGAAGTATGTGCGACTAACGAGTGCACTACCAACCAGAGACTTCATAATTATATAGAAATTGTTTGTATTCGATTGAGCACTATATGATAAAATGTGTGTGTCTCTGTTATGGATTTAGGAAGGGAAAGGATGTTTGGCAATGTCAGGAGCATGCCAGAGCAGAAAAAGCGAGAGAGAGAGATAAGGGGATAGGATAGAAGACGGGATAGGTGAGTGGGGAGAGATATACAGAGAGAGAGAGAGAGAAATATACAAATAGTGATAGATACAGAGGGAGAGAGAGAGAAACAGGCAGAGTGAAATAGAGAGAAACAGTCAGAGAGAGCCAGTCAAAGAGAGAGATGGACAAAATTATAATATTTTAAAGTCTCGTTCTAAAAAAATTTCGACTTAAGCCAATTTTTATATTACTCTAGATAAATATCTATCGTTTATACTATATAGTAGTCCCTCGTTTATAATTTCTCAACTCCACTGAAACAAAAATAAACTAAATTATCCTATAAAAAACAATATGCCTCTATTTTCTCTATCTGCCCAATACACATACACACATACTTTTATAATAAATTAAAGCTCGAGAAAAGAATTCAGCTATTGCCTGGCATTTGCACACACTCACACAAACACACACTCATAGAGCTCATAGAACTGGGGCCAGGTACACGTTTCTAATAAAAGGCAAACATTGTCTAAAGCAAACACAAACACAAATACACACACACTCTAGGCACACACACCCTACACACAGACTTGAAGTTAGCCAATGACTAACCGGGCCAATCCAATGCTTCAGTTGGGAAGCAAACAAACCTTTTCATGCATTGCACGATTTTAATTAATAATATTCATGTAGCTGGCTGAGGGGCAACAACACAATTGCCAACTGCTCAGTAGTGCACACACACACACACCGAGCACACACACCTGGAGCACGTAAAAAAGTAAACTGCAAAATTTGTTTGGCTAATGAAATTAGGCGCGAGAGGGTCAAAAAAGCTAAAGCTCAAATAAAACCAAAAAAAATGTCTACAAAAAACTGGACAAAAAACGTGTCGGTGACACGGTTTGAATTTGTTGTGGCAAAAACGTTTAGGCACAAATGTCAATACAATGCGAAGGCACCACAGGTGGGGCAGGTGGCTTGGCTACCCACCATAAGCTGCAATTAACATGCGCCAAACCAAAATGTTCAACCGCAATTATGCGCATGGCAAATGTCGAGCTGCGCTTTTTTTGTGTGTGGCTTGTTGACATGTTGTTGTTGTTGTCATGTTGGTGTTGTTGTTGTTGCACATGCAGATAAACAAACAAGCCCACAAGCCACACAGCAAGGCATACAGCGCCCGTCCCCTTTTCCTCGCCCACGCCATAGAGTAAACAGCGGCGACCTGTCCAGCACACGTACAACAATAGTAACAACAACAAAAGCAACAACAACAACAACAGCAAAAACAACAAGTAAATTTATTTTGTTTTCCTTCCTGACCTTCTGCCATGGCCATTGCCGTTGTGTTTGGTCTTTTGTCTTGCTTTTAACTGTTTGCCATTTCGATCTGCTGACTCTCCTCTGGCTCTGGCGAGCAGTCGTTGCTGCTCGAATTTAATTAGATTTTCGTCCAGGCAACTTGCCAATTAATAAGTTATTTCAATGCTTTTTAACAAAACTTGCACAGAAATTAAGTACACAAACTTTCGTTTTTGTCAATTTGTTGCAAGTGCCTTTTGCCCCATCGCCAATTTGCGTTTGGTTCCGCCGGCCTTGCTACGCTGTTGGCCATTAGTTGGGCAAACAATCAGCTACTTAGTTCGCTCTCATGCTGGCCCTGGATTTTAGTTTTCTTAGCCGTGTTGCGCCTTGTTCTTAATGTTGAGTCTTGTTTTTTTCGGACAGCCTTGTTAGGCTTAATGGCAATGCCAACACTTTCAGTGCGAGCCTACGAAAACAATGCCAGCACACGCATACCCACACACCCACGCACACCCACGCACACCCACGCACACATTTGCTATGCATGGTCGTGCAAGAACATATCAAATTACACAACTTTTTTTGCCATTGTCCTCAAGCAAAAATGAAATTTGCTGCAAACTTTTTGTACGCATGTTTTTCTTTTCACAATCACAAGCTGCTCTCAACCTTTAAACGACTCTGAATATCCTTTGAGACATTAAAAATTCGCTTTTAGCATTTAAGAGCTTACAAGGGGCTCTTAAAGATTATGTAAAAATGTATAAAAGAATTCATTTATATTTTTAAAAATATATCAAAAATGAGCTTATAATTTTAAGATTTAGCTTAGATTGAATCTAGAATTATATTCAGTTAGCTAAGCGCCTGAATATGATGGGCAATTTGATTGAGAACACAACGTTTTATCTTATTGTTTGGCTAAGCAGCTTTGATCTTCTGAAGACAGCCTCGTTTATATGCTTTAAAGCAAAATCCCAAAAATTCAAATTTCATGCAAAATTAAACAGAATTTGCCCTTTCAGGCTTGCGGACAAGTTAAGCCATTAAAGCTGCACGAAATAAAAGAATGCGCATTAAAATTTTCAATTGTAAGCAGCACAAAGCCAAAAAAGTTAAATATTTGCACCTTAGCCTTGGCAAGCAGACATATATATATAAATATATATACTATATATATTACTGAAAAGCGGAAGAAAAACAGAAGTCGTTTAATGTCAAAAACGTAAAGCGAAAAAGCAGAAGAAAGTAAATTGCACTTCATTTTTCATCAGCAGCTCAACTGGATTTTTAATAAACTCAAATTGAAATGAAATTTAATAAAGGGAGCAGGAGAAGGGGCAGGCGTAGGAAGAGAGGCGGCGCGTCAGGCGGAAAATATTTTGAATATAAGAAAATTCTTTGATGCCGCAGACCAAGTGAAATTTCCACTAACTCTCGAGAAGGTTGCGGCCAATGCCAGAATTTTAAGCACTCAAAGCTCTCGCTCTCTTCCTCCCTCCCCTCTCTCTGTCTCTCTTACTGTCTACGTGTGTGTGTGTGTATTTTATGTATTTGGAATTCGTTGAATGTGAATGTGAATACGTATGCAGAGACATGACGATTTGCATGTTGCTGCTAGGGAGCGAGGAAATCTGGGTCAGTTATTACCTTCATTAAATTGTTGAAGTCGTCGAATGCATACGCCTCAGCAGCGGACACATCGCTGCCCTAAAAAAGAACACAACGCAGCATCGATTTTGCAAATCAAATTGTTAGCCATTTAATTAAGTTCGGTTCTGGGCAAGTGCAGTGCAGTCCTTTACCCATGGCAAAGTGCGATTTATGCGAGTGGGCCATAAAATTCATGCGCTATCAAAATATGCATTGCAAACCCAACAGAGATACAAAAGCAACAGCAAGCAGTAAAAAGAGAAAGCAAATAACAATATATTTCGCATGCCAAGTATATACGTAGACTGAACACGTGTTTTTATTTACTCAGCAAAATTTCATAATTGGGTATATTGATTTTGTCTATGTGTAGGTGAAAGGTAGGCGGAGGCAGCTACGATTGATCAGAAAGGCAAATGCATCTAGACATTGTGATATGAAATGTATGAAAAAAAATAAGTAGGCAAGCAAGTGATAATGATAATAAAAGCTTAAAGCAAATCTATATAAACTGTGGATGTCAACATTTGGCAAGATTTGATAAAAATATAGAAAAAATATTGAGCGCTTCACAATCATAGTTCATGTTACGTTTTATGCCATTTAATACATCAATAAAACCTAATGTGTAGAAGAAAAAATAAATTTGTTCAAAGCAAGTATGAAGAAGGCTTCATTAAATTATTTTCACCAACAAAAAACAACCACAATTATTTTATCAAAGTTTATTAATACTATAAAACAGAATACAGAATACAAAATATGGAACAAAGAACAAAGAGATTGATTAACTAGCCATTCAGTTGACACCAATTTCAATGCCACAAACCAAATGAATTTTCGACCAACTTTTTCAAAAAATGTCGGCCAGAAAAATAAGAAATTTTAAAAAATCCTTTCAGCGTAGGCCAAGTTAAGGTCTAACAATATCCACTTCAGCTTAACAAATCTGGATTTGTATTGTTTTTGGACATGAAATTGAAAACGTCGCCGCATTAAGCAAGCTTTGGCTTAAGAGCTATGCACAGGGTATCAACGACGGCTTATACACTTGGGTTTACAACATTTGCACTTGTTTTATGTAGAAGCGCGGTTCGGCCCAGTGGACTTGCTGGTGCCATTTACGCCTGCCCCGCCTACCAACACTTTGAATGGGCTTTTCTCCTCTTTTTTTTGCCGATATTATTGTTTCGCGTCGCCGTCAGTTACCGAGATATACACAAATACAGAGGCCACAGCACAGTGAACAGACAGCGGGCTACAGCTACAGCTATCCAGTTGGCCCAAAGCGCATTTGTTTTTATTGTTTTGGCACCAGACACACACAAATACACACACACACACACATGCACATTCGCTGAATCCATCACAGAGGCATAAAATCGGCATGAACGTGAAATCGAAACCATTTAAAGCAGCAAAACCATCCCCAGAGAGAAAAGTCGCTAGCATGGGCGTTCAAGGGGGCATGGCAATGGATTTTGGCCGTTGCCTCGCCGCACCTTAGGAACGCTTTCAATGGCTGCTTGCCTGGCAGCTCGCCGTTTTTTATGTGCGGCTTGAGATTTTTATTGCTCGTCTACTCAGATAATGGGCTAAAAAAAAAACAATCTTTAGCAGCAGCTGTTGCATGCACGCAATGTGCCACATTATAGTTTAAACATATATTTTTTTATATATAATGTATAAAGTTTCATATATATATGAACGAAGTCTGTGCCATCATTCAGTGCTTTCCTTCGACTGCTGTGACATGTGCAACACGTTATGCACTTGATGCATTGCATAACATGCACTCGGACTCAGCGCTGTGTTTGCACTTCGATTTGATTTGTGTGCCACGCCCACACACAGCCCCACTGACATTCATGCACTTAGTCACTGTCGGTGTCAGAGAAAGAAAAAGGAAAAGACGACGATGGGGACGGAGACGGTGACGGTGACGTCGCTGCCGACTCTGGCGCCGCATTGGCCTTCAAATTGTTTTCAAATCGGTTTCTTCTACAATTTCTTGATTTGTCAATGGGCCATGGTCAATAGCCAGGGATGTGGCTATTCAATTAGGTCAATTTTAGTTGAAAATAATGCATTGCCTGGCCCTCGGCTCGTTACCCATTGCGCATACGACACGTTAGACACAAGCAAATGTCAAAAGCATTCAGCAAATGCTGCCAAGCATGGCATGGCATGGCGTATACTTAATATTGTTTTGCTCTATATTTTTACACCCAAGCAAATGCTATTTTTACTGCCATAGACGTGGCCTACACTTTTCACAAAGCTATTGAATAGCAGGTTGTATATAGCCATAATTGAGCTAACGAACAGTTTGCTGCGACTAGTGCAGTCCTAAATCAAGTTCTTGTTAAAGAATGAATACTGACAGAAACTGCGAAATTGTTGCACTACCAGTCAGCAAATAGTTATAGCTCTGTGTCATAGAGCTTACTACAATTGTAAATCAAAAGCAACTTCAACTTTTTGTTAAAAGTTGGCAAAACCCATATAAGATTTCATTATAGATTGTTTTTCGGAAACGTGTTGAGCTTTGGCATTTGCAATTTCCTTAAATTCTTATCGATTCTATAGACTTTCATGAATTCAGCAAGGCATTTGTTAGTTCTGTCAAATGGAATTTCAAGCGAATTAAATGGAAACTGAAGACAGACAAGAGAGATAGATAAATAGATATGTAGAAGAAGGAAACTTAAAGGCAAATGAATTTAAGCTTAAGTTTCTGTATAATTTCTCACATTTCTTCAATTGAGCGTAACTCTACAAAAGGGGAAATCTGGTATAACATATAACATAACGCCATGCCAACTAGCTGCAGCAATTTGAAATACATTGTATATTCCAATTTACCACGCCCTCAAATGTCAATTATATATCATTTAAGCTTGTATAAGATTCAAAAATAATTAAAAATTTATTTTTTTTTATAGTTTACGTTTTGATAATAGTTAAATATATGTCTCATTTCTGATCTTAAATAATTCTCAAGCTATATTTAAATATTCCTTTAAAGTGTTCTTTAGAAGCTTGACAAAGATTTTATTTATTGTCGCCTAGCAAAATCATATTTGAGCTGCATTTCATCTTTGGATAACTCTTGCTGCTTGCACTTAAGCTGGGCTGTCAAGTGATTGGCTTACAGAGATATCAAGTACTATGAATAGTGGGCTTTGTGCTAGAGCAGGTGTATCAATATTTGCACTTTGTGCACGTGTTGCCACAAGCGTTGCATTCGCATTTGTATGCAACTGCTGGCGTAGACGACATTGATTTCTCTTATCGCAACTTGTTGTGTGGGGGGTGGGGGCAAGAGGTAAGGGATCTGAGGTCGACAATGCGAGTACTGCGAGTGCTGCGAGTGGCGTTGACGTTTTTATTTGATATTTAAACAATGCGAATGCCGTCGCCACCGCCGCCTGGCTGGCAACCAAGGCGCAGTCAAGACACTAGGCGCTAGCTGCTACTCGTATCCTGGCAAGGCCTGCCTTAAGGTCACACTCCAAGCCGCATGCCATGCATATTAAGCGACGATTAAGCAGAAGCTTCTAGCTATGCCACATGCCACATGCCACATGCCACATGCTGTTGCATGGCCATCATAACAATGCTGCACAGCTCATCAGTATGTGCAGCAGGCGTCACAAATACCGCATCATCTAGATATAAGTCTTCCTCTTTCCCTCTGTCTCTGTGTGTAATTAAAGCTTAAGACGCGAACGCGATTTATCGATTTTATGATAAAAAAGTTACAGCAACAGCTGTGTACCCAAAGGAGACCAAGATTTGCCACGCCTAATTAAATTTGTAGGACATGCCCATATTTCCTTTTTTTTGTAGTCCACCAATTCCCTAGACAGACAAAAGGAACTGACAAATTGTGCGCAGCCAGCAAAGGTCACAATACACACTATAAATAAGGTACATTTCATAAGGTTGCAAGTTTTTGTGGTTATCCCACACACACACACAGGCATGAACACCCTTCATTAATCATAAGTGTGTGTGTGTGTTGCATGTGATTTATTAATTTGCCTGTGGGCAGAGCTGAGCAGACAATATGGATACATATTGAGTTATCACTCAATCAAAACTGTATTAGCTGTCGAGTTGTTCTTGTGGCTGTGTGTCATTGTCTTAATGCCCTGAGCGTGTGTAATTTGCGTGCTCCTGTTGTTGTCGTCGTTGTTGTTATTGTTGTTGTTGCTGGCCCGTCAACGCCATTAAAGGCAGCCGAAAACAAATTGATTTCATTCATGATTTAACAGTTTGCTCGATTGGGCGCACACGCAAGCCAATTGCCAAGATAATCCTCAGATTGTTTATTTGCACAGTTTTATATACAGCTCACACACACACTAACACACAAACCATAACTCTAATGAATTTTGTGTCAGCCTTAACCGCAGCAGAGTCCCAGCAGTCCCAGCAGTCCCAACATTCGCTTGAGTTTGTATTTTAACAATCTTAAGGGATTATCGGCACGTCAATAGCTTCTGCACACATCGAAGCACAGTTATGCATATATCAGTGTGTGTGTGTGTGTGTATGTGTATTGGCATAATGCTACATATACCGTTGGGGCTTTCAACGGAATTTATTTTGCAAAGTATTCATATGTATGTAAATCGGAGCTGACCGCGTGACTTGGCTGCCAATGCACATCGCCCTGATGCGAAAGAAAGATAAAGGAGCCAGGGCGAAAGCATTAATTAAAATGCAAATTGAATTAAATTCAAAATTAAATGCTTTATATTAACATATATGCAGTAATTCAATTGAAAATTTTAATATATGCATATGCTAGCAGAGGAAATGTTATCGCCAAGGATATCAAAGTAAGTGACAGAGTTTCGCCTGCCCGACTATATACATATATATAAAATGAATAATCTAAAAAATTAAAATATTGAATCTGATTAGCTGACTATATGTATTAATAACTTTCATGCCTGAAAGCGTAGTAATATGAGAAGATTATTCAAAACTGAGCTGATCTTGAAGTACTTAAATATTTGTGGAGAAAACTTTTACTACTGCAAATTGAAGCAGCGAAAATATAGCTTAATATATACACAGAACTTATGTGACAACTTATATTCTAGCTCAATCAGAAAATCAAGCTATGAGAATTATCTCTAATTTCTATGGCCATATATAGACTGCTAAATTTTTAACACAAATATTTGCTGCAGTTGAAATACAGCTTGAGTCCAGTCTAATCGCCCCGAGTATATTCTACCAAATCAAATTCTTTTCCATGACTACCTTAAGCTTATCGAGTTCTCAATTCTCTGTTATACCCGTGAAATGCAATAAAAACCAGAAAAATTGATTGATTGACAATGCACTTTAGTTATCAACATGTGTTGGCATCTGCATGCTGTGAAAATGATGAATACTGCATAAGGAGATAAATAAATAATTGTGCAAACTGTGAAAGCAGCGTAGCATATGCAAGGGCACACACACACACACAGACATACAGACAGACAGACAGATAAAAACATACATATAATATATTTGTATATATTTTACACACATTACATATGTATATTTATTTGTTCATGCATAAAAATTGATTTCAACGCATGTTGAAAATCAAGCATGATAATCTGTTCGAGCGAAAAGCAATTAATTCATGGAAAAGTCCATTAAGTATACGCCATGTGCAACCAACAAGGAAAGCCCAATAAACGCTTGATTAAATCGTGCCAAGTGAGCCAAAGTGAAAAGTGCGCTCTATAGATTTTGTCAGTAATTCAAAGCTGGCTCTTTCGGCCAAAGGCTCTTTGTGCCTGGTTTCTTGTGAAAACAACAAATTACGCACATGCTGAGCTGCTGAGCAGTCGAGCAGTTGCCCAGTTGCTGGTTGATGCGGTTGCAATTAGTTGCTGTTGGCGCAGCCATTGTGGCAAGTTAATGAGCGCAATTGCTTGCAATTAAATTGCAACAATGAACATGTTGCAGGCACACACAAAAGCCCAACAAGCACTGCCCCCAACTTGAAGGACCCAAAAAGGCTTCCGGGCTGCCAAAAATGCATGCAATTAATAAAGGGTGTGTGTGCGAGGCTATGTGTGGGAGCGGGTATAGGTGTACAGGTGTGTTTTGTGTGTGTGTGCTACTATTTACAACATGTGGCAAGCACTCACCTGCCGCTGCAGTATGTAACTAAATTCCGTTGCCGTGTTGCGTCGACTGTCGTTCATTTTGCCGTCTTGCTGCGAGTTTTATGGCCAAAGTTTTAACAGCAACTGCCTCAGTTTTTGGGCTTAGATTTTAGTTTTTGCCTAAGTTCAGTTTAGCTAAGTTAATTCAAGTTTAGTTTCAGAAATCAGGTGGGTGTTTGGTCTCGCTTCCGCTGTAGCTGCTTCACGACCTTTGACTGCACTCAGCGACCATGTGAAAATGCTATTCGAAAACTCATTTAACGAAAACACCAGTTGCCTGAGAATTTAATGAAAATGTTAAAAAAGAAACTATTAAATGAAATGAAAAACTTTCATAATTCAAAAACTTTCAACCTAAATATATACGAATAACTTTCAGAAGTTACTTTTGACAGCACTCAGAATACAAGTTTTATGGTTTTTGGCTTCATGAACGAATAATCATATATAGGACTATTAACTTTTCAGGTTATTATTTAAAAATAGTTCTACTTTTAATCATAAAGCCATGTCAAAGAAATATATGTATAAACTAATTAAATAAATAAATTCTTAAAATTAAAATGAATATAAAAACAATAATTATTAAAATATGAAAATAATATTTTCAATATTAAAAATTAATTATGTGGAAAAAATAACACTAATTAAATAAATAAATTCTTAAATTTAAAATGAATGAAATATAAAAACAATAATTATAAAAATATGAAAATAATATTTTCAATATTAAAAATTAATTATGTGGAAGTAAAATAAATTGTTCAAATAAATCAATATTAACTAACAAAATAATTATATATATAAAATAATGTATAATAAAATACAATTTTTATTTTATCAATTAAAACAGAAAATAAAATAATTACATATGTTATGAACAATTATTAAGAAATATTTAAGCACAAAAAATTATTTTTTTTTTGTTAAATATTTTCATAAAAAATATAAATCTGAACAATAAACAAAAAATTAAGTATTAGAAAAAAATGAATTTAAATAAATATATATATTTTTTAAATTCAAATTAAAATCTAAATATAATGCTATATATAAATTAAAACATAAATAATAATATAAATTAAAGTTAAAATATTTTAAATAAAAAATACCTAAATACTCTAATATCTATATATAAATATTTATATTTAAATTATAAAACTGAAAATGCATAAAACACTTTCTTAAATCTGGCATATCCTATACATTTGACTGCAAGATTCACTTTCAATTGCCGCGCAGCCCCAAGCATTTGCTTCGCTCTCAACAGCTGCACAACAGCAGCGATAGCAAAAACTACAATTCCAACAACACTTTCAACAAAGCACATAAAAATGTACATAAATATTCAATTGAAATCGTTTAACAATTAAATTCAATTAATTTGGTAACAGTTTTCCTTAATTGGTTGCATTTCACATTTACTTTTCGGTTACGTTTCGAGCGAGTTTTCGATTGGGCTGCGAATTGGTTGCTTCGACGCTTTCGTTGAGACTGCTGCAATACAAATATATTGCAAAACTCTCAACAAGGATAACGTTGGCGTCCTCGTCGTCGTTGTCCTGTCGTCTGCCGATGTTGTCCTCGTCTCGCGTTCTATTTGCCGTTGAAGTTTTGTGCTCAATGCTTCGCAGCTGTTTGCTGCGCATTATGTTGTTGTTGCTGCCATTTGACTTTGAAATCGCCAACAATAATGCACACACACACACACCCACACCCACACAGCACAGGCTGCGCACTCAGAATAACAACAAAAAAGCCGGAAACGAAAGCGAAAGTTGCCAGACTGCTAAATCAAGTTTAAGACAATAGCAAGCGAGACAACATATTGACTACAGCTCAAATTTGCCATAGCGACATGAACATTTTATAGCACTTTACAACACATGAAAACACTCATTTCAAACTGAATAATAACGGTTATGGCACCGATTGCATAAAGCAGCAACAGTCCGGCAGCGCTGGCATTTCATTCATATCTGCCAAGCAACAACAGCCAGAGAGAGAGAGAGAGAGAGTGAGAGCGCGCTGAGACCAACTTTGTACACGTGTTTTGAAGTTGCGCAAAGCATTCGCTAGATGGCGCAGGAGATGTCTAAGGCGGATGTCACAACGGTTAATGGAAATTATCTATAACTTATATTTAAATTAATAAAAATAAAGTAAAATTTAATTTCTTTAACTCACTTTACCGATTTCTTTATTTAACAAGGGCAACAAACAATCCCATTAGACAACAACTTCTAACGCCAAGGCACAACACGATACTCCTGCAGCGCTTCATCGTACGTATAGCTAATGTCGATCTCTTCATGCAACAGCACCTTTGCATCCAGCAGTCGATGCAGAATCATGGCCGTGCGTCCATTAAACTTATTGCCGTACAGCTGCAAGCGTTTCAGGCGACACGGTTTCTTGAGGCTCAACAAAATAGAGCTGACTGCCTCAGCACCGATCTCATTATTATTCAGATACAAATGCTGCAGCGAATAGCATGAGCTGAAGTACTTGGCCACCCACTCGCCGCCATGCGAGCCAATGCAATTGCCACTGATATCGAGCAGTTTCAACGTGCCGCCCAGTGCAGCACTGCGCATCAGAAACAAAGCACCATCCGCTGCTATCAGATTGTTGGCCAGATGCAGTTTGCGCAGCGAGCATTGCGGACTCTGCAGATATTCGGCTATAATCTCCATGTCCTGGGCAGTAAATTCACACAGCTCCAACGTGAGCTCCGTCAGTTTTCTTTGCATCAGCAGCGAGCCCACAATTGAGATCATTTTCTCTGTATCCAAGGTCAAGCCGGCGCCCAGCAGTCGGCTCACATGAAAGCAGCGCATACTGGTCGAATTATACACTCCATCCGCCACAATGGCAAAGTTATATTGGGTCAAGCTACAGCAGCACACATTCAGCGTATGCAGCGTTTTGCTGGCCAGCAAAAAGTTACGCAGCATGCTTACATCGTCGCATGTTAGTGGAGTGCCTACGTGGTTGACTTTGTATAGAGCGCTGTGCTTTATCAAATGGCATTCAGCACTTACCCTCCAGGCTCAGTTCCTTAACCTTCATACACTGCGCTTTGAGGCGCAACATGACAAAGAACTCATATGGCAAACGCATGAGCTTTAGCTCAATTTGCCAAACGGGCTGCAGCGAGCGCACAAAGTCCTGCAGTAGACGCGGATCCCAATTGCTAAGCCCCACGCTCCAAATGGAAACGGACCGCTGGCAACACTGCAGCAAAAAGTTCACAATGATGCGAAAATCACGTATGCAGTGATAGCGACGATTCAGGCGCTCCTCAAAGTCTACGCGGCGAAACTGAAAGTTCACATACGGACGCTTATCGTACTCCCGTTGCCAACAGTAAAGCAACAACTTGGTGAACAAGCGACCCTTAATTGGTTCAGCCAACGAGCATGCAGGATCATAAACGCAGGCCATGTCGCACATTTTACAAAATTTATTTATGTGTGTGTATTAGATATATGTATATATATAAAGTAGAACTAGTTTGAAACTAATGAGCAGTCGAGCATAGCATAATATACACTTGCATTTTTTTATAGATCAAAAAAACACTTGCATTAGAATGAAAAAGTATTCATGGGAATACTTTATTATTTTAACTCAATTACTCCTGCATATTTGGTTGTATTTGAAACTTAATTAATTGAAAATTCCAATCAGCCAGACATTAGCTCGAATTGACTTCACAACAATTAAAATCGAACTGCCGCAAAGTATGCAATAAAAATATGATTTACGCTTGAAACACCCTGTGCTCGAGCTGCAGCCAGAACGTCGATGAACAGTCAGTCATTAGCATAGTTAGCAGAACTTTTTGCACACACACATACATATACAGACATTTAAGGCTAAAATTACCATAAACGATATTTCATTCATTTGCCAGACTTGACTAGCAAAGACTATGCGCAGCGCACAATGAATTAATTCGCAGCCACGTGGACAAAGCCACTGTAAATATACATATATGTATGTGACCATGGTTAAATGCGTGCCGGCACGCGCCGACTGCCCTATAAATAAGCTCGAAGCATAAAGACAGCAACCCCGAACCTATAGAGACGTATTTTTATTTATAAGATACCAAAAAAAAAGAAAAAGCAACAACAAAACGGAGCAGAAGAACTGAAGGCAGAGGAGAGTGAGAGGGAGAGAGAGCTGTTGGTGCTGACTGTGCATCGTTATGCACGTAGCTCTTGGGGAATGTCTTGAGATATTTTTGCACCATTTAAGGCCTGAGTTGCATCTTCATTTATTTGATTGCCTTTTACGCGACGAATGCTTAAAATTAACGTGCTGCGCTTGCGCAGCTACCAGCTTCATCTGCATCTGACCACCCCTCTCCACAGACCCTTTCTCTCACTTATTGAGCTGGCAGTAAGTAGGCTCAACAGGTGCCCCATTCAATAGACTAGAAATGGCCTGTGTGCAGCATGTGTGCAAACTGTCCTTAGCTAATTTAGTTTCATCAGAAATCAGAATTATTTTTCACTTTTACTACCATCAGAGCAGAGCAGAGGAGACACATAATTATGCATTAATTTATGGCCAAGACCAGACCGAACAGACAGACAGGAGACAGAAGACAGGAGATGTGGGACTGGAGACTGCTGTTCCATGTTGCATGTTGCATGTAGCTGCTTAGTCATCCGGCCAAGATGGCTGACGCAGGCAATTAACAGCGGCGACAATTTGGTGGCCAAATTGAAATTTTAAACTCCGCACATGTGCGATGGCTATCTCTCGCCATACCGTGGCTCGCTTAGAAATCAGATAATTAAAAGAGCGGGCAAAATAAAAAAAAAAAAAACAAAAAAAAAATATTGTATGTTAAAAATATTGTAAAAAGGCAGACAGCCAGACGCTCATAATTGCTGGCAGTCTCAGTTTACAGCTAGTGCAGCCAGACGACAACAACGTCAGCAACAGCAACAGCAACAACAACTACTGCATGTGCATATCATTTAAATAACTTTTAGAAATGCAAAGTGTGAAACTGCAGGCAGAAAGCAAACTATATGCCCATGCCCGGACAGCAGCCAAGGCGTCTGGGCCGACTACCTTATTCACCTGCCACAGGCCACATGCAGCAATAGCAGCAGCAGCAGCGGCAGGCAATGGTCCATATTTGGATGCAACTCTTAAGGACAGCAGCAGCAGCATCAGCATTGGCATCAACATGCACATCAACATCAGCGTATGTCTGCGACGGCCTCCAGACAAACGGCAGACATGTGAGATATATGCACTTGTCTACTCCCTTGGCTGAAACACTCCGCATACAGTCTCTACACACGCACACACACACACGGATACACGCATACAGTAACACAGTATCTGAGGCGCATTCATTGTCAATTTTGACAATCAACAAGATGCGACTACACGCCTGCTTAAATGCCAACATCAACATTACTTACCTCGGCCTCGACCGCTGCCCCATGCTGCTCGGCCCCTTGAACGTCTGCGACGGGCTGTCTGGCTTGGGGTCTCTGATTCTTGGGTCTCCAGTCTCCATCGGTATGAGTACGCGCACTCCGGCTGACTCTGGCTGTATCCCTCTGCCACTGCCGGTGCCACTGGCTCTGGCTGATTGGTGCTGGGCAGAAGCCAAACGACGGCACGCGAAAGTCCTAAAAACCGAAAAAACCAAAATGCACGAAAATTAATAACATCCAGCAATGCAAAAACTAAGAAAATAATAAAACATGCAAATCTTCCTTGATATTGATTTGCGAATACTCTGCAAATCATGTTTCTTAGAGAATGTAAAAATGTAATTAAATTCTGCTTTTAATTGATTCATTTTAAGAACTTTTTTATACTTTTTTGTAAATAATATTTCTTTTATAATCAATTTCTATTTAGTAATCCTTATCTATAGGTAAGGTATATTTATATACTTTGTCCAAATATTTAAATTTTTAATTTAAGTACTTTTTTAAAAACAATTTCAAAATATTCATGTTTCTGTTTAAAAACTTTTTTTAAAATGTTTTTTTTTTCTATTTAAAATACGTTTTTATTTTTTTCAAATTTTTTTTTTCAATTTTAAAAACTTTTAAAGTTATTTTTTACTTTCTGAGTACTTTTTATGTATTTACTTTTTTTTAAATTTATTTTCACTTTCTTCAAATGCTTAAAAATATTTTCAAAAATTTATGTATTTAAAATTTGTTCTTCAAATTTATTTACTTACACGATTTTCTTTTTATATGGCTCTAACTATCTCTATCTATCTATCCATAATCATCTATAATCTACAGATAAGATATAATTGAAGCTGTTGCTTCAACAGACCCCTACCTCCACTTTCTCATTGTTAGATTCCTAATTATTGATGAAGAACCTTATCTATAGATAATTATGCTTAGCTCTCTGAGCTGTCTTTAATTACGTATTTATGGACGCTTATTTATTAATTCTTATTTATAATTTCTTAGCGACAGCTAAGTCTCTTTATCAACGCCACATTAATATTGAGTCATCTATGCATATATATATAAACATGACTGTTTAAATTTTAAAGAATTCCGTTTCCTGATTAAGCATAAAATATTTATAACATTTTTTTCAGTTCCCATATTAACTTTTAAAATAATTATTAGTAATTTCCAAATGCTTGTCATTGTGAAGACTTAACTTGCTTCACATAATCTTAAGGCTCAAGACTAGGGTATACAAGGTAAAACACGGAGAAGAAGGAGAAGAAGAAGCGGCAGCTGAACGACAGCAGCACGAAGAGCCGGCTGCAACGGTAGCCAGCCAGCGGGCATAACACAACAGCAATAACAAATTGGCTCCTGGTCTTTGCATTCCACATGCAATCTGAGACAACAATCACGACAACTGCATTCGGCTACTGCACCCGGCACCAGCAGCAGCAACAGTAGCAACAACAGCAACAGCAGCAACAACAACAACAACAACCGGCAACACCCAAGTGCAGGGCGCTGTTCGCTCGAGCAGCAACAACAGCAACAACAGCAACCGGCTAACTAACCAACTTATTGACTTGGTCTGTGTCTGCCACAGCTACACTGCTGCTGCTGCTGCAACTGTGACCAGTCTGGTCTGGAGCTGTCTGCGCAAAAATCATGTATGTATTTTTAATAGACCTCTGGCGTGCGGCTCTGCTGATGATGCTACCAACTCATGTTATTTTCTGATCTCATGCAATGCCCCATCCACCGCCCGTCCTCTTGCTGCTCACTGCCCACTTCCCACTACCCACTGCGCACTGCCTCACTTTACAATTATATCAATTATGTGTTATATTGATGCTTAAATTCATTTTGTTCGAGTACTTGGGCCAGGCACTCAGACGTTGCTCAATTTTTTATTTGGTGTCGATCCGCAGTATCAATGATATTGTATATTTGGTCATATACATATATTGGTCAGGTAATCTGGTGCTCCGGTTCACTCACCTAGCCCGCTGATAAGCAGACTGATCCAGTGCGTGTTAGATACGCCGGAGAACTGAACGCAACTTATATTAGTTTTTATTTTTAGAATATGCCCAACACGCGGTAATTGCTTCTGATAATTGTTTAAACACAATCTTAAACGTTAAGTGGTTTATTGACCAAATGTTTTTTTGTTTTTCTTGTGCAGCTACTGGTCTTGTGAGTTTTGTTAGTTCGATTTAATTTTAATTACAAGAAGAGGAGTCCAACTACCACACACCTGTCACCTGCCACCAGCCAGCTGTTGCAAAAACAAAACCACTTAAAAATACTTTCTGTGGGAGTCTGCTCGACTTTGAGCTGCGCTACCTGTACTTATCGATCTTAAGCCAAGCTGCGCCAAACTGCAGTTTCCTTAAGCTGATTTGCATACTGAGTTAAGCGTGTTTAGGTCTCAAAGGTGCTCAAATCCGAAATTTTAAAAATATTAATTATATTGTTATCGATAGGAATATGTCTTAGAGCGAAAGTCATTGAGATATCTGGGCCTGCAGAGCAGACAGAAGCAGAAGTCACACTTGATATGAGCTACTGTTACTACCAACGTCCGCGGTCCACACTTTACTCTCCTACACAACTATTATACACATGCTTCACATATATTGATTAGAGTGAGAGAAAGAGAGAGGGAGTGAGAGTGTGTGCGAAGTGGTTCCCTTTATGGCGAAAGGTGGACGACGCAACTTTTAATGACCAGCTGAAAGTTCTTGTCGATTGTACAAATTAAAATTTTGTTTAACTGGCGTGAGACACGCCGCCTTGTCAAAAATTGTTTTCGATACACAAATAGCGAAAAAACTGTGCAAAAAATTGAGCTAAATATATATATATATATAACTAGATCTATATATATATGCAGAAATAGTTTTAGCTAGCTGAGATCAAAGGGAACCAAGGCAATTGGCACTAGGCTAACTGCCAATTACAATGTTTTCATATTGCCTTTGGCGCGCAGGGGCGTGCCAGGGACTGCGTGTAGTCTTTTGTCTAGCCTTGAAATTAATGAACTATCGAATGCTGCTGCTGCTGCTGCTGCTGCTGCGTGTGGCTTTGGCTTTGGCTTTGACTCATTTCGCGTTCCAATTGTCGTCTACATAACACTTTTGACTGCCTCTGATTGACTCTTTATTTTTCTTCTGTTATTGTCCACGAAGTGGGGCAAATTCTATGCAAATGTGTGTACAAGTCAAATAAATAAACATTATTATATAAACGTCTCGACAAATGTCGCGCGCGTTTCTTTTTTTTTTTTTGTATTCATTCTAAATGCCTTTCTGGGGGTCTGTCGATTGAAAGAGCTCGGTTTTGCTCTCTTTTTCGTTGCCTATTCCTTAGCTTGCCAGCTGAGATTATGATCTGTAGCATTTGATGCGATTGCAACTTTGCATAACAGACGACGTCTGGCCGAGCCCACCACCCGCCCCCCAAATGCCATGTAGGTGTTTCATTTCAAGCCTCAACAATGTGTAGACATATAATGCATAACGGCCAGACAACCAGACAGACAGTCTGTCAGACAGACAGACAGCCGAACAGCCAGTTAAATGGTGTGAAATCCAGACTTTATAAAGTGCTCCAAATTATACAATCATTTTGAAATTCAATTTAGACCAGACGGCAAAAAAAGAACACACGCAAAAATTGTGTAGAAAAAAACACGATGATGATGACATGTGATAAGCGTGTCTTCTTCTCTCTGGCTGATGCTATATCCAGAAGAGAGCAGCCGAAAGTAAATAAATAAATAAATAAATAAATCAGCAACGTCCTTGAAGTCGCGCTTGTGATTTCCGTATATGCGAATTGTACAAAAATATCAAATTGAATGTGAAACAGAGATATTTGGAACAAGTCGACAGCGAGGCTTAAAGCTGCAGCTCAAAGGCAATGCAAGGGAAACAATGGATATGCTAGAACTTTTATAGATTATAAGCTGATGAAAATTATATTGTAAGGAAGTTTTGGTAGAAACTTAACACATTCTTGAGTTAAGCTTCAATTTAAGCTCAACTCACAGTGGTAGAAAGGAGATAGGAAATGGTAGAAACTTCACAAATTCCTAGCATAACTTTCAGTTTAAGCTCAACTCGCGAAAAGGGATGGAGAATGGAAGAAATTCACAGGAATGCTAGAAACTTAATAGATTCTTAGCCTTAATTCAATTTTCAGCATAACTCGTAGTCAGTGATGAATGAGTTTTGGTAGAAGATTCTTTCTTAACTTGAGTTTCAGCTTAAGCTTAGCTCACAGTGTTAGAAAAAAAATAGTAGAAATTTAACCAATTTATATTTCAGTTTAAGCTTAGCTTCAATTCATCAATTGTCAGTTTGGCCAACGGAAGCAGTTAGCAGAGAATCCTTAACGATCTTTAGCTCCAACGCGATTTAAGCTTAATTCGTGGGATAGGATAGAAGTAATAGAAACCTAAGAGATTCTGAAGTGAAGTTCCATTATAGTTTCAATTTAGATTTATATTTTCTATTATGAAGTCATATAGTAAGTGCAATCGAAAATTAGTGGAATTAGGAATTAGGGAAGGAAGCAAGTTTCTGTCTACACAGTTCAGTTTGTGAAATCTATTATATTCTTCAATTAATTTCTTAACTAATAATAATTTTAAAAAATATATCTATATATACTCTCATATAAAAGACATAGTTTGACAGCTTTTAAAGATCCTTTTTGATTCTCTAACTCAAATCTCAGTCTACTTGGCTGTCATGGGTTAAACACGTGCCTGGCACCGACCGCCTGACCATACGCACCGTAATAGATTATTTCCGTTGATTTGCTTAGCTCTATAACAACTATGCCCAACTGCGTTCCCAGCGAAATGCCAACATGATCACACGCACTTTTTCGGCCCCCATTAATCAGTACGCACACCAAAAATTTGCCAACCAAATTTGCCTAATGTGTACTTAGGCGAGGAACGCAATGTCAACGTCAATGACAAGCAAATCAAGGAGACAAATCTTCTATAGATTACACTACAAAAGACATGCGTGTAGTTGTAGTAGTATTTGTCCACTTCTGAAATGTATTGCAAATGATAACGAAATTAAGTCAGTCAATTGAAATATCAAAACAATTTGATTAAAGCCAAATCGTATATAAGGCTCTTTATGATATCAGTTAAGCTCTTATATAATCAGCTAAGCACTCACGCACTGAAGTTGATATCAAAGTTCAAATGGCTAAAATTAATTGCCACGCACTTAATTCTTAGTAAAACAATCACATTAATTTATAAAATCAGTTACTAGAATAACGCCCACAATAAATCGTAGTATAAAAATAAGTTCTTATCAGATTTATAGGAGGCAGTACTATCGATCTATTGGGCGAAACCTCTACTGTCCAATCTACATATGTGTTATATCGAAAAGCAAAGGCATCTCCTTTCACCCCTCTGTTTTAGCCAGGAAAATCAAGTCGAATATCACTTTCTTTTGCGATAACTAACAAGCTTACACACGCACACTCAGGCACACACGCAGCCATACACGCACACACATGCACGCACGCACACATACTGAGAAACTTACGCAC
The DNA here is from genome assembly GCF_003285905.1 of Drosophila hydei. Lineage (NCBI taxonomy): Eukaryota > Metazoa > Arthropoda > Insecta > Diptera > Drosophilidae > Drosophila > Drosophila hydei. The sequence continues at coordinate 3,935,159 of NW_022045833.1, read as the reverse complement.
ACAGAGATAAGATAAGCAAGCACACGGAAAGGCAGCGAGACAGCAGCGGTGACAGCGACTGCGACGCCAGCAGAGATCCTCTCAATAGCAGCAATAACAGCAACAACAACAGCGGCCACAACGCTGCTTCTGATTGGTCGACAGCGTCGGCACACACAAAATCCGAACTATCAGCCCGAAGCGCTGCAGCGCATACACTGCAAAAATAGACATGGAATCATTTGCGTGCTCCGTGCTTATCAAAGCAAATTATGAATCATAAATAGAATAAAATGGAGCACTTTAAATTGCGTTAATAAATTTTACAACTTTAATAGCAGAAATTAAATAGTTAGGCATATGGAATTAAGGTGGGCGAATAATCGACTATGTATATATTAAAGGTCTTAGTTATTTTTTATAGATTATAAAATGGGGACAAGTGCTAACCGGAAGAGCAAAATTTTGTTCTTGATAATATTCTTAATTACTATTTTATTTTAGGTTAAATAAAACCAAACGAAATGAGATTTAATTTTTTGTTTAATACAAAAAGAATGCCTGCTTAGAAAAGATAATACTAAATACTCCTAATGTGTAAAAAACTTATTTTGAGCCTAAAAAATATAAACAGTAAAATGTTTGTATTACGTAGTTATGAAAACACAAATAAAATACATTTCTTTCTTTCTAAAATTCAATTTAATAAAAAAAAATGTAAAAATAATTTCAATCATTTGCAAAGTTTTATATAATAAAATTTTTTTTTTATAATTAAAATCTCCATTTTGTATTTTAAAGCAAGCCGCAATTCAAGTTACTTAAATTCTATTTTTGTAAAAAAAAACTTTGCTAAAAAAAGGCACCCAAAGTTCTCAATGTTTTTTAAATACAAGTGGCATTCGTCAAGTTTGCAACAACAACAAGAATTTCTTGCAGTGCAGCGCGCGTTTACGACCATAACAAAGTAGGTATGCCCCGGCACAACCAAATATTTTCTTATTTAAGACTAAAAAACGACTCGTGCAAATCACTTCATACTTGGTTCTTAGAGTGAACACATCGACAGGCAAATAAATTCAAAGAAAATAAATGCAAATTTTCAAAATAAAAAAGCTAAGAGATTTATGCGGTAGTGAAAAGCAAAGAAAAACACAAAAAAAAAAATAAAAAACATTTTTGCGATTAGCTTCAGATAAGCCAGAAGCGAAAAGTGTTAATAAAGAAGCCATCAATACAAACAATGCCTGCAACTATTGTGCAAATTGATGTGTTAGCCTAAAAAGTGTTGTAAAACAGTTTAGAACTTTTGCTGCGTTTCATATAGTTGAAATATAGCCAGAGAAACAAAGAGTAAATCCATATAATGTCCAGTGCTGTGTTGTGCTGTCGGCGTTTGCTGTTGCTGCTGCTGGTCTGCCAGCTGCTGATGATGTCCTGTGATGCGGCACGCATCAATCGCTCAGCCTTCATGGACGGCGATGTGCGCTCTGAGGTGGTCGATCCTAACAATCGCACTATTTGGGGCATGTTCAATCTGACCGAGGAGCAGGTGAATCGCATACGCAGCGGCAGCAACCCGGCTGCCAAGGATGAGGCCACACAGGCAAACAAAAATCATTTGCTAGATCAAATTGCCAGGCAACGGTAAGTAACATTTAAATTTCCAACACCCCCAACCCCGCTGCTAACGGCGTGTGGCCAGCTAGCTATCAATCATTATTTGTCGCCGCACAGAAACAAAAATAAAGAACAAAAAGAAACTTGAAAGCAGCCAAAAATAGAATTCTATAATAGCTACAAATACGAAGAGCAGAATCTAAAAAAATGATTTTTATTTATAAAACAAATTGCAAATTTAGCACAATAAACAATATATGAAATAGTTAGCATTTTTTCAACGAGTGCACTTTGCAATTAAATATTTTCCACTTAACGTATAAACACAAATTCTTAAGAAATGGCCAATTTTCTTAACGGCGAACATTGTTTGGCTCTGCTTCAATTGTCCAAAAACGAAAACACAAACAACAACAAAAACAATTGAAGCAATTCAAGGTTAAAAGCATATGCATTTCACTAATGTGGCCAAGAACCCCCACAACAGTTTATATACTCTGTGGTATATAGATATAGATATAGATATATTATATGGCTTTGCGCCCCAATTCGTTTAACATTTAACACGATTTCCCAAATGCCAAATTAATAAACAATAAACACATGTGTGGAAATTAAAGCTAATACAATATATAATATATAAATATATTTAAGATTTCTTTCTGCACGTGTGGCTCAGTTGCGCGATCTACACATCCCCGTTCTGCTCCTCAACTGTATCTGATCTGATAAGCTGATTGTTTGTCGAAGACTCCAAGCAGACAGCAGGCCTGCTTGATTGACGGCTGTCAACACCTGTCCCAACTAGACCAAACTGTGCTGTCTCCCATAACAACAAAGGCCCTAGGCAGAAGGGGGACAGAAGGTGCACTCTGTACATCATATCTATAGCTTTAGCTTCGGCTGCATTTGTATCTGTTGCCGTTTATCATTGTATTTGCGCCTGTCTATCAGATACTACTTACAACCGGCGGGCACCGCTGCACAAAACAGAAAGACACACACACAGACAGAGGCACATACACACATACACATGCACATACACTGAGACGAACTGGCTGCAATTGCAACGAATTCCGTCGCCTGGCCTCTGCGTATTTGTATACGTCCATGCGGCCAGCTGTCTGGCAAATGTCTGGGAACAGTCTGGGCCATGTCTAGCTGGCTCCGTTAATGAACTTTTTGTAGGTCGTTGCTATGCGAGACACATGCAGCCCATGGGTAGACAAGCATACGTACAAACATATACACAGATATATATTTTTATATATATTTAAATATAATATGATATTATTGTTGCCCCGCTTAATAAACAAACCTAATAAAGCATCTGATTAATGCTCAGCTACACAGATACAGTTATATGATTTATAGGGCATTTGAAGTATGTCAGGAAATATGAAATTCACCGCTAGCCCATAAGGTATTTCATAAATGTACCCGATCTACATCAACAATCAATCTAAATGAGCAATTGTTTCCGAAAAACTCTTCTGCAGCTGTTGTCCCATTCTAAAGCGAACTGCGTGAAACTTGTGCCAGCTGCCGACTTTGCAGTGTATATAGACGGCTCGCATAACAATATCAAAGAGTTGTGGATGAAACGAAGGTCTTCTATTGAAAATCTCTTTAAAAAGAACTTGAAGCTTAGAGGATATAACGGGATCACATAACTATTTCGTAGAGAAAGACAAACGTTTTCTTTACCTTCCCTCACAATTCTAAAGTTTTTCACAAGCCTGTAGGTCGCTTATTACTTTACCAGTATATCTCTGCTACTCTACAATATGTGCTCTAAGGGTATTTCAACTTCGTTATGCCATGACATAACTCTCTTTTTCTTTTTCTTCTTTTATTGCTTTGGCTGACTGGCTGGCTGCGCGCAGACACAAAACGCTCGCCAGTAATAATTATGACGTATGAGTAATATCGAGACATGGTCATATGTTTGCCCAGACTTGACTACTCAAAGCTGATACTCAGACTTATAGACTTGGGTTCCTACCCCAAGCCCGCCTACCAACTCAGCGCCCTCTGTTGCCCAGCAGTGCAAACAGTTGTAGGCGTATGTTTTGTGGCCACTAAGCGACGCGGTCTACGGTCTGCCAGTCACTGTCTGAGTTTTCTGACTGACTGACTGACTGACGCGCATGCCGGACAACAGACGACAGACGACGGACTGCGACTACGACTACTGTTCGTCGACGCATGATAATGAAGTGCAGCCGGCGAGACACTGTCTAGCCGCGCATTGTATATGCGCACACACAGGCTGGAGCTGACGCTGAAGCTGCGGCACAGACTGGCTGTGGCTGTGGCTATGGCTGTGGCAGTGGCAGTCAGCCAGACGAGATGACTGGTAGGCAAGACGAAGGATGGCGCACAGACGGAGCAAGCAAGAGCAAAAACACAGAAAAAAAAAAAACAAAAAAAACTGGAAGCTGCAACAAACCAACCACAAAGACAGGGCAGACGTCGAGGTGGGGCTGAGCGAAGGGGGGGCGCTTGAATTTCATCAAAAGATGCACTTGGAATGCACGCAAAGAGCAACAGCTTAAGTAATACTTAAGTTTGCCAACTTGAAATGGCTACCAAATGGAGGCCAGAGATTCACCTGTGTGCCACGACTGAAAACTCCTCGGCGCATGCTCAATGGGAGCCAACTGCTCGCAGCTGCGTGATTCACGCCAATATATGCATGTTGAGGCTCCTGGCAAGGCAGCGACTGCTCCTAGCCTAGCCAATAAAAAGCCACAACCTCATACAAGGCGTCTAGACAGGCCCCAGACAGACAGCAGCAGCAGCAGCAGCAGAAATGCTCGCACTGAACATCGAACGCTGAGCAGCTACAGCCGCAAGTTAAACAACAACAACAACAACAACAACAACAGCAACAACAAGTTTTCAAGTTCATGCCACAGCAGTTAGCAGACAGTCAAAACGTAACTCCTCAGCGGGCCATTTTGTCTGGCAGGCATTCTTTGGCCCGATCGCACGTTGTATAAGCATAAGCATAAACATATAAAGATATATATATATATATTCACAGACAGCCACACACACACACATATCTTAGACATTCATATATAAGTGCGATAATAAGCCAACGGCGTCTGTGGCCTCTCTTGGCTTGGCTACGACTTTGGCTTTGGCTTGGTTCACTTTCAGTGCATGTTCCCATAATTATTTTGGCTAGACAAAATGCGCCGCAGGCAACAATCAGCTCGAGAGCAACAACAACAACAACGCAGAGCAGCCAAATTATATTTATAATATTTTACAGTCTAATTTATTGACCGCATGACCAACAGTTTTGTTTTGGATTCAGTTTTGATTTTGCCTTTTTTTTCGGCTGCCCCTTTCAACATTAATTTTGAGTAGTTGTTGTCTTTCTGCGCAAAATTTTTATGCGCAACTTTTGCAAAGCGCGTCTCAATTACCGATCCAGACAGACGACACACACACGGCCACAATTGTCCCATTGTGGAGCTGGATTAGATCATAGCTACAGTTGGATACGCGCCAACTATTGTTGCTACTCTTGCCCTCACTCTTACGCCCTCTCTCTTTTACTTTCTGTCTGTCTGCCGTTCAGAAAGCATTAGCTTTTTAAGCGACAACAGCTCTGAACTTCATCTTCCTTCACTGCTGTCTGTTATTTATTGGATACATTTGTATCTACTACGACAAAATACTATCTCAAGCCAGTGAGTTGTAGTGAGACTTTAGCACTGTAGCCGAACAAGACAGAGCGACAAACTTAACTTAAACTAGCTGTATATAAGGAAAAAGCTATTCCTAGATCTATGCATAAATTTAGTAACTGAAAAACATTCTCTGCAAATTGCTTAAGTAACTTAGTTTCCACGTGAGGAACTTTTGATTTCCTATGCCTATTATCAATTTCCAAGAAATAGTTAGTTATAGTTTAGAGTAATCTCAGCGTCTTTCACTGCTCAAGACACACACACACACACGCAGCCACACACGAGCTTCTATTGCTTTGAGTTCGGAACGCGTAAAACACACAACCCAATTTCCACAACAAAAATAAACCAAAAAGAATTAGCTTATAAAGAACTAGACGTTCACGTTGATCCGTCTCTGTCTGAATAAATTGAATCAATGCGCTATAAAGCAGCGCTAAATGGCACGTTTTCATTTATGAACCGAGAGCTTCGGCTAACTAGTTACTGTTGCTGCTGTTGTTGTTGTGCGCCAGTTACGACAACGCTCAAATGTCAATTAAGTGGACTTTACATAAACACTTGAGCCAAATTAGTTAGATAGTTTGCCATCCAGAGTCAGAGCATCATTGATTAAACAAAACGAGATGTCTTTTCCAAATTGCAGGATTAACGAGATACGCTCACGCATCCGCATAGCGGTAACCAAGTCGGATGTCAATGATAGCCAGGCGGAGCAGGCTGTGCAAAATCAGCCATCGCACGAGAAGGCCGGCTATCCTATATGCAACAGCGAGACGACGCCCAGCAACTGGCAGCAGTCGACCAATGTGACGCTGGAATTCGCTAGCAGCGTCTTTCAGCAATACGGCAATAATAATTTAATACTCGATAGCGCAATCTTGCGTCTATACAAAATAAATCCGGCAGATAAAACAGCAGCAGCGGCAGCAGCAACAACAAGCAGCAGCAACGTGGAGCCAACAGCTGAGGCCACGCCGCTGTGTCGCGAACCCTATCTCGAGTCGCAGATACGCGTCACCGTCTACATTGTGCACCAGCAGAAGAAGAAACGTAAGTTAGGTGCGTACCTGAACTCCCCAAGCGTAATGAGCCTTTAGCCCAAACCTAACCTCGTATCTTCAATCAATCTTCTCTCAAACTCTCACAGAGCGCAAGAAGCGCACCTGCAACACCATCATGCTGAGCAGCACCAAGACCGGCTGGGTGGACATCGATGTCAAGTGCGCGCTCACCTACTGGGCACAACAGCAGCAGCAACAACAACAGCCACAGTCGTCACAACAGCAACTCCACTCACATCTACCCATCGAGGTGGGCCTGCTGATGATTGAAGTGCACGACGATGAGGAGAATCAACTGCTGCCAGGCCTCTACTTTCAGCCACCCACTTGCGTTCAGGCAGGTAAGCGTGTTGTTAGCCAAGCTTTAACTAACTGCCCAAAGACATGTGTGGAACATCAAAGAAGAAGAGGTCGCCCGTCTCATTTCTCCAGCCCCCGATAAACAATATACCAATATCCAATTTTTCAACTTCCGGCCAGGCCCCCAAATATGTGACATAATCAGGCGCATTTATTTACATTTCAAAAAGTTCAATAATTTAGCAGACTTTCAGTTTATTACTCTTACTTCCCCACTCTCTCCTCGGTTACTCTTTTCAACGGCCAGACAGCGGACTGAATAAATATATATAAAGTGTATATTTCGCAACATATTGCTGAGAAATCGAAAGCGTAAAAAACCCGTCCCAAAAGTTCGTCGTCACAATTTTGTCCAGCTCAGCAAACGGCGAGACTTGAGAAAAACTGCGATTGCAAAAAATTCAAAAAAAAAATAAAAAAAATGCTAAATAATTCAATACTTATCCATATACCTAATGAAAAATTTGTATATGTCTATTGAAATATTTAAATAAATGTAAAGCACGTTTTCTCTGTGCAATCGTTTCGCCGATGTAAATTGCTTTCTTTATAACTTTTGGTTTCGTTGCGGCACTTATGAAATGCGCAGTTCGTTCGTTGCCCCGTTGAGAAGTAAATAAATATAAATTTCACAAACGGAAACAATCAAATGCCAAAATATTCATAGTATTCAGTAGTATTCGTGTCGCCAGTTATGGTTGGTAAGATATTCATATACACACACACACACACGCGCGCACAAGCATATAAGTATATGCAGTTAAGTTTGGTCGCTCGCTAGCTTGCTACTAATTCAAATTGCTCATACGCACCTTTGTGCGTAGGCTTACTGCTGCCGCTGCTGCTATTTATGCAGCATCCGCCTTATGTTTCATTATTCTTTGCTCTTGCTGTTGCTATTCTTGTTGATATTTTTGCCATGAGAACTAGCTAAGCGTTAGTCGTCGCCGCCTTGCATGATTGTTCAATATTTTCGCCTGTGTATTTGATTTGATTTTTTTTTATTTTGTTCTTGTTTTGTTGTTCTGTTGAATATTGCATGCAATTTTAAGTATTTAGCATTTTTTGACCGTTGATTTCAAATGTATTTTACAGATATTGCAGTCCCGTGGTCCGTCTACGGACCAGCGACGCCTATGCCTAATATGGAAAACAACACGTTGTCACGGTAAGCATCAATTCAAATGTTTTAAAACTTTAGAAAATTTTCAAAATTTATGAAAGTTTGCTTTAGATACATTAAGACGCGCACAAATAAATTCTTTTATAATTATATTTTTTGTAACCTCTAAAAGTAGGCAATAGTTTTTGCACACAACTTATGAATGCCTGCGAAAAAGTATTGCCTACTTTTGAGCTGAGCGGAAAATTATTAACAATTTGAAGCAGTTAATAAAGGCAACATAAATCTAATAAACAATATTAATTATAATACTTAAAAGTAATAAATGTAAACAAAAATAGTTTAAGTATTGCATTAATATATTAAAAAACTAATACGCCTCATATTTGACAACTATCTGTATATGGCCAGTCTAAAAACTAATTCTACTCTCCCTCCCACAGATGCCCAAGGCTAGACGTTCGATTCTTGGGCACCGGACTGCTGACGGATAAGAGCTTTGCAAATCGAACCAATGGCAAGCTGGAAAACCTCAAGAACCAGGTGCTTAATCCATCACGCAGTCGAGAACACTTCAACGCCGAAGTGACCACATTAAATTCACCGACAATTGACAACAATTTGGAAAACAGCGAGAACGAAAACGAGGGCAGAGAAAAAATACATCATCATCGCAGACGACATCATCACCAGAACGTCGAGTGTGCATCTATGGATGCCGATGAATCGTTTCAGCAGTCAGAGACACAGCATCAGTTGCGAGCGCATCATAACCACCATCATCATCATCATCATCAGAACCACAATCATCATCACCATCATCATCAGCACAAGCATCGTCATGTTGTGGAGGATGAGGAGTAGATTAGATTTATATATGAAGCTCGTTTTGGCCAGGCCACACATACGCACACATACTCACATACATACATACACACACACACACCAACACACACACTCAATTACCAATACAATTGCACATGCATTCACCGATTCATGTCCTACATGCTGGTCTTTAATAGTTTATTGTTTTTTTTTTTTGTATCTTTAGGGCCAGTTGACTTAATTAGTTTTTAGTTCAGGTCATGCATTACACTTTTTTATTTTTTAATTATTAATTTATGTTAAAAAAAAAACAAAAACAAAAAGAAATCATGTTATCTTTTAAGTTACAATATTTTTGACAAATTACTCGAAATTTGTATTTGATTTGAGAGTATATTTTGTATATTTATATTTGTAAATCTCTCTTATATTAGGAGTCTGTGATTTAGATGTGGTTGAATTTTGCGCATTTTTTGCTTCAATTATCATAGAATTGTTGGAACCTCAAAACTAATTTCGATACGAATATATAAAAATAAAATAAAAAATATATATAAAAGTATCTATAAACCATATATTAATCAAGCATTTAAAACTTGCTAGCAAATAGTTGAACTAAAATTATATATAAAGTATGTATATATATATATACATATATACATATATCTATGAGTTTATGCAATGCGATTACCGTAGGTTAAACAAGAACCCCCAAGAGTATTTATACGCACCTACATAGTTTATATATATACACACACATAAGCACACTCACACACACATGCAGAAACACGTTTTGTTATTAAAGTCACCAGCTTAAACAGTGCCTTCCCTTTTAGTATAGCCGCAAAACGTGCAAGTCCAAATCTCCGAAATTTTTGTATATAGCTTATATTATTATTCGAAAAAAAAGGACAGCAAAAAATTCTGTATTTGTATAATTCGCTCATGATGTTTTTTAAAATATATTTTACTTAATTAAACTTAATATTATATTGTAAACCAAGCTGCAAGAAACGTATCTAAGTTAAAAAAAAACAACAAAAATCTGCTTGGCATATGAAATACAATAACAATTATATTAAATACACACACACACACATACATTATAATAAAAGCAAAATATTGCAAGATCAATTGACAACCAATGCCCAACGCTTATTATCTATAAAACCTTTCAGATAATTGTTTGAGCAATACTTGTGTTAAGTGTCTCGATAAGATGTCGTGAAATCACATTATCTTTGATAATACCCCACTCGAATCCAAGTATATTCATATACAACTATATAAATATAAATTATCATCTTCGATTGTGCGACGCCTATCAACCAGAGCAAAGCGGTGACAGATATCCCCTATAGATTAGCATATCATATAATAAAATATGATTACGCGCTATATTTATTCACGCATATTTAATATGCATAAGCTAAAGCCATAGCTCACTTTATTGCTCTCTCCCTCTCACTCTCTCTCTCTCCTGCTCTCGCTCTCTCTCTCTCTCTCGCTCTCTCTCCCTCTGTGAGTTACTCTAACAATAACAATGTTATTTTGTAGAGTTGTTGACATCTTGGGACTATCTCGTGATAATACCAGCATTGCCACTCGGCGGATGATAAGCCGAACAAGTTAGAATTAACGTGAAAGTGTCGCATAGATACGACTTGACTAGGAGATACTCTAATAAGCGGTGATATCCAAATTCATTACAGAAATCATAGTAAATTTGAAATCTGCAATATTTACGATATTCAAGCTACGCTTTAAAAACCAAATCAAATTATCGATTTTTATCGATAATCAGGAACTGGGATGAATAATCGAAAAGAAAGACTTACACTGCGTATAGTATACACGAGTACCCATTTCCAATTTGTAGTCTCCAGCTTTTGTGGTTTATAGTCATGGCGTCCTGATCAAGAATATATATACTTTATGTCTCGCAGACAGAAGTTATGAGACGAGCTCCAATTCTTTGACCAGCAGTCGACTAGAAGTAAATATTAACTAGTTTTCAACATTTAACAAACTAATCTCGTTGTTATTGTTAATTAGAGAAATCCACACATTTACGAATTGTTAACCAATATACCCGATAACAGCCCGCAGGTGTTTTACTCACATATATTAAACGACTTTCGGGCTGGTACTGGTTTTAGTCTTGACGCGGCATTTGAACAGTTAATATGAATTCAGTAGGCTCTCGGCACGACTGATGTTTCGCCAACTGATTTAGCCGTCAATTTGTATGCATATGTCAGTGTACATACATACAAATACAGTTATATATATAGTTAAAATTTAGCTCGAGCTAACTACCAGTGAAAAGCAACAGGCGCATAACAAGGCCAAGGTTTATTTATATAATTTACGCGAAACGCGTTTGCCGCTCCGCAAAAAAATAACATCAACAAAAAAATCAGATAATAATAAAAAGGTGATTTACCTCAATCAAGAAATTAATTATACATAAAATACTTTCATGACTACAAAGACTGTTCAAAGATATGTAAACACACGTGTCGACCAGCTGTTACTACTCCCTTTTTAACACATTATTCTACCCTGAAATGGGAATGCTGAAGTGAAGTTCGTCTGTGAAGTGATGAGGGGAGGTTGGTTCGAGTCCTGGTGTCTTTAATTCAACTCGTTTTCTATTTTTGGACCAACAGTGGCCAAAATAGTCATAAGCTATGGAATATGCATATCGTATATACAAATCGTAAATCGAACATGCTTCAACGCACCTCCTAGTCAGGCACTCCCGACTAGCGCTTTGTTATTGTTGTAGCGGCAAGTTTTAAGTGCATATGAAATATGACCTATTCGAATGAGTTATGGGTAGCGCATTTGACACAAACTTGAAGGGTTAATTAACTTCTGAACTTATGCATTGCAATTTCAATTTGAGTTTATAATCAGAGACGTTTAATTTTATAGCTAGCGAAATTCATCCGAAATCTGATTACACTATCGACAGCTGGACTCTAACGGTTGTTTTTAATACCCTGCACGTATTGCAAGTGGTTATGCAGGGTATAATAGTTTGATGAAAAAGCATATAACAGACGGACGGCGAAGGATATATATATTTCTGACTCAGTAGAGCTAGTCTTTAGATCCAGTTTCGTTTTTTAGGAATGTATGGAACTCCCATAAGCGACTTGCACGCGAGGATCAAATTAGTTTCAAATGATCGATAAGTTTTTCCATCTCAATGTAATTCATTATCGAACTTCAGTTATTGCGTCTCGTATGGCCTCACAGCTAGAGACTCCAAATTTTTACTAACTTATGGTAATTATGGAGTATGTAGATCATATGCTGAAATTTTCATTGAAATCCCTAAAGTAAATCAAAAGTGTTGTCAAGCCAATGTAATGAATCTATTTTAAAGTGCTTAAAAACAATTGATATTGCGATTTAATCGTGTGCGAATGGCCAGTCGCTGGTTTAATTTCGAGGTTTCCACTCAGCACGCAAGCAATTTGATGGCGACGATGGTAATAGGAGATATGTGTAGCCGAGGCGTCGAAGGTTCTTTTTTCGTACTCTCAACTCATTGAAATGGCAAATATAAAAATATGTAACTGGCAGGAGGCGTTTCGTTATCTCGTTATCGATTAGAAATGAACAAAATGCAGTTAGTAAATTGTATCTCGTATGGCTTACAATCTAGGGTATGCATATTTTGTATTTAGTTTTATATATATTTTATAGAATTACGATTTTTGTTGAGTGCATTTCTATCTATTCGAAGAATCGCAACTGCAAGTGAAATGCGTTCGATTCAGTCAGCTGCTACCTTATTTTACGTTTGCCACAAAACAGGAAAGCAGTGAAGTTTCGGTATTGGTAGAGGCGGTACGTGTCGCCGGTCCCTATTTTATTTATTTTAAAAACTTGGCATAGATTCAAGCAATGCTGAATATTTGAAAACCCACATGGGGTGGACTTTCAGAGTATCTTGTAGTCGGGCACCTCCGACAAGAGCTCAACTTACTTTTATGTACGATTCTGAAAGTTTATGTTCGTTGATACTGATTAATAACAATGTTCTTAGCCAATTTATGGTATCAATTGCTGATTTAATTCTGATTTGCGATACGTCAAAAAAAAAGGAAACATTTACGGCCTTTACCTTAGGGTAGAAGTCAGAAAACCCAACGAGTTTGACAGTTACTTGACCAATCACTTTAAAAATTGCGATCCACGTGCTGTCTGGGTTTATGGCGACCCCCCGTTATCGGCAATATAAATGTGGTGGTAAATTCACTGGACTTGGCTTAAATGATACTAATCGTAATTTCCTACTTCGATAGCTGATTAGGAGTATATGTTGCTCTAAGTACTGTGGCACGCTCTTCAAAATTAATGTTATCAATATATGTTATATAATCTTAGATGAGCGATAAAAATTCAATGGCGGCCACCAACAATGCGTATGAAGTAGATCATGTATGTATATAATTCGCAGAGTTGCAATGACTGTAAGACTCACCTCCATATTTCCCTTGTAGACTGACCGAGCTATAGCAAATCCAGAATTTAATAAGGTAAGCCGAAATGGTGCAATAGCTTCTGGATAAGTTTATCTGTCTCACGCACCTATTTTCAGACTGATTATCAACTTGATTATACCCATGATCACGAACACAATGCTAACAGCAACGAAGTGCAAGAGAACAAAAAAATTAAAATTTGGATTAAAAGAGGACTTCATTTGATACTACAAATTGCCATCGTCGGCTATTTCGCATATGCCACGTATCATTATCACGATCTGAGTAAGTAGAAAACATGAATAGAAGGAAAGACCTTAAGATAAAGTGAAGCATCTGAACCTGGCAATATCTGCAAAAACTCTTATACTATCACTAACTATACAAGCCATAGATGCGACGCGAACAAATAGGAATGCGGAAATTATTTGTGCCGAAAAAGTTCGTTCTAGATGTCTTATCTATGTGCTGTATGGTTCGTGATATATACAGAAATACATAATCATACATAAGTGTCTATATACCTATATATGTATAACGATTCTAATCATTATATTTCGATTAAGTCGAAAACTCGAATGGAATAAATGAAAGTCATCGCATGGCGCACAAAGTATGTTAACTTAATTTTTCTAGCCCTAACTTGACTTATATTCATTAGGACTAAGTGAAATACCTGAGCTAAAAGATTAGTAGCGATATCTGCGTATATACTAACACAATACATAGACGGGACCTACGCAAAAACGAATACAGAAATATTTTCTGTTTCTGTTCGTTCTAGAAATCCCATACATATTCACATAACATATATATAAACATATATATATATATAATATATATTTTTGCAGATACGTATGCTTGCAATTACGATGGCACACTGCCGTTATGTGGCATACGCTTTTGCACCGGCTATGGCATGCTCTTATTATTATTGGGCTTCATATACTTGGCCCTGTTTTACTACCTGATATTCAAGCCGAAGCTTGGATTGTTTTTGCATAAGAACTACTTGCAGCCAGCAGCTGTCAAATGGCACGATTTTCTCAGAACACGGTGAGCTGTCTTTAACTAAATATTTGATATTTGATACTTGATATTTGATATTTGATATCTGATATCAGTTTTATATGTACCATATCTTTATATCTTTCGCCCCATACAGCGTCGTTTCCATAGCGTGCATTGCAATATTGCTCCTACTGCTAGCCATATATTTGGTGTTTGAGACAAAAGACAATCCTCAGAAGCTGGTCTCCTTAGTGGCGCCCTGTTTCTTCATACTCTGCGGCTATGTCTTCTCCACGAAACGCAGCGCCATCAAATGGCGCATTGTAATTACCGGAATCACCTGTCAGTTTCTGTTGGGCATCATTTGCATACGCTGGGAGGTGGGCCGGCAAATCTTTGAGTGCTTGGGCAATAAGGTGTCAACCTTTTTGGACTATGCTAAAGATGGTGCCCGATTCGTGTTTGGCGACTTTCTCGTCGAAGCCGATGTGTTCGCCTTTGCCATATTGCCAGTGATATTCTTCTTCAGCTTCTTCATTTCGGTGCTGTACTATTTGGGAGCTATGCAGTGGATAGTGATCAAGCTGGGCTGGATACTCCAGCAAATAATGGGCACAACTGTGTGCGAAAGCGTGACAGCTGCTGCCAACATCTTTCTGGGCATGTCCGAGAGTCCGCTCTTGATTAGGCCCTACATCAGTAAGCTGACCGAAAGCGAAATCCACACCATTATGGTGTCCGGCTTTGCCACCGTCTCCGGCACCGTGCTGGCTGCATATTTATCCTTTGGCGCATCTGCGGCACATTTGATCACATCCTCTGTAATGGCAGCGCCAGCCGCGTTGGCCATCTCCAAGCTGTACATGCCCGAAACGGAAGAGAGCCAAACGTCTAGCGATACCATTCAGCTAGAGAAATCGTAAGTTTGTTATAAATATTTAGGATCTACTGTCAACTTATTCTTCTTCTTATATAGCGAGAGTGCCTCCCTGCTGGATGCCGCTTCCAGTGGCGCCTCCAATGCCGTGCCCATTATCCTGGGCATCATTGCCAATATTGTGGCCTTTGTCGCGTTTATTGCCTTCCTGAACGGTCTGGTCAGCTGGCTGGGCTTTCTTGTTGGGCACGAAGAGGTGGACTTTGAATGGATTTTCTCCAAGATCTTCATACCGCTGGCCTGGGCCATGGGCGTTCCCAAGGACGATTGTGATAATATAGCCAAAGTGGTGGCCACCAAGACCATTATCAATGA
The DNA here is from genome assembly GCF_003285905.1 of Drosophila hydei. NCBI lineage: Eukaryota > Metazoa > Arthropoda > Insecta > Diptera > Drosophilidae > Drosophila > Drosophila hydei. The sequence continues at coordinate 3,919,716 of NW_022045833.1, read as the reverse complement.
ATTTGTCGCCTACGAGCGTTTGGGCGCACTAATCAGGGCCAACGAAATTTCAGTGAGTGCATATAGTATGCATATTAGTTAGGGTCCAATAACGAGATCTCTTTCTTGTTACAGAGTCGCAGCGCAGGCATTGCTACCTTTGCCATCTGTGGCTTTGCTAATCCCAGCTCTCTGGGCATTCTCGTTGGCTCCTTGAGTGCAATGGCACCAAATCGTCGTGGCACAATCGCAGCGGTAGCTATACGTGCCTTTATTGTGGGCAGCATTGTCTGCTTCATATCAGCCAGTTTTGCAGGTGAGAGCGCAGTAAATGTTAATCTACTTAAAGCTGGTTTTAATGCTGTTTCGCTGCTTTACAGGCATCGTCATACCGGATGAGGATGAGAATACAGTTTACAATAAAGTGATGGCGAAATTGGGACAACAAAACGTGACAACGGTCTAGCATTAGTTAATACATATATATTTATAAATTCATTCAACTAGCATTTGTTACATTGCCTAACTCAATTTTGTTAATATTTTCACCTGAATAGCTTCAATTTGAAATGAAAGACATTAATTAATTATTGTATATGTTAAATGGATTTTAATTTACGAATGCAAATTCAATTTGCGAAACGAATATACCCTGAACCCATTGAAAATGGGAATACTACCAAGAAGTCAAGTCTAACTGAAAGGGATTTCCATTTGAAGTCAATCAAGTGAGCTATCGGACATAACTAACTAGGCATTAAATGAATATCCAGACATATTCATAAGATGAGATCATTGAATTTGACGTTTCAACAAAATATTTTGTAAATTTTTAAAAATACTACTTAACTGCTGTAGGTCGGTAGCATCTAATTCAGCGGAGCAGACGCTTAACTGCTCTGCATTCTGCTCAAGCTGTCCCAGAATATACTTTGGCTCATACTCGGCACGTTTGCGCTTCAGACTTGCCTGTTTGCAACGATGCGTTTGGTTACTTTGATATGCGAGCTTAGCGTAGCTAATTTGCAGATTGGATGTGTTGACTTTAGGAAGAGGAAGCGTTGGCTGTAGGGTCTCTAAAAGTGCACGCACCTCTGTGTCAGGTGCATACTGTTCTGCTAGAGACTTAAGCTGCGCGTTTTCGCTGCTCCTGCACTCATGCAGAAATCTTTGCACGTGCCAACATGTATTGGCAGCAGATTTTGGCGGCATTGCAGCTTGTAAGATGCGCAGTTTTGTAGCTGAGCTAGCTTTAAGGGCCAGCTTAAAGTAGGTATTATTCAAGCGTTGATAGGTGCCCTTAAGTAATAGGTCCTTGATGCTAGGTGGCAATTTCAGCAGCCAATCTGACGATGAGACCGAAAGCAGCTCCATTAGTGCCAACTGTAAATAAAAGTTATTAATTTATAATCATTTCGTTTACGGTAAGTCACTCACAATTTCATAATACTGTTCAATATCGTTTGGTGGACTGTGAAGTAAACGTTGCAATTGCAACAGCCACAGATGCTGTTCTTGCTCTGTTTTGGTGGATACACAGTTTATATAACGATAGTTATGTAAATTGAATACAGGTGGATCATGATTTTTGTTTAAATTATGAAAATACTTTAGCATACGCTGTACATGCAATTGACTTAGATTTTGCGAGAACATGGCATATGAATTATTGCACTTAATCCAATATTTTGTAATTTTTGTTAGAGCGTTTTTACTCCAGCCCGGTTGTAGCTCTTCCAGGCTGCAAATATAAGTTAAGCTTATAAAAACATCAAAATTATATAGGTATATAGCTGCCTAACCGATAGCTCAGCATCAGCACATCTGCGCAGATTTGAGACCTTATGATATCCTCTTCAAACAATCCAGCGCAAAAGTAATTGAAAAGTTGTGCAGAGCAGGCTACATGGAGTAGACTACCAAAGGTTTCCAGAATACGTTTATAACGCGCAGCATTACAAAAATTGCCAGCATCTAGAATTAAAAATGAATTGATCTGAAAACTATTAAAATTTAAACTAATTCTCTTACCTCTGCACAAATATTCAAAAATCTTTAGTAAAGTCTGATAAGTAAGCTGATTAAGCTCCGCATGATCTATAATGCAAACATTTACATAATCCAAGCAAAGCTCATCATAATTCTCATTGGATTGTGCCGGCTCAGTTAGACAAGTAATTAGATGCTAAAAATTAACACCAATTAATAAAATAATCTAGTTAAGGCAAAGTTTATAGCTTGCCTTTTGAAAATCTTCAAGCTGATAGAGAAGCTCATGAATTTGCATAACATATGGATGCATGTATTTGGCAATAAGCAAGGCAATTTCAGAGTCTGTATCAAGGTTTGGTTTACTGTAAGAAATGAAAGTTAACCTCAGGTTTATGTTGAATAATCTTATATATAACTTACCTTTCACCTCCACTTAAAAGCAACATAAGGGCTTCCAAAACACTTTTATCCATATGCTTAACTCTAGTGTTTAATAATTTGTGTAACATTATTAAATAAACTTGAGCAACTTTCATGTGTTCTTCAGTACCTGTTGAGTGCTGTATAATAGAATATAGATTAATATAGTTGTGCTATATAGATTTATAGATGATGCTTACCTGTTCATAAACTGTTTCTAGTTCATTGAGCACTGTGTCACAGAGATGCAGCACCGTCTCCTGCAGCCAATCAGGCATGGCTTTATCTTCATTCTGGCTGGACTCGAGGCAGTTGTAGTGTGTGCATATGTTCGTCATTGTTTTACTGGTTTTTACAAACGCATTCAGATGTGTTAACTTAAGACTAAGAAAGTCTGCAATCTCGACCATCTGTCGGAGTACTATGAAAGTGTATAATATTTTATTATTCATATCAAAATATATATACTAGAGTGTACATACGTGGTGTAATGCGAGCATGAACTCGAGTGGAAGAGTTTGTAATCTCTTGCAGCATATTTAATACATTTAAATGCAGCTCTATAGCCTTTGATTCATGCTCTTTAAGCGCATCGACATGGCTCTCATTACTGCAAATTATAGTTATATACATATACAGTTTTAAACATATACACATAGTATTCATATTGTCAAACCTCATTTGCAGGCAGCTATAGACGATTGCCAGAAGAAAAAATGCTGTTGTATGCACCAGACGCTCGCCAGTTGTCAGTAGCTTAACCTTTGCCCACTCAGCAAAATCCAAAGCATCAGTTAATAGCATAATAAAATCAGAGCAGGCAGCCTTATTCTCAGGTGTCACTTCGCCCTTCTATAAACAGGCAAACAGGATTAGCTGCAGTTCATCCAACTATCACACATCACTTACCAAACGCAGCAGCCACTCATACAAAGACTTAAAAGCCTCTATGCAGCATTCAGCCTCATTTATATAGCCTCTGAGAAGTTTTCTTAACCATAAACTTAATACTTCCACAGTTTTAGCACTCAGATTCTCGACACTTTTCTGGCAAATTTTCAATGCAGATTTTATTGACACGCACGTAGAAATGTCGTTGCTATCAAAACATTGCAGCTCATCAAATGTTATGCTGACTTGCACTTCTGCTTCTTGTTCCATATCTACAGTATTTTGCATTTTTAATATTAATTTTTATTAATAAAAATTCACACAATATAAATAATTTCACAAATGGGCGCGAATGTCATGTGAATCGATTGGTGACATTTATCAACTGAGTGTCATCGATAATTTCGCTAAATGCGTTAACAGCTGTAAGATCAATTTAGCGTTACGTGATGTTGGTTGCTAATGTTAAAAATATATCGACGAGCCGCCACTAAGTGCTCGACACATTTGGTGTTGCTACCTACGGTCACACAGCTACAACCATTTCTTTTCCTCAGCACAGCCGCTTGAATAAAGTTGTCTTTTCAACTCTGCTCGAATTAAAGCATTTTAAATGGTAAGTAAATTTATTGCTTTTGTTTAACAAAGCACGTGCCTTTTTTTAATATGATGTTTATATATACCGCCCCAGTCTGAAAAGACGTGTTGATTGGTTTTCAATGCTGATAAAAATTATGCACGTGCTTTGTGCCCGCTTAATTTTAAATATCAATGAATTAACTTAATGCATTATCTTTATTTATTATAGATCGTGTGCAAGGGAAATAACGTAGCACTGGCTGCTGCTTGGAAAAATAAAACAAAAAATTTCTCAAATTTTACTGAATTGCTATGAACAACCTATCGCACGTGTTGCTGCGATAAGTTAGGTTAGTTCCTCCGGGTATCTCTGCTTATAAATATTTCTAAATGATGAATAATTATACCGCCCCAGTCGGAATTATAATGAAGATTGGATTTTGTTACTGATATAACTATAGAAATATGTATTTTTTATATGTTCGTAACTGTACTAATAATATCTATGTATATTTTCAGAATGCAGTATCCACGTGTTGAATACTTGGATGGTTTCCTATATTGCTCATTATGGTAAGTTACGATCTTTTGAGAAATATAGTTTTCATAAACTCTGTGATGAACACCTTATTTTAACAGTTATCCCTGTCATAAAAAAATTGATGATACGTTAAGCTGATATAAATTATAGAAAAATTTTGATTTTAGTTATTTTCAAGTTAATGTAACTAATAGAATTTGTTGTATTATTTTAGATTTTGAGCTGGCGCACAGACTGATCCTAATCTAGAGTATCTTCTAAGATGTATCATTCATAGGTAAGTTTATTTCTTGATCATAAGTTATAGATTTGCTTTTTAAAAGAATAGATTTATAGGGTAGCCAGAAAAATGTTTGTTAATTTAAATATATATATTTATATTTTTTGTTGTTTTTTAACATGATGTTCTATATACCGCCCCAGTCGGAAAGATAATGTCGACTCGGTTTATACTGATATATTAATAGAACTTTAATCTTATCTATGCCTAACAAACAAGTACTAATTACTGATTCTCTATTGCAGGCTGGACTATGCTATAGATCAGCAAGAAGAATAATAATCGACTCAAGGTAGGTTTTGGTTTAATTATAGATATGTGTAATCTTAACTGATGATATAGATGTAGACAAGCATATAACTGAATTATTTATGTTGCTATACACACTCGACTGAACTTATCGAAATATATATTCTTATATACTTTATTCTTATTTTTACTAAAATATATATATATATAATCTTTTACAGGTCAAACTGAACGAAGAGAATAAATTTCAATTGCAGCAATGCAGCATAAAGGCTTCATAGAGGTTAGTTGTTTATCTCCATTCTCTATTTGAATATAGATTTGAATTTTCTATGATGAACACCTTATTTAAGCCAAACAGTTATCCCTGTCATAAGAATAATTGATGATAAAATAAGCTGATTAAAATATAAAAACAAATTTGCTATCAATAGAGACTACAAAATATATATTAACCAGAATTTATTTCATTTTGCAGTTTCCTTAATCTACGATAAGACGATTCCTGAGTCTGAATAAACAATTAATTCAAAAGGTAATTTTAAAAAATGTTTGTTTAAATTTAAGTCATGTTTTTTGGTTTTGATGATGTTTTTCATACCGCCCCAGTCGGAGTTAATAATGTCGATTGGTTTTTCTTCACTGATAAATACAAAAACATGAATTAAATCTTGTTTGTTTTTGAATTGAATTTAAGCAATTTTGTACTAATGATTTTCTTTTTTGTAGTGAACGTCCGTCTTCAAGCTGGAATTTTGGAATGTTACTAAACCTTCTCTAATATACCAAATAAGTAAGTTAGTTGCTCATATATTTTCTTGATTTATCTAAAAAAAACAGCTGATGAACAAACCCTGACAAGCATATAACAGAATCTTCTATGTAGACTACACAAGTCTGATATAAACCAATCAAAGCTAATCATATATAATATATATAACGATATGCTGATAAACTTCTTTATTTTTTACAGATGTACACCTGTGGATTACCTTGAATGAAATTCTAAAATATTGTACAAACCAAAACTTGAATAAAACTACATGAAATGTATTTATTATAACGTGATATAATTTATTTTGCATTTCATATTATAGACATTTACTCTTTGTTTTTCTAGGGTTACTTTTAACGCTACAAATCTTTGTATTTGGGTTCTTTGTTATATATATATATATATATATATATATATATAAGAATAATTCTTGTAAATGTTTTGAATTCAATATGTTTTCTTTGTTTTTGGTATTTGTAAATTCATACTCATACGCATACACATATGTACTATATATGATATATCCATATCATACTATATATATATATATTGTTAATACCTTCTAAAGACCCTGCACAACAACCGAAAGTCAAATCAAAAAACATATATGCCTTCGATATAGACTTATAGAGAAGCACACACTGAAACATTTGATTGATACAAATATAGTTTCTTCTATATATAGAGGGATATAGAGTTATGTTTAGCGTTATAAAATTTTTAACTTTATGTGGAAAGACAACATTTATAAAGTTCTTTTTCTCTTTGAAGTATTCATAAATTTCTTGATTCATATTTGATTTGATGCTTTAACAAACGTATAGAAGTCCTACAACTAATTAATAGGTGCAAGAATAATATGCCAGGGCAAACATAAATAAATAAATAATAAAATTAAAGTCAATAATTCATTCCAATTGGAAACTGTTAACGAAATGTCTGAAAGCGGTTCAGTCCTATCGAGCATTATATTCGAAACTTAAAAATATAATGGAAAGGGAACAAATATTCATTTTTTAACATCAATGACGATAGATAGCAAATGAATCAGGCTCAAGGAGTTATACGAATCCAATATACATACACATATATAGATATCAATTCCGTATGGAAGAAGTCTGTATGATATATATGTTAAGATATATATATATATATATAAATTTATAAGCCATATAGGATGTGATGTGAATCGTTTCTTTCAGAACCAAATTGCTTGCAGCTTCACGTGCACTTGTTTGTTTTTTTTGTAATGTTTATAATTTATTTTAATTTTTTTTTTGTTTTTGATGCATTAGCGTATAGATGTTTTTCAAAAACAATAAGGAATCAACAATATTCATAAAATGTATCATTATAGAATATATGATAAATGTAAATCTAAAAACTACGTGTTTATCTTTTTTTGTTTTTGCTTTTCTTTTTGTTTATAATTATAATTAAATAGTATGCTAGATAATATATATATATAATTTGAAATAATATTTTCTTGTGTATGAAATAAATAGTTTGTATGACTGTGTGTGTACGTGTAGGTGTTTGTGGCGCCATCTAGTGTCCGATGTGCTTCTTGATCAGCGCCTGCAGCAGGCGCACCTTTGCCTTTTTCTCCTTGTATTGCGCATAGGTCTCCGTTTCAAGACTCTTTCGGTCCGGCTTCAACATCTTGCGTCCATTTTGCTCCTCGAATATGGACTCGTATTCCTTAATGGTAGCCTTTAGCAGCATCTTCTCGTCGCGCACACGTTCCAGCTGCTCCCACAGCTGATCCACACTCAGCGCCGCTATATTCTCCGCCTGAGCTGACTCTGTGGCGGTTGCTGTGGTTGTTGTTGTCGTTGTGGTCGACTCATCGGAGGAAGCATTCTGTGTTAGGGTATTTGGCGCCATGGAATCGCTGGGTGAGTTCGTAGTCTCGGTACTATTATTCGATGAATACTGCAGCGGTGTCGATGTCGCCTCGAAGACCATAGCCTCGTGCTCCAAAATCGTGGGCAGCTCATGCACGCCGGCGCCACCGCCAAACATAATGTGACGGGAGACCAAACGCTTTAGCTGCCTGTAACGATCGTAGAGTGGGCGTGCCGCATCGCGTTCCTCCTTTGTAATGGGATGGCCATAGAGACTCTCGAAGTACAGCAGACCATGCTGCACGGCGCTCTTCTCCTGTACCAGCTGATCCGAGGTCAGCTCCTCCAGCTGCTGCGGTCGATGATTCTGCGTACGTTTCTCGCTGAGATTCTGCACATTCAAAAAAAAAAAAAAAAAACAGTGTATTAGCTGAGTGCTCAAAGCTCATAAACTGCGTCGCATTTATCAAACACATCCATCAAAAATTGTAAGTCCAAATTGATTTTTTCGTTGGCAAATTCACAAAGTGTCAAATGGGTCCGCCTATAACGTATAATGCCCCACGAAAGCCAAGTGCGATCCACTTGACAGTGAAAATTGTTGTCTTCGTAAACAAGTCAATTATTATAAATGGAATTTGCGAAAGAAAACAACTAAAAATAGAATTGGAAAATCGGGAAAAATAACAAGTGCAGCCTATATCCTCTCTATATATGTGATACTATCTACCCTTCAAAATAAGTGCACCACATATATATATATACCATCTATATATATATAGATGATATTATTTACCCCTTACAATATTTCTACATGTTATTTATGCCAATTTTCCATCCACTTCTTTCTGTTTCTTTGGCAGCCTTTCAAGTTTATTTGTTTTTGTAGTGGATATTGACCATAGCCAAGAGGCCTGTCTGCTAAACA